>NC_062223.1:4382500-4982500 GCF_902686445.1 Sciurus carolinensis
CCCAATTTTTTCTAGTGTTTTGAGCATGAAGGGATGCTGTATTTTATCGAATGCTTTTTCTGCATCTATTGAAATAATCATGTGATTCTTAACTTTAAATCTGTTGATATGGTGAAGGACATTTTTGATTTCCGAATGTTGAACCAACGTTGCATCCCTGGGATAAAACCCACTTGATCGTGGTGCACTATCTTTTTAATATATATTTGTATGCTATTTGCTAAAATTTCATTGAGAATTTTTGTGTCGATGTTCATTAAGGATATTGGTCTGAAATTTTCTTTCCTCCATGTGTCTCTGTCTGGTTTAGGTATCAGGGTGATGTTGGCTTCTTAGAACAAGTTTCGGAGGTTTCCCTCCTCTTCTATTTCATGGAATACTTTGAAGAGTATTGGAATGAGCTCTTCTTTAAAGGTTTTGTAGAACTCGGCTGAGAACCCATCTGGTCCTGGGCTTTTCTTTGTTGGTAGGCTTTTGATGACCTCTTCTATTTCATTGCTTGAAATTGGTTTATTTAAGTTGTGTATGTCCTCCTCATTCAGTTTAGGTAATTCATATGTCTCTAGAAAATTGTTGATATCTTCGAGGTTTTCTGTTTTGTTGGAGTATAGATTTTCAAAATAGCTTCTAATTATGTTTTGTACTTCACTCATGTCTGTTGTGCTGTTTCCTTGTTCATTCTGAATTTTAGTAATTTGAGTTTTCTCCCTCTTTCTCTTTGTTAGTGTGGCTAAGGGTTTATCAATTTTGTTTATTTTTTCAAAGAACCAACTATTTATTTTGTTAATTTTTCCAATTGTTTCTTTTGTTTCAATTGCATTGATTTCAGCTCTGATTTTAACTATTTCCTGTCTTCTACTACTTTTGGTATTGGTCTGCTCTTCTTTTTCTAGGGCTTTGAGCTGTAGTGTTAAGTCATTTATTTGTTGATTTCTACTTCTTTTGTTGAATGCGCCCCATGAAATAAATCTTCCTCTAAGTACTTCTTTCATAGTGTCCCACAGATTTTGATATGATGTGTCTTTGTTCTCGTTTACTTCTAAGAAATTTTTTATTTCCCTCCTGATGTCTTTTGTTATCCATTCATCATATAATAGTGTTTTATTGAATCTCTAGGTATTGGAGAAGTTTCTGTTTTTTGTTCTGTCATTTATTTCTAATTTCAATCCATTATGATCTGATAGAGTACAAGGTATTATCTCTATCTTCTTGTATTTGCTAACAGTAGCTTTGTGGCATAAAATATGGTCTATTTTAGAGGAGGAGCCATTGCTGCTGAGAAGAAAGTGTATTCAATCTTTGTTGGATGGTATATTCTATATATGTCCATTAAGTCTAAATTGTTGATTGTGTTATTGAGATCTATGTTTTCTGTATTCAATTTTTGTTTGGAAGATCTATGCAGTGGTGAGAGAGATGTGTTAAAATCGCCTAGTATTATTGTGTTGTGGTCTATTTGATTTCTAGAAATGAGAAGGATTTGTTTGACGTACGTGGATGAGCCAATGTTCGGGGCATAGATATTTATGATTGTTATGTCTTGCTGACTTATGCTTCCCTTAAGCAGCATGTAATGTCCTTCTTTATCACTTCTGACTAGTTTTGGTTTGAAGTCCACATTATCTGAAATGAGGATGGATACTCCAGTTTTTTTGCTGTGTCCGTGTGCACGGTATGTTTTTCCCCATCCTTTCACCTTTAGTCTATGGGTATCTCTTTCTATGAGATGAGTCTCTTGAAGGCAGCATATTGTTGGAATTTTCTTTTTAATCCAATCTGCCAGTCTATGTCTTTTGATTGATGAGTTCAGGCCATTAACATTCAGGGTTATTATTGTGATATGATTTCTGTTCCCAGTCATTTGACTCATATTTGTTTTTTGACATGATTTGGTTTCTCCTTTATTTGGCTATTCCTTTAGGCTAGCGCTTCCTGTTGCTGATTTGCATCATTGTTTTTCATCTCTTCCTCATGGAATATTTTGCTGAGAATGTTCTGTAATGCTGGCTTTCTTTTTGTAAATTCCTTTAGCTTTTGTTCATCATGGAAGGATCTTATTTCATCGTCAAATTTGAAGGTAAGTTTTGGTGGGTATAAGATTCTTGGTTGGCATCCATTTTCTTTCAGGGCTTGGTAAATGTTGTTCCAGGTCCTCCTAGCTTTTAGGGTCTGGATTGAAAAATCTGCTGATATTCTTATTGGTTTTCCTCTGAATGTAATTTGATTCTTTTTTCTCGCGGCCTTTAAAATTCTGTCTTTATTTTGTATGTTAGGTACTTTCATAATAATGTGCCTTGGTGTGGGTCTGTTGTAATTTTGTATATTTGGAGTCCTATAAGCCTCTTGTACTTGGTTTTCCATTTCATTCTTCAGATTTGGGAAATTCTCTGATATTATTTCATTGAATAGATTGTTCATTCCTTTGGTTTGTTTCTCTAAGCCTTCCTCAATCCCAATAATTCTCAAATTTGGCCTTTTCATGATATCCCATAATTCTTGTAGATTTTGTTGATGATTTCTTACCATCTTCTCTGTTTGGCCAACTTTGTTTTCAAGATTAAATAATTTGTCTTCAATGTCTGAGGTTCTGTCTTCCAGGTGTTCTATCCTATTGGTTATGCTTTCTATGGAGTTTTTAACTTGGTTTATTGTTTCCTTCATTTCAAGTATTTCATTTGTTTTTTTTTTTTTTTTCAGTATCTCTAACTCTTTATTGAAATGATCTCTTGCTTCCCGTATTTGGTCTTTTAACTGTTGATTGGTGTGATCATTTAATGCCTGCATTTGCTCTTTCATCTCCTCCTTCAATGCCTGCATTTGCTCTTTCATCTCCTCATTTGCTTCTCTGATTGTTTTAATTATGTACATTCTGAACTCCCTTTCTGACATTTCTTCTGCTGTGCTGTCATTGGGTTTTATTGATGTAGTATCTAGGTTTGTTTGGGACATTTTCTTCCCTTGTTTTCTCATATTGGTCAGCTGTCAGTGGGACCCTGAGATATTGCAGATTTCCTCTATTGGCTTATAGTGTCCCTGTAGATTTCCAGTGTATAACCTCCCAGCCTTCAGTAGCCTGAAGTCTTGGAGGAACTTGATAATGCAGTGCTTCCGAAGAAAGCTGCCCCTAGCCCCCTACTGGTTCCAGGGCTTGGAGCTGGCTCTGTGCAGAAAGGCTCTCACTGGGGGCCTGCACCGTGCAGCTGGCCGTGTGGGAGGAGCCCACCACCGGAGTGTGGAAAGCTACCTGGTGAAGACTCTAACTGCCCTGCCCTACTCTGATAAGCCACCCCTATCTGTACCTGCCACCCAGGCCAAATTTCGCCCAGTGGGGGAGACTCACCCCGTGACTCTATTTTTATCCAAGTCTCTCAATGCCTCCCCTTCTTGAGTCCTGGGTTCTGGAATGACTGGAGATTCAGTCACCCTCTAGTCTGCCATCTTGGATTGCCCCAGGGAAAGAGCCTGCAGCCAGAGTGGGAGAGCTGCCTGGAGAAGTCTCTGGCTGCCCTGCCCTGATCCCAGAGGCTGCTTGCAGATCGAAGCTTTCCGTTGGCTCAGACACTTGTTGCTGACTCTATGTAGAAAGGCTCTCACTGGGCGGTCTGCTCCAAGAAGCTAGCCCTGAAAGGCACCTCCCACTGCGGGGGGGCCAGGCTGCCTGAGGAAGTCTCTGGCTGCCCTGTCCTGGTCCCTGAAGCCGCTTGCGTGCCGGAGCATGCTGCACTGGCTCTGGGACTTGGAGCTTGTTCTGATCAGAAACGCTCTCACTAGGGGGCCTGCTCCGAGAACCTGGAGAAGCTGGCTGTGTGGGAGGGGCCCACCGCCAGAGTGCACAGGGCTGCCTGTGGAAGACTCTAGCCCCCTGCCCTGCTCCAATAAGCCACCTCTATCTGGGCCTGCCACCCAGACTGAGCTTTACCCAGTCGGCAGCCTCACCTGTGGCTCTATTTTAGTCCAAGTCTCTCAATGCCTCCCCTTCTTAACTCTTGGGTTCTGGAGCGACTGGGGATGCAGTCACCCTCTAGTCTGTCATCTTGGATCCCAAGAGTCTTATTATTGTCTTTGCCATCCCAAAAATCATGATGATATCATACATTCCCAATGTCACAGTGGTATGCAGGATCTTCCTGGGGTCTCATTGGTGTTCATTGCCTTGACCAGGGACTTAGTAGTACACATTGTCATTTCCAGAATTTTAGTGATGTTTGGAGCAGTCCACATAATTTTTGTGCACATCAGACCTTTCTGAAATGTTTCTGAGAAGGTAGACCTTAACTAGAGTCTCAGTGTGGTTCAGCCCATTGAGTGTGATCTTAATGAGGTTCATAGTCCTTCCCAGTGTCATTGGGTTTCAAGGCTCTTGCAGGCCATGACATTGTTTAAAATTTTTCCAAGTTTTTATGTGGCAATCAGGTTCATCCCAAGGTTAGCATAAAGCTAAGGTTTTCCTCAGGGTCACAGTCCTGTGTAGGCCCTTCCTCAGAATCTTGTGTTCTCACTGTCTCCCCCAGAAACATGGTTTTCCTGGGATTCAGTGGGGTAAGGTATTTCCTCTGATTTTCCCCAGGATCTTAATTGGTCTTATGGACTTTCTCAAGTTCTCAGTGGGACTCAGTGGTATTCCCATTGTTGAAATGAGGCTCAGAAAGTGTTCTAAGACTCACTGATTTCAGATGCTGCTAGAGTCTCAGTGGATCCCAGGGCCTTGCCCAGGTTCTCAGTGGAGGTCATTGCTTTCCCAGGGTCACAGTGGTACTCAGGTTCTTCTTCAGAGTCTTATTGAGGCTCAGGGCCTTCCCCAGTGTCACATTGGTGTCCAGGGTCCTCCCAAGAGTCGTATTGGAGCTCAGGTCTACTCCAGTGTTTGCATGACCTCAGAGTACTCCACAAGATATTAGTTGGATTTAGATGATTCCCCAGTTTTCTGCGAGGCCTTCTCTAGTGTCTTAGTGGGTTTCTGGACCTTCATTGTGTTCTGGATGGCTCTCAGGATTTTCAGTGTTTCAGCATTCTCAGGATTTTCAAGGTCTTAAGTGGGCCTCGTGCCTCCCAATTATTTCAGTGTGGCTGAGGGCCTTCCTTAGCATTCAAATGGAGTCTGTCCTTCTTCAGTGTCCCAGTGGTTCTCATGGCCTTCCCCATAGTCTTACTGGTCTCCTTTTCTTCCCCAGGCAGTCAGTGGGGCTCTTGGACAATCTCAGTGTGGTTCAGGATATTCATGATGTTCTCATTGGGCAATGATCTTACCCAGGATATCAGTGGGACTCAGTGGCCATTTTTTCTCAATACCTTTTGTAGTGTCTCAGTTTTGTTCAGTGCTATTCCCATAGACTCAGAGGGGCTCAGTGCCATTCCCCGGCATAGAGTGCTATTCAAAGTCTTCCCCACACTCATATTGAACTCCAGGCCTTCCTTCTACAGATCAGAGTGCTGCTCAGGGCCTTCCCCAGTGTGTTGATGGTGCTCAGGTCATCTCAAACTTCTTAGTGGACCTTTGGATCTCAGTCTGCCTCAGTACCATTCCCAAGGTTACAGGGCCTTAGGGCATTCCCTAGAGAGGGGTTCTTTTTGAATCCTAACTGTTGGGGTGGTCAGAAGTGACTGAATGGGGACAAGGCATCAGGCAGGGTCTTTGTGCCAAAAAGCAACCAATCAGACGTCGACAGAAAACCCTAATGGCATCTTGTAACTGCCTGTCTCTAACCGGAATCCTCAGTCAATCCCAGAAGGACATGGGTCCCAGCAGAGTCTCTGGCCAACCGCAGGAAAAATATCCTCCCCCTGCCTACCTGAGCCAACCCCCTGCCTATGCCAGGGTACAAAAACTCTGCTCTGTAAGAGTCCCAGCGCAACTTCCCTGGCCCTTTACCTTGGTGGACCAGTGACTGTCACCTGAGAGCTGATCGCAAAAAAGCTTTATTGAGATGTTGTAGTCTGATCCCTTTTTGTCCAGCATCCCATCTTACATTTGGGAGAGGGTCCTCTGGTCCAATTTCCTTCAAATGAGCCAGGAAATTCCTGCACTACTTCCTTTCTCTTCACCTGGGTCAACAGAAGGGGGTAAGTTCCTTCATTTCCCTCTGCCTTTTCACTGAACATTCCAAAAAGGGGATATGACCGTAAGTTGTGGGCTCAAACCAGACCCCCAACTAAACCATTTGGGCCCCAGTAGATTGTGGAGATGTTCCAGTCTCTTGTAGACCCCCTACACCATCCATTTAGAGCTAAGGAGACGTCCTAGTCTCTGGCCTGCATGCCTCCATTTCACAGGTTAGCACAATCAGAATTTGGGACACCTCTTTCTGTTCCTGTTCACCCTCTAGGTAATACTGAAAGGTCATGGGAAACTTTAAGGCTTCCTTAGGCCCCAAAATTCATTTGGGCTGTCTATATTTTAATTTTGCCAAATTAGGACTCATCCAAGACTCATACCATAAGAAGCTGGTCTTTTACTCAACTGAGGCTTGGCCTCAGTATGTCTTGGACAATGGCCCAAAATGGCCAGCAGAGGGAATTTTGACTTTCAAATCTTCACTGATTTGGGACAATTACTGTTGCAGGAAAGAGAAATGGTCAGAATTGCCTTACAGTCAAGCTTTTTGGGACTTAAATGCTCCCTTCTCCCTTTGTTCTACCTGCTCCACTGCATAAGTTTTCCTCACCAGAGATGGTCACAAGCCTCTCCCCCACTTCTGCATCTTCTTCCTTCTTTTCATATCCACTGGAACTAATTTCAGCCCTCCATGTGGTCAGCCTCTCCCTCCTACTCAGGCCACATTTCCTCCTCTTCTTCTCCCCCAGTTACTCCTCCACCTACCATGCCATTCTCAGGCCCACTTGCTTCCACTCCTCCTTCTTCTCTACTGGAAGGTCCCTCCTCCTCTCTTCCCTCTTCTCCTCTTACAGGTCCCTCCTCTCCTTATCTCTCTTCCCCTCTTACAGCCACAACTCCATCCCCTTCTTCTCCTCTGCAAGTTCTTCCACCTCTTCCCCATCTCTCTCCTCTCCTGTTTGCACTCACACGCCATCTCATCAAGTCCTCCAACCACCCAACCAGGCCCTCCTTTGTCCTCTCTGGGAAGGGGCTGGGGCAGAGGGCATTGTGTGTGTCCACATCCCATTCTCACTCCAGGATCTTTCCCAGATCAAAAAGCACTTAAGATCTTTCTATTCTGACTCTTCTACTGACATTAAGGAATATAGAGATCTTTCTCAGGCTCATGATCTCATCTGGCATGATGTTTATGTCATTCTTCCTTCCACCCTCACCCCAGATGAATGGGGCCCTCATCCAGCAGGCAGTACAAGATCATGATGACCAAGTCCACTTAACAGACATAACACTACCAACAGGTGCAGCAGCAGTCCCAACAATGGACCAAATTGTAACTATGTAGAGCTGTTCTTCAACTCCTGGGAGTCACCCCACAACCTCTCCCCAGGGACACTACTATTACTCATCTTCTTCTACCTCTAGTTCTTACACTTTGTAACACATTCACACCACCTACCCTACCACTGCCTCCAGATACAGTCAATCCCCCAATCTGGGGACACCTCCAAGCCAGTCATAGCCTCCCACAACAAGCCAGTCCTTATCCAACTGAAACTTCAAACTAAAATTTCTTCAATTTCCTATTTATCCCACCCACGTGGAAGGACTGAATCCTATCATACACAAATTGCTTACTCAGGGACTCCTCATTCCTACAGATTCTCCCTGTAAATCCCCATATTGCCAGTCCACAAAAACTCAGTCCCCTACCACTTAATCCAGGACTTCCACCTGATCAAGAGGAAGTTGTTCCCATTCTCCCAGGGGTTCCTCACCCCTACCCTCTTCTTTCCCACATTCCTCCATCTACCACTCATTTCACATTCCTGGATCTTAAAGATGCATTCTTCACAGCTCCCCTTCGCCCTGACTCCTCCTGCCTCTATCTTCACAAGGGAGGATCCTACATGCCTTAGGTCTCAACAGACAACATGGACAGGCTTATCCAAGGATTCAAGACAGTCCCAACCTCTTTGGGCAAGCCCTAGATCAGGACTTGGCTTCTGGTGATGTAGGAGGTAGTACACTCCTACAGTATGTGGATGAACTACTCAGGTCCCTCAAAGCTCTCAAACACACACTGCTTAGCTCCATAACTTCCTGGTGTCTCAGGGCTACTGAGTGTCTCCAGCCAAGGCCCAGCTCACCACCAATTCAGTCAGAAATTTAGGCATACTCCTTACTCCTACCTCTAAGAGCCTCACAGCACACAGAATCCAGGCCCTCAGTGACCTCCAGTCACCTAAAATGGCAGATTACATTCTCTCCTTCCTGGGTCTTCCTGGCTTCTTCAGGCACT
This sequence comes from Sciurus carolinensis, assembly GCF_902686445.1. Classification (NCBI taxonomy): domain Eukaryota; kingdom Metazoa; phylum Chordata; class Mammalia; order Rodentia; family Sciuridae; genus Sciurus; species Sciurus carolinensis. The sequence goes on from NC_062223.1 coordinate 4,390,855, forward strand.
GAAGAACTCCTCACCAAACCCCTGTACCAGGCAGCAAAGGAGACCTTGCCTCCCCCAATATGATAACTAATTCCTTTTACAAGCTCAGGGATGCTCTTACATCCTCCCCCACTCTGTCTCTCCCTAACCCTAACGGTCCTTGCCACCTCTCAACAATGAAATATAGGGTGTTGCCACAGCATTCTTGCAAAACCAACTGCCTTCCAGACAGGACAATCTCCCAGAAAGTCCTCACTAGGGCCCCCATTCTACCCAAAGGCAGGTTAACATTTACACAGACTCCAAAGGTGCCTTCTTGATTGCTCACTCACATTTGATTATTTGGAAGGAGCATGGATTTATAATCACAAAAGGGTCACCAGGGGTGCATGCCTCCCTGATTTCCAAACATTTGGAGGCACTTTATCTGCTATCCCAACTTGCCATCATACAGTACTAACACATCCACAGTATCTCACAATATTTATAGGTTAAGTGTGATGGGCTGGCAGATTTGACTCCTGGAAATGTTACAGGTCAGTATATATGGGCAATGACCAAACAGACTATGTGTTGCTCTGACTCCACGTTATGTAGTAAATGAGCTTCTCCCATAAGAATCCCCCACCTCTAAACCCATCATTAGTTAGGTAGCATGACATGGTTAGCAATACAAAATGACAATTCTTATGTAATGAAAAATTGCTCTCTTTTGATTCCTATTGGTCCTAAACAATGAACCATGTGAACGGTGATTGTGGGGATGTTAGTAACCATTCTTTAGTTTGTACCTAGGTAAGGGTCATTTTGACCCACTTCCCCCTCTGCTGATGATCTCACGATGTTAGTTTGGAATTTTGAATTATAGCAACAGATACATATGATTGATGTGATTATTGTTAAAAGAACCCCTAAAACCAATAGACATATTTGGGGCATTGTGTGAGACAGTGACCCAGCTTAATAAAGACTCTCAAATTTGGATTTCTAGTGGCAATCGATCTGTTCTTACTTGCACCCCCACAACACTATGTAGTGCCCTAAGTTTCTAGTGTACCAGACATATGGTTTTGCATGGGCTCTAGTAGGAAGTATGTTACAGCAGCAGACTGCAGTAAGGGGAAGAACTGGCTCCTCTTACAAGGCCTTCAGGAAATCTCCAGCCTTGGGCCCTGAGTCCCTACAGGTACATTTATATTTCAAAGGGGAGGATTCAGACTCCCAGGTGATGTCATCAGCAATCCAAAAGATAGGGACCCATGACCAATCAGATTTCCTGGGAAAATGCTGACAGAGGTGAGGGGAACTGACCTCTTCCCCAGGGATAGGATTCTTACTGTGATTTACTGACAGATCTGGCTCCATGAGAATGTTGTAGGCCAGAATCTAAGGAAAATGACCAAACAGACTCCATTTTGCTCTGAAACTCCATGAACTCTAGAGTTCATGGAGTTTCTCCCATAGGAACATCCCGCCTCTGTGCCCATCATCAGTTACTTAGTGTGACATGTTTATCAATAAAGAATGATAATTCCTATGTAAAGAAAAATTGCTCTCTTTTGATTCCTATTGCTCCTAAACAATACACCATGTGAATGGTGATTGTGTGGATGTCAGTAGCAATTCATTAGTTTGTACCTAGGTAAGGATCATTTTGTCCCACTTCACACTGTCGGTGATCTCATGGTGTTAATGTGTAATTTTGAATCATCGCAACACACACTTATGATTAATGTAATTTTTGGTATAAGAACCCCTAGTCGGGGCTTTTCTCCCAATAGTCATTTTTGGGGGCATTGTATGAGATAGCCAGCTGGCTTAATAAAGACTCTCAAATTTGGACTTCTCGGAGGTTATTAGTCTGTTCTTAAGTTCCACCAATAACATTACCATAACATTTCTACAATCTTATTCACAACCAGGACTGGGTTTGCAATCACTCTATTCCCTGAGTCTCAAAGAGGTTCAGTGGTATTACCAGAGAATAAGTGAGACTCAGAGTCTTCCCTCAGAGCCCATGAGGTTCAGGGCCTCCATGAGGATCTCAGTAAATCCCAGGACCTTGCCCATGTGCTCAGTGAAGTTCAGTCACTAGCAGGGTCACAGTGGTGATCAATGCTTTGTCCAGTGTCTTAGTGAGGTTCAGGGCCCTTTCAAGGATTTCAGTGGGGCTCAATCTCTTGCCCAGGATCTCAGTGTGATGCAGCCTAATTCAGTGTGTCATGGGCTCTCAGTTTTTTGTAGGATATCAGTGGCTCTCATGGTCTTTCCAAGTTTCTCAGTGGGCTCAGGCCTCTCTCCATGGTATCAGTTGTATCGTGTTTTGCAAAAACCATGTTGCCAGACTGGAAATGATGAATTGCAGACTCCAAAGGGGTAGGGATCTGAGCAGCAACTCAGAATAATGATACCAGAAAAAAGTGGCAAGAGACACAGATCAAGTTCATGTAGGCAGGAGGTTAAGAAGATTTGCAAAGTTTCAAATTCACTCGGCAAAAACTTGTGACTCTGACAGAGCATTTTGTGATATTTATCAGGACTCCTGCATAAAAACACTTACTTTACTTTTTAAATTTTTTTATTATATTTGCTCTAATTGGTTGTATATGGCAGTAGAATGCAATTTTACATTTTCATAGACCATACTTAAATGGAGTATAATCTCTCATTTTTCTGATTATACATGTTGCAGATCATGCAGTCATACATGTACATGTGGTGATAATGTCTGTTTCACTCTACTATCATTCCTTCCTCCACACCCCTTCCCCTGGCTTCACTCCCCTCTACCTCATATAAAGTAACTCTATTCTTCCCTCTCCCCTCCTTATTGTGAATTAACTTCTGCATATTAGAAGAAAAAATGTCCTGTTGTGTTTTGGTTCTGGCTTATTTCACTTAGCAGGATGTTTTCTAAATCCATGCATATACCAGCAAATGCCAGAATTATACTCTTCTTTAAAGCTGAGTAATATACCATTGCATAGTGGTACTTGCTTCTGGGAGAACTGATAGAAAAGTACTTCTCAATTGACAATGAAAGAACCATTGTCCTGTCTTTTAAATGCCCATGTGTCGTGTTATTTGGGTATATTATTTTGCCAGGTGTTTTACAACCAAGTTTGTCAAAACTGACCTTTTTCCTTTCTATTATTAGAGTCAGCTGAGAGTTATCAGGGATTTATCTTGGGAACTCTGGAGGATCCTTTTGGCTCCTTTAGCTTTTCCTCTAGCAGTTATGCCATCTTCTAGGATGGATCAAGGTCTTGCTGACCCAATATGGCTTTCCCTTTCTGGCCCCATGTGGTTTGCCATTATCCACTCCAATGACCCTGCTCTTTGCAGAGTGTGCACTGGTTCACTTCCTGTTCTCTAGGGTACTCTCAACACCCCTGATCAACAGGTCAGGTGACTCCTCAGAGTTGCAGGGCTCTCAGAGGTGTCCTGTTGTTCCCAGGATCCTGGTTCACATTAGAGTACAAGGACCAAATATTGGTGACTTTTCTTTGTCTCTTTGACTTACTTGACTTTGATCTCCACATTTTGGTTTTAAAATTCTAGCAAGTCAGTTTTGACAGCCTTGAAGTAAGAGTCCTGAGTTTTAACTTTAATGTCTATAATTAAATAGGGTCTGTATTAGAACTGGAAGTCAGAATTACATCCTATCTGTTCTATAGGTGATGGAGTATTATCTCAAATCAACTCAGGTTGATCTATAAGAAGCAGTGTTTCTGCAAAACACTAACAGGCAACAGTTATAACACTTAAGGAAAATATAAAATGTTAAAACAGCAGAAACATTCAGTTTATATAACAGCTATGAACCAAGAAGCATAATTTTGATAATCCCAAACCTTTACTTAGTTATGTGTTATATTTCCTATTTATTTTGAGATCTCAGTAACATTTACAACAAAAAAGCTAACTTTTAAGCAAACTTTAAATTAGCTTAATTCTAGAGTACATTGGAGCCAACTAAAATGAAATGTGAGAGGCAGAATCTTATTTCAGCTGACACTTCTTGAAAATTTTAGGTAAATTGTTCTTTTTCTGAAAATGATCTTTGTCCCTTTCTTAAATATTATTTCACAGTGTTCTCATGTATTATTTCCTTAATCTATCTGAATATCAGTTAACAAAATACAACATTAAATCTGAAGCAGGAATTAAACATAAAGGCCAAGAGAGCTCTTAACTTCAACAATTCAGACTCTCCCTTAATACCTTCCAAAAATACACTTAAATTCTCACCTCTGTGTAAAGAGTAATACAAAATTATTTATATAACTTATAATAACATGTTACATTAACCCAGTTACAAAACATTAAATGATATATGTATACATGAACTTGGTTATTTTATGTAAATCTGAAGGACAGTATTGGGAGAACATCAACTTGGAAAAATGTTCTCCTAAGCTTTACATGTTAAAATATTGTATACTTGAAGAACATGAAGTCATATGATATACAAAGAAGTCAGTCATTGATAGGGTCACATTTGCATATATTTCCTCATTAATGAAATTTAACTTTTACATTGAAACTTACACAAGGCTCAAACAGTTCCAGATGTACACATAACAGTTGTTTATTTAATCAGTCCCAAAGTAATCATTTTAAAAACTTCATTTATTTTTGTAAAAGACTTTAAAACAGGCACACTGTTAATCCCTTTAAGACTTAGTTTTTCTAAGTAATAAAATCTAAAAAAAACAATAAATTATATTTACAGATAAGACCAGATCAATGTTTTAAGAATTTCTTGTTGTTTCTAAACATTGAAAATTAGCATATTAAAGGTTCACCTTAGTAAAAAAGCCCTTAAGTAACCTAGTGATTATAACCAACATAATCACATACATGAACTTTTTGAGATTTACTTTCCACAAACCTTTTGAATCTTACTTAGGCTTCTTACAACTTGTTTACCATACAAAACATACAGACCTTTTTTTCTTTTAAATTTCCATACCTATAACTTTCTAATATCTCTCTTTGTCCACTGATTGTCAGAAATGCACTCATGTGTCCAAGCCCAAAGAGCAGACTAAGAGATATAGATAGAGGAAAAAGTGAGGCTTTACTTAAAGATGGTCTTGAAAGACCCATGTACCTATGGGTCAGGAACACATAGATTGGGTACAACCTGCATTTTATCCCCTAGAGCACAAGTTTCTTCATTGGCTGAGTACTATGAGGTGTACAATCTTCCAGAATGTCACCTAGGTTTACTGTCTCCTATTGGTTATGTAAAGAAATAAAATTTATTCATCCCCACATCCATTTGTTTACTTGTGGTTGGATAGTCTCCTGCATTGAGTGCATTGTGGCGCTCTTCTCACAAATACCTTTATGAAGCTGAATTCCATTTAGGTAAAAATAAATTTACCCACTTCTAATTTGTGTTACCCTTGAAATCCAAGATATCAAACAAGTCTAGTTAATATTCTAAGTCAGTTATTCCTGTCAAAGAAAAACACTTAGAAGCAAAGGACATTGTCCTTTATATAACTTATATATTGATTTGTGACCTAGAAACATGTACATTAGTAATCCTGAAGATATTTTTACTCGTAACCAATTTAACTTATGTGAACTGAAAGGCATTTGGATTCATTTGGGTAATTGATTACTTAGTTTGTAAGTGTTCATTTATCTATTTGTAATTTTCATACCGTGTAAACAATGCAGACACAAGCATATATGGAGACAACAGATATAGGCACAGATAAACATACAACAGACAGGAAACAAGAATTTTGTACCTTTTTCCTGAATTTTAATTTCTACAGGTAGGGGGCAAAGTAACTATTAGATTTAGGGCTTTAGAAACTGAAATAGAGCCTGTTACAGATTTTTACAGAATGATTCAGATCTGGGAAGGGCCTGTGTTTTCCACTTTTCTACCCTGTGTCTAGGTCTATAATTTTTCCTGGGGATTCCTTGCACACCCCAAACTCCCTGCACAATCAGTGAGTGCTTAAATAATAATAGCATTTTATCACCTTTGTTATATTTTTTCCTTTTGTCCTAAGACTCTCTTTCCAATATTTTACCCCAAGGACTATCTGGGGGAATTTCAGTATCTTTTTCCTTGCTGGTGTCTCCTTCTCTAGATGTTTTTTGTTAAAGGTTCAAAAATCCTACAGGTGGTCTCTTGTTCCCACATGCCATCCTACACTACAGCTGTGGGCTCATGTTTCTGAAAAAGCGGTCAACTGCCCTTTTGGGATGTTCTTTGTCTCATATCTCAATCACACTCACACAGCCTCCAGGATGTCCTGATCCCAAGGAAGAACTTCTTTCTTTAGAACAGACTTTCCTACCTTCATGAGCACATGGAGCTACCTCTGTGCTGCTGCACTTACCAGTGTTCTCTCTCTCTCTCTCTCTCTCTCTCTCTCTCTCTCTCTCTTTGATCTTTGATTTGGGAACTGTTTTTAGTGCCATAAATCACAGATATTATCTCTCATCCAAAGTTCATGGCAACAAGGCAGTGGGATGCATCTTATTTAAAGGGAAGTTCCCATGAACCCCCTAGATGATGAATGAATCCCCAGGTTGGGTGTCAACATTTTAGAGATATCAGCATGCCTCAAGGAATGAAGCATGTTCTCAGAAGTAGCTTGCAGAGGCAAACTTTACTACTGCAGAGGGTGGGCTACCAAAGTCTATAAGGAAGTACATGTTGACAGACAGTCTGCCTATTTTTATCCACAATGCAGAACTGTCCTCTGCTCTGATAGAAGGAGTTTGGGGTCACAATTATGTGATTGGTTAATTTTAAAGTTGGAAAAGGAAGCCAGGCATAATGGCACATGACTAATCCCAGTGGCTCAGAAGTCTGAGGCATGGGATCACAAGTTCAAAGCCAGCCTCAGCCAATGTGAAGTGCTAAGTTAGAGACATGTTTACAACTGTTTGAGGAAGTAGCCCTAAGATGGTGGCTGGCATATATAAGACAGCCTTATATATGCTGATTGGATGCCTTAGTGTATATAAGACATTCTCTTCACCTGGGTTGAAGGCAGCACCTCTAAGAAGCAGCAGACCTCTAAGAAGTAGCACCTCTGAAAGCGTAGCCTCTCTGAAAGCATAGCCTCTCTGAAAGCATAGCCTCTCTGAAAGTGTAGCCTCTCTGAAAGCTTAGCACCTCTAAAAGCATGTAAACCTGTCTTCCTCTAAAAGCAGGAAATACTCTCTTAATCTATAAAGTAGGGAGCAAGCAATCGAGCAAGGAAGCAGCCCAGAAAAAAGATAGGGGCTTGGAGCATTTTCTAGGGTCTCTTGAGGGATCAAAACATTTCCCAGAGTATCCCTGGGACTCAGGGCCTTCCCCAGAATATCAATAGAACCCAGAGCTGTCTACAAGTTCTAAGCAATTCTTTCCCAGTGTTTCTGTGTTTTGCATTCACTATTCTCAGTGGTATTCAGAGCCTCCTCTGTGGTGGTGTAAATGGCGTGCTGGGCCTTTCTCAGGTCTCATTGGTTCTCAAGGCTCCTCCAGGACATCGATGGTGCTCATGGCATTTCTAAGTGTTTCTGTGGGGTTCTGAGCATTTCCCTGCCTCTTAGTGGAATTCTGAGTTTCCCCCAGGGTCATAGTCATGTACAGACCATTCCCCAGTGTCACAGTCCTGTCTAGGACGTTCCCCAGGGACACTCTCATGCATATGCCCTTCCCCATGGTCACAGTCATGCATAGGTACATTCAGGAGGATTACAGTGATTCATAGACCTTTCCTCAGGGTGACACTCATGCATAGACCCTTCCCCAGCATCACAGTCATGAAGATGCCGGTCCTTGGGATCACAGTTATGCATAGGTCATTCCCCACGGTCACAGTCATGCATAGGCTCCTCTTCAGAGTCACAGTGATGCATAGGCATTTCTACATGTTCACAGTCATGCATAGAACCCTTTCTCATGGTCACTGTATTGCATAGGCACTTCCCCAGGGTTACAGTCATGCACAGGCTCTCCCTCAGGGTCATATCATGCATTGACCTTTCCCCAGGTTCACACTCATGCATAGGCCCTTCCACAGGGTTACAGTAATGCATAGGCCCTTCCTGAGCATCACAGTCAAGCATAGGACCCTTCCCCAGTATCACATTTATGCACAGGGCCTTCCCCAGATTCCCAGTCATACATAGCACTTCCCCAGAGTCACAGTCATGCATGGACTTTTCCCAGGATCGCAGTCATGCATGGGTTCTTCTCCAGGTTCACAGTCATGCATAGGCCATTCCCCATGGTCACACTCATGCAAAGGGCCCTTTGCATAGGTCACAGAAATGCATAGGACCCTTCCCTAGAGTGACAGTCATGCACAGACCTTTCCACATAGCTGCAGTCATGCATAGGGCCCTTACACAAAGTCACAGTCATGCAAAGGGCCCTTTCCCACATTCACAGTTTCAATGTATCTCTGGGCTTTCCCCTTCCTCTCAATGGAATTCTGGGATTTCTCCAGTGTCACAATCATGCACAGTCCCTTTGCCATGGTGAAAGTCATGTATAATCCCTTCCTCAGGGTCACAGTCACACATAGGCCCTTCCTCAGGATCACAGCCAAGCATATGGCCTTCCCCAGTATCACAGTCATGCAAACATCCATCCTCAGGGTCACATAAAGCATAGGTGCTTCCTCATTGTCAGTCATACACAGGACATTCCTCAGGGTCAAAGTCATGCATAGGGCCTTTGTGCAGGGCCACAGTCATGATAGGCCCTTTTCCATGGTCACAGTTATGCATAGGGCTCATCCCCATGGTAATAGAAATGCATTCAGCCTTCCCCAAGGTCACAGTCACACATAGGGTTATTCTGCATGGTCACAGTCACATTAGGGAATTCCCAGGGTCAGAGTCTTGCAGAGAACCCTTCCCCATGATGACAGTCATGCTTAGGGCCCTTCAACAGGGTAAGAGTCAGGCATAAGCATTTCCCCATGGACACAGTCATGCATAGGGACTTTCTCCAGGGTCATAATTATGCATTGGTACCTTCCCCAGGTCACAGTTATGCATATGGACATTCACTTGGGCAAAGTCATGCACAGGCACTTCAGCAGGGTCACAGTCATGCACAGGCATATTTCCAGGATCACAATCATGCATATGTGCTTCCTCAAGTCCAAGTCATACATACGAACTTCCCCATTGTCACAGTCATGCATAGGCACATCCTCATGGTCACCGTCATGTTTACGCCCTACCTCAGATTCACAGTCATGCATAGGACCTTTCTGTAGGGTCACAATCATTCACTGGACCATTCTGCAAGGTCAGTCTTGTATAGTGCCTTCCCAATGCCACCATCATGCATAGGCCCTTCCCCAGGGTCACAGTCTTGCTAAGGCCTTTCCTCATGGTCACAGTCATGGATAGGCCCTTCCTCAGTTTCACAGTAATGCATAGGTCCTTCCCCAGGGTCTCGTTCTTGCATAGTCCCATACCCATGGTCACAGTCTTACATAGGGTCCTTCTGCAGGGTCACAGATATGCATATGGCCATCCCAAATGTCACAGGCATATATAGGACCCTTCCCCAAGGTCACACTCATGCATGGGTCTCTTTAGCATCATCATAGTCATACAGAGGGCCTTCCCAAGGGTAAGAGTCATGCATCAGACCCTTCCCCATGGTCACAGTCATGCATAGGACCCTTCCCCAGTGTCACAGTCATGCATTGGCCCATTTTCATGGTCACAGTCATGCAAAGGCCCATCCTCAGTTTCAAAGTCATGAATAGACCCTTTATTATGGACACAGACATAAATAGGACCTTCCCCCGTGTTGCAGTCATGCAGAGAGTCATCCCCAATATCACAGTCATGCACTCCCTTCCCCATGCTCACAGTCATGCACAGACCATTCCCCATGGTCATGGTTATTCATAGACTTTTCCTCAGGATAGAGGTCATGCATAGGGCCCTTGTGCATGTCGCAGTCATACACAGACCAGTCCCCAGGGTCACAGTCATTTGTAGCCTCTTCCCCATGATCACAGTCTTCCATGGGGCATTCCTCAGGTTCATAGTCATTCATAGCCCTTCTGTGGCCTCACTGTTATGCATAGGTCTTTCCTCAGGGTGACAGTCATGCATAGGCCCCTTTCTATGATCCCTGTCATGTATAGGGCCCTTCCCCATTGTCATAGTCATGCATATTCCCTACCTCAGGTCACAGTTAAGAATAGGGCCCTTCACATGTTCACAGTCATGCATAGACCCATCCTCAGTGTCAAAGTCATGCATAAGCCCTTTATCATGATCACAGACATGCATAGGCACTTCTCCCATGTCAGTCATGCATGGGGCCATCCCTAATATCACAGTCAATACAGGGCCCTTCCTCATGATCACAGTCATGAGTAGACCATTTTCCAGGGTCATGCATAGCCCTTCCACAGGGTCACAGTCATGCATAGACCCTCATGGTAACAGTCATGCATAGGCCTTTCCTCAGGATCATAGTCATGCATAGGCCCTTCTCCAAGGTCACAGTCATGCATAGGCCCATCCCCACAATCTCAGTCATACAAGTGGCCATTCCCTGGGGTCACAGATGCATAGGGCCCTTCCTGAGGGTCATAGTCAGTCATAGGCCCTTCCACATTGTCATAGTAAAGCACAGTGGCCTTCACCAGGCTCACAGTCATGCGCCAAAATTCCAGGGTTCACAGTCATGTATACGCCCTTCTAGAAGGTCACAGTCATGCATAGGATATTCCTGAGTATCACAGTCTTGCTTAAGGCTGTTTTTCAGTGTCACAGTCATTCATAGGCCTTTTCCCAGAGTCATAGTCATGCCCAGGCCCTACCCTGGGGTCACAGTCATGCACAGGACCTTCCCCTTTATCACAGTCATTCATAGGCCTTCCCCATGGTCACTGCCATGCATAGGCCATTCCTCAAGACAACAGTCATGCATACGTTCTTCCACACACTCAGGGGCATGCATATGGCCCTTCCCCAGGGTAACAGTCATGCTTCAAGACCTTCTGCTAGGTCACAGTCATAGTTCATTAATCAGAGTCACAGTCATGCAGACCCTACATCAGGGTCACAGTCATGCATAAGCCCTACATCAGAGTCACGTTCTTACATAGGCTCTTTTCCATGGTCACAGGCATACATAGGGTCCTTTCACAGGGTTACAGTCATGAATAGAACATTTCCCATGGGTCAAAGTCATGCATACATCCCTCCGAATGAAGACAGTCATGCTTATGGACATTCCCCAGGGTCTAAAGCCTGCATAGACTCTTCACCAGAGTCACAGGCATACATAGACCCTTCCCCAGGTTAACAGTCATACATAGGGCCTTCTCCAGTGTCACAATCATGCATAACCCTTCCACATGGTCAAGGTTTTCCATAGGGCCTTTGTGCAGGGTGACAGACACACACACAACTCTTCCCCAGGGTCACAGTCATGCTTAGGCCTCTTCCTCAGGGACACAGTTATGCTTATGACCTGTCATGGGGTCACAGTTATGCACAGGGCCATTCCCCAGAATAACAGTCATGCATAGAGATCTCTCCAGGGTCACAGTTTTAGTCCCTTCCTTAGGGTCACAATCACACATAAGCCCTTCCTTAGAAACAGAGTCATTAATAGGGCTTTTCCGCAGGGTCACATTCGTGGTTAGAGCCTTTCAGAGGGGCACAGTTATCCCCAGACCCTTCCTCAGTGTCACAGTCATGCACACGGCTCTTCTGCAGGGTCACAGGAATGCATAAACCCTTTTCCATGACTACAGTCATGCATAGGCTCTTCCCCAGGGTCCCAGTCATACATAGAACCCTTCCAAAGGGTCAAGTCATATATAAGCCTTTTCCCATGATAATAGTCATGCATAGGCCCATCCTCAGTCTCACTGTCATGCATGGGGCTATTCTGCAGGGTCACAGTCATTCATAGGTTCTTTTTAAAGGTGACAGTCATGCATAGGCCCTTTCCCAGTGTCACAGTCATGCATAGGCACTTCCCCAGTGTCACAGTCATGCATAGACCTTTCCCCATGGTCACAGTCATGCATAAGCCCATCCTCAGGATACATTCATTCATAGGTCCCTTCTGCATGGTCACATTCATGTTTAGGCCCTTCCTCAGCATCATAGTCATGCATAGAAACTTCCCTATGGTCATAGTCACGCATACAGCCTTCCCCAGGGTCACAGTCATGGTTAGGTCCATCTGCAGTGTCATAGTCATGCATAGGCCCTACCCTAGGCTTACAATCAAGCATAGGTCTCTTCCCCGGGATCACAGTCATGCATAGGGAACTTCCTTAAGGTCACAGTCATGCATAGGCCCTTCCACATGGTCACAGTCATACATATGATTTTTCTCAGGTTTACCATCATTCATAGGGACGTTCCACAGGGTCGCAGTCATGGATAGACCATTCCAATGGTCACAGTCATTCATAACACCATTAATCAGTGTCACAGTCATGCTTAGGGTCCTTCCACAGAGTCTCAGTCATGCACAAGGCCCTTCTGCAAAGTCACAGTCATGCATACAACCTTCCCAGGTGTCAGTCATACATAGGACCATCACCTGGGAACAGTCATGCACGGGGCCCTTCCCCATGATCAGTCATGCATAGGTCCTTCCCCATGGTCACAGCCATGCATAGGCACTTCCTCGGGTTCACAGACAAGCATAGGGCAGTTTTCAGGCTCAGAGTCATGCATAGGATCTTCCTCCTGGTCACAATCATGAATATGCCATTCCTGAGTGTCACAGTCATGCATACAACTTACCTCAGGTCACAATCATGCATAGGCCCTTCTTCAGTGTCACAGTCATAAATAGGGCCCTTCCTCAGGGTCACAGTCATACATAGAACCTTCCCCATTTTCAGAGTAATGTATACACTTTTCCTCAGGGTAACAGTCATGCATAGGGACCTTCTACAGTGTCACAGTCATGCATGGGCCTTCCCTCAGGGTCACAGTCATGCATGGAGCTCTTCCACAAGGGTGACAGTAATGGATAGGTCCTTCCCCAGGCTTACGGTCATGCATAGGGTCCTTCTCCATGGTCACAGTCATGCATAGGCCCTTTCTCAGGGTCACAGTCATGTGTAGGGCTTTTCCCAGTCAGAGTCATGAATTTGGCACTTCCACAGTGTCACAGTAATGCATAGGCCCTTCCCCAGGTTCACAGTCATGCCTACCACCTTCCCCAGGGTTAAAATCATGCAGAGACTCATACCCATGGTCCCAGTCATGCATGGGTCCTTTCCCCAGGATCAGAGTCATGCACAGGCATTTCCACAGGGTCACATTCATACAGGCTGCCTTCCCCTGTGTCAAGTCATGCATAGGCCCTTCCACAGGGTGACATTCATAAATAGGGCCCTTCCTCTGGGTCAGAGTCATGCATAGGGCCCTTTCCCAGTATCACAGTCATGCATTGGCCTTTCCTCAGGGTGACACTCATGCATAGGCACTTCACCATGCTCTCAGTCAGCATAGGCCCTTTCCCAATGTCAAAGTCATACATATGCCCTTTTCCAGGGTCACAGTCATGCATAGGCCCTTAATCAGCATCAGAGTCATGAATAGCATCCTTCCTCCAAGTTGCAGTCATCCATAGGGCCCATCCTCTGGATCACTGTCATGCATAAGGCCCTTACACCATATCATAGTCATGCATATTACCTTCCCCAGTGTGACAGTCCTGCACAGGCCCTTCCTCAGCATCACAGTCATGTATAGGGCTCTTCCTCAGGGTCACTGTCAGGGATAGGCCCTTCCCCTGTGTCACAGTCATTCATAGGTCCTTCCTCAACATCAGTCATGAATAGGGCCCTTCCTCACGGTCAGAGTCATGCATAGGCCCTTTCCCAGTGTCCCAGTGATGCACAGGCCCTACCTGTGGTCACAGTCATGCATAGAGCACTTCTCCAGGGTAACAGTCATGCAAAGGGACCTTCTGCAGTTTCACAGTCATTGTCCCTTCCTCAGCATCACACTCATGCATTCACCCTTCCTCAGAGTCACAGTCATACATTGGCCCTTCCTCAGGGTCACCATCATGTGTAACCCTTCCTCAAGGTCACAGTAATGCATAGTAGATTTTTCAGGGACAAAGTCATGCATAGTGATTTCTGCAGTGTCAGACTCATGCATAGCCCTTCCCCAGGGTCACAGTAATGCATAGGTGATTTCTCAGGGTCACAGTCAGTCATAGGCCCCTTTCCATCATCACAATCATGCCTACGGCATTTCCAGGGTCACAATCCTGCTTAGGGCATTCCCCAGAATCACAGGCATGCATAGGCTCTTCCAAGGTCAGGGCCATGCATAGGGCCCTTCCCCAGGGACACAGTCATGCATAGAGCCATTTCCCAGGGTAACAGTCAAGCATAGAGACCTTCTCCAGGGTCACAGTCATAGTCCCTTCCAATGGTCACAGTCAATTATAGGCCCTTCCTTAGGGTCACAATCATTCATATTATTCTTCTGCTGGGTCACCATCAAGGACAGGCCCTTCCACAAGGTCACAGTCATGTATAGACTGTGACTCTGACACAGTCATTTGTAGGCAATGCCCCATGCTCACAGTCTAACATAGAGCCTTCCCCTGGGAGACAGTCATGCATAGGGACCTCCTCCAGGGTCACAGTCATACTCCCTTTTGCAGGGTCACACTCATGAATAGGCACTTCCCCAGGGTAAGTGTCATGCATAGGCCCTTCCCCATGGTCACAGTCATGCATAGGCCCTTCCCCATTGTCACAGTCATGCATAGGCCCTTCCTCAGTCTCACAGTCATGCATAGGACCTTTCTGCAGTGTCATAGTTATGCATAGGACACATTCTGGGTCATACAGTCATGCTTAGGGCCCTTCCCCATTGTCACAGTCATACATACAGTCTTTTACAGGGTTACAGTACTGATTAGGGATATTCCCAGGGTCACAGTAACGCATACCTCTTCCCCAATCAGGGTCATGCATTCAGCCCTTCCTTCATGTCAAGTTAATGCATAGGTCCCTGCCCCAGGGTAATAGTCATGCATAGGGACCTTCTCCAGATAACAGGTGCATAGGCCCTTCTACAAGTTCACAGTCATAGGATTTTCCTCATTCATAGGGTTGTTGGATCTCATTGGGACTAGATTTGTCCCAAATATCTGTGAAAATCAGGACCTTCACCAGGGTACCTGAGGGGCTCAGAGCATTCAACCACATCTCATTACTTCCAAAAATCTCCCAATTCCAGTGGATCTTTCAGCCTTTCCCAGGGTCTCTTTCAAGCTCCAGGTCTTTTTTCAGGGCTTCATTGCAGCTCCGGGTCTTTCCCAGGGTCTCAGTGGGGCTCAGAGACTTCCCCAAGTGCATGCTTCATGATCCTTGTGGGTGTCTAACTTGTATCAGGACCTTCCTAGTGTCTCACTGGGCTCAGTACTATATCCACAGTTTCAGTGAGGCCTAGAGGTTCCCACTGGGGATCAGGTACAAGTCCAAAGTCTCAATGGAGGCTCAAGGACTTCCCCAGATTCTCACTGAGGCTCAGGGGCTACATAATTTTCTTATTGGGCTGAGGGCTCTTGAGTCTCAGGGCTTCCCTAGAGTTGCCTAGAGGCACTGGTGCCTTCCCAAGGTCCAAATGGGTTCAGAGCCTTTTTAAGAGTTTCAGTGGGGCACAAATTTTTTCAGATATTCTCAGTGGTGCTCAGAGAAATGTCTACAATCTCAGTGGGTAGCAGGGACTTCCACAAGGATCCACAGGGATGAGATATTTTGCCCAAGTCTCACTGAGTTGCAGGGCCTTGCCCAGATTGTCAGTGAGGCTTAAGATCTTCCCAGTGTGTTCCTGTGGCTGAAGACCTTCCCTAGGTTTTCAGAGGGATCTGTGGCTTCCCAAGGGTGAAAGTGGTATTCAGGGTCTTTGCCAGAATTGTACTGATCTCATTGACTTCCCCAGACCCTCAGTGTGGTTCACGTGCAGTACAGGACATTATTCAGTTTTTCAATGCAGACTGAACCTTTTCCCAGTCTCAGTGGAAATCAAGACCTTAACCAGAGATTCAATAGAGCTCAAAACCATCTCTGGGGGTCTCATTGAGGCTCAGGATGTTTCACAGCATCTCAGTAAAACTCAGTATCTTTCCCAGAATCTCACTGAGGCCCACAGACTTACCAAAGTTCTCTGTGTGTCTCATGAACTTTGCAGGTTTATAACATGTATCAGGACCTTCACTAGCATCTCACTGGGGCTCATTGGCATATCCAGAGTTTTGGTGGAACATAGATCATTTCACACATTCTCTGAGGGTCTCAAGAACTTGTCCAGAGTCTCAATAGAGTTGAAGAACTTCCCCAACCAAACGGATTCAGGGCCTACTTCAGAATCTTAGTAAAACTCAGGGCTTTCTCCAAAATCTCATTGATCCTCAGACTATCTGAGGTACTTAATGGGGCTAAGGGCCTTCCTCAGGTTCTCAGTGGGACTCAGATCATTCCCCAGTGTCTCCATGAGGTTCAGGACCTTGCCCGGCATCTTAGTAGAGCTCATTTACTATGCCAGAATTTTATTGTTTTCACAGTCTTTGCCAGAGTTTCAGTGGGACTCAGATTCTTTCAGAATTCTCAGAGGGGCTCCTGAAATGCCTAGGTTCTCAGGGACATCACAGAGTTCCCCAAGAATCCAGAGGGATCAGAGATTTTACCAAAATCTCAGTGAATCCCAGGTTTTGCCAAGGTTTTCAGTGGGGCTCAGTGCCTTACCTCAGAGTGGTAGTGTTGCTCAGGGACTTTGACAGGGTTTAAGATGGAATAGGAGCCTTCCCCAGAGTCAAAGTACTTTTCAGAGCCTTCCACATGTTCTCAGTGGAGTTCAGTCTACACTAGTGTCAGTCGGCTCAGAGTTTTCCCTAATACCTCTGTAGTTATCATGGATTGTGTGGGTGTCTCGCAGGACCTTCCCTAGAGTTTCACTGGGTCTTTGCTCCATCCCCACATTCCCACTGCATTCAGGGTCTTCCCAAGGACTCAGTAACTCACAAAATTCTCCATGGTTTCAGTGGAACCTATAGTCTTCCCCACAGTCTCAGTGGGACTTAGGGCTGTTCACAGATTCTCAGTAAGGCTAAGATTTTTTACCTAGAGTCTCTGTGGTGATTAGGACCCTTTGTCAAGTCTCAATCCAAGCTTAGGGCCTTGTCCCAGGTCCCACCACATTCAGGGCATTTTATATGGTCTCTGGAGTTCCAACTTTCCCCAGATTCTCACTGGGTCTCAGGACATTCCCCAGGTTCTCTGTTGGGATAAAGGCCTTGTTCTGGGTCTCAATGTTGCTCAGGTTCTTCCCCAGGATTTCATGTGGGAGAGGGCCTTCTCCACATTTGCAATCATGTTCACAGCTTTTCCCAAGAACTCTGTGATCTCCAGGGTCATCCCCAGGTCTCAGTGAAGATGATTCTCTTTCAAGGATGTGACTGTGTCTCCTAGTCTTCCTGGGGGACTTATGGGGCTCAGGGATTTTCCCATGATCTCAGTGGGGTTTGGGGCCTTCCTTGAGGTCTTCAGAGCTCTCAGAGCCTTCTCCAGGTTCTAATTGGTTTCTATGTCCTTCCGCAAGGACTCATTGGAACCTATCACTTTACTGTTTCTCACCTGGGTTCATGAACTTCTCCAGAAATTCAGTGTAGCTGTTAAGAAATTGTGAGTCTCATTGGTCCTCAATGGTTATCTCTGGTGACCATGGGTCTTAAGACCATTCCCATGATCTCAATGAGGCTAAGGACCTTCCTCAGTATCAGTGGTACTCAGAGAAATCTCAAGTTTCTACATGTAGAACAGGACTTTCTCCAGTGTCTCAGTCTGGTTCAGCGCCTTCCTCAATGTCTTATAAAGTCTCAGGGCACTCCACTGAGTTGTCAAGTCTAAGGTCTTTCTCCAGAATTTCAGTGGAACTTGGAGGTGTCCACAAGTTCATAGTAGGAGATAGATTCATCACCAGTGTTTCTTTGAGGCTAATGGTTTTCACCAGTTTCTCAGTAGGTTTTTAAGGGTTTAGGGGCCTTTCACAGTATTGCATTGTGTCTCAGTCTTTTTCAGCACATCGAAGGGGCTCAAGGCTTTTCCAAGGGCTTCCACAAGGTAGCAGGAGGTCGAAGGACCTTCTCCAGAACTTCAGTAAAGCTCAGGGATCTTTATAGTACTTCAGTGGAGTTCAACTACTTTCCAAGTGTTTGCGTGATCTAAAAGGCCTTCAAAAGTATTTTTTCTAGATTTCAGGACCCTCACTGGAGACTGAATGGGATTCAGGATTTTTTTTATTACATCATTAAATTTCTGGGATTTCCAGGTCTCTAATGAGGCTCATTTCCTTTCATAGTGATTCAGTGGATTGCAGGGCCTTGTCCAGGACTAGTCAGTGGGCCTCCAAGTCTTTTACAGTCTCACAGTCAGGTTCAGGGTGTTTTGCATATTCTTAATGGTCTCAATCCCTTCACCAGGCAGTGGGTGAACTTCTTGAATATTCCCATCCTCTCACTGTGGTTCAGGATGGTTCCTAGGTTCTCAATGGACCACATATCTTGGCCAGTATCTCAGATGGACTCCTGGTATTTACCAGGGTCTGTTATTTCTCAGGGCTTTGCAGTATCTCAGTCATGTTCAGTGCTCTTCTCAGAGTCTCACTGGGGCTCAGATTCCTCCCCAAGTGCACACATGACTGAGTTCTTTGCTAGAGTCTCCATGAATCTCAGAGCATTTCCCAGGGTCTCAATGAAGCTCAGTGCCATTCCCAATGTCAGAGTTGTGCTCACGGCCTTCTCCAGCATCTACGTGACACTCAGAGACTTGTGCAGTGTATCAGAGGGGTCCAAGTCCTTTTCCCATATCAGTGGGGACTCAGGGCTTACCCTAGCTTCTAAACCAATCTCAGAACCTTGTCATGGTTTCACTGTGGCTCTGGGTCTTCCCAAGAATTTTAGTTACATGTAGAAATGTTCACATGATCTTTTTGAGGCTCAGATAATTCCCCTTGTGTTTTGAAGATTCTAAGGTCTTCACAAGAATCTTAGAGGGGTTCAATGCTTTCACTGGTTTCTCAGTGGTGTTCAGGATCTTCTACAGAGTCTGAATGAGGCTGAGAGCCTTCCACAGGTACATGGTTCTTCTACAACTTTTCCAGGAGATGTAGTGGCCTCATAGCCTTATCACAGTTTAAGCAGATCTCAGAACCATTCCCAAGGATACAGTGGAGGTTAGGACATTCCTCAGGGTCTCAATAGGGTTCCATCATCTTGCTTAGGGGCTCAGCACATGTGAGAACATTATTCAGCATCTCAATGGGGCTCAGTGCTATTCCCAGTTTCAGTGAGTCTCAGTGGTATTTCTAGCCTCTCAGGGTACAAAACCTCCCCAAGAAAACACTGGGTTTCAGAGTCATCCTGGGATACTCAGTGAATCCCAGGGTCTTTCCCAGGTTTTCCATGGAGTTCAGTGTTACACCCATGGGCACAATGGTGTTCAGGATCTTTTTCAGGTCTGATTGTTGGTCAGGACCTTCCCTAGTACCATAGTGTCCCTCAGGGCCTTCCAAAGTGTCTTAGTGAGGCTCATGGCTATCCCCAAATTTCAGTGGACCTCAGGGTATGAAACTATTGAGGTTCCTCAAGAAATCAAACATGTGTTTGAAAATGAGAATGTGCAGAAGCTTTACTTCTGCCAGAAAGTCATTCTATAAAACCCGGCTAGGAAATACACTTGGGCATGCACTCTACATCATTTATTCCTATTGTAGCACTACCCCTGGCCTGACTGGGGAACTCAGGGTCACAATCTATATTATTGGTGAATTTTAAATTTGGGGCAAAGAATGGTGAAGGCTATAAATAAAATGACTACAATTTGCTCTAACATCTCAATTAAGGCTAAATACTATGTTTTGAAAATCCACCATTTCTCACAAATTCCCCCTTTAGCTTTTAAACATTTAATTTCATTTTCATTTTGCTGATGTCCCCGTTGGTGGTGTCATCCATTCAAGATATATAAACTTTCTAATGTGGAAATAATCCACCATAATGAATTCTCACCCCGTTAGCCATGCAGGTAGCCATCCCAGTGATTACTAGCACTTGTTCAGGTCTTTTGCAGTCAAGTTGAAGTTTGTGTCTTTTCTAGGTTTTGATTAAAATCAAATCCCCAGGCTGGAAGTGATGAATCCCAACCTCTTGAAGGGATGTCTGAGCAACTATTCATCTGAAGATAATAAAAAAGCAAAGCACTGATGATCTTTAATTGAATCAGGCAGCAAATCTCTTCCTGTATAACTTCTCAGTTTTACTTACTTTTCGGAGCACTGACACTAATGAACTCCTCTGGTTACATGAAAAGAAACATTGCATGTATTTTAATTGTCTTCATGTGACTGTACTTTGGTTACGTTCTCCTGCCAGGTGTTTAAGGACAAGTTGACAAAATTGACTTGTTCCTATGTACTGTTAGAGTCAGCTGAGATTTGTCATGGATCATTCATGGGAACATGTGAGAGGCTTTTGGCTCCTTTAGCTATTCTTCTAGCAATTGAACCATCTTCCAGGATGGACCAGGGTCTTGCTGACCAAATTTGACTTCCCTTGGAAGCATTAGCGATATTTTCCTCTCCAGAGATCCTCCTCCTTGCAGAATGTGCACTGGTTGCCTCCTGCTCTCTAGGGTCACCTTGAAGCGCCTGATTGTGAGGCCATGAGACCCAGAATTGCCAAGCCCTTAGAGAAGTCCCAGTGTTCCTGGGTCCTAGCTGACCTTAGAGGGCAAGGACCAAATATTGGTCACATTTCCTGGGCACTTTCACTTCCTTGCTTTTGATTTCCAAGTTTTGGGTTTAAACATCCAGCAACTTAGTTTCATCGGTAAATTTAATGTATATAATCTTATACTTACTCCTTCCATTGAATTGGGGTTTTATATTACTACTGGAAGTCAATCTTATATCCTATGCTACATGTGATGGCTGATTATCTCAAATTAACTCAGGTAGTTCTGTTACAAGGAGTACTTCTTCAAAACACTAACATCCAAAAATTATAAAGTTCCATGTGGAAAATACAAAATGAAATTGAGAAGAATAAAAATGTAGTCAGTTTGCATAGTAGCTTTAAACTAAGCAATGTAATATCTATAGTACACTGGTATATCTTGGTGTCCATATTGCCTCCTCAGAGACATATGAATGTATCAACTCAATGACATACAAAACCCTTTACAAATTTCAAATTCTTTTAAAACTCTCTTACAACCTGACATACCTTTTATAATTTACCCAAATCTTTACTTAGTTTTGTGTGATATTCCTTGATAATTTTAGGATCATAGTAATTTTCTTTGTACAGGTGATCAAACCCAGGGGCAATTAAGAACTGAGCCACTTCCCCAGTCATTTTTTGTATTTTATTTAGAATCAACATCTCACTGAGTTCCTTACAGCCTCACTAAGTTGCTGAGGCTGGCTTTGAATCTCACAATCTTCCTGCCTGAGACTCCCATGCTGCTGGGATTATAGGTATGAGCCACCAGGTCCAGTAGGATTACAGTAAGTTTTTCAACAAAAATCTCTCTTTTGAATATAATTTAAAATGTTTGGAAGTCTAGCTTTCTTTGTAGTCAGTCTAACACAGGGTGAGAGGCTGATCCTTATCTCAATAAGGCAGGGCTCTTGACAAATAAAACAATGCAACCTTTCATCTGAAATATAATCAATAAACTAAGAGAGGTCCTAACTTACTCTGTGTAGAAAAAGTGACCAAATGCTTCCCTATTTCACCATGTCAGCTTTTAAAGGAATCAGGCTCTCATTATTTTTTAAGGTACATTTAAATTTCCACCCTAGTGTAAAAATTCACAAAAAAGTTTATGCCTATCTTATTGAAAAACAGGTAACCAGAACATGAAATGAAATAAATAACTCTCCAATTAAATTTGACTTTTCATACAAATCTGAAGGCCATTACCACTACAGACAACTTTGGCTTGGAGAACACTAACTTGGTAAAGTGCTCCCCTAAATGGATTCAATTCATGTTTTAAAGAGTCATCCAGGAAATTATGGGTCCCCATTAATGCCTCTCTCTTAAGGGGGATATGTCTATACTTTCTGTGACAAGTTATTTCTTGGTTGAACAATATCTTGGATAATATAATTTGATCAGGGACTAGGGTTGTGACTCAGTGTTCCAGCACCTCATGGCATGTGTTAGACACTGGGTTCATTTCTCAGCACCACATACAAATAAATAAAGATTCCTTGACAGCTAAAAATATTTAAAAAAAAAAGATAACATGATACTCTTTCTCAAGATCCCTTTAACCCAAAGGAACTTATTAACTCCTAGGACACCCCCACAGAGCAGACTCTGTTTTCCTTTCCTGGGAGACCCTTTACAAGAAAGTTGTTACTCTTTGTATGAGAATGTCATCTGTACATTTCATTTACATACAAAGCTTATCACAGAAGAGAGATCCAGCATTAGATAATACGGCACTCAAAAAATAAATAGGTGCCTTAGGGATTCTCCCAGCTTATAATGTAATAGGGCTGGAACCATTCTTTGTGACTGGCAGTTTTCACAGCTTGGATAACATAGGACAGTTAATAATCTGGCACTCAGGGTAATGGGACCCAATTAAGGTTTTAATTTTTAATGTATAGGCCAACCCCATGAAGTTAAACACTCCAGCCAACACCTTTGTCCCAGAGAGGTAGAGGGGGGCAGATGGAACCAAGGATGGATCCACATGGAGATTACTGAAAAATTCCAATTTGGGACTAAAAACATACTCAATTAAAAAAGCATGAGTGAAGCAATAACCATGGTACCCTCCCAATGCCTGTACAACATAGATTTCAACCTTAAGTCCAAAGCATTTGAATTTCTGTTCAGCACAGACTTTGATCAATGCCTTCATCCAGAAATCATAAGATCTTTCTTAGGTTGTCCCTTCCACTACAGGAGTTACCTCTTCCCTCATCCACGCAAGTCTTACTCCTCTTTAATAAGATATAATACTTCAATCTTTTATAATACTTTAATTAAAACAGCTGAAACTTTTTTGTATGCATATGAACTTACAACTGTTAGAATTTTAAACCATGCAATCTTGCTCTTAGTTAGGACCCAGAAATGCACAATCATAATTCCTTTTAAAATAAACTGATTTAAAACACACATTTAGTAGACCCAGATACATGTTACTGTGAAAGTGGTGACTTGAACCATGGCTTCTGATAGTCTCATCACTGTCTTTGTCCTGGGAACTTCCTGTGAAAATTGCAGGTCAATATGGCCCAGTTGCTATGGTGAAAATCAGCCAAACAAGGCTCTGTGCAAGGGCACTGAGGTTCATCAGTTGGGGCCTTGAGCTCAGGCACCATGTCCTAGGGATAGAATATTCTGGGCATAACAAGATAACTCCAATGTCTCCCCAGTTTCACTGTGATCTTTAGGTCTGTATGCTTTGCTGAAACTTTCTCACAAATATCTTTTTGATGACAAAACCTATATAATAAACATGCTGACCTTGCTCTGAGGCAATCATCTTCCATCAGAAAGTAAATCACCCCTGGCCCCAGCTTTTTCACTGTCTGTGTGTCTATCTTTTCTCCATCCCACATCACTACTCACTGATTTCTGAATTAACTGCCAAGCTACTCATGGCATGTTATCTTATGGAATTCAAGAAACCAAGAGTCCTTGAATTTATATTTAGATAATGTGTTACTATTTTATTTTATTTTTAAGCATATTAAGCAGATTTTATTTAAAGGTAATAATACAGACTTCTCCCAGCAGGAAGAAGGGGGCCATGGCTGATGTTCTAAAGTCCCAAGAACTGAGTCCACCCTACATCTTTTATGGGTTAAAGTCTCTTTTGTTATCCAGTTCTCTCCCCCCTTATCTCTCCTTCCTGCCTATGTGACTAGGCCTGGTTTTGCATTAAGTGAGATGTCATAGGCAGGGGGTGGGCCAAGGTGATTCAGACAGGTAAGGTCCCAGGGGGCATTTATTAGCAGCTCCACAGCTCCATGCTTGCAGTCCTTGATAAAGGCAGGTAAATTTGGTAATCAATGGGCTCTGGAGATCCTTGACATTCCATTCTTCCAGGAACAATCTCCAACTTCCAGAGGCACATGGCTTCATGGCTTCATTTCCTCAATTTGAATGATCCCCTATTTCTACACTAACTACCTGTCCTTTATTCTGGCTTCATTCCCCCCATTTGCTTTAGGAACTCCTAAGTGCTGTAAGGAAAAGAAAGGGGATGCCAATCATTCTGGCTGCTTTGAAGCTGAAAGGGGGCAGTGAGGGGCAAACAGTATGGAGTTCCTTTTCAAAAAATCGGGTCAATCGAGGGGTCCAAGGAAGAAGTCTGGTTGGGGAAGAGTAGGTTGTAAAGTCATTGGAGTTGGGTGTTTCTATGATAGAAGAACAAAAAGATCCAAGTACTGAAATGAGATTAATATAATATAAATGTTGCAGAATCTGGAACATAAAAATGAATATCATAAAGATGACAGAAGTCAATAATTCCTCACCAGGGGGTGGAAGAACTGAGAAGTTGTTCCCATAACAAGGCCTAGCAAAGGCTGGAGAGACAAGTCCTTTATTTGGGAACTTTAACATTGTCTAGGTTATCAGGAATGTAAACACAACATTTAGTAGAGATCTCTATACTTCTGTTACTTAGGGCTAGATAATCATACAAGCAAACACAGATTAAGTCTACCTGTGTAGCTTAGGAAGGTCTGCAGGCCTTAAACTGACTAAAAACCTCTGACTCTGGCAGTTTCTCTTCATAGTTATCAGGCACATTCACCTAAGAATCTCTTTTGTAGCTTCCAGACTTTATTCTAGATGATTAACACAAGTGTACATCTTAAGTTATGCTAGCTATTATTTCTTTTAAATGCCCAAGAATGACTATATTTTGGTTTTAACTGTTTTGCTGGGTGTCTAAATATCAAGCTGGTCAAATTGACCTGGTTCCTGTCTTGTTAAAGAGTCAGCTGAGTTCCCACGGGGGTCACTTGTAGAGAACTTAAGAGCAGCTTCTTAGCTCCATTAGTGCCGTTGGTTATGCAGGGTCTCCTTGATGAGGTGGCTTCCTTTGGAAGCATCAAGGGATGTCTCCCTTTTTCCATGACCCTCCTCTGCAGCAGATGCACTGAGTGATTTTTCATCCTCTAGTGGTCTCAACAATCTCCTTGATCAGGAGGTTGTGTGACCCAGAGTTGCAGCGCTCCTTAGAGAAGTCCTCTTATTCCCTGGGTTCAGGCTGACTGAGGGCAAAAGATCCAAATACTGGTCTATCTTGCCCTCTGTATTTAATTCCAATTTCTAAGTTTGATCTTAATCATCCAGCAAGCCAGTCTGACCAGTCATAAAGTAAGAGTACTGGGTTTTAACTTCAATGTCTATAACTTTACAATTATTTACCCTTTTATCTAACTGGAGTCTGCATTAGTACTGGAAGTTAGCCACTATCTGTTCTATAGGTGATGGCTTATTTTCACAAGTTACCTAGGTTGTGTGTTCTTGAAGCAGCTACTTCTGCAAAACATTAACAGGTAAGTTTTAGCAAGAATAAAATTATATATTCAACTTGTATAATAGTTATCTTAAATTTTGACTGAGAACCACATTATATCCCCTATTTGAGATTATAGTAATTTTACAATAAAAATCAATCTTTTGAATGTAAGTATAAAGAAACTGGAGTCTGGCTTATTTTGGAGCCATTCTACATGCAGTGAGGTGGGAGGCAGAACCTTATCTCAGTTAAGGCATGGCTTTTTACAGATCTTAAGTTTTCTAATTCAGATTTTGATCTTTGCTTCTTCCTTAAATATCATTAAGTAGTTTACATATGCTTTTCCTGAGTCTATATAAACTTTATAATTAAGACAATTTAACATTGTATCTAAAACATGAATCAAAGAAAGGCTGAGAGAGCTTTTAACTTTCATTTTGTGAGTCAAAGTGGCAAAATGTTTTCATGTTTTACAATATTAACCTTTAAACAAGTCAGGCTCTAATGTTTATAAATATATTTATATTTGAAATTTGTTATCCAGTGTAAAAAGTAACAAATTTTACATATACCCTATTGATAGCAGGTCCTATAATAGAACATTAAATGATAGAAATAAATCCCCATTTAAAATTTACTCTTTATAAGTTTAAGATTACCATTACAGACAGGTTTAATCTGAAGAATAGCAGACCTTGATAAATACCCTGCTTTAAAACTTGTATACCTGGAAAATATGAACACCTTTAATATACAACTAGTGACTATTTCACAATTACCTTGACACTTTTATATTACCAAATTTAGTTTTTAAAGAAAAATGTAGACTCTTCAACATAGTACAATACTCTAACAGTTGCTTAACGATAATTTGAATAAACCCCAATTTTTAACATTAATTGTTCAAAAGAATAAAACTTAATGGACATAAAGTTAAGAGTAAATTAGTGTTTCTAAGAAATCCTTGTCATTTTACCATATAGATTAAACTTTGGTTTATATCAGAACATTAGTATTTCACTTTAGGAAAAACCTTAAAGAGTTTTAGGTGTCTCACATACATACGACCAACTTAGTTACGCACAAACTTGTTGAAATTTGTCCTTTACTTACAGAGACTTTCTTAGCACTTACTTAGACCCTCCTGTATTTCATCACACAAGCACTTTCTTACCCAGAAACATTTCCTTTTCCCTTTTACTAAATATATTTACATACCCAGAACCTTTAATTTTCTCTTTCCTATCTATTGACCCCTTTTTGTTCACATTCTGAATAAACTCTTATGAAATTTCTGAATTTAGATAAATTACTCTATTTTAATAAGATTAAATATTTTGTTATTTATAGTACTCTAATTGAAACACAGTTGAAACTTTTGGGACCCTTTGTATATGGAAATGCACTTGTTAAGACATAACTCTTAGTAACCATGTTTTTAGTTTAGTGATGACACAAAGCAAGTTTAAACCATTTTATTTACCAACCTATGAAAACACCAATAATGTTTAAGTATGATACTACATGGAATTTAAGGAGTTAAGAGTACTTGATGTTATTAAACAATTAGCATTTTAACTTTGTAAATTAATCAGATGTCTCTACAAACACATTTGAGTAATCTCATACATGTCAACTCTAATTCACTTATTTTGTAAAAATCAAGATATCAGACAAGTGTCCTGAACAGTATTTACCATCTCTTTCCTGTTGAAGAAAAGTCCTAGAAACAATTGATATTAGACGTTTTATTAACATCAATATTTTATTAGTTTGACCACCTAGAGATTTGCGAGTTACTTTCAAAGACATTTTACTTTTATTAGTTTACCCACTTTGAATGGAACCTTTTTAAATCATGTGAATTAAAAGTATCTGGATCCATTTTTAAATTTTAATTATAGGAGCGCTCAGTTTTGATACAGATAAAACATGACATCAGACAGCACGACATACAACTAACACAAAATCAAAGGCCTTGTAACTTTATAGGTGAATCTCCATTGCAATGTAACAGATGTTCAAAAACTCTAGTTGAATAAAAAATAGAACTGATCAAAAAAGTCCTGAGCCATATAATGGGGGGTGGGAGGGGTTAGTGTCAGGGTTAGGGTTAGGTTTAGGATTAGGGTTAAGGAGGGAGGTAAGAATGGAGGAAGGAAGGATTGTCTAGAGGGAAAAGAGGGGTGCGAGGGGTGGGGGGAAGGGAAAAATAATAACAGAATGAATCAAACAACATTACCCTATGTAAATTTATGATTACACAAATGGTATGCCTTGACTCCATGTACAGAGAAACAACATGTATCCCATTTGTTTACAATAAAAAAATAAAATAAAATAAATATTTAAAAAATTTTCCACATCTCTAGTAATAAGAGAATTGCAAATCAAAACCACCCTAAGATTCCATCTCACCCCAATTAGAATGGCGATTATCAAGAATACAAGCAATGATACCACCGTTTACTGGTGATGAGTTCTGCTCCTTCTAATGTTGAAAATTGAACACTAGAGAAGCACACCAGGCAAGCATATTAAGCAGGTTTTATTTAAAGATAATAATACCGACTTCTCCTGGCACAAAGAAGGGGGCCATGGTTGATGTTCTAAAGTCCCAAGAAGTGAGCCCACCCTACATCTTTTATAGGTTAAAGTCTCTTTTGTTCTGCAGTCCTCTTCCCCTTAGCTCTCCTTCCAGCCTACATGACTAGACCTGGTTTTGCATTAAGTGAGAAACCATGGGCAGGGGGAGGGCCAGGGTGATTCAGGCAGATAAGGGCCCAGGGGGCACCAAGTAGGAGTCCCTTGTTTACAGTCCTTGATAAAGACAGGTAAATTTGGTAGTCAATGGCCTCCAGAGATCCTTGACATTCCATTTTTCCAGGGGCAGTCTCCAACTTCCAGAGGCAGATGGCTTCATGGCTTCATTTCCTCGATTTGACTGATCCCCTATTTCTACACTAACTACCTGTTCTTAATTCTGACTTCATCACCCCTTTTGCTTTAGGAACTCCTAACTGCTGTAAGGAAAAGAAAGGGGGCACCGATCGTTCTGGCTGCTTTGAAGCTGAAAGGGGGCAGCGAGGGCCAAGCAGTTTGGAGTCCCTTTTTTAAAAATCAGGTCAATCGAGGGGTCCAAGGAAGTAGTTTGGTTGGGGAAGAGCAGTTTGTAATGCCATCTGGGCGTGGGTGCTTCTATGATAGAAGAACAAAAAGACATGAGTACTGAAATGAGATTAGTACAAAGTAAATGTTGCAGCATCTGAAACATGCCACTGAGTATCATGAAAATGACAGAAGTCAATCTCTCACCAGGAGGTGGAAGAACTGAGAAATTATTTCCATAACTAGTCCTAGTAGAGGCTGGAGAGGACAAGGCCTTTATTTGGGGACTTTAACATTGTCCAGGTTATCAGGAATTTAAACACAACATTTAACTCTTAATATCATATATGTCCCCCAAAAATAGAGTTACTACTTAATGTTACCTGATTTTTGTAAAATATCCCTTTATTGGTATAACCTGTGTTTAGTAGAGATCTCTATACTTCTGTTACTTGGGGATAGATAACCATACTAGCAAACATAGATTAAGTGTACCTGTGTAGCTTAGGAAGGTCTGCACGTCTTAAACTGACTAAAAACTTCTGACTCTGGCAGTTTTTCTTGATAGTTATCAGGCACATTTGCTGAAGAATATTTCTTTCATTTGTAGCTTCCAATCTTTATTCTAGTGGGCTAATACAAGTGTACATCTTAAGTTACATTTAACTATTATTTCTTTTAAATGCCCAAGAATGACTATATTTTGGTTTTTAACTGTTTTGCTGTGTGTCTAAATATCAAGCTGGTCAAATTGACCTGGTTCCTGTCTTGTTAAAGACAGCTGAGTTCCCACAGGGGTCACTCGTAGAGAACTTAAGAGCAGCTTCTTAGCTCCATTAGTGCCGTTGGTTATGCAGGGTCTCCTTGATGAGGTGGCTTCCTTTGGAAGCATCAAGGGATGTCTCCCTTTTTCCATGACCCTCCTCTGCAGCAGATGCACTGAGTGATTTTTCATCCTCTAGTGGTCTCAACAATCTCCTTGATCAGGAGGTTGTGTGACCCAGAGTTGCAGCGCTCCTTAGAGAAGTCCTCTTATTCCCTGGGTTCAGGCTGACTTTGAGGGCAAGATACTGTTTTTTTTTTTTTCTTGCCCTCTGTATTTAATTCCAATTTCTAAGTTTGATCTTAATCATCCAGCAAGCCAGTCTGACCAGTCATAAAGTAAGAGTACTGGGTTTTAACTTCAATGTCTATAACTTTACAATTATTTACCCTTTTATCTAACTGGAGTCTGCATTAGTACTGGAAGTTAGCCACTATCTGTTCTATAGGTGATGGCTTATTTTCACAAGTTACCTAGGTTGTGTGTTCTTGAAGCAGCTACTTCTGCAAAACATTAACAGGTAACAGTTTTCCAAAATGAAATTAGCAAGAGTAAAAATTTATTCAACTTGCATAATAGTTATCTTAAATTTTGACTGAGAACCACATTATATCCCCTATTTGAGATCACAGTACTTTTACAACAAGAACCAATCTTTTGACTATAACTTTAAATAAGCTGAAGTCTGACTTATTTTGGAGTCACTCTAACATGCAGTAAGGTGGGAGGCAGAGCCTTATCTCAGGTAAGGCATGGCTTTTTACAGATCTTAAGTTTTCTAATTCAGATTTTGATCTTTGCTTCTTCCTTAAATATCATTAAGTAGTTTACATATACTGTTACCTGAGTCTATATAAACTTTATAATTAAGACAATTTAACATTGTATCTAAAACATGAATCAAAGAAAGGCTGAGAGAGCTTTTAACTTTCATTTTGTGAGTCAAAGTGGCAAAATGTTTTCATGTTTTACAACATTAAACTTTAAACAAGTCAGGCTCTAACTTTTATAAATACATTTATATTTGAAATTCGTTATGTCTGTGTAAAAAGTAACAAATTTTACATACACCCTATTGATAGCAGGTCCTATAATAGAACATTAAATGATAGAAATAAATCCCCAATCAAAATTTACTCTTTATAAGTTTAAGATTACCATTACACATACATTTATCTGGAGAATAGCAGAGCTTGATAAATTCCCTGCTTTAAAAACTTGTATTCCTGGAAAATATGAGCACATTTAATATACAAAGAGTGACCATTTCACAATTACCTTGACACTTATATCTTACCGATTTAGTTTTTAAAGAAAAATGTAGACTCTGTAACACAGTACAATACTCTAACAGTTGCTTAACGATAATTTGAATAAACCCCAATTTTTAACATTAATTGTTCAAAAGAATAAAACTTAATGGACATAAAGTTAAGAGTAAATTAGTGTTTCTAAGAAATCCTTGTCATTTTACCATATAGATTAAACTTTGGTTTATATCAGAACATTAGTATTTCACTTTAGGAAAAACCTTAGAGAGTTTTAGGTGTCTCACATACATACGACCAACTTAGTTACACACAAACTTGTTGAAATTTGTCCTTTACTTACACAGACTTTCTTAGCACTTACTTAGACCCTCCTGTATTTCATCACACAAGCACTTTCTTACCCAGAAACATTTCCTTTTCCCTTTTATTAAATATATTTCCATACCCAGAACCTTTAATTTTCTCTTTCCTATCTGTTGACCCCTTTTTGTTCACATTCTGAAAAAACTCTTATGAAATTTCTGAATTTAGATAAATCACTCCATTTTAATAAGATTAAATATTTTGTTATTTATAGTACTCTAATTGAAAAACAGTTGAAACTTTTGGGACCCTTTGTATATGGAATTGCACTTGTTAGGACATAACTCTTAGTAACCTTCTTTTTAGTTTAGTGATGACACAAAGCAAGTTTAAACCATTTTATTTACCAACCTATGAAAACACCAATAATGTTTAAATATGATACCCCATGGAATTTAAGGAGTTAAAAGTACTCAATGTTAATTAACAATTAGCATTTTAACTTTGTAAATTAATCAGATGTCTCTACAAACACATTTGAGTAATCCCATACATGTTAACTCTAATTCACTTATTTTGTAAAAATCAAGATATCAGACAAGTGTCCTGAACAGTATTTGCCGTCTCTTTCCTGTTGAAGAAAAGTCGTAGAAACAATTGATATTAGACATTTTATTAACATCAATATTTTATTACCTTGACCATCCAGAGACTTGTGAATTATTTTCAAAGACATTTTACTTTTATTAGTTTACCCAATTTGAATTGAACCTTTAAATCATGTGAATTAAAAGTATCTCAATCCATTTTTATATTTTAATTTTAGGAGTGCTCAGTTTAATACAGACAAAACATGACATCAGACAGCACGACATACCACTAACACAAAATCAAAGCCTTGTAACTTTATAGGTGAATCTCCACTGCAATGCAACAGATGTTCAAAAATACTAGTTGAATAAAAAATAGAACTCATCAATAAAATCATGAGCTCAAAAAAAAATAGAATTAAAAACAACAAGAGTTCTGGAAAAATGATACAGCCATTAATTACTTCAGTAAAGCACCATAAAATTTACTTTTGCTGGAGTTCAAGTAAGACTCCTTTTACCTTTTTTTCCTTTGAGACTGGTCTCCTACTGAGCTTTTAGGCTTCCTATTTACATTTCAATGTAAGTCTTGACTGAGATCTGGAAGGATCTAACAGGTTTTAACAGAAACCTTGTGCCTAGGGCATTTTAGCCATCTCATCAGGACAGGTTGGATGTCAAAGAAAATTATGAGACCTTATTTTCCATTACTTTTGAGAATGAAGCTACTTTGCTAAGTTCCTCACTGAGATATGCCGTTGGTTATTGAGCTGCCTATGGCTGCCTATCCAGGATTTATTTTCCCCTTTGTGACAAACAGGCTAAATCTTGCTTCATAGGTAAGCTGAAGACAGCTTGAAGTAAGGTCCCTCCTTGATATTCCTGGGGCAGAATATTGTCCTATAGTGGCTATTTTCTGTAGTATTGAACCTGTTGCTGACATGATTAAGCTTTATTTTTTGAGATCTTTTAATTCCTATTAGCTAAGAAATTTAGGAGTTCCATGATGGCCTTTTGATACTCCTCCTGGGTGGAGGCACATAAAGGATGTCGCTTACTTACTGGAGAACAATCACAGATGTTTTATCTCTGAATTTTGTTAAGTCCTTAGCTAAGGTTTGTCCAGAACAGGTGAGGGCCATCTAAATCCTGAGGCAATACTGTCTAGGTTAGTTGAGATACAGTATCTGAATCTGAACATGTTCCTCAAAGGCAAACAGAAATTGCTATTCAGAGTCTAGCATAAACAGGAAAAGCCATCTTTTAAATCTAACTTAGTAAACCAAGCAGCAGTTGGAATGCAAGATAAAAGTGTATGGATTAAGAACTGTGAGGTGGGGGAAATTACCGCTTCATTATTTTAAGGTTTTGGACTGGGCAGTTTGCTTTTTAACTCCTAAAATGGGTGAATTGCATGGGTTGCAAGGCATTAAAAGTTTCTGTCATTTTGAATGATCTTTAATAAGTCCTTTTTCTTGTCTTTATGTTCCCTTTTCTTTCCTTTTGATCTCTATTAAAAATGGAAGGTGCAACCTGGAGAAGATCATCTAAGGATTGAACAGGGCCATGTGCCAATTTTTGTAATTTCCTCTAAATAATTGGGGCTGACTAAATGATAAATTTGTACCTTAAAAGTAGGTGGTCCTTTATGGATTCAGGATTCAGGGTGGTGTGTTTTCTTATTGCCTTCCTGTGTCTTTCTGTGAAAATAACAGGACTTTCCTGCTATTCCTCTTTAGGCATCATACTCATTATTCGAATCCCAGCTAGGATGGTTTCTGTGAACTGCCTGTGCTCTAGATGGTGAATAGCATAATTTTCCAGGTGAAATCAAATACCTGGCATAAGTTTTGAAACATCTCAATATTTATTAGGATCCTCCAAAAGCCTCTTTAAATTTATTTTTGTCTGTCTTAAGTTGGGAGGGTCCCCTCAATTTTCCTCCCTTAGTGGGCAATTACTCAAGGCTTTCTCCTCTCATGGTAGAGATTATTGATGGCAAGCATGGTAACATATGAAAGGCACCTTTCTTGATCATTTGCAATTTAGCAGTATGCAGGTTAGTGGTGAACCTGGCAATACTGTTGAGAGAGAAGCTCCCTTCTGAGTTAGAAGTATTAGGGATGTCTCCCTAACTTTGAGCTTCCTTACAGTCCAGAAAAACCCATCTCTCACTACCTGGCTTTGCCAAAGTTATTTCTGACCTTCTTTTGCAAAGTACTTGGGTCCTAGTTTGCCCTGTGCTAGAGACCCTGGGAGGATTCAGACTTAAGGGCATTACTGCTTTCCTCCTGCCACTATAAACTCCTAATTGTGAAAAATGATGACAAGGGTAAAAAGTGTGACTTTTGCCTATCTTTTTGCCCTGTAGACTAAAGGAATCTCTGGAGGGTGAGGGGACATCTATTGGTTGTTAGGCATCTTTGCTTGTAGGGTCACATGGGAGGGGTTTTTAAATGCCTCCCTCTTGCAGCATAAAGAGAACACTGTGAGCACATTTAAGCACAGGAACAGTAATGGGGAGACTCCAGATATCTAGACTAGTGAAGGCTAACTATGCGAACAAAGGGAACCTGGGCACTTTCATACTACTCATCCTAGGCCTTAATCTTACAGTTTGAATTCTAATGTCTCATGGGCAAGAGAAGGGGAGCATCCAGGAGGGAGTGGATGTGGGGGAGTGTTGTGCACTGCACGGCCCATACATAGGCAAAGGTAATTGGTACTTTCCCTCAGTGCCATTCATCTACTGAT
This sequence comes from Sciurus carolinensis, assembly GCF_902686445.1. Lineage (NCBI taxonomy): Eukaryota > Metazoa > Chordata > Mammalia > Rodentia > Sciuridae > Sciurus > Sciurus carolinensis. The sequence continues at coordinate 4,425,257 of NC_062223.1, forward strand.
CACCCTGGATACCCCTTAGGGCGGTCAGGAGGGGGATTCTGGAGAAGGAACATTTGGGGTTCAGTCAAGAGTAGCCGGGACCAGAGAACCCTGCAGTTGTTCCAACACTTCCTCCGCCTCCATGCATCCTGGGTAGATCAGGACTAGGGACACCGTGTACTGGCAGCAATTGAGCTCCAGGCCTGGACAGAAAAGTAGGAAATGACTTTGGCAGAGTCCAACATGCCTACAGAGCAGGTAATTGGAAACTCGCCTGAGCCGAGAAACCTCTCACCCGAGTCTTAAGAATGATGACTGCACTAACTGCATTTAAGTATCCGAGGGGTGCCCATTTTGCCCTCCAAAAATAAAGACACAGAAAGATGCACCTCAAACAGATGTGGGGTGCATGGAGAGAGAAGCTTATTTACTTTGGCGTAAGCTTCGGTGGGACCTCCAAATCTGATACCGTGATTTACTGGTGACGAGTTCTTCTCCTTCTAATGTTGAAGATTGAACATTAGAGAAGCACGCCAAGGCAAGCATATTAAGCAGGTTTTATTTAAAACAGACTTCTCCCAGCAGGAAAAAGGTGGCCATGGCTGATGTTCTAAAGTCCCCTGTGTTAGTATTTTAACACTGCTTATAAATCAGATGTCTCCTCTAACAAACCCATTTATGAAGGTTAATCACACTTATGTAAAAACTCATTTGCTCATTTGTAACTTAGGATTCCCCTAGAAAGCAAGGTATGAAAAAAGTCTAATTAACTTTAGGTCAGTTATTACTGTGAAAGAAAAATCCTTCAAAGCAAAGGCGATTGCACTTTAAACATTTTATAGGAACAAACATTCTGGAGAGCTACCTGGAAAAATGCATGGTTTAGTAGAATCAATGGCACCTTTGTTCTTACCACTTAAATGGACTCTTTTTATTGAAGATTTTTTTAAATAATGAGAATTGAAATTCATTTGTATCCAATTATGACATGTATGAGTACTTATCAATCTATCAGCCAATTATGATGACATACACATAATATAGACAAGCATGTACACAGACACAGCATACAACACATGGGTTAAAATAAAACCTGTTGCATATTTTTACAGGATGACCATGACATGAAAGGGACCTGTGCAGGTTGGTAAAATTAGTAATAGAGTGTGCCAGCCATGGTGGACACCAAAAATAAAGGTTCAGGTGGCCACATGTCATCCACAGGGGCAGATTTACTCCAATGACCAACAGTTTTTTCCCTGTACTTCAAATGAAAAGAAAATTTACACATATGAGATCTTACATTGTTCTTCCCCATTCCTAGGCCTAGAATTTTCATTCCTCATTCCTGGAATTAAGCTTCCCACTGTCCAGAACCCCTCCTCATTGAGGTTTCTTGCATACATGGGCCCCCTGTGTGCTCAGTCTTCCTTACTGGGGATTTCATTCACACACCCCTCTTGCTTTCCTGGTATTGGCTTGTGTTTCTGAATAGAGCCTCAATGACCCCCCTCTTTTGGGAAGTCTGTTGAACTCTTGTCTCAGTCACACTCATACCACCTCTGGGATGTCCCAACCAACAAGGTGGTACTTGTTTATCAAGCTGAACAATAGAATTTCCTCCCTTGGTCTTTACTTGGAGTTTCCTGGTAGCCATGGTGCTCGAATGGCCCTCTCTGTGTGGTGCCAATCAACTTTCTATTTTGGGTCCACTGTCAACCTCAGTGATTACAGATTCCTCCCATGCTCTGCAGCCAAGCAACAAAGAAGTAGAAGGTTTCTGCTCTAATGTGGGGCATCCTAAAAACTCTTGACGTACTTTATGGAACCCTGGAGCTGGTGCAGAAATTGTTAGCAATATCAAAAAAAAAAAAAATCAAACCTGTACTAGGAGCTGGGTGTCGAAGGTCAACTTTCCTTCTGCCAGAAGGGCATGCTACAGAATCTGGGTAGCAAGTATGCTTGGGTGAGCAGTCAGGAAGATTTAACTTTAATGCATGCTCCCTCCTGCTCTGATAAGAAGATTGGGTATAAAATCTAGTACATTAGACAATTTTAAAATTGTGGCAGGGAAATGCAAAGTTATCATAAAAATGGATAACTGAATTTTTTTTGAGAGAGAGATCAATTGAATTTTTTTTTCAGTGTCTGGGGATTGAACTTAGGGACACAAATCCACTGACATATTCTGTGCACCTTTTATGTTTTGAGGCAGGATCTCATGAAGTCCAGAGGGCCTTACACATTGCTGAGACTGGTTTTGCACTCCCAATCCTCTTGCCTCAGTTTCCTGAGCAGCTTGGAGTATAGCAGTGTGCCATTGCACCTGGTTACAATTGGGGCTCACATGCCAAATAAGACTAGATGTTATATTCTTAAATTGGACCATCAAATGTTCTGTTTATCACACCCAGATTCTTATTATTGCCCCATATTGAACTAGGGCCTTCAGAGTGATGCTCAAAAACCTTCCACAAAATCTATGTGGTTTCACTGTCTTCCCAGGCACTTAGTGGAGCTGAGAGTATTTACAAGGGGTCACATGGTGCTCACGGCATCTTCCAGAGTCTCAGTGAAACTCAGGGCTTTCTATAAAGTCTCAATGGGGCTCAGTGACTGGCCCAGTATGTCAGTGGGACTTAGGGCCATTCCCATTGTCATAGGGTTGCTCAGGGCCTTCTACACAGAGCTAAAGGAACTGAGGATATTCAAAGTTTTGTAGTGTAGCATGGTTTTCCTTAGTATTTCATTCTGTCTCATCACTTTCTCTAATAAATCATAGGGCTAGGCCATACCCTAGGGTTTTATGTAAGAGCATAACTGTTCTCTGAGCATTATAGGTCCTTCCAAAGATTGTCAATGAGTCTTGGAGTGTGCACAGATGTATGGGGCTAAGACACTTCATATTTGTTTGAAGTTAAAGGCTTTGCTATCTTCTCAGTGGGGTTCAGGACCTCTGCCAGGGTATAATGGAGATGCAGACCATTCCCAGGGTTGCATTTGGTCTCAGGGATTTTCCAGGACATCAGTGGAACTCATGCCTTTTCCAAGTCTTGTGGGCTCAGTGTCTTCCAATGAATATCATTAGATCTCAGGACTTTTCCTTATATTTGAGTGTGGCTCAGGGCTGTCCATAGTACTTTATTAGGGATTGGATACTTTCCCAGTGTTTGTGGGATCCAAAGTCTTTTAAAATTATCTCAGGGGGGTCAGGGACTTCACTTGGATCTGAATCTTGGATCTGATCTTGATATGGTGGAATTCCCCACTATATCATTGTGTTTTGAGCTTTTCAATGGGACACATGGCCTTTCCTAGTCAAAAATGGGGATCAGGGCCTTGCCCAGAGTTTCAGTGGGTTTCACAGCCTTCTCCAGTCTCAAAGTCAGAGTTTCTTCTTCCAGAGGCATCGTGGTCTGATTACATCCCCAGGCACTCAGTTGGACACCTAGATACTGCTAGGGTCTGTATGGTTGAGGACATTCCCTAAATTCTCAGTGGGGCACAGTCTTTCAAAAGGTTCTCAGCAGGACTCACAGACTTACCTCCATGTCAGCTATTCTCATGGACTTCTGCACTGTCTCAGTGGTGCTAACTGTTATTCCCAGTGCTTCATGTGGCTCAGAAACTTCCCAAGGACACACTGGGTTCAGGGGCATCACCAGGGTTTCAGTGAATATTAGACCTTATCCAGGTTTCTAGTACCACTAACAGCAATTCCCAGGGTCACAACGGGGTTCAGGACATTAGCTGGGGTCTCATTGATGTTCATTTCCTTCTCCATTCCGTCAGAGGAACTCGGTCATCGTCAGCATCTCACTGTGTCTCAGGGCCTTTTACAAAGTCTCAGTGGGGCTCAGTGCCATTCCCAATGCCTGAGTGAGGCTCAGTTCTGTTCTCAGACTCTCAGTGAGAGTTCCCCCACACAACCCACTGGAGTCAGGGCCTTCATGAGAGAGTCAGCAAATGTAGGGCCTTATACAGCTTCTCAGTGGAGCTCAGCATCAATCTCAGAGTCACAGTGGTGCTCCTGATCCTCCCTAGATTCTTAGGCAGGTCAGCCCTATACCAGGATTTTAATAGGGCTCAATGCCTTCCTCAAACCCTCTGTGACCTCATGAACTTCCCTAGAATCTCAGTGTCCTTTGGATTTGCCCACCTAATTTATTGGAGCTCAGACTTCCTCAGTGTTTCTGTTACACTAAAGGCCTTCTGTAGAATATAAGTGGAATTGATGGCCTCCAGTGGAGTACAAATGTTGTTGGACTCAACATAAGGCCTCAGAGCCTTATGCAAAGTCTTAGGGAAGCTCAGGTCTTCCCCAGGGTCAAAGTCATATGCAGAGTCTTCCCAAAAGTCTTATTTTCATTGCCTTTCCTGAGAGTTATGAAGCTCACTGCCATTCTGAAGGTCAGAGTCATACTTAGGACCTTCCTGGAGTCTCATGGTGGGTCATTGCCTTGCCCAGGGAGTCAGTTGTTCGTGGGGTCAGACTTTGTGAACTATTTCTGAGAAGTTAAAGATCCTAAATATAGTCTCAGTGTGGTTCAGCCCATTCAGTGTGGTCTTAATGAGGTTCAGAGCCCTTCACAGTCTCTCACTGGGTCTCAAGACTGCAGGTCATGACATTGCTTAAAGCCTTTCCAAGTTTTTCTGTGGCACTCGGTTCTTCACAAGGTTATCATGGAGCTAAGGCTTTCCTCAGGGTCACAGTCCTGTGTAGGCCCTTCCTCAGAATCTTAGTAGTCTCATTGCCTTCCCCAGAAACTTGGTCCTTCCCTGGGATTTGGGGGGATAGGGACATTCCCCTGATTTTCCCCAGGTTCTCAGTTGGTCTCATAGACTTTCTCAAGTTCTCAGTGGAACTAACTGCTATTCCCAGTGTTGAAGTGAGGCTCAGAAACTTCCCTAAGAATAACTGATTTCAGACTTTGCTAGGGTCTCAGTGGATCCCAGGATCTTGCCGAGGTTCTCAGTAGAGGTCATTGTTTTCCCAGGATCACAGTGCTACTCAGGGTCTTCTCCAGAGTCTTATTGAGGCCCAGAACCTTCTCCAGTGTATTCTCCAGAGTCATATTGAGCCTCAGGGCCTTCTCCAATGTCATATTGGTGAACGGGATCTTCCCAAGAGTCTTACTGAAGCTTGGATCTACTCCAGTATTTCCATGGCCTCAGAGTACTCCACAAGATTTTGTTGGATTTAGATGCTTCCCCAGGTTTCTGGGAGGCCTTCACTAGTATCTTAGTGGGTTTCTGGACCTTCATTGTGTTGTGGATGACTCTCAGGACTTTCCCAATGGCAGGGTTTTCAGGATTTTCTAGGTCATAAATGGGACTCATGCCCACCCAATTGTTTCAGTGGGACTCAGTGCCTTCCTTAGTATATCAGTGGAGCCTGTCCTTCTTCAGTGTCCAAGTGGTGCTCATGGCCTTCCCCAGAGTCTTAGTGACCTCCTTGTCTTTCCCAGGAATTCAGTGGTGCTCTTGGATATTCCCATATTCTCAGTTCAGAATATTTGTAAAGTTCTCAATGGGGCAAAGGCCTGATCCAGGATCTCAGTGGAACTCATGGCCATTACCAGCACCTTTTGCAGTGTATTGGTTTTGCTCCATAATATTCCCAGAAACTCAGTGGGGCTTAGTGCCATTCCCAGGGACAGAGTACTCCTCGAAGTCTTCCCCACACTCTTATTGAACTCAAGGCTACTTCCTCAGGTCACAGTGGTGCTCAGGGCCTTCTCCAGTGTGTTGATGGTGCTCAGGTCCATCTCAAGCTTCTTAGTGGACCTTAGGATCTTAGTCGGGCTCAAAACCTTTCCCACAGTTACACAGGGGCCTAAGGCTTTCTGGAGACAAAGAAGCTTTTGGAATTCTAACCTTCATTGGAACATCACTGGGTCACAAGATCTTCCCCCAAATTTCAGTGGCTCTTGGGGTTTTCCACAGAATCTTAGTGAGAATGAGATTCTTCTTCACTGGTGCTTTTATTGAGGCTAAAAGTCTTCACTAGACTCTCATTGGGGTTCAGCTCTTTTGAGCTGCTATGAGTGCCATTTCCTAATCAACCAAAACTTCCCATTCACCCCTCCCCTTTTTGCATCTTACCTCCCCTATCTCACACTTTTGCACAAGCTGTTAGGGAGCTCATGGACTGTTGTCTCCCTGTGCCATTCACAGCCTCCTCTCCAGCTTAACCACCACCCGAATCAACCATCCTTCCATTGCAACCGGGCGATGTGACTTTGCTCTGGGAATTACACCCTCAGTCACTGCAACCTCACTGGACTGGACCTCATATGGTTATTCTTACCACCCCAACCACAGCCAAACTTCTAGGCCTCTCCTCCTTGTACCATGTCTCCTGCCTTAAAAAAGCATCTATCCCAGATACCAAGTCCTGGGCCTCCACTACACTGGGACCCACCAAAATAAAAATCTCTCGCCTATCCTCTGTGACTCTGCCTACTCATGAATCTCTCTCAGGACTCTGGTCCAGCCTACAGGTGGCATTCCTATGTCCAGGAGACTTGGCTGCAGGATGGGACCTCCCAATCTCAGATCACAGTGGAGAAAGACTGTTCCCCCACAGAATGTGAATGGAAGCTCATCTTCCATCTCATAGATTTTAACTCTATATGTATCTCCCCTCACAGCCCCACTGCTATGGCTTGCTTTCTGTTTGACCAGACCAAAACATACTGCAAAATGTGACCCACCACCTATGGGGGCTACACCTACCACCAGTGTGAAAGGCACCTCGTTGACCCTGCGAAGAACCCAAATGCAAACTTACCGATTAATCCAAATGGTGAGTTGAACCTTACAAACATCATTATCAAAGACCCCTGGGCCCCAAATGGTCATTGGGTTTGATGGAAGCTCTACATATGTATGGAGACAAACTTCCCACAGTTCTGCTTACAATCCAGAAGGCCTCTACTCAGGTGGTTCCACAGGTTCATATAACCATCCAAGAGCAGAAAGAAGAAATTCAATGACAACTCAAGAAGGTGCTCATCCCAGTGTTGACCACTTCTCATGGCTTCCCCTGATACATCAAGATTCTTCTTACCTGGTGCTTTTATGAGGCTAAAGGCCTTCACTACACTCTCATTGGGGTCCGGGGCTCCACTGGACTCTACATTGTGTTGAGGGCCTTTGGCAGTGTCTGGTGTGTCTCAGGACTTTTCCAGGTCATCAGTGGGACTCGTGGCTCTTCCAAGGCATCATTGGTCTCAGTGCCTTTCATCAGGTGTCAGTTGGCCTCAGGACCTTTTCCAGAATTCCAGTGCGGTTCAGAGTTCTTCATAGTATTTTACTGGGGCTCAGATTCTTTCCTAGTGTGTATGTTATGTAAAGGTCTTCAAAAATGTTTTAATGGGGTTCAGGGCCTTAAGTGGGGTCTAAATATATTTTCAGAGTTTTCTACTTTGTATCATTGAATTCAGGGATTTTTCAACTGATCAGTGAGGCTAATGGACTTTTCCAGTGATTCAGAGGAGGTCAGGGCCTTGCTCAAGGGATCAGTAGGTTTCATGGATGCCATATGGTTGCTCAGATCCTGGGAAACAGATGTGGGAGCCTAGCAGGTGGAAGAAAATACTAGATAATTGGGAGAGTTACATTCTTTATTCAGATGTCACAGTAGTAGTCGCCAGCCCCCATCTCTACTTCATCACCTAACCAGTTCCATTTAGCCCCCTGAGTCTTTTCCATATGACTTTTTTACATGTTAGTCAGACAATGCACACTGCCATCAGGTTGCATTGTAGGTGCAGCTCACAAACAAATATTTATACCCTGAGTACATGCACTGAATCAGAGTTCATGACATTGACCACACAGGAAAAACCTAGTCCACTGGAAGCCTCAGCCAGAGACCTAACTATGGTCATTTGGGGCCTATACTACTAACCACCCTTTAGAATTACATGCCTTACATTTCACACATCTGAACCTCTGAAGGCTTCTGTAATGATCCCTAGTGAGGAGGGCAGAGCTCTGAATCACAGGCCACAACACCAATACAAGCTGCAACAACACACAGTCAGAAAGCAGTCCCCATCACCTAGGATCATTAAACCCATTGCCAGCCTCGCCCATACTGAGGTGACAGCTCAAGGCTTTTCCTGCAAGTCCAGTCATCCATAATCATATTCTGGATTCACCAGGGTCTCCCAGCAAAGCTCAGGGCACTTCAGTGCACACTCAGCTGCAGAGGTTTGGCTACACTGGCATATGCGTGTGCTACTTCACTATGATGTGGGTGACTACATACCCATGGATGGAAGGACACAGCAGTTACAGGCACTAGCACAGGAAATCACATCATGTGGGAGGATGCATGCCAGCTGAGTCCTAGGAAGGCACAGTGACAGCCCATGGCAGCTTACCTGGGTGGTGATACCACAGAGGCACAGCTTGGTCCTGAACATTGGCTGACTCTATGTACACCAACACCAGGGGACACATAAATGGACAGGAAAAAAAATGTTGCCTTATAACCAGTGTCCCCACTGCAGGGCCTAGCCATGTCACATGCACCTGGGGGAGGGTGGTTCACTAGCCATCCATGGTGTCACGAGGAGATCACACTCCAAACCTTCTCTCATGGGGCTGACAGGCTACCCAACAAGGCCGGGGACTTTAATTCCCAGTGCCATGTATGTTATAGTTTGCACCCTATAGAATGCAGTGGGAGGAGGGAAAACAACATTCCATGCTTCCCTGACCCAGGTTTATGTGTGGCACCCATGTAACCACCTGAACTGCATTGGGGCTGCTGGGCGGTGCAGCAAGACCTCCACAGGAGCTGGTCCCTCTCCAGGATGCTCATTCAGAGTTCTCACAACTACCCACAGGAACCATGCCCCCACTTCATGGAAGGCAGGTGGACTGCAGTCCTGCATCCTTGATCAAGCAGGCCATTATGTCTATCAGGCCTGCAGCCTGTGAGTTTTGTGAGATGTGCAGCCACCATGGAATCTATATCCCAGCTGCCATTGCTGCCACCATGACCTGTGAAATGTTTCCTGGTGGCTCTACTGTGATGGGAAGTGCATACAAGGCTATCAACACTGTCAGGGCACAGGACATAGCATGCTGACCTCCTTGACCACAAGGACATCAATAAGCATGTAGCCATATCCACTGTCATCAAGGCAAACATGACCCCTTCTCACCCCTGTAAAGGGCAAGTGAACTCAACCTGACTTAATGTCAAAGGGACATGTCATGCCCTGCACTACCTGGCCATCTGTGACTCCAAGGTGTCAAGGCTGTGAATACTCCTGAGCCCAAGCCACAATGGCCTGGCAGGCACCTATGTGCATCTGACATTGAAGGCAGAGACCCTGTTTCTCTAAATTCTACATGGTTTCACCCCTGCAGCTCAGGCAGCCATGCAGCCAAGACAGAAGGTTGGGGAAGCACCCACTGGGAGCTCCACACCCCAGCCAGATCGTTGGCTCCATCCTTCCCTGGGCTTCACCGGGGCCTGGACAGGAGGTGTACTGGTCATCTGCCTTTCCTGGCTCATGGCCCAAAGGTCCTCTCAGTTGCTGAACCCCACAAAGGTGATGTCCTCCCACGACATTGTCTACTTTCTATATAGTAACCCCGAGTTGACCCCTAAACATGGCCCAGCTATCGGTACAGAAGATCAGAGGTCCTGGTTCATGCGGTGCCACCATCACTAAGGCATGCAACTCAGCCCATGGGCTGCTTTGCTTATTCTCACATCGTACCACAAGGTGTCAGCAGAGGGCTGTTTAGTAGTAGCAGTGGAAGGAGACCAGGGCCTTCTATTGGATCCCTAGGACACCAAGCACAGGCAGCCAAGGGACTGCTCCCACCTTGAAGAGCCCTGGCTCCTTGACTTATATGTATCAGCCCTACCTGGTGCTTCCTCATTGGACACTGCATGGGCCTTAGAATGTGTAGGAACTCAAGGGACATGGAATAGTACACAAGGCACTCCTTTGTCAGAAGTATGCCCCCATTTTCCTAGGGTTGGTGTCTGACCTCCTCCTGTCCTTGGGGTAAGAGGCAAACCCCAACTCCTTCTGCCACAGACACTTGGTATGTACCAAAACTTCAGCAGCTCTCTAAAGACTCTGAGGTCACAACGGCTGCATACACAGCTGTTGAACCTCTGCAACCTCCACCACTGTGACCTGAAGCTTACTGGTCTCCCCAGATGCTCATGCACTGCCACAGTCCTCCTCCAAACCCATTCAGCTCAACATGGCAAGCTGGGTGTGCTACAGGCAAGGCCTGAGCTTGCTGAACAGTGTCTTAGAGCATCTGTTCAGTGGCCACAGTCAAGTCCCACCAAACCCCTTTCTTCACTAGGGCAACAGGGCTGACACAACTGGACCAAATGGGAACCACCAATGTCACAATAATCCAACTAGGTCTGCAACTATACAAGAATTGTTGGTCACAGATCTACCAGAATTTTATCAATAACAGCCTCAGGCAAACTTTTGTCCTACCCAATGGAAACTTATCCAAGAACGTGAATAACAAGCCAGGTCTTGGCACCTTGGGCTCCTTTACTGCCTAACTGTGTGTCTCAAAATGGGCCCCTAAGGTCAAGCTTTCTACCTGCAAGACAGTCAGAGGTCAACAACACATCATCTGGGGAGAAAACATGTACTGAGGGTGGCTGAGTTCACTGGGCCAAGTCACTGGCCACCAATCATGGCATAGTGTCAGGCTATACAAATTACCCTGGGGCAATACTTGAAATGTCCACTGCAGGCCTTCCCCCATGAAGGCAGACTGCTCCTGGCTCACCATCAAAAGAGAAGGAAGCACTAGCCAGGTCCATCACATAGTGCTATGTGGGCAGCTGTGAGGCTAGCTGATCTCTGAGGTTGTGCCCAGGATGGCAGCTGCAGGGAAGGCAGTGCTGCATCAGTTCTCCATGGTGCCCCATCATGTGCAGGTGCCTCAGTCTTCTCCATTGGACCAAAGGAGACTTAGAGGAGCACCTGTTGCAACTGCAGAATGGAAGCTGATTCCTGAATGTCCCCCTGGAAGGCAAAGCTGCTTCACTACACAGTCCTCCACGGCTGTGGCGAAACCTGGGCCCACTGTCTTGCATGTCCTGTCATAAGCATCTTCACAACTACCCCTCTACTGTGGCCTGTAGACATAGCCCTGGGAGCAAATCTACACATAAGATGTACTCCAGCATAAAAGGCACAGGCACCATGTGTGCTTGTGGGGTGTGGCCTGTCACCAGCAGAAGGGACACTGCCTTCAGTTGGATTGTTGGATCTTGTGGCCATCAACATGGAATATGGCCCTGGGAACTTATCAGTTTGCCAAATTCCATGCTGCACTCAGTCCCAGTGTCCACCAGGGCCAGCACATTGTTTCCTGACCAGTAGGTGGCCAGCTCCACATGTGGTCTTTAGCACTCACCCATTCCTTCAGGGTGGGCACCTTGGCTGGATTCCTAGTCATGCTGAAACACAGTCCCCTCACTCCTCCTAGAACCAGCCAGGTTGCCTTTCAGTTGCACAGGTCAGGCTTCTCAGGATGCTTGTCTACCTCTGCCTCTTTCAGGTACAGCTGGTGGGCATATCTGTTCCCTCAGCTCAGGAAGGACCAAAGTAGGCTCGTTGCTATCTCCTGGCAATCCACCTGCTGCCAGGAGATCAGCCCTCATTTGCAGGTGAGTGATTCTGATGGATATTTTCTGTCTTTCTGTCTCACCTCCAGGACTCACTCTGTGCACCTTTGGATGGCCATCTGCTATGGCTTCTCCCAGGCCAGCCATCATGCTAGTAACTTCACTAAAGGGGCGCCAAACATATGGGTGAACATAGCCATCAGAGACCCAAATGTGGTGGGCTAAACAGGCTAAAGAACAAAATCTCTCATGCCACTAGTAAATCTTCCATCATGTGGTCCCCATGTATTCAGATTAGATATCAGGAGACACAGATATATAACAATCCCAAAAAAACTTAACACCGAAAATAAAAGAATCCAATAACAATCAATAAATGGGCAAAGGACCTGAATAGACATTTCCCAGGATTATGAAGAGTCAACAAATATATGGAAAAATTGTTCCGCATCTCTAGCAATTAGATACATGCAAACTAAAACTACACTGAGATTTCTTCTCCCTCTAGTCACAATAGCAATTATCAAGAATAGAAGTAACAATGGTGTAGGGGAGGATGTTGGGGGAAAGGTATACTTATATATTGCTGGTAGGATTACAAATTGATGCTACCACTCTGGAAAGGAGTATGGAGATCCTTTAGAAAACTTGGAATGAAACCACCATTTGACCCAGTTATGGCACCACTTGGTATATAACCCAAAGGAATTAAAATCAGCATACAGCAGTGACATGGCCATATCAATGCTCCCTACATGTCTTCAGTTACTGCTCAGTTAATCCCTGTCAGGGGAGTAATTCACTCATTGAGTTAAGGCTGTATTAAACCAGTAGTTTAGGCTCTGAATATTCTTGAATTGTCTCACCCATGAACTTTTGGGGGAGACCTAATGTCTAAACCATAACAGGTTCAGTGCTATTGTGGAAAAAAGACTGACCAAGAAAGAGCAAGCAGAACTCAGATTGGAGAACTCCAAATAAATTATTTTACACCAGGAGCCCAGAGAAAAACAAAACCCCCAATTCTGAGCACCCATCCACAGTTTCTCAAAATATTTATAGGTTATGTGTGTTGGCTTGACAGATTTGGCTCCTTGGAAATGTTACAGGCCAGTCTATATAGGCAATGATCATACAGATTCCATGTTGCTCTGAGACTCCATGTTATATAGTAAATGAACTTCTCCTATGGGAACACTCTGCCTCTATACCCATCATCAGTTACTTACCATGACATGTTTAGCAATACAAAATGACAATTTTATGTAATGAAAAATTGTTCTGTTTTGATTCCTATTGCTCCTAAACAATGTACCATCTGAATGGTGATTGTGTGGATGTTAGTAACCATTCTTTAGTTTGTACCTAGGTTAGGGTCATTTTTACCCACTTCCCCCTCTGTTGATGATCTCATTATGTTAGTTTGTAATTTCAAATCATAGCAACAGACACTTATGATTCATGTGATTTTTGATATAAGAACCCCAAAAACTCTATGGTTGGGGCTCTTCTCCCAATAACCATTTTTGGGGCATTGCATGAGCCAGTCACCCAGCCAGCCTACTAAAGACTCTCAAATTTGGACTTCTCAGTAGCAACCAATCTGTTCTTAAGTTGCAACTCACAACACTATGTAGTGTCATAAATTTCTAGTCTACTGGATATATGGTTCTGCTCCGGCTCTAGTAGGAAGTATGTTTACAGAAGCAGACTGCAGTAAGGGGACAGAACTGCCTCCTCTTACAAGACCTTCAGGAAATCTCCAGCCTTGGGCCAAGAGCCCCTACAGGTACATTTACACTTCAAAGGGGAGAAGTCAGACTCCCAGGGGAAGTTATCTACACTCCAAAAGATAGGGGCCCATGGCTAATCAGACTTCCTGGAAAAAGGCTGAGAGAGTGGAGGGGAACTGATCCCTTCCCCAGGGATAGGTGTCTTACCATAACATTTTTACCATCTTATTTCACCACCAGCTCTGGGTTTGCAATCACACTATTTCCAGTGTCAAAGAGGTTCAGTGGTATTACCAGAGTCTAAGTAAGGCTCAGAATCTTCCTTCAGAGCCCACTGGTTCAGGGCCTCCATGAGGTTCTCAGTGAATCCCAGGACCTTGCCCAGGTGCTCAGTGAAGTTCAGCCATTAGCAGGGTCACAGTGGTGATCAATGCTTTCTCCAGTGTCTTAGTGAGGTTCAGGGCCCTTTCAAAGATCTCAGTGGGGCTCAATCTCTTGCCCAGAATCTCAGTGGGATGCAGCCTTTATTCAGTGTGTCATGGGCTCTCAGTTCTTTATTCAGTGGTGCTCATGTTCTTTCCAAGTTTGTCAGTGGACTCAGACCTCTCTCCATGGTATCATGGTATCATGTTTTGAAATAACCATGTTGCCAGAGTGGAAATGATGAATTGCAGACTCCAGAGTTATAGGTGTCTGATCAGCAGCTCAGAATAATGATACCAGAAAAAAATGGGAAGGGACACAGATCAAGTTCATGTAGGCAGGAGGTTAAGAAGATTTATAAGGTTTCAAATTGACTCAGAACAAACTTGTGACTCTGACAGAGATTTCTGTTCTCCTTGTTCCACAAAGGAACTTCCATCAGTGAACATGGTGAGGTCTGGATTAGACAGGGAAGGTTTTGAAGGTCTTCTTGGGCTGAGTAATTCATAGCTAGGACCTGTTGGCAGTCATGTTCAGGACTTTCCTCTAATGTTTCTGGTAGGAAAGTAGCTGGATTTAAAGTAGAACAAGTCGTTATCTGAGTTATGGGTCCTTCCAGATGTAAAGCCTGATATTTTACAAGACAACTGTCTGAAAGCCATAGTCCTCCTTTCATGTTTAAAATTCCTGAGAGATCATGGGAAGTGTAGACAATAAGGTCTCTTCCCAGGGTGATTTTGATTGCCTCAGGGACTAGTAGGGCTACAGCTGCAATTACTCATAAACAGTGGGGCCATCCCTGAGATACCATGTCAAGTTCCTTGCTGAGATAGGCTACTGGCTATTGAACAGGTCCATTCTTTTGTGTTACTACACCTAGGGCTATTCCTCCTCTTTCAGTGACAAACAAGTTAAATTTATTTTCAGTAGGTAAACTAAGGGCAGGGGCTTGGAGTAGGGCCCCTTTTAATATCTTAAAGGCTTTAATATGTTCTGGTTCCCATATTAGGTTGGTTGCTCCTTGTTGTAAAGTTTCTTTTAGAAGATTATAAAGAGGCTTAGCTAATTCCCCATACCCAGGAATCCAAAGCCTGCAGTATCAAGTTATTCGTAGGAAGCCTCTGAGTTGCCTCAGGGTCTGAGGCAGAGGATATTGTCCTATGGGAGTTATTCTTTCCTGTCCTAGTTTGCGGATTCCTTGAGATAGTTGTAATCCTAAATATTGGACCTGTTGTTGACATAATTGAGCTTTCTTTTTTGAGACTTTATAACCCTGATTGGCTAAGAAGTTTAAGAGTTCTGTAGTAGCCTTTTGACATTCCTCCTGGGTGGAGGCGCATAACAGAATGTCATCCACATATTGGAGAACAATTGCAGATGTTTTATCTCTGAATTCTGTTAAGTCCTTAACCAGAGTTTGTCCAAATAGGTGGGGGCTATCTCTAAATTCTTGGGGGAGTACTGTTCAGGTCAATTGAGATCCACTATCTGATTCCTCAAAGGCAAACAGATACTGAGACTGAGAGTCCAAAGGTATGCAAAAGAAAACATCTTTTAAATCTAACACAGTAAACCAAGCAGCAGCTGCTGGAATCTCAGATAGCAGAGTATATGGATTAGGAACTACTGGGTGAAGGGGAACAACTGCTTCATTAATTATTCTGAGGTCTTGGACTAAATGCCATTACCCATTTGATTTTTGAACTCCCAAAATCAGTGTATTGCATGGGCTGTTACAAGGTACTAAAAGTTTCTGCTGGTTGAGGTTCCAGATGATCTTTAATAAGCCCTTTTTTGCTTCTGGGCGTAGCGGGTATTGTCTCTCATGTGGAAAGACAGAGGGATCCTCTAAGACTATTTTAATTGGGATTGCACTTTTTGCCCGTCCAATCTTGCCTTCAGTGGACCATACTTCAGGGTTTATACCACATTCTAATAGAGATAAACATAATGATCCTTGTGGTCCCAAATTCATTGTAATGGAAGTCTGAAGTTTTGAAAGTAAGTCCCTTCCCAATAAAGGGGTAGGGCATTCTGGGACTATCAAGAATGCATGAGAAAACATCATCCAATCCCACTCACAACTCAGTGGGGGAGTAAACTTTCTGGTAATAGGCCATCCAGACACCCCTTGCACCATTATAGTATTAGAGGAAAGAGGTCCAGGATAAGAGATGAGCACTGAAAAACTGGTGCCAGTATCTAAGAGGAAGTTGACCTCTTGGCTTCCTATGGAGAAAGCATACCCGGGGCTCATGCGTAGTGATAGGAGTTACCAGAGCCTTTAGAATCAGCCCCAGGCCCCGTCAGGCCTGTGTGGAAGAATCTGGACTCCAGGACCTATGCCCCTGAGGACAGTCACTTTTCCAATGATTGCCTTGACATTTAGGGTAGGGCTCCAGAGGTGACCATTTGGCTCAGGGACATTCCCGTTTGAAAAATGTCCCTCCTCTCCAAATGGAAACAAATCCCTTTTGTGGCCTGAGGTACACTCTGTTTTCCTCCTTTTTCACCTGAGAAGCTAACTCCTCTTAGGGTTAAGACCAGCGCTTCAGTCTTTTTCTTGTCTCTATGCTCTTTTTTCCTTCTTTTCCTCTACATCTCAATTATAAAAAACAAGTCAGAGAATATCGTCTAAGGATTGATCAGGGCCATATGCCAATTTCTGTAATTTCCTCCGAATGTCTGGGGCCGACTGAATGATAAATTTGTCCTTTAAAAATAAATGGCCCTCTGTGGATTCAGGATCCACGGTGGTGTGTTTTCTCATTGCCTCCCTGAGTTTCTCCATAAAAATAGCTGGGCTTTCCTCAGGACCTTGTATAATTTCAGAAACCTTGGAATAGTTAATAGACTTCTGTTTGATTCTCCTAAGGGCCTCAGGACTAACATTTGGAAGTGTCTGATCTTTCAAGCATCCTGTTCATCCTTTGGATCCCAGTCTGGGTCATTTCTGGGAACTTCCTGTGATCCCGATGGATAGTTGGGTTTAGATCTAGTTTGGGCTCCTGGGGCATGAGCAAGGTGTAGGTCATTCCCAAATTGTTCAGCTGCTTTTAGGGTGGTTTCCTTCTCATTGGAGGTTAAAGTCTGGTTAAGTAACAGGATAATATCTTTCCAGGTGAGGTCAAACACCTGGCATAGATTTTGAAATACCTCAATATATTTATCTGGATCTTCTGAAAATTTCCCTAGGTCTGTTTTTATCTGTCTTAGGTCTTGGAGGGAGAAAGGGTTGTGTACTTTAATTGGTCCAAATTCTCCTCCTGGCATCTCCTGGAGAGGTAGCATATTTGATCTGTCCATTGGGGCAGATGGAGAAGGACCAGGGTATGGAGGACAGGAGACCTGCTGATGGACAATTAGCAGAACATTCCTTTCCCTCAGTAGGTGACTCTTTAAGGTTTTCTTCCCTTATGGCAGTGGTTATGCCTGAGTCTACTTTACATTGTTGGCATAATTTGGGGTCTTCCCATAGAGTAAAGAAGATTTGAACATAAGGTACCTCACACCATTTTCCTTCCCTTTTGCAAAATCTATCAAGTTATAAAATGGTATTAAAATTTATACTTCCCTCTGGCGGCCAACATTCTCCATCAGAGAGTTTGTATTGAGGCCAGGCCTGGTGGCAGAAGAAAATGAGGTGCTTTTTCTTGAGTGTCTGTGGGTCAAATTTGTCCCAGTTTTTCAGTATGCAGGCTAGTGGTGAACCTGGCAATACTGTTGAGAGTGAAGCTCCCATCTAAGTGGAAGAGAAGAAAAATAGACCTCAGGCGCCCACGCCGGAGACCATTTTTAGGCATGTCTCCCTAAGTTTGAGTTTCCATATGGTCCAGAAAACCCATCTCTCACTATTTGGCTTTGCCAAAGTGATTTCTGGTCTTCTTTGGCAAAGTGCTAGGGTTCTGGTTTGCCCTGTGCTAGAGACCCTTGGAGGATTCAGATTTAAGGGCATTACTGCTTTCCTCCTTACCACTATAAATTTCTAATTAAGACAAACAAAAGAAAAATTGCACATCTTGCCTATTTTGTAGACTAAAGGAATCTCCAAAGCATGAAGGGGACACCTATTGATTGTTAGATATATAATACCCTGTTCTCTGAGGGATTCAAGGGAAGGGTTGACTTAAAATATACATCCTCCTCGCAGCTTAGTACACACTGAGCACATTTAAGCACAGGAAAATTTTAAACAAACTAGCAAAGGCTAAATATTCAAACAAAGATAACCTGGGCATTTTCCTACTAATTGTCTCATGCCTTTTCTCTTGATCCTACCATCTGAATGTTTAATGTCTGATCAGCGAGCAAAGGGGAAACATCCAGGAGGGAGTAGATGCGTGTGGTGTGCTGTATGGCCCATACGGAGTCAAATGTAATTGGCGCTTTCCCTCAGTGCCATTGGTCTACTGAACACCCTGGATACCCCTTAGGGCAGTCAGGAGGGGGATCCTGGAGAAGGAATCTTTGGGGTCCACCTAGAGTAGCCTGGGCCGAGAACCCCACAGTTGTTCCAACCCTTCCTCCACCTCCACACATCCTAGGTAGATCAGGACTAGGGACACTGTGTACTCATGGCAATTGCACTCCGGGCCTGGACAGAAAAGTAGGCAACAGCTTCAGCAGGGCCCAACATGCCTTCAGAGCAGGTGATTGGAAACTTGCCTGGGCCAGGAAACCTCTCGCCTGAGTCTTAAGAATGGTGGCTGCACTAACTGTTTTTACGTGGCCGATGGGTGCCATTTTGCCCTCCAGAAAGAAAGAGACAGAAAGATGCACCTCGGACAGATTGGGGTGCATGAAGAGAAAAGCTCACTTACCTTGGCATAGATCTCAGTGGGACCTCCAAATCTGATACCGCTCTTTACTGGTGATGAGTCCTGCTTCCTCAGGTGTTGAAGTATAATGCCAGAGAAGCACGCTGAGGTAAATGTTGAGTGGAAATGCAGCTTTATTAAAGAAAAGTAAAAGCAGACTTCTCCCGGGTGGAAGAAGGGGGCCCAAAGGCGGAATCTGTGGGATGAACAAATCTTGTCCTTTTTATGGGTTTTATTTTCCCATTCTCTCCCCCTTATCTCTTTTCTTCCTGCCTACAGGATTAGGCCTGGTTTTGCAGGTGAGATGTAAAAAGTGAAAAGCTGATGGGACAGGGAGAAGGCCAAAGTGATTCAGGCAGGTAAGGGCCCAGGGGGCATTAATCAGCATCTTCCTGCCTGTAGTCTCTGACAAGGGCAGGTAAATTTGGTTATCAATGGGTTCTGCAGGTCCTTGACATTCCATTCTCCCACAGCAGTCTCCAGCTTCCAGAGGCAGATGACTTTCATGGCCTCAATTTCCTCGATCTGCCCTGATCCCCTATTTCTACACTAACTGCCTGTCCCCAATTCTGGCTTCACATGCACCCTGGGTATGTCAGGACTAGGGACACTGTGTACAAATGACAATTGCATTCTGGGCCTGGACAGAAAAGTAGGGAATGTCTTTGGCAGAGTCGAACATGCCTGGTCTGCACAGCGCAGGTGATTGAAAACTGCCTGGGCCAGAAACCTCTCACCCGAGTCTTGAAGGATGGCACCTGCACTGGCTGCATTTAAATAGCCAATGGGCACCCATTTTACCCTCCAAATTGAAAGAGACAGAAATATGCACCTCAAACAGTTATGGGGTGCATGGAGAGAGAAGTCTACTTACCTCGGCGTAAATCTCAGTGGAATCTCCAAATCTGATACCGCCATTTACGGTGATGAGTTCTGCTCCCTCTAATGTTGAAGTTTGAACACTAGAGAAGCACACCAAGGCAAGCATATTAAGCAGGTTTTATTTAAAAGTAGTAATAATAGACTTCTCCTGGGAGGGAGAAGGGGCCCATGGCTGATGCTCTAAAGTCCCCAGAAGGGAGTGAACCCTACATCTTTTATAGTTTAAGGTCTCTTTTGTTCTCCAGTTCTCTCCCCACTTATGTCTCCTTCCTGCCTATGTGACTAGGCCTGGTTTTGCAGGTGAGATGTAAAAAGTGAGAAGTGGATGGGGCAGAGGGAGGGCCAAAGTGATTCAGACAGGCAAGGGCCCAGGGGGCATTAATTAGCAGTTCCTTGCTCACAGTCCTTGACAAGGGCAGGTGAATTTGGTAATCAATGGGCTCCGGAGATCCTTAACATTCCATCCTCCCAGGGACAGTCTCCAACTTCCAGAGGCAGATGGCTTTCATGGCCTTCATTTCCTCGATTTGACCCGGTCCCCTATTTCTACACTAACTGCCTGTCCCCAATTCTGGCTTCACTATCATTCCTTCCTCCACACCTCTTCCCCTCCCTTCACTCCCCTCTACCTAATATAAAGTAAGTGTATTCTTCCCTCTCCCCTCCTTATTATGAATTAACTTCTGCATATCAGAGAAAAAAAAATGGGCCTTTTGTTTTTTGGGTTTGGCTTATTTCATTTAGCAGGATATTTCCTAATTCCATCCATTTACCAGCAAATGCCATAATTTCATTCTTCTTTAAAGCTGAGTAAAATTCCATTGCATCATTGTACTTGCTTCTGGGAGAACTGACAGAAAAGTACATCTCAATTGAAAATAAAAGAACCATTGTGTTATCTTTCAAATACCCATGTGTGGTGTGATTTTGCTACATTCTCTTGCCAGGTGTTTAAGAACAAGTTCCTCGAAATTGAACTTTTTCCCTCTCTACTATTAGAGTCAGCTGAGAATTATCAGGGATCACTTGTGGGAACTCATGAGAAGCCTCTTGGCTCCTTTAGCTTTTCCTCTAGCAATTGTGCCATCTTGCAGGATCGATCAGGTTTTGCTGATCCCATGTGGCTTTCCTTGGTTTCCCTTTCTGGCCCCATGTGGAGTGGACCATTATCCACTCCAATGACCCTGCTCTTTGCAGAGTGTGCACTGGTTCACTTCCTGTTCTCTAGGGTACTCTCAACACCCCTGATCAAGAGGCCAGGTGACTCTCCAGAGTTGCAGGGCTCTCAGAGGTGTCCTGTTGTTCCCTGGATCCTGGTTCACCTTAGAGGACAAGGGCCAAATATTGGTGACATTTTCCTTGTCTCTTTGACTTACTTGACTTTGATCTCCACATTTTCATTTTAAACATCTAGCAAGTCAGTTTTCCCAGTCTTGAAGTTAGATTTCTGGGTTTTAATTTTAATGTCTATAATTAATTGGGGTCTGTATTAGAACTGGAAGTCAGAATTACATCCTATCTGTCCTATAGGTGATGGATTATTATCTCAAATTAACTCAGGTTGTTCTATTAGAAGAAGTGTTTCTGCAAAAAACTAACAGGCAACAGTTATAATGTTTATAAAGAAAATAAAAAATAAGTTAACAAGAGCAGAAACATCCAGTTTTTGTATAATAGCTATGAACCAAGAAGCATAATTTTTAAAATTCCAAAACTTCACTTAGTTATGTATTACATCTCCTGTTTATTTTAAGATCTCAGTAACATTTACAACAAAAAAGCTAAATTTTGAACAAACTTTAAATCAGCTTAATTCTAGAGTACATTGGAGCCAACTAAAATGAAATGTGAGAGGCAGAATCTTATTTCAGGTGAGGGTTCTTAACAAATTTTAGGTAAAGTGCTCTATTTCTGAAGATGATCTTTGCCCCTCTCTTAAATATCTTTTCACAGTGATCTCATGTATTATTTCCTTAATCTATCTGAATATCAGTTAACAAAATACAACATTAAATCTGAAGCATGAATGAAACATAAAGGCCAAGAGAGCTCTAACTTAAACAATTCAGACTCTCCTTATTACCTTTCAAAAATACGCTTAAATTCCCATCTCAGTGTAAAGAGTAACACAAAATTCTTTATATAACTTATAATAACATGTTACATTAATCCAGTTACAAAATATTAAATGACATATATACCCACCAACTTGGTTATTTCTATATAAATCTGAAGGAGAGTATTGGGTGAACATCACTTGGTAAACTGCTCTCCTAAGCTTTACATTTTAAAACATTGTGTACTTGAAGAACCTGAAGTCATCTGATATACAGAGAAGTCAGTGATGGCTAGGGTCACATTTACACACTTGTCCTCATTAACTAAGTTTAACATTAACATTGAAACTTAGACAAAGTCAAACATTTCTCATATGTACACATAACAGTTGTTTATTTTATCAGTTCCAAAGTAATCAATTAAAAGACTTCATTTATTTTTTTAAAGACTTTAAAACAGGCACACTGTTAATCCCTTTAAGACTTAGGTTCCCTAAGTAATCAAACATAAAAAAAATAAATAAATTATATTGACAGATAAGACCAGATCAATGTTTTAAGAAGTTTTTGTTGTTTCTAAACATAACAAATTAGCATAGTAAAGTTGACCTTAGAAAAAGCCTTTAAGTAACAGACTGATTATAACCAACTTAATCACATACATGAACTTTTTGAGACTTACCTTCCTGAAACCTTTTGAAACTTACTTAGACTTCTTACAACTTGTTTACCATACAAAACATAGAAACATTTCTTTTCCTTTTAAATTTCCATACTCCAATATATTTCCATACCTATAACTTTCTTATATCTCTCTTTGTCCAGACTGTCAGAAATGCACTCACCTGCCCAATCCCAAAGAATGGAATAAGAGACACAAGGTAGAGGACAAAGCAAGGTTGGGTATCTATTGGTCAGGAACACACAGATTGGGTACAATCAGCATTTTATCCCCTAAAGCACAAGAGCCCTCCCCACGTTCCTCATTGGCTAAGCACTATGGGGTATACAACCTTCCAGATTATCACCTAGGTTTACTGTCTCCTATCATTTATTTAAGGAAATAAAATATATTTGTCCCCACATCCATTTGTTTACTTGTTGTTGGAAAGTTTCCTGGGTTGATTGCCTTGTGACACTCTTCTACAAATACATTTATGAAGTTGAATTCCATTTAGGTAAAAATAAATTTACCCACTTATAATTTGTGTTACCAAAGAAATCCAAGATACCAAACAGGTCTAGTTAATACTCTAAGTCAGTTATTCCTGCCAAAGAAAAGTACTTAGAAGCAATGGACATAGCACTTTATATGACTTATAGTTTGATTTGCTACCTAGAAAGCATGTACATTAGTAAACTTGAAGATATCTTTACTCCCAACCAATTCAACTTATGTGAACTGAAAGGCATTTGGATTCATTTGGATGATTGTTTGCATAGTTTATAAGTGTTCATTTATCTATTTGTAATTTTCAAACCATGTAAACAATACAGACACAAGCATATATGGAGACAACAAATAGAGGCACAGATAAACATAGAACAGACAGGAAACAAGAATTTTGTAACTTCTTCAGTGTTGAATTTCTACAGGTAGGGGGCAAAGTAACTATTAGATTTAGGGCTTTAGAAACTAAAATATAGTCTGTCACAGATTTTTACAATATGACTCAGACCTGAGAAGGGTTTGTCCTTTCCAGTTTCCTTCCTTGTATCTAGGCCTATAATTTTTCCTGGGGATTCCTTTTACATCCCAAACACCCTGCACACTCAATGAGTGCAAAAAAAAAAAAAAAATAGCATTTTATTAACTTTGGTATCTTTTTCTCTTTTGACCTAAGACTCTTTTTCCAATATTTTAACATAGGGACCTGAGGAATATCTGGAGCAATTTCAGTGTTCTTTTCCCTTGCTGGTGTCCCCTTCTATAGAGCTTTTTTTCCTTAGAGTTTCAAAAATCCTAATGATTGTCTCTTGTACCCACATGCTATCACACTCACTGCCTGTGGGCTCATGTTTCTCAAAAGGGGTTCAACTGCACTTTGGGGAGTTTCCTTACACTCACTCAGCCTGTAGGATGTCCTGACCCCAAGGAAGGACTTTGTTCTTTAGAACACTTTCCTAAATTCATCTGTGCTCTCGCTCTCTCTCTCTCTCTCTCTCTCTCTCTCTCTCTCTCTCTCTCTGTTTCTGATCAAATTTTGATTTGGAAACTTTTCTGTCTCAGGGATCAAGGTATTGTCTCTCAATCCAAGTTTATAGCAACAAGGCAGTGGGATGCATCTCCTCTAAAGCAAAGTCCCCATGAGCCCCTAGGTGATGAATGAATCCCCAGGTTGGGTGTCAACATTTTAGAGATACCAGAGTGCCTCAAGGAATCAATCATGTTCTCAGAAGTAGCTTGGAATGGCAAACCTTGCTTCTGCAGAAGGGTGGGCTACCAAAGTCTGCAAGCAAGCACAAGTTGACAGACAGTCTGCGTATTTTTATCCCAAATGCCGAACTGTCACCTGCTATGATAGGAGGAGTTTGGGGTTACAATTATATGAATGGCTAATGTTAAAATTGGGGAAGGAGGCCAGGCACAGTGGCACATGACTAATCCCAGTGGCTCAGAAGTCTGAGGCAGGTGGATCACAAGTTCAAAGCCAGCCTCAGAAAATGTGAGATGCTAAGCAACTCAGTGAGATGCTTTTCCTAAATAAAATACAAAGTAGGGCTTGGGGATGTTGCTCAGTGGTCAAGTGCCATTGAGATTAATTCCCAGTACAAATAAAAAATTAGGGAGGGGAAAGGAAGGACTATAGCTAAAATGGCTGTGCTTGGATACATGTTGGGAATCTCAAAATAATTTATATTGAATCTTATATCCCAGATAAGGCTAAATACTATAATCTATATACTCAGTGTCATTCTTCAGGTCACAGTGGTGCTCAGGGCTTTCCACAGGGTTTCAATGGGAATCAGTGCCTTGCCCAGGGTCTCAGTGTTATTCAGATCATCCCCAGGATCACAGTAGTTCTTGGGGTCTTCTCCAGTGTATAAGCAGGTCTCTGGGCCTTCCCCAGGTTCAAAACAGTGTTCAGGGATTTTGCCAGAATCTCAGTGGATTCTTCCCTTTCCAGAGGAACTCACTTGGGATCTTGAATCTCCTCAGGGTCTCTGTGGATTTCAGAATATTCCCAAGGTTTTTCATGGGGCTCAGGTCCTTGCCTAGGGACTTAGTGGGACTCATGGCCATACCCAGAATTTCAGTTTATGTCTGGGACTTTCTCAGAGTCTCAGTGGTGTTCCCAGATCACAGTGTGGCTCAGAAACTTCCTCCAGGCACACTGGGTTCAGGGTCATCACAGGTACTTAGTGCATCCCAGGACCTTACCTATGTCCTCAGCAGAACTCAGCACCATTCTAGGGTCACACTGGTGCTCATTGTTTTACCTAGTGTTTTCCCGAGGATCACAGTCATTTACAGATCATTCCCCAATGTCACGGTCATGTCTAGGACCTTCCCAAGGTTCACACTCATGCTTACACCCTCCCTCATGGTCACAGTTATTCATAGGTTATTCCCCATGATCACAGTCATGCATAGGGTGTTGTCCGTGTTCACAATCATGCATAGAACCATTTGCCATGGTCACTGTATTGCATAAGGCCCTTCCCCAGGCTTACAGTCTTGCATAGGCCCTTTCCCAGGGTCAGGGTCATGCATAAGCCCTTCCCCAGAGTCACAGTCATGCGTGGACTTTTCCCAGGAGCACAGTCATGCATAGGTCCTTCGCCATGGTCACAGTCTTGTATAGGCCCTTCCCCAGGATCACAGTCATGAACTGGCCCTTCCCTATGGTCACACTCATGCAAAGGGCCCTTGCAAAGGGTCACAGTCATTCATAAGACCCTTCCCCAATGTCACAGTCATGCTTACAACATTCCCCAGGGTCATAGTCATGCATAGGTCCCTTCCCTATTGTCATAGTCATACTTAGGACCTTTCCCCAGAGTCACAGTCATGCACAGGGCCCTTTCCCTGGGTCACAGTCATGCATAGGTCCTTCCCTGTGGTCACCATCTTGCATAGGGCCATTTCCATGGTCACAGTTCTGCAAAGAGCCCTTTCCCATGGTCACAGAAATGCATAGGACCCTTCCCGAGGGTCACAGTCATGCAAAGGGCCCTTTCCCATGTTCACAGTTTTGTGGGACTCTGGGGTTTGCCCTACCTCTCAATGGGATTCTGGGCTTTCTCCAGTGTCACAGTCATGCACAGACTTTTTGCCATTGTCACAGTCATTTATTGTCCCTTCCCCAGGATCACAGTCATGCATATGGCCCATCCCCATGGTAAGAGTCATGCATTTGGCCTTCCCCAGGGTCACAATCATGCTTAGGGCCATTCCCCAGTGTCACAGTCATGCAAAGAGCTCTTTTCCAGAGTCACAGTCATGCATAGGACTCTTTCTCAGGGTCACATTCATGCATAGGCCCTATGTCTGTGTCACAGACATACTTAGGGCCTTTCTGCAGGGCCACAGTCATGGATAGACCCTTCACCAGAAAAAAGTCATGCATTGGCCCTTCCCCATTGTCACAGTCATACCTAGACCCTTCCTCAGGGCCTCAGTCATGCAGAGGACTTTTCCATGGTCACTGTCATGCATAGAGTCCTTCCATAAGATCACAGTCATACACAGAACACTTCCTGAGAACCACAGACATGCATAGGCCCTCCTCCAGGGTCACAGTCATGCATAGGCCCTCCCCAAGGGTCACAGTAATGCATAGACCCTTCTCAAGGGTCACAGTCATGCATACAGATATCCCCATAAGCACAGTCAAGCATAGGCCCATCCCCAGGGTCACAGTCATGCATACAGACATCCCCTTGGGCATAGTCATGCAAAGATACCTTCCCCATGGTCACAGTCATGTATAGGGTCCTTTGGCAGGGTCACAGTCATGCACAGGTGCATTTCCATGGTCACAGTCATGCATACACTATTCCTCAAGTCAAAGTCATACATAGGCACTTCCTCATGGTCACAGTCATGCTTAGGCCCTTCCTCAGATTCAGTAATGTATAGGGCCTTTCTGTAGGGTCACAATCATTCAAAGGGTCATTCTACAAGGTCACAGTCTTGTATAGGGCCTTCCCAATGACACTGTCATGCATAGACCCTTCCACATGGTCACAGATATGCATTCAGTCATCTGAAATGTCACAGTCATAAATAGGACCATTCCCCAGGGTCACACTCATGCATGGGGCTCTTCAACATGGTCCCAGTCATACATAGGTCCTCCCCAAGGGTCAGAGTCATGCATCAGGCCCTTCCACATTGTCACACTCATGCCTATGAACTTTTCTCAGGGTCAGAGTCATGCATAGGCCCTTCCCAAGGGTCACAGTCATGAATACAGCCTTCCCTATTGTCACAGTTATGGACGGGCCATTTCCCATAGTCACAGTCATGCATAGGGTCCTTTTCCAAGGTCACAGTGATGCATAGGACCCATCCACATGATCATAGTCATGTATAGACCCTACCTCTGGGTCACAGTAATGCATAGGGCACTTCCCCAGAGGTAAAACAGTCATGCATACACCTTTCCCCATGGTCACAGTTATGTACACAGTCTTCCCCAGGGTCACAGTACTGCTTAGAGCCTTCCTAGGGTCACCATCATGCACAGGCTCATCCCCAGGCTCAGGATCATGCATAGGGCCCTTCCACAGGGTCACAGTCATGCATAGGGCCCTACCCAAGGGTAAGAGTCATGCATAGGGCTCTTCTTCAGGGTCACAGTTATTGACATTTTCTCAGGGTCACATTCATACATAGGTCCTTCCTCAGGGTCACAGTCACACATAGGCCCTGCACCAATTGTCACAGTCATGCATAGGACCATCCCCAATGTCACTCTCATGCACAGAGCCCTTCCCCATGCTCACAGTCATGCATAAGCCCTTCCCTATGGTCACAGTCATTCATAGGTTTTTTCTCAGGGTTGCAGTTATACATAGGGCCCTTCTGCAAGGTCACAGTCATGCATAGACCATTCTCCAGGTTCATAGTCATGTGTAGCCCCTTCTCCATGGTCACAGTCTTACATAGGGCATTCCACAGGGCCATAGACATGCATAGCATTTCCCCAGGGTCACAGTTATGCATAGGTCTTTCCTCAGGGTCACAGTCATGCATAGGGCCATCCCTAATACCACAATCATGCACAGTCCCTTCCCTATGATCACAGTCATGCATAGACTATTCCACAGGGTCACAGTCATTCATAGGACCTTCCTAAGGGTCACAGGGATTCATCAGGACCTTCTGCAGGTCACAGTTATGGATAGGTGCTACCACAGGGTCACAGTCATGAATAGGCCCTTCCACAGGGTCAAAGTCATGCTTAGGCCCTCATGGTAACTGTCAAGCTTAGGCCCATCTTCAGTGTTACAGACATGCACTGGGCTCTTCTGCAGGGTCACAGTCATGCATAGGCCTTTCCTCAGGGTCACTGTCATTCATAGGGCCTTTCCCAGGTTTACAGTCATGCATAGGACCATTTCATGATCACAGTCATGCATCAGATCCTTCCCATGGTCACAGTCATGCTTACAGCCTTCCCCAGGGTCACAGTCATGGTTAGGTCCATCTGCAGTGTCACAGTCATGCATAGGCCCTACCCCAGGCTTACAATCATACACACCGCTCTTCCCCAGGATCACAGTCATGCATAGGGCACTTCTCCAAGGTAACAATCATGCATAGGCCCTTCCCCACATTCACAGTCATTCATAGGCCCTTCCTCAGTGTCAAAGTCATTCATAGGCCCTTTTTCATGGTCACAGACATGCATAGGCCATTCCCCCTCTCCCAGTTATACATAGGGTCATCCCCAATATCACAGTTATGCACAGGGCCCTTCCCCATGCTCACAATCATTCATAGGCCCTTCCCCATGATCACAGTCATGCATAGACTATTCTTAAGAGTCACACTCATGTGTAAACCCTTCCCCATGGTTACAGTCTTACATAGGGCCTTCCACAGTGTCATAGACATGCATAGCCCTTCCACAGGATCACAGTCATGCATAAGTCCCTTCCCCATTGTCACAGTCATGCATAGGCCCTTCCTCAGGGTCACAGTCATTAATCTGGATCATCTGCAGGGTCACAGTCATGGATAGGTCTTACGTCAGGATCATAGTCATGAATAGACCCTTCCTCATGGGCACAGACATGCATCGGCCCATCCTCAGTATCACAGTCATGCATAGGGTCCTTCCATAGGGTCACATCATGCATAGAACCCTCTCAAGGGTCACAGTCATGCATACAGCCCTCCCCATGTTCAGAGTCATGCTTACGTACATTCCCCAGGGTCACAATCATGCATAGACCCTTACCTTGGTCACAGGCATGCATAGGGCCCTTCCCCAGTGTCACAGTCTTACATAGGGCCTTTTCACAGGGTGACAGACATGCATACAACTCTTCACCATGGTCAAAGTCATTTTTAGGCCTGTACCTCAGGGTCACAGATATCATAGGGCCCATCCCGAGGGTCACATTCATGCATAGGCCCTTCCCCATTGACACAGTCATGCACAGAACTTCCAAGAATTACAGTCATGCATATGCCCTTCCACAGGGTTACAGGCATGCATAGGATATTCCCCAGAATCACAGTATTGTTTAGGGCTCTTGCACAGGGTCAGTCATACATAGGCCCTGCCCCAGAGTCACAGTCATGCACAGGCCCTACCTTAGGGTCACAGTCATACATATACCCTTCTGCAGGGTAACAGTCATGCTTTGGGACCTTCTGCAGGTACAGTCATGCATGGAACCATTCCCCATGGTCCTAGTTATGCATAGACCCTTCCTCAAGGTCACAGTCATGCATAGGCCCTTCCTCAGTGTCACAGTCATGTTTAGGGCAGAGTCATTTATAGGTCATTTTCTGTGATCACAGTCATACATTCACCCTACCTGAGGTAACAGTCAGGCATAGGTCCTTCCTCAGGGATATAGTCATGCTTAGGCCATTTTCCATGTTCACAGTTATGCATAGGCCATTCTCCAGTGTCACAGTCATGCAAAAGTCATTCCTCAGGTAACACACATGCATAAGCCCTTCCACATGGTCACAGTAATGCATAGAATTTTCCTCAGGGTCTCAGTCATGCGTAGAACATTCCCCAGTGTCACAGTCATACATAGGACCATCATGTGGGAAGAGTCATACACAGGTCCTTCCCCAGGGCCAAATTCATGCATGGTCCCTCCCCATGGTCACAGTCATGCATAGGCCCTCCCCCATGGTCACAGTCATGCATAGGCCCTTCCCTGGGGTTACAGTCATGCATAGGACCTTCCCCATGGTCACAGTCAAGCATAGGCCCTTCCTCAAGTTTACAGTCATGCATAGGCCCTTCCTCAGGGTCAGAGTCATGTTTAGAGCAGAGTCATTTATAGGTCATTTTCTGTGATCACAGTCATACATTCTCCCTACCTGAGGTAACAGTCAGGCATAAGCCCTTCCTCAGGGATATAGTCATGCTTAGGCCATTTTCCACGTTCACAATCATGCATAGGCCATTCTCCAGTGTCACAGTCATGCAATATGATCGCCCACTGCCTGCGGGGATGATCACAACACGTACGCTCTTCTTGATCACAGGAACCAAAAGCAGATTATTCCGCAAGTCTCAGACTTATATCAAGAACATCAGCCTATCAGAAAGTAGACTACCAGGAAAGTCAGCCTATCAAGGAACAGTCTCCAGGCAGATACCAGGATCGCCTCATGTACAACAGCCAACCAGAGTTACTTCCTAAAACTTGTTTATGAGTGCAGCTATGTCTGGCAAGCTGCCAGGCACCATCTTAGAGATCAGGCCAGGGTGCGGCTGTGGGTCCCTCAGAGCCCGACCCTGACATCTCCCCCTTATTCTTTAAATAAAGAAAAGTTGACTTGGGACCATGCCTGTCTCAAGTTGTCCATGACAAATTACATCCTTAGCCGTCATTGGAATTCTGACCTCCAGGCATCATAACCCTGTCTTAGGATCTTACCCGTCTTTGACTACTGGTCCAGCATGCTTAGCCATACTTGGGGGGATGTGCCTGTCTCAATGGCTGTCAAAGCCTGTACTATAGCCCGTCGATGACATCAGGCATCTGGGCGACCTCTGATTTGGCTGTGTATAACATAGGTTATCCCTAAGCGGATAATAATCAGAACAGCTACTGTTCCAGCCCACTGTTTTGTCAATCCCAGGGCTTTAGATAACAAAGAGAACATCTCAGATACCGATGTAACTTGAACTCTGGTGGCATAGACTCTGAGTATTTCAGCTCGTAGCTGACTGGTTAAATTATCAAACGTAGATGACCAATTGCCAGTCAGGTAGACAGAGAGATTTTTAGATAACATAGCCACAGAGCTAAGGTTATTATAAGCAATAGGGGTGACACACAGAGCTCTTAAAGGATAAACACATCCCAGTCCCAAAAGTTCTTGTAAGATGTCCACTTGTTCTTGTAGTAAGTCCACTCTTTGATTTACCAGGAGTATGCCTGCCTTAAAATGGTTGTTTAGAGTTTCTTGAGTCTGTAAGGTTGTAGCTGTATTTTTGGCCAAGTGATTGACTGCTGTTGCTGTAGGTATGGCAGTTGCTAGTGCTGCTGTTGCAGAAACCACTATTGCAGTGACCACAGTGGCTGTAATGCCAAAATCTCTCTTGACTCTAGTTAGTAGTACTGGCAGTTCTATATCTGTAACAGAGACTGGAACAGGTAAGAAGGTAGGAATATGCATTAGGACCATCAGGTCAAATGCAGAAGCATTCCAGTATTGAGAGAGAGAGCAATTGCTTGAGGTGCAATTGAGAAGAGAAGAAGTTGAATTTGGTTTATTAGCTAACAAAAACATAAAAAAGGGGGGGGACATACAAACTGGGGTAGGTGGAAAGGTAATATTTCTGGTACACATAGATTGTGAGGCAGCACCAGTGAACCTAGAACTGTTTGTCCATGTAGAGGAGTTCCAAGTACACAGCCAAAATGCCCCTCCTAAGAGACTAAAAACAGATTGTAAGTTAGTATATCCTGAAGCTGCAGTGAAAAGTATCCAATTGTCAAAGGGGTTGACACGTTTCATGCCTAATTGAACATCATTTTTAGTGAAGTTATCATTAGCAGTGAAAGAAGTGAAATTGGGAGTGAAAAATAATCCAATTTGTACAGGAGTCGCTGGTCCTGCATGTTGACGACCTGTCCATATAGAAGGTGTACTGTGTTTAGGATTACAAGGAGGGAAGATTCTAAGGGTTTTGAAAGTAGTTCCTATAGCATTATGTCTGTGAGGTACCCATCCTGAAAGTAAAACAGCATCTCCTGTTAAGTTTTTTATTTATTCTTGAAATGTAGAACCATTTTAACCTGGGTGAAAAGAAAGCGTGGCTAAGGGGTGAAAGACTGTCAACAGCATGATTGTCAGGAGTGTCTTTGGCGTCTTCATTTTGTTGATCCGAATTACTTGTTGGTAGCATTGCCACTCATTGAGTCAGCCATTCAGGAACCCAGATAGGTGACGTTTTATCCTGTGGAAACACACAAACCGAGTCGTGGCTCCAGGAAAGCACGGGGTCTGGGCCGTTCCATTGTCCAATAAGAACATCCTTCCATTTTAACCGTCGCTCTATCATGTTGTTTATGATTGCCATCTCTCTCAGCGGCAGAGTGACCCTCATTATCCAGAGTTTAAAAATTGAAAATAAAGAGGCAAAGAGAAAGTTTATCTTTAGGGGACCCGAAGGTCTCCCCTATTCCCCCTTTTTGTTTATAAAGAGTATTTTTGAGGGTGAGATGTGCACGTTCAACAATACCTTGTCCTTGTGGGTTATAAGGTATATCTGTGGTTAGAGTTATTTCAAATTTAGTGAGAAATTGGTTAAAGGAGATTGAAGTACATTATCCCCTAGAGCTAAAGGTCCAGGTAAATTGGTATGAGCTCTGATATGTCCAATAAAGAAAGGATTATAATGATCCCAAATCATTTGTTGTAAAGTCAGTAAAGGATGAAAAATAGTAGAGTTTGAGGCAATAAGCCCTGCACATTCTAAGTTACTGAGAGCTTGAACTACATGTAAACTATCTGAGTAAACATTGAATGGAATATTAGGGAACATTTTAAAAACTTCAAGAACTGTTAAGAGTTCTGTTTGTTGAGCAGAAGAGTTAGGGAAAAAGAATGTTTGAACTTTATCTTGATAACAAATAGCTGCAGTCTGTGTTTTGGATCCATCAGTGAAAATCACAGGAGCCATAGGAATAGGTTGTTGTCTGGTAACTCTTGGGAATATTACAGAATTATTACTACAAAATTGTATATAAGGATGTTTAGGATAGTGAATATCAAAGTTAGCTTGAATGGAGCATCTAACAACAGTCCAAGAATCCATGAAATTACATAACCAAGAAAGTTGATGCTTATCATAGAGAATAATGATAGTAGCTGGATGAATTCCAAACACTGTGATAGATGATTTAAGTACCTTTAAGATTACTTGAGCTACTGCTTCAGGGTAGGGTAAGAGAGTTTTATTGTTAGGAATAACAATGAATTGTAATGGCTGAGAGAGATCAATATGATCTACCTGGGCCTCATCTAATCTTTTTTGTATAATATTCAAAACCAGACACGCTTCAGGAGTGAGCTCTCTGGGAGATGTGGGATGGGGATCCCCTTGTAAGATATTAAAAAGAGGAAGTAGTTCTCCTGTGGAAAGCCTCAAATACGGACAAATCCAATTTATATCCCCTAGTAGCTTTTGAAAATCATTTAATGTTTTTAGATGATCTACCCTGATGACAGTTTTTAGTGGCTTTACTACAGCCCTGTTTAATTGGGCTCCTAAGAATTCTTGTGTAGTACCAACTTGAACCTTTTCAGGGGCTATAATGAGTCCCCTTAATTTGAATTGTTCTATTAATTCAGAGTAAATATCCTTTAAAATATCTTCCTCAGAGTGGCATAATAATATATCATCCATATAATGATAGATAATAAGTTTGGAGTATTTTTGTCAAGTTGGCTTTAACGCCTGATCAACATAAATTTGACACATAGTGGGGCTATTGGCCATACCTTGTGGCAAAACAACCCATTCATATCGTTGATCAGGTTGCTGGTGATTTAGAGATGGGAGAGTGAAAGCGAATCTCTCAGAATCCTGAGGATGTAATGGAATAGAGAAAAAACAGTCTTTTATGTCTATAATTATTGTAGGCCAATCTTTTGGTAAAGCAGTAAGGACTGGAAGCCCTAACTGAGTTGGCCCCATAGATTGCATAGTAGCATTAATAGCTCTTAAGTCATGAAGGAGCCTCCATTTTCCTGATTTCTTTTTTATGACAAAAATAGAGGTATTCCAAGGAGAAGTTGAAGGTCTAATATGATTTGCTTCTAATTGTTGTTGTACCAGTTCTTGGGCCGCTTTAAGTTTTTCTAATGTCAGGGGCCACTGAGAGACCCACATGGTGCATTGAATTTCCAAGTTATTTTTACATACTTTTGTTCAGTGGCCCCAAGGAAAAACCCAAGCCTTGGCGACCTTGATTGCCCTTAACACTAATTGGCTGGGTGTTTCCCTGGCCATAGTGGCCAAGCCCCTTATCCCATTTATGACCTTGTTTTACCATTAGATTTTGAGCCTTTTGGCTATAATGGCCTTCTGTAGTGAGTACTAAATCCATTTGCATGAGAATATCTCTGCCCCATAAATTAACAGGTAAATTGTCTAAGACATAAGGTTGAAATGTTCCCTGTTGGCCCTCATCGTTTTTTCCATGTCAATACAGAACTACTCCTTTGTGGGCTAGTAGCTACACCCAATCCCCTCAGGGTTTGTTCCGCTACTTGTAGAGGCCATTCTTTTGGCCAATCTTTTAGGGTAATAATGCTAGTATCAGCTCCTGTATCTAGGAGTCCCAAAAATTCTCTATTTTTAATCTTTATTTTAAGCTTTGGCCTATTTTTTAAGTCCATGGTAGGACAGGCAAAATCAACTCCAGAAGATTCCAAACCTGCAGTTCCCCTGGTTTCTGTGGTTGATGGAAAATTATTATGAAGGCTAGGAATAATCAAAAGCTGAGCTATGCAGTCCCCAGGTGATATGGAGATAATTCCTTGAGGAGAATGTGCAAGAACCTTAATTTCTCCTGTAAAATCAGAGTCAATAACTCCAGGGTTAACTATAAGTCCCTTGAGTGCACTAGAGTTCCTACCTAATAAAATTCCAACAGTATCAGGAGGTAAGGGACCTTTTAGGTCTGTAGGGATGTTAAAAGTTTCGGGCTGTTTTAGTTTCAAGAGAAATTCCATTGGTCTGGAGCAAATCCTTTAAGGGACCTTCCATGCGCATTCGTGACATTTCAGTGCCCATATTTCTCTATTAAACGAACAGAATGCAAAGCACTTTAACTAGCAAAACAAAAGTGAAAGCACTTACAAACACTCAATCTCCATTGCTTATTCTGCGAACTTTAACTCCCTCGCTTATTCTGCAAAATTTAACCTGGCCAGACTATACTTTACTTACCCTGTATTTACCTGATCAGTTCCTTCTTTGTAACTCAAGTTCCCGGGTTTTGGCACCACTTATGATCACCCACCGCCCACGGGGACAATCACAACGCGTACGCTCTTCTTAATCACAGGAACCAAGAGCAGTTTATTCCGCAAGTCTCAGACTTATATCAAGAACATCAGCCTATCAGAAATTAGACTACCAGGAAAGTCAGCCTATCAAGGAACAGTCTCCAGGCAGATACCAGGATCGCCTCATGTACAACAGCCAACCAGAGTTACTTCCTAAAACTTGTTTATGAGTGCAGCTATGTCTGGCAAGCTGCCAGGCGCCATCTTAGAGATCAGGCCAGGGTGCAGCTCTGGGGCCCTAAGAGCCCAACCCTGATAATGCAAAAGCCATTCCCCAGGTAACACACATGCATAGGCCCTTCCACACACATGCACAGTCCCAGTCATGCATAGGATTTTCCTCAGGATTTCAGTCATGCATAGAAGCTTCCCCAGTGTCACAGTCATACATAGGACCATCATGTGACAAGAATCATACACAGGCCCTTCCCCAGGGTCACAGTCATGCATAGGCCCTTCCCCATGGTCAGTCATGCATAGGCCATTCCTCATGGTCACAGTCATGCATATGCCCTTCCCTATGGTCACAGTCATGCATAGGACCTTTCCCATGGTCACAGTCAAGCATAGGCCCTTCCCCATGGTCACTTTAATGCATTGTCCCTTCCCCAGGGTCACAGGCAAGCATAGGCCTTTCCCCATGGTCATGGTCATGCATAGGACTTTCCCCATGGTTACAGTCATGCATAGGACCTTCCCCATGGTCACAGTCATGCACAGGCACTTCCTCAGTGTCATATTTATGCATAGGGCACTTCCCACACTCAGTCATGCATAGGCCTTTCTGCAGGGTCACAGTCATGCAGAGGCCCTACACCAGTGTCACAGTCATGTATACACTTTTCCTCAGAGTCACAGTCATGCATACACTTCTTTGTTGTCACAGTCATTTATAGGGTCCTTGGAGAAGGTGACAGGCATGCATAGGTCCTTCCCCATGGTCACAGTCATACATTGGGCCATCACCTGGGACAAGCCATGCACAGGGACCTTCCCCATGGTCTCAGTCATGCATAGGTTCTTCTCCAGTGTCACAGACATGCATAGGCCCTCCTCCAGTCAGGGTCATGCATTTGACCAATCCCCAGTGTCACAGTAATGCATAGGAACCTTCTCCAGGATCACAGTCATCCATAAGGCCCTTCTGTATGGTCACAGTCATACATAGAATGTTCCCCAGTGTCACAATCATGTATATGCTTTTCCTCAAAGTCGCAGGTATGCATAGGGCCCTTCCAGAGAGTCACAGTTAAGCATAGGCCTTTCCTCAGGGTCACAGTCATGCATAGGCCCTTCCTAAGGATCATAGTCATGCATAGGCCCTTTCTAAGTGTCATAGATATAAATAGGCCTTTCCCCAGCCACGGTCATGCATTTGGCCTTTCCCCAGTATCACAGTAAAGCTTAGGCCCCATCCCCATGGTAAGTCATGCTTAGGGACCTTCTCCAGGATCATAGTCATGCATAGGCACTTCCACATGGTCATAGACATGCATAGGGATTTCTTTGGGGTCTCAGTCATACACAGGCCCTTCTGAAAGGTCACAGTCATGCATAGAACCTTCCCCAGTGTCACAGTCATACATAAGGCCATCACCTGGGAACAGTCATACACAGGACTCTTCCCCAGGGTCACACTCATGCATAGGTCCTTCCACATGGTCACAATTATGCATAGGATTTTCCTCAGACTCACCATCATTCATAGGGATGTTCCACAGGGTCAGAGTGATGGTTAGGCCCTTCCCCATGGTCACAGTCATTCATAGGGCCATTCCTCAGGGTCACAGTCATGGTTAGGGATTTTCCACGGGGTCACAGACATGCATAGGTATTTCCTCACTGTCTCAGTCAAGCATAATGCCCTTCTGTAATGTCACAGTCATGCAAACAAATTTTCCCAGTGTCACAGTCATACATAGGGACATCACCTGGGACCTGTCATGCACAGAGCCCTTCCCCAGGTTCACTGTTATGCAAAGGTGCTTCCACAGGGTTACATTCATACAGACTGCATTCCCCTGGGTCTCAGTCATGCATAGGTCCTTCCCTGTGGTGACAGTCATGCATTTTCCCTTCCTCAGCATCACAGTCATGAATAGGGCCCTTCCTCAGGGTCCGAGTCATGATTAGGGCCCTTCCTCATGGTGAGAGTCATACATTTGGCCCTTCCTCAGGGTCACAGTCATGTATATAGTCATGTGACCTTCCTCAAGGTCACACATTCATAGGTGCATTCCACAGGGTCACAACCATGCATAGCTACTTCCCCTTGTCACAGTCATGCATAGGTCACAACCATGCATAGCTCCTTCCCATTGTCACAGTCATGCATAGGTCACAACCATGCATAGCTCCTTCCCCTTGTCACAGTCATGCATAGGACCATCACCTGAGAACAGTCATGCAGATGTGCATTTGCCAGAGTCACAGTCATGCATAGGCCCTTCCACATAGTCACAGTCATGCATAGGCACTTCCTCAGGGTCACAGTCATGAATTGGCCCTTCCTCAGTCAGAGTCATGCATTCAGCCCTTCTGCAGTGGTACAATAATGCATAGGCCCCATCCGCAGGGTAACATTGATGGATAGAAAACTTATCCAGGATCACAGTCGAGCATAGACCCTTCCACATGGTCAGTCATGCATAGGCCCTTCCACGTGGTCACAGTCATGCATCAGCTTTTCCTCAGGCTCATACACATTCATAAGTATGTTGGATCTCATTGGGACTACATTTTCTCCATATATCTGTGAAAATCAGGGCCTTCACCAGGATCTCTGAGTGGCTCAGAGCATTCAACAAGGTCTCATTATTTCTACACATCTTTTCCAATTCTTAGCAGGTCTTTAGGACTTTCCCAGGGTCTCTTTCTAGCTCAAGGTCTTTTGTCAGGGTTTCATTGCAGTTCTGGGTCTTTCCCAGAGTCTCAAAGGGGCTCAGATACTTCCCCAAGTACATGTTTCATAATCTTTGTGGAAGTCTAACTTGTATCAGGACCTTCCTAGTGTATCACTGGGCTCAGTGCTATATCCACAGTTTCAGTGAGTCCTAGAGGTTCTCAGTGGTGCTCAGATACAAGTCCAGAGTCTCAGCAGAGGCTCAAGGACTTTCCCAGATTCTCACTGAGGCTCAGGGGCTATATAATTTTCCCATTGGGCTGAGGACCCTTGAGTCTCAGGGCTTCCCAGAGTTGCCTTGGGGCACTGGTGCCTTCCCAAGGTCCAACTGGGTTCAGAGCCTTTTCCAGAGTTTCAGTGGGGCTCAAATTTTTTCAGATATCCTCAGTGGGGCTCAGGGAAATGTCTACAATCTCAGTGGGTAGCAGGGACTTCCACAAGGATCCACAGGGTTGAGATATTTTGCCCAAGTCTCACTGAGTTGCAGGGCCTTGCCTAGATCATCCATAGAGCTTAGGGTCTTCCCAGTGTATTACTGTGGCTCAGGGCCTACCCAAGGTTCTCAGAGGAATGCTGAGGCTTTCCAAGGGTGAATGTGGTGTTCAGGGCTTTTGCCAGAATTGTACTGATCTCATTGACTTACCCAGACCCTCAGTGGGACTCATGTGGAGTTCAGAACATTCCCCACTTTCTCAATAAAGATAGATTTTACCCAGTCTCAGTGGAAATCAAGACCTTAACCAAAGATTCAATAGAGCTCAAAACCTGGGGTTTTATTGAGGCTCCAAGTGTTTCCTAGCATCTCAGTGGAACTCAATATCTTTCCCAGAGTCTCATTGAGGCTCAGAGACTTACCAAAACTCTCTGTGTGTCTCATGAATTTTGCAGGTTTATAACATGTATCAGGACCTTCACTAGCATCTCAGTGGGGCTCAGTGGTACATCCAGAGTTTTGGTGGAACATAGAAACTTTCACACATTTTCAGGGTGCTCAAGAACTTGTCCAGAGTCTCAATAGAACTTAAGACCTTCCCCAACCAAATGGATTCAGGGCCTTCTTCTGAGTCTTAGTGAAACTCAGGGCCTTCCCCAGGGTCTCATTGAGTCTCAGACTATCTGAGGTACTTAATGGGGTTGAGGGCTTTCCTTAGGTTCTCAGTGGAACACACATCATTCCCAAGTGTCTCAATGAGGTTCAGGCCCTTGCCCAGGGTCTCAGTAGTGTTCATGATCTTTGCCAGAGTTTTATTGTGTTCACGGTCTTTCCCAGGGTCTCAGTGGGAGTCAGATTCTTTCAGATTTTTCAGTTGGACTACCAGACATACTTAGGTTCTCAGGGAGATCACAGAGTTTCCCAGAATCCAAAGGGATGTAAATTTCACCGAAATCTCAGTGAATCCCAGGTTTTTCCAAGGTTCTCAGTGGGGCTCAGTGCCTTGCCTCAGATTGGTAGTGTTGTTTAGGGGATTTGACAGGGTGTCAGAGGGACTGGTAGCCTTCCCCCGTGTCTAAGTAGTTTTCAGGGTCTTCCACAGGGTCTCAGGGGAGTTCAGTCTACACTAGGGTCAGTGGGCTCAGAGTTTTCCCCACTACCTCTATGGGCATCATGGATTTTGTGGGTGTCTCACAGCACCTACCCTAGTGTTTCAGTGGGCCTTGGCTCCATCCCCCAAATCCCACTGCATTCAGGACCTTCCCAAGGTCTCAGTGGCTCACAAAATTCTCCAGGGACTCAGTGGAACTTACAGTCTTCCCACAGTCTCAGTGGGATTCAGGGCAGTCCACAGATTCTCAGTGGGGCTCAGAATTTTACCTAGAGCCTCTCTGGTGATTAGGGCCCTTTGTCAAGTCTCAGTTCAAGCTTAGGGCATTGTC
This sequence comes from Sciurus carolinensis, assembly GCF_902686445.1. NCBI lineage: Eukaryota > Metazoa > Chordata > Mammalia > Rodentia > Sciuridae > Sciurus > Sciurus carolinensis. Next base: position 4,465,301 of record NC_062223.1, read on the forward strand.
CCAGGTCCCACCACATTCAGGGTATTTTCCATGGTCTCTGTGGAGTTCAAGCTTTCCCAGATTCTCACGGGGTCTCTGGACATTCCCCAGGTTCTCTGTGAAGCTAAAGGCCTTGTTCTTGGTCTCAATGTTGCTCAGGTTCTTTTTCAGGATTTCAGTGGGGAGAGGGCCTTCTCCACATTTGCAATAGTGTTCACATCCTTTCCCAAGAAATCAGTGGTGTTCAGGGTCATCCCCAGGTCTCAGTGGAGATGATCCTCTTTCTAGGATTTCACTGTGTATCCTAGGGACTTATGGGGCTCAGGGCCTTTCCCGTGATCTCAGTGGGTTTCGGGGCCTTCGTTGGGGTCTTAGGAGCTCTCAGAGCCTTCTCCAGGTTCTAATTGCCCTTCCACAAGTTTTCATTGGGACATATCACTTTACTGTTTCTCACCTGCGTTTGTGAACTTCCCCAGAAATTCAGTGGAACTGCTAACACATTGTGAGTCTCATTGGTTCTCAATTGTTATCCCTGTTGACAATGGGTCTTGAGACCATTCCCATGATCTCAGTGAGGCTTTGGACCTTCCCCAGTATGTCAGTCGTACTCAGAGCCATCCCAAGTTTCTACATGTAGAATAGGATATTCTCCAGGGTCTCAGTATGGATTAGCACCTTCCCCAATGTCTTATAAAGGCTCAGGGAATTCCACTGAGTTGTAAGGTCTAAGGTCTTTCTCCTGAATTTCAGTGGAACTTGGAGGTGTCACCAGGTTCATAGTGGGATTTAGATTCTTCACCAGTGTTTCCTTGAGACTAATGACTTTCAGTAGTATCTCAATAGAGTTCAAGGGATTGAGGGCCTTTCACAGTTTTGCATTGTATCTCAGTGATTTTCCAGCACATCAAAGGGACTCATGGCTTTTCCACAGGCTTCAGTGTGGTGCAGTACCTTCCAAAAGGTAGCAGTACATTGAAGGACCTTCTCCAGTACTTCAGTGGAGCTCAGGGATATTTATAGTACTTCAGTGGAGTTCAACTGCTTTCCCAGAGTTTGTGTGATCTAAACACCTTCAAAAGTATCTTGGTAGAGTTCAGGGTTCTCACTGGGATCTCAATGGAATGCAGAGTTTTCCCTATTACATCATTGGATTTCTGGGCTTTTCCAGGTTTCTAATGAGGCTCATTGACTTTCATCATAATTCAGTGGATTGCAGGGCCTTGTCCATGGCTTGTCAGTGGGCTTCCTGGTCTTTTGCAGTCTCACAGTCATGTCTAGTGTGTTTTGCATATTCTTAGTGGTGTCATTCCATTTACCAGGCAGAGGGTGAAATTCTTGGATATTCCCAGCATCTCATTGTGGTTCAGAATATTTCCTGTATTCTCACTGGACCACATATCTTGTCCAGTATCTCAGATGGACACCTGGTCTTTATCAGAGTCTGTTATTCTCAGGGTATTTTACAGTGTCTCAGTCATGCTCCATGCTCTTCCCAGAGTCTCACTGGAACTCAGATCCTTCCCCAAGGGCACACAGGTTTGTGCTCTTTGCTAAGATCTCAGTGAATCTCAGAGCATTTCCCAGGGTCTCAATGAAGCTCAGTGATGTTTCCAATGTCAGAGATGTGCTCATGGCCTTCTCCAGCATCTAAGTGACACTCAGAACCTTGTGAAGGGTATCGGAGGAGTTCAAGCCCTTTCCCCATGTCAGTGGGGACACAGGGCCTACCCTAGCATCTAAGCAGTTCTCAGGGCCTTTTCATAGTTTCACTGGGACTCTGGGTCTTTCCAGGCATTACATTTAAACTTAGAAATGTTCACATGATCTTTTGGGGGCTCAGATAATTCCCCTTGTGTTTTGAAGAGTCCAAGGCCATCAAAAGAATCTTAGAGGGATTTAATGCCTTCACTGTTTTCTCAGTGGTGTTCAGGATCATCTACAGAGTCTGAATGAGGCTGAGAGTCTTCCCCAGATTGACAGTTGTATGTATAACTTTTCCAGGAGACTAGTGGTCTCATAGTCTTCTCAGGCTTTATACAGAGCTCAGGACCATTCCCAAGGATACAGTGGTACATAAGACCTTCTCCAGGGTCTAAGTAGGGCTCCATCATCTTACTTAGGGGCTCAGTACAAGTGAGAACATTTTTCAACATCTCAATGAGGCTCAGTGCTATTCCCAGTCTCAGTGAGGCTCAGTAGTATTTCTAGCCTCTCAGTGAGTGTCCAAATCTTCCCCAAGAAAACACTGGGTTTCAGAGTCTTCCTGGGGTTCTCAGTAAATCCCAGGGTCTTTTTCAGGTTTTCCATGGAGTTTAGTGCTACACCCATGGTCACAGTGGTGCTCAGGATTTCACCAGGTCTGATTGTTGGTCAGGACCTTCCCTAGTACCACAGTGTTCCACAGGGCCTTCCCAAATATCTTAGTGAGGCTTATGGCTATCCCAGTATTTCAGTGGACATCAGAGTGTGACAAATATTGAGGTGCCACAAGAAATAAATCATGTGCTTGGAAGTGAGTGGACAAGGGAAGCTTTACTTCTTCCAGAATGCCATTTTACAAGACCTGGCTAGGAAACACACTTGGGCATGCAGTCAACTTCCTTTATTCCTATTGTGGCACTACCCCTTGCCCGACTGGAGGACCTCAGGGTTACAATCTATATGATTGGTGAATTTTAAATTTGGGGCAAAGATTGGGGAAGGCTATAAATAAAATGACTACAACTTTCTCTTATATCTCAATTAAGGCTAAATTCTATATTTTGAAAATGAACCACTGGACTTTCCATTTTTAACAAATACCCCTTTTAGGTTTTAGACATTTCATTTCATTTTCATTTTGTTCATGTCCCATCAGTGATGTCACCCATTCAAGATATATTAACTTTCTAATGTGGAAATCACTCACCATAATGAGTTTTCCCCCTTTTAGTCTTCCCAGTAGCCATCCCAGTGATTACTAGCACTTGTTCAGGTCCTTTCCAGCCCAACTGAAGCTTGTGTCTTCTCTAGGTCTTGATTAAAATCAAATCTCCAGGCTGGAAGTGATGAATGGCAGCCTGTGGAAATGGAGTCTGAGCAACAATTCATTTGATCATGATGAAAAAGAAAAGCACTGATAGATGTCTAATTGAATCAGAACTTTAGTATCAGAGAACAAATCTCTTCCTGTATAACTCCTCAGTTTTACTTACTTTTGGGAGCTCTGACACTAATGTACTCCACTACTTACATGAAAAACACCATTGAGATTTATTTTAAATGTCCATGTGTGCCTGTACTTTTGTTACATTCTCCTGCCAGGTGTTTAATAACAAGTTTGCAAAACTGACTTGTTCCTATGTACTGTGAGAGTCAGCTGAGATTTGTCAGGGATCATTTATGGGAACATGGGAGAGACTTTTATCTCCTTTAGCTATTCTTCTAGCAGTTATAAATAAGTAAAGTAAAGGTTCCATGACAATGAAAAATATTTAAAAAAAAACTTGATCTTATTTCTCAAGATCCCTTTGGCACAAGTGATGTTATTAACTCCTAGTACACCCCCAGCAGAGCAGGCTTTGTTTTCTTTTCCTTGGAGACACTTTCCAATGAAGTTGTTACTCTTTGGGTGAGAATGTTATCTGTACATTTAATTTACATAACAAAGCTTATCACACAAGAGAGATCCAGGGTTAGAAAATATGGCACACAAAAATAAAATAGGTGCTTTAATGTTTCCACAATCTAATAGTGCAGGAACCCATTGCCAAGTTTTTTGTGACTGACAGATTTCACACCTTGGATAGGACAGTTAATAGTTTGGCACTCAGGTAATGGGCCACAATTAAGTTTATTTTTTTTTTATGTAAAGGCCAATCCCATGATGTTAAACACTCCAACCAACACCTTTGTCCCAGAGAGGTGGAGTAGGGCAGATGGAAGTTGGGATGGACCCATATGGAGGTTACTGAGAAATTATAAGCCAGGATTTAAAGAACCTATTCAATTAGAAAAGCATGGGTGAAGCAATAACCTTGGTACACTTCCAATGCCTATACAACATAGATTTCATCCTTAACACCAAAGCATTTGGATATCTGTTCAGCACAGACTCTGATCAATGCCTTCATCCAGAAACCATAAAACCTCTCTTAGGTTGTCCCTTGCATTACAGGAGTTCCTTCTTCCCTCATTCACACAAGTCTTACTCCTTTTTAATAAGATGTAATACTTCAATCTTTTACAGCACTTTAATTAAAACAAAGATGAAACTTTTTTATATGCATATAGAATTACAACTGTTAGAATTTTAACCCAGGTAATCTTGCTTTTAAATTAAAACCCAGAAATGCACAACATTCATTAATTTGCTAAAATTAACTAATTTAAAACACACATTTAATAGACTCAAATATATGTTACAATGGAGAGTGGTGACTTGAATCATGGCTCTTGATAGTCTCATCACTGTCTTTGTCCTGGGAACTTCCTGTGCAAAAGGGCAGATCAATATGGCCCAGTTGCTATGGTGACAATCAGCCAAACAAAGCTCTGTGCAAAGGCACTGAGTTGTGTCAGTTGGGGCCTTGAGCTCAGGCACCAAGTCCTAGGAATAGAGAATTCTGTGCATAACAAGATATCCTCAATGTCTCCTAAGTTTCACTGTGACCTTCAAGTCTCTCTGCTTTGCTGAAACTTTCTCACAAATAACTTTTTGATGACAAAACCTATATGATAAACATGCTGAGCTTGCTTTGAGTTGTTCATCTTCCATCAGAAAGTGAATCCCCACCTGGTCCAGCTTTTTTGCTCTATGTGTGTCTATATTTTCTCCATCCCACATCACTCCTCGCTAATTTCTGAATTAACTGCCAAGCTGCTCACAGCATCTTACCTTGCAGAATTCAAGAAGCCAAGAGTACTTGAATTTATATTTAGTCCATGTGTTAGTATTTTAACACTGCATTTAATCAGATGTCTCCTCTAACAAGCACATTTATGAAGATTAATCACACTATGTAAAAACTAATTTACTGATTCCTAACTTAGGATACCCCTGCAAAGCAAGGTATGAAACAAGAATAATTATCACTTTAAGTCAGTTATTACTGCCGAAGAAACATCCTTAGAAGCAATGGCCATTGCACTTTAAACATTTTATAGGAATGAACAAGCTGGCCATCTGCCTGGAAAAATGCATGCTTTAGTAGTATTAATGGCACCTTTGTTCTTACCAATTTAGATTGACCCTTTTTGTTAAAGGTTAATTTAAATCATGTGACTTGAAGGCATTTATATCCAATCATATATGAGTACTTATCTATCAGCCAATTTTGATGCCATGCCCATAATACAGACACAAGCATGGATGTAGACACAGCATACAACACAAGGGTTAAAATAAAGCCTGTTGCATATTTTTACAGGATGACCATGACATGAAAGGACCTGTGCACTTGGGAAAATTAGGAATAGAGTGTTCCAGTCATAGTAGACACCAAAAATAAAGGTTCAGGTGGCCACGTGTCCTCCACAGGGACAGATTTACTCCCACCAACAACACTGGTTGTTTCTCTGCTCTTCAGAGGAAAAGAAGATTTACATGAGATCTTACATTGTTCTTCCCCATTCCTAGGCCTAGAATTTTCATTCCTCATTCCTGGAATTAAGCTTCTCCCTGTCCTGAACCCTTCCTCATTGAGGTTTCTTGCACACCTGGGCCCCTTGTGTGCTCAGTCCTCTTTACTGGGGATTTTTTGAACACACACCTCCTGCTTTCCTGGTGTTGGCTTGTGCTTCTGAATAGAGCCTCGATGACTCCACTCTACTGGGAAGTTTGTTGAATTCTTGTCTCAGTCACACTCACACCACCTCTGGGATGTCCCAACCACCAAGGTGGTACTTGTTTCTAAAGCTGAACAATAGAGTTCCCTCCCTGGGTCTGTGCATGGGGTTACCTGGTTGCCATGGTGCTTGCTTGTTCCCTCTCCCTGTGGTGCCAATCCACTTTCTATTTTGGGTCCATTGTCAGCCTCAGTGATCACAGATACATTCCATGATCTGGAGCCAAGCAACACTGCAGTGGAATGTGTCTCCTCTAAAGTGGGGCATCCTCACAGCCCTGAGGTAATTTATGGAACCCTGGAACTGGTGCAAGAATTGTTAGAAATACAAAAAAATAAATAAATAAATCAAAACTGTGCTAGGAGCTGGGTGTCAAAGGTCAACTTTACTTCTGCCAGAAGTGCATGCTACCGAATCTGGCTAGCAAGTACTCTTGAGTGGGCAGTCAGCATGCTTTATTTTTAATGCATGCTCACTCCTGCCCTATTTCGATGATGGTGGGATTAAAATCTATACAATTAACTAATTTTAAAATTGTGGCAGGAAAACAAAAAGGCTATCATAAGAATGACTATAACTGGATTTTTTTTTTTTTTTGAGAGAGTGATCCATTGACTTTTTTCTTCTGGTACTAGTATTGAACTTAGATTCACATAACCACTGAAAAAATCCTCTGCCCTTTTTATGTTTTATTTTGAGACAGGATATCATGAGGTCACAGAGGGCCTTGCACATTGCTGAGACTGGTTTTACACTTGCAATCCTCCTGCCTCACTTTCATGAGCAGCTGGGAGTACAGGAGTGTGCCATTTCCCCTGGCTACAATTGGAACTCACATCCAAAATAACACCAAATGCTACATTCTTAAAATGAACACTCAGATGTTCTGTTTATCACACCCAGAGTCTTATTTTTGACAGGTATTGAACTAGGGCCTTCACAGTGATGCTGAAAAACCTTCTACAGAATCTATATTGTCTCACTCTTCGCAGGCACTCGATGAAGCTGAAAGGGGTCAAAATGGTGCTCAGGGTCTTTCCCAGAGTCTCAGTGAAACTCAGGGCAATTTGTAGAGTCTCAATGGGGCTCGGTGACTTGCCTAGTGTGTCAGTGGGACTTAGGGCTAATCCCATTGTCACAGGGGTGCTCAGGGTCTTCTGCACAGAGCTAATGGTACTCAGGATATTTCAAGTTACTTAGTGTAGCTCAGGCTTTTCCCTAATATTTTATTCTGGCTCACCACTTCCTCTAATAAATCATAGGGATTGGGTCATATCCTAGGTTATTTATGAAGATCATAACTGTTCCCTGAGCATTACAGGTCCTTCACAGGACGTCGATGAGTCTTGGGTGTGCATAGTGTTGTATGGGGTTAAGATATTTCCCACATATTTATTTGAAGCTAAAGTGTTTGCTATGTTCTCAGTGGGGTTCAAGACATCTGCCAGGGTATAATGGATTTGTAGAACTTTCCCAGAGTTGCTTTTTTTCTCAGGGATTTTCCAGATCATCAGTGGAACTCATGTCTTTTCCAAAGTCTTGTAGACTCAGTGCCTTCCACTGAATATCATTAGGTCTCAATATTTTTTCTCATATTTTTGTGTGGCTGAGGACTGCCTACAGTACTTTATTAGGACTTGGATACTTTCCCAGTGTTTGTGGGATCTGAAGTCTTTTAAAATTATCTCAGGGGGGTCAGGGACTTCACTGGGATCTGAATGAGATTCAGGAATTTCCCACTATATCATTGTGTCTTGGTGCTTTTTAGTGGGACACATGGCCTTTCCTAGTCAGAAATGGGGATCAGGGCCTTGCGCAGGGTTTCAGTGGGTTTCACAGCCTTCTCCAGTCTCACAATCAGAGTTTGTTCTTCCAGAGGCATAGTGGTTTGCTTACATCCCCAGGCACTGAGGGGGACACATAGATATTGCCAGGGTCTGTTTGGTTCAGGACATTCCCTAAATTCTCAGTGGGACATAGTCTTTCAAAAGGTTCTCAGCAGGATGCACAGACATATCTCCATGTCAGCTATTCTCAAGGCCTTTTGCAGTGTCTCTGTGGTGCTAACTGTATTTCCACAGCTTCCATGTGACTCAGAAACTTCCCAAGGACACACTGGGTTCAGGGCCCTCACCAGGGTTCCAGTGAACTTCAGGAACTTATCCAGGTTCCTAGTACCATTAACAGCAATTCCCAGGGTCACAGTGGGGCTCAGGACATTGCCTGGGGTCTCATTGAGGTTCAATTCCTTCCCCATCCCTTCAGAGGAACTTGGACCATCCTCAGCATCTCACTGTGTCTCAGGGCCTTTTACAAAGTCTCAGTGGGGATCAGTGCCATCCCCAATGCCTGAATGAGGTTCAGTGCTGTTCTCAGACTCTCAGTGAAGCTTGAGTATTCACACACACAGCCCACTGGGTTCAGGGCCTTCATAAGGGTCTCAGCAAATGTAGGGCCTTATACAGCTTCTCAGTGGAGCTCAGCATCAATCTCAGAGTCACAGTGGTGCTCTTGATCCTCCCCAGATTCTTAGTGCATTTCAGCCCTATACCAGGATTTCAATAGGGCTGAATGCCTTCCTCAAACCCTCTGTGACCTCATGACCTTCCCTAGAACTTCAGTGTCATTTGGAGATGCCCACCTAATTTATTGGGGCTCAGAATTCCCCAGTGTTTCCGTTACACTAAAGGCCTTCAGTAGAATATAAGTGGAGTTGATGGCCTCTGGTAGAGTTCAAATGTTGTTGGATTCAGCATAAGGTCTCAGGGCCTTATATAGTCTTAGTGAAGCTGAGGTCTTCCCCAGGGTCACAGTCATATTGAGAGCCTTCCCAAGAGTCTTATTGTCATTGCGTTTCCTGAAAGTTATGAAGCTCACTGCCATTCTGAAGGTCACAGTCATACTCAGGAACTTCCTGGGGTCTCATTTGGGGTCATTGCCTTGCCCAGAGAGTCTGTGGTACTCAAGATCATCCCCAGAGTTTCAGTGATGTTTGGAGCACTCCTATAATTTTTGTGGGGTCAGATCCTGCTGAACAGTTTCTGAGAAGTTGAAGGTCTTAACTGTAGTCTCAGTGTGGTTCAGCCCATTCAGTATGGTCTTAATGAGGTTCAAAGCCCATAACAGTCTCTCTCTGGGTCTCAAGACTCTTTCAGGTCATGACGTTGCTTAAAGACTTTCCAAGTTTTTCTGTGGCAGTCAGGTTTCTCCCAAGGTTATCATGGAGCTAAGGCTTTCCTCAGGGTCACAGTCCTGTGTAGGCCCTTCCTCAGAATCTTAGTAGTCTCACTGCCTTCCCCAGAAACATGGTCCTTCCCTGGGATTCAGTGGGGTAAGGACATTCTCCAGATTTTCCCCAGGATCTCAGTTGGTCTCATAGACTTTCTCAAGTTCTCAGTGGGACTCAGTGCTATTCCCAGTGTCGAAGTGAGGTTCAGAAACTTCCCGAAGACTAACAGATTTCAGACTTTGTTAGGGTCTCAGTGGATCCCAGGACCTTGCTGATGTTCTCAGTGGAGGTCATTGCTTTCCCAGGATCACAGTGCTACTCAGGGTCTTCTCCAGAGTCTTACTGAGGCCCAGGGCCTTCTCCAGTGTATTCTCCAGAGTCTTATTGAGCCTCAGGGCCTTCCCCAGTGTCACATTGGTGACGGGATCTTCCCAAGAGTCTTACTGAATCTCGGGTCTCCTCCAGTATTTCCATGGCTTCAGAGTACTCCACAAGACTTTTGTTGGATTTAGATGCTTCCCCAGTTTTCTGGGAAGCCTTCACTAGTATCTGGGTGGGTTTCTGATCCTTCATTGTGTTCTGGATGACTCTCAGGCCTTTCCAAATGACAGTGTTCTCAGGATTTTCTAGGTCATAAATGGGGCTCATGACTACCCAAGTGTTTCAGTGGGGCCAAGGACCTTCCTTAGCATATCAGTGGAGCCTGTTCTTCAGTATCCCAGTGGTGCTCGTGGCCTTCCCCAGAGTCTTAGTGGTCTCCTTGTCTTCCCCAGGCATTCAGTAGGGCTCTTGGATATTCCCATATTCTCAGTTCAGGATATTTTTGAAGTTCTCAATGGGGCAAAGGCCTGATCCAGGATCTCAGTGGAACTCATGGTCATTACCAGCACCTTTTGCAGTATATGAGTTTTCTTCAGTAATATTCCCAGTGTCTCAGTGGGACTCAGTGCCATTCACAGTTACCGAGTTCTCCTCGAAGTCTTCCCCACACTCTTATTGAATTCAAGGCTACTTCCTTAGGTCACAGTGGTGCTCAGGGCCTTCTCCAGTGTGTTGATGGTGCTCAAGTCCATCTCAAGCTTCTTAGTGGACCTTAGGATCTCAGTGTGGCTCAGCACCTTTCCCACAGTTACACAGGGGCCTAAGGCATTCCCTAGAGGGTGAATCATTTGGAATCCAAACCTTCTTTGGAACATCAATGGGCCACAGGATCTTCCCCCAAATTTCAGTGGCACTTGGGGTTTTTCACAGAATCTTAGTGAGAATGAGATTCTTCTTCACTGGTGCTTTTTTAGGGTCTAACGGCCTTCACTAGACTCTCATTGGGGGTCAGCCCTTTTGAGCTGCTATGGGTGCCATTTCCTAATCAATCAAAACTTCCCAGTCACCCCTCCCCTTTTGGCATCTTACTTACACTGTCTCACACTCTTGCATGAGCTGTTAAGGGAGCTCATGGACTGTTGTCTCCCTGTTCCTTTCACAGCCTCCTCTCCAGCTGAACCACCACCCAAATCAACCATCCTTCCATTGCAACCAGGCAACGTGACTTTGCTCTGGGAATTACACCCTCAGTCACTGCAACCTTACTGGAGTGTGGACATCATGTGGTTATTCTTACCACCCAAACTGTGGTCAAACTTTTAGGCCTCTCCTCCTTGTACCATGTCTCCTGCCTTAACAAAGCATCTATCCCAGATACCCAGTCCTGGGCCTCCACTACGCTGGGACCCACCAAACTCAAAATCTCTCACAAATCCTCTATGAATCCTCCTACTCATGAATCTATCTCAGGTCTCTGGCCCAGCCTACAGGTGGCATTTCCATGTCCAGGAGACATGGCAGCAGGATGAGACCTCCCACTCTCAGATCAGAGTGGAGAAGGACTGTTCCCCCACAGAACATGACTGGAGGCTCACCTTCCATCTCATAGATTTTAACTCTATGTATCTCTCCTCACAGCCCCACTGCTATGGCTTGCTTTCTATTTAACCACCACCTCTGAGGGGTACCCCTACCACCAGGTGAAAGGCACCTCATTTACCCTGTGACAACCCAGAGGGCAACTGACTGATTGGCCCAAATGGTGAATGGAACCTTACAACCATCAATATCAAAGACCCCTGGGCACCCGTATGGTCCTCAGGTTTGATGGCAAGTTCTACATATGTATGGAGACAAACTTCCCACAGTTCCGCTTACAATTTAGAGGGCCTCTACTCAGGTGGTTCCAAAGGTTCACATAACCATCCAAGAGTAGGAAAAAGAAATTCAATGCCAACTCAATGAGGTGGCTCATGCCAATGTTGACCCATTCTCACAGTTTCCCCTTATACGTCAAGACCTTCAACTTTTCAATTTGTCCAGGGTCAACAACAGCATGCACTGCTTTCTGTACCCAGGTTTGGATTGGACCCCCCTAACAGCCATCCCTATCAATTCCCCCCTTAACTCTTCCTCAGCACCTCACAGGAACCCCTCTCCACCTTTGAAGGGGGATCCCATTTTTCACAACTCCTCAACTTTACCTACACTTCTTCTACCTCAGTACCATGCAACCAAACTGTTCAGGTCCTTCCTCGATGTCTGCTCCTCCAGGATTGCTTTTCTGGTGCTATGGCACTGTAACAAAAAAATTAGATTACAATATGCCTTCAGCTTTATCTGTGCCTCCACTTTAGTTCCTCAGCTGACACTATAGAGTGAAGTTGAATCCACCTGCTTGCTCAGAATCCCCTCCCTAGTGTGGGATGGGCCTTATTCTTACCAGTGGAGGTCAGGCTCTCCTGAGCCTCCTCACTTGAAGCCTCTGGGTTGGGGGCAGGAGGACTTGGTTATGGAGTCACTGCCACCCAGAAGCTAGAACAGCAAGTCCAAGTAGAGACCTCTCCTGCCTCCCTGGCATGATCACAAAGACAAATAGCTCCTATTGCCCAAGTTTTCTCACAGAACCATCAAGAACTAGATCTCCTGATGGCAGACAAAGGAGGAACATGCCTTTTCCTAAAGAAGGAAGTTGTTACTGCATCAATGAAACTGGGCTTCTTGAGAAAAATGTCCAGGCTCCAGATGTCTGAATGAAAGGTTGAAGCAACAACCGTCACGTGGCCCCTGGCCAGGATGGCTAGATTCCACTCTTGTCCCCTGGCTGACCCCTGTCCTTACCCCCATATTAGTGATAAGACTCCTACTAATGATTGCTCCCTGTCTTTTCAGTTCGGTCTGGAGTCGCATGAGTGAGGTCGCCAAAGTAACATACAACCAAATGTTCTTGCACCCTTACAGCCACCTCATTAGGGAACCCACATCCGAGCTTTCTCCCCACGATGCCCCCTATTAAGCAAGAAGTAACCAGGTGAACTCTAGTGCCCTATAACAACAAACAGACCAAATTTTTTGGCCAGTTGGAAGTGACTGAATGGGGGCAGGGCATCAGACTGCCTGTGTGTGCCAAAGAGCAACCAGATGCTGACACATAAACCCTAATGGCATCTGGAACTCATACGTCACTCAGGGGGATTGCCAGAAAATCCCAGAAGGACATGGGTCCCAGCAGGGTGTCCAGCCAACTCCAGGAAGACACGTGCACATCTGAGCTTACCCCACCTACCACAGGTTACAAAAACCCCACACCATTGGAGACCTAATGAGACTTCCCTTGCTCTTTAACTTGGTGGACTGCTGAATCTCACCTCAGAGCTGATTACAATAATGCTTTGCTGAGATGCTTCTGGTCTGGTCCGTTTCTGATCAACATCCAAACTTACACTAACCTTCTGTGGAACATAATTGGGTCACAGGGTCTTCCCCCAAATTTCAGTGGCACTTGGGGTATTCCACAGGATCTTAGTGAGAATGAGATTCTTCTTCCCTGGTGCTTTTTTGAGGCTAAAGGCCTTCAATACACTCTCTTTGGGGTTCAGGGCTCCACTGGACTCTACATTCTGTCTGGTGTGTCTCAGGACTTTTCCGGCTCATCAATGAGGCTCATGGCTCTACCAAGGCATCATTGGTCTCAGTGCCTTCCATCAGGTGTCAGTTGGCCTCAGGACCTTTTCCAGAATTGCAGTGGGGTTCAGAGCTGTCCATAGTATTTTATTGGGTCTCAGATACTTTACTAGTTTGTATATGATCTAAAGGCTTTCAAAAATGTTTTAGTGGGGTTCAGGGCCTTCAATGGTTTCTAAATATATTTACAGAATTTTTCACAGTGTATCATTGACTTCAGGGATTTTTAGCTGATCAGTGAGGCTAATGGCCTTTTCCAGTGATTCAGTGGAGGTCAGGTCTTGCTCAGTGATCAGAAGGTTTCATGGTTTCCATGTGGAGGCTCAGATCATGGGAAACAGATGTGGGAGCCTAGCAGGTGGAAGAAAATGCAAGACAGTTGGGAGAGTAACATTCTTTATTCAGATGTCACAGTACCCTCTCGCCAGTCAGCATCTCTAGCTTTATTCCACAGACATTTCCATTTAGCCCCCTGAGTCTTTTCCATGTGACATGTTTGCATGTTGGCCAGACAAAAATGCACCCTGCCATCAGGTTACATTGTAGGTGCAGCTCACAAACATGTTTATGGCCTGAGTACATGCACTGAATCAGAGTTCATGACATTGACTACACAGGAAAAACCTAGTCCACTGGAAGCCTCACCCATGGACCTAACTATGGTCATTTTGGGCCTATACTACTATCCACCCCTTTAGAATTACATGCCTTACATTTTATGCATCTGAACCTCTGAAGTCCTCCATAATGATCCTTAGTGAGGAGGGTAGAGCTCTGAATCACAGGCCACAACACCAATACAAGCCACAACAACACACAGTCAGAAAGCAATCCCCATCAACTAGGATCAATAAACCCATTGCCAGCCTCACCCATACTGAGGTGGCAGCTCAAGGCTTTCCCAGCAAGTACAGTTGTCCAGAATTCTGGATTCACCAGGGTACAGTTGTCCAGAATTCTGGATTCACCAGTGTCTCCCAGCAAAGCACTTCAGTGCACACTCAGCTGCAGATGTTTGGCTACACTGGCATACGTGTGTTCTGCTTCACAATGTTGTGGGGGAGGACAGAGCCATGGATGAAAGGACATAGCAGTTACAGGCAGTAGCACAGGAAATCACATCATGTGGGAGGATACATACCAGCTGAGTCTCCAGAAGTCACAGTGGTACCTGTGGCAGATTACCTGGGTGGCGATACCACACAGGCACAGCTTGGTCCTGAACCTCAGCTGGCTCTATGTACACCAACACCAGGGGACACATAAATGGACAGGGGAAAAAGAAATGTAAGAAATGTTGCCTTATAACCAGTGTCCCGTCTGCAGGGCCTAGCCGGGTCACATGCACCTGGGGGAGGGTAGTTCACTAGTCATCCATCGTGTTACAAGGAGATCACAGTCCAAACCTTTTCTCATTGGGCGAATAGGCTACCCAAAAAGACCGGGGGACTTTACTGTCCAGGACCATGTATGTTACAGTTTGCACCCTATTGAATGCAGTGATAGCAGGGAAAAGAACATTCTGTGCTTCCCTGACTGAGGTTTATGTGTGACACCCTTTGTAACCACCTGCACTGCATTGGGGCTGCTGGGCGGTGCAGCAAGACCTCCACAGGAGCTGGTCCCCCTCTCCAGGATGCTCATTCAGAGCTCTCACAACTACCCACAGGCACCATGCACACCCCTTCATGGAAGGCAGGTGGACTGCAGTCCTGCATCCTTGCTCAAGCAGGCCATTATGTCTATCATGCCTGCAGCCTGTGGGTGGTGTGGGATGTGCAGCCACCATGGAATCTATATCCCAGCTGCCATTGCTGCTACCCTGACCTGTGAAATGATGCCTGATGGCTCTATTGGGATGGGAATTCTACACAAGACTATCAACACTGTCAGGGCACAGATCATACCAGACTGACCTGCTTGACCACAAGGTCATCAACAAGTATGTAGCCATATCCACTGATATCAAGGCAAATGTGGCCACTTCTCATCCCTGAAAAGGGCAAGTGGACTCAACCTGACTTAGTGTCAAAGGGACTTGTCATGCCCTGCACTACCTGACCATTCATGACTCCAAGGCTTCAGGGCTGTGGATACTCCTGATCACAAGCCACACTGGCCTGGCAGACACCTATGTGCATCTGACATTGAAGGCAGTGCCCCCTGTTTCCCTATGTTCCACATGGTTTCACCCCTGCAGCTCAGGCTGCCATAAGGCCAAACCAGCAGGTCAGGGGAAGCACCCACTTGAAGCACCACACCCCAGAGAGAGTATTGGTCAATCCATCCCTGGGCTTCTCAGGGGCCTGGACATGAACGTATACTGGTCATCTACTTTGCATGGCTTATGGCCCAAAAGTGCTGCCAATTGCTGATCCCCACAAAGGCGATGTCCTCCAACGACATTGTCTACTTTCCATGTAGTAATTCTGAGTTGACCCCTCAAACACCGCCCAGGTGTTGGTACCGAATATCAGAGGTCCTGGTTCATGCAGTGCCACCATCACTAAGGCATAAGACTCAACCCAGGAGCTGCTCTGCTCATTTCTGCATCATACCACAAGGTGTCAGCAGAGGGTTGTTTAGGAGCAGCAGTGGAAGGAGACCAGGGTCCTCTACTAGATCCTTCAGAGCACCAAGCACAGGAAGCCAAGGGGTTGCTCCCACCTTGAAGAGCCCTGGCTCTTTGACTCATATGTATCAGCACTGCCTGGTGCTTCCACATTGCACACTGCATGGCCCTTAGAATGTAGGAGCTCAAGGGACAGGGAATAGTAGACAAGTCATTCATTTCTCACAAATATGCCCCCCATTTTCCTAGGGTAGGTGTCTGACCTCCCCCTGTCCTTGGGGTAAGTAGCAAAACCGAACTCCTTCTACCACACACACTTGGCATGCACCAAAAGTCTCTAAAGATTCTGATGTCACAGGGGCTGAATACACAGCTGCTAGCTGCTTCTCTATCAGTGTAGTGAACCTCTGCACCCTGTAGCACTGTGACCAGAAGCTTACTGGTCTCCCTGGATGCTCATGCACTATAACAGGCCCCTTCCAAACTCATTCAACTCAAAGGGGCAAGCTGGGTGTGCTACAGGCAAGGCCTGAGCTTGCTGAACAGTGTCTTAGAGCATCTGTTCAGTGGCCACAGTCCAGTCCCACCAAACCCCTTCATTCACTAGAGCATCAGGGCTGACACAACTGGACCAAATGGGAGCCCCAATGTTCCAATAATCCAACTAGGTCTGCAACTATACAAGAATTGTTGGTCACAGATCTACCTGAATTTTATCAATAACAGCCTCAGGCAAACTTTTGTCCTACCCAATGGATAAATACCCAAGAACTTGACTGACAAGCCAGGTCCTGGCTCTTTGGCTACTTTACTGCCCAGTCATGTGTCTTGAAATGGGCCACTAAGATCAAGCCTGCAAACTTTCTATCTGCAAGACAGTCAGAGGTCAACAACACATCATCCAGGGAGAAAACAGGTACTTAGGGTGGCTGAGTCCACTGGGCCAAGTCATTGGCCACAGAGCATGGCATAGGATCAGACTATGCAAGTAACCCTGGTGTAATACTTGAAATGTCCACTGCAGGCCTTCCCCTGTGAAGGCAGACTGCTCCTGGCTCTCCAGAAAGAGAAGAAAGTACTAGCCAGCTCCAGTGCATAGTGCTATGTGGGCAGCTGCAAGGCCAGCTGGTCCCTGAGGTCATGCACAGGATGGTGGCTGCAGGGAAGGCAGCACTGCATCAGCTCTCCATGGTACCCATCATGCTGCAGGTGCCTCAGGCTTCTCCACTGGCCTGAAGGAGACTTAGAGGAGCACCTGCTCCAGCTGCAGGATGGAAGCCGATTCCTGCATGTCCCCCTGGAAGGTGGAGCTGCTTCACTCCACAGTCCTCCAGGGTTGTGGTGGGACCTGGACCTGCTGTCTAGCATGTCTGTCATGAGCACCTTCACAACTGCCCCTCTGCTGTGGCCTGTAGACACAGCCCTGGTAGCAAATCTACACCTAAGATGTACTCCAGAATAAAAGGCACAGGTACTGTGTGTGCTTGTGGGGTATGGCCTGTCCCCAGCAGGAGGGACATTGCCTTCATCTTGATTGTTGGGGCCTGTGGCCATCAATATGGCATATGGGCCTGGGAACTTACCCGTTTGCCAAATGGCCTTTAAAGTGTGTAATGCCCAAAAAATCAGACAAATTGGCCAGGCAAGCTTATTTGCAGAAAAAGGTGACACTCCAATCCCAAGCCTTGGTAACTACCCTGAGGCCTGCAGCTCCAGCAAGAGCTCCAAAGGGGAGCCAGCAATCCTGCCCATCAGGGACTTGCTTCAAGTGCAGATGTGAAAGTCACTGGACTCATCAATGTCCAAACCCATGGCCCCCCACCTGGTCACATCCCACCTGCAAACAAACAGGACATGGAAGATTGACTGTCCTATGGCCAGTCCCTCCCCAGCATCTCTACGCAGAGGTGTGACCAGCCAGGCAGTCCCTTCCCATGAGTTTTTGGGACTCACAGAAGACTGAAGGAGCCCGGACTCGAGGACCCCTATAACCATAGCCAGGCCCAGGGTAAAAACTCCAGGTAGTGGGTAAGTCCATAATTTTCCTTCTGGACACAGGGGCCGCCTATCCTGTCTTGCCTGCCCACTCTAAGCCTTTATTTCCTTCCCAGGTTTCAGTTATGGGAATTAATGGAAAACCCTCCTTCCCAAGCAGAACAGCTAGATTAGCCTGTGCCCTGGAGGGACATCCTTATACACACTCATTCCTACTTATTCCCTTCTGTCCAGTCCCCCTCCTAGGAAGAGATGTTCTCCAACCCCTAGGATCCACCCTACAGCTTCTTCCCAGGCACACTGCTAGTGCTCACCTTCTTTTACCTCTGTTTCATACATTTTCTAATGCCACCCCACCACCTACCCTACCGTTACCCCAAGACCTAATTGACCCCCAAGTCTGGGACACCTCCAAGCCAGTCATAGCCTCCCACCACAAGCCAGTCCTTATCCAAATGAAACCTCAAGCTAAGTTTCCCTCACATCCCCAGTTTCTAATTTCCCTTACTCACAGGGAAGGATTTAAACACATTATGAACCAGTTGCTTACTCAGGGACTCCTTATCCCTACTGACTCCCCTGTAACATCCCCATACTGCCAGTACATAAACCCTCGGGTCCAGGACCTCTGTCTAATTAATGAGGCAGTTATTCCCATCCACCCCATGGTTCCTAACCCTTACACCCTTCTTTCCCACACCCCCCTTCTACCACCCACTTCACAGTCCTGAATCTCAAAGATGCCTTCTTTACATTTCCCCTCCACCCTAACTCCTATTACCTCCTTGCCTTCACATAGGAGGACCCTACATCCCTTAGGTCTCAACAGCTGACATGGATGGTTTTACTCCAAGGCTTCCGGGACAGTCCTCACCTTTTTGGGCAAGCCTTAGCTCAGGATTTGGCTACTTGTGACTTGGGAGACAGCACACTCCTGCAATATGTGGATGACCTCCTCCTATGCAGCCCATCCCTCAAGGCCTCCCAAACTCACACTGTCCAGCTCCTTAACTTCCTAGGGTCTCGAGGCTATTGAGTCTCTCCAGCCAAAGCCCATTTCACGACCTCTTCAGTCACATATTTGGGCATACTCCTCACTCCTACCTCTAAGAGTCTCACAACAGACAGAATCCAAGCCCTGCATGACTTACAGCCACCAGAAATGGCAGATTACATTCTCTCCCTCCTGGGTTTAACTGTTTCTTTCACATACTGGGTCCCTGATTTTGCACTCCTTGCCAAACTCCTACATCAGGCAGCAAAGAAGACTCCACATGGACCCCTTACCTCCACCAACATGATAGCTAACTCTTTTTACAAGCCCAGGGATGCTCTCATGTCCTCCTCTGCTCTCTCTCCCCAACCCTAACAGTCCTTTCCTTCTCTTCATGGATGAAAAACATGGTGTTACTACTGGACTCCTCATGCAACCAAGTGGACCTTCTTAAGACCAGTGGCATACCTCTCCAAGCAGCTTGATTCCATGGTTCATGGGTGGCTACCATGTCTCCGAGCACTGATGACAGCAGCTGAATTAACTAAGGAAGCTCTAAAATTCACCCTACTTCAACCAATAGCTGTGTTTTCCACCCACCAACTGTAGGACCTCTTAAACCATAAATCCATTCCATTCCCACAGGTGCTAAAGGTGCTACATTCACTTCATGAAGAACTCTTCAGTTACCCACTCCCCTCACCTAACTTAATCATTTTTGTAAATGACAGTTCTGTGCTGGGTCCTGATGGATGCTGTAAAGTTGCCTATGCGTTGTCACAACCGCCTCAGTTCTGGAAGCCAATTGCCTTCCAGAAGGGACCACTTCCCAAAGGCTGAAATTTTGCTCTGATCAGGGCTCTAATTTTATCCATAGGTAAACAAGTCAACATCTACACAGATTCCAAATATGCCTTCCTGATTGCTCACTCACATTGAGCTATATGGAAGGAGTGTGAATTTTTCACCACAAAGTGCTCACCAGATAAGAAGGAAAAAGAGAAGATTCTAAGTATAGGAATGTATTCACTAGAAAGTAAAAGAGTATTTCTAAGACAGAAAGTTCTTGTGTGATGGAATATATGAGGGTCAAAGTAAGTGTTAAGAAAGTCTAGGGCAAATAAAGTAAGTAAAGGGCAAATTTCAACAAGTTTGCATATAACTAAGTTGGTTATATGTACTTGAGACAGGCTGTAACCTGGTACCTAGGAATGTTCCTATGCAGGAGCACAAGATGCCTGGCTGCTGTGGCAATACCCTCCCTGGGGAGGCTCTATGCAGGAATCCTATCAGCTCTGACATTAATCTCAAGCACACAGCTGTCAGGCAGGAGAGAATTCCTTTGCCAGAAAACCAGTGTTTCTTCAGCTCCCTTCTCTGGTTCCTGCCCACCTTACAGTAACTTTGGACAGTGGACTTTCTTGGGAGTTACACAGAGCTGCTAACATTGCACTTTGCAGCTGCAAAAGAAAGTTACATAGATGTCCTAGTCTCTGTAACTTTCCTGAAAACAAAGAATAATGCTTACATAATCCTGATAATAAGACATATATGTGAAGATTACTGATGTAACTTCTTAGAACTGCATTTCCATCAGAGGACAGAGCTCCATCTGATCTATGCTTAATCTTCAAAATCTCTTTTGTGAAAAGATCAGCCTTAACTGAGATAAGGCTCTGCCTCACCTGGCTGCATATTAGAATGACTCCAAAGAAAGTCAGGCTTTAATTCATTAAAGTTGTGTTCAAAGGTTTGATGTTTGTTATAAAGATTACTGTGATCTCAAAGAGGGGATATAATGCATAACTCAGACTCAGTTAAAATTCAGGATAACTATTGCACAAACTGAATGTTCTACTGTTGGTGATTCCATTTTGTATTTTCCTTGTAAACTCTATAATTGTTGCCTGATTAATATTGCAGAAGTATTGCTTCAAGAGCAAACACTGTAAATTAACTTGAAATGGTAAGGCATCACGGATAGGACAGCTAATGTAAACCCCAACTAGATAAGAGGGGATAAATAGCTGTAAAGTCATAGACATTGAAGTTAAAGCCCAGCACTCTTACTTTATGACTTGTGAGACTACCTTGCTGGATGGTTAAGATCAGATTTTAAAATTGAGATTAAATACAGAGACCAAGAAAAGTCAGTAACAGGCCAATTTGACCAACCTAATTTTAGACACCTAACAAAACAGTTAAAACCTAAATATAGCCATTCTTTGACATTTAAGAGAAACAATAGTTAAATGCAACCTAAGATGTACACTTGTGTTAACCTCTCTAAAATAATTAAAGACTGCAAGTTACAAGAGAGAAATTCTTAGGCAGATGTATCTGCTAAATATCAAGAGAAACTTCCAGAATCAGAAGTTCTTAGTGAGGTTTAAGGCCTACAGATCCCCCTAAACTACATAGGTAGGCTTAATCTGTGCTTTCTAGTATGATTATCTAGCCCTAAGTCACAGGAATATAGAGATCTCTACTAAACACAGGTTATACCAACAAGAGGACTTAATTATGCAGTCACTGCCAACCAAAAGCTAGAACAGCAAATGCAGAAGGCAGTAGAGGCATCTGCTGCCCCCCTGACATCCCTGCAAAGATGAATGACATTTATTGCTCAAGTTCCTTTGCAGAACCATTGAGCACTAAATATGACAGCAGACAAAGGGGGAACAAGCCTCTTCCTAAGAGAAAGTTGTTGCTGCATCAATGAAACTGGTCTAATGAAAGCAACATCAAAACTCTTAGACATCTAAATAAAAGACTGAAGCAAGAAGAATCAAATGACCCCTGGCCAGGATGACTGAACTCCACTCTTGTCACCTGGCTGAGCCCTACCCTTACTCCCCTATTTGTGATAAGATTTCTGCTAATGATTGCTCCCTGTCTTCTCAGGTTTGCCCAAAACTGCATAAGTGAGGTTGCCAGGGTGACCTACAACCAGATGCTCCTACACTCCTATAGCCGCCTCCCTACCGACCTAAAACCCAAACCTTTTTCTCCCCATAATGCCCCCTAACATGCAGGAAGTAGCCAGATGGACTCAGGTGCCCTATATCCCAAAAAGGTCAGGATGTTAGGTCAGAAATTAGGCAACTGTAGGGGGCAAAACTGAGCAGCCGGAACAAAGACCAACCCACCGAAGGTGACCAGAAAGTTCCACTGACCCTTTACACCCACCTGTCACTCAACAGGACTCCCTCCCATCCCAGACTATAAAAACCCTGGGCAGCCAGGGCCATGTGCGATTTTCTCTAGGTCCTTATACCCCAGAGGTCTGGGAATTTCACCCAAGAGCCAAATTATGATAAAGCTTGCTCTGGCCTTTTTCTATCCCATTTT
The DNA here is from genome assembly GCF_902686445.1 of Sciurus carolinensis. NCBI lineage: Eukaryota > Metazoa > Chordata > Mammalia > Rodentia > Sciuridae > Sciurus > Sciurus carolinensis. The sequence goes on from NC_062223.1 coordinate 4,487,252, forward strand.
ATTTGGATGCTAACTGTGCCCACTGAGACCCACCAAACTTACATTTGGTTCTGCCGCCGACACCTGCCTGAGCTTACAGTATTACCAGAGAATAAGTGAGGCTCAGAATCTTCCCTCAGAGCCCACTGGTTCAGGGCCTCCATGAGGTTCTTAGTGAATCTCAGGACCTTGCCCAGGTGTTCCGTGAAGTTCAGCCATTAGCAGGGTCACAGTGGTGATCAATGCTTTGTCCAGTGTCTTAGTGAGGTTCAGGATCCTTTCAAGGATCTCAGTGGGGCTCAGTCTCTTGCCCAGGATCTCAGTGTGATGCAGCCTAATTCAGTGTGTCAGGGGATCTCAGTTTTTTGTAGGATATCAGTGGTGCTCATGGTCTTTCCAAGTTTCTCAGTGGGCTCAGGTCTCTCTCCATGGTATCAGTTGTATCCTGTTTTGATAAAACCATGTTGCCAGACTGGAAATGATGAATTGCAGACTCCAAAGGGGGAGGGGCCTGAGCAGCAGCTCAGAATAATGATACCAGAAAAAAGTGGCAAGACACACAGATCAAGTTCTTGTAGGCAGGAGGTTTGGAAGATTTGTAAGGTTTCAAATTCACACAGCACTAACTTATGACTCTGACAGAGATTTTTGTGATATTTATCAGGCCTCCTGCATGAAAACATTTCCTTTAATTTTTAAAATTTTTTATTGTATTTGTTCTAATTGGTTGTACATCACAGTAAAATGCAATTATACATTTTGATAGGTCATACATAAAGGGAGTGTGATCTCTCATTTTTCTGATTATACACGTTGCAGGTCATGCAAACATGTATATGTTGCATAATGTCTGTTGCATAATGCACATGGTGATAATGTCTGTTTCACTCTACTATCATTCCTTCCTTCACACCCCTTCCCCTGGCTTCATTCCCCTCTACCTATTATAAAGTAACTCTATTCTTCCCTCTCCCCTCCTTATTGTGAATTAACTTCAGCATATCAGAGGATAAAATGGCCTGATGTGTTTTGGGTCTGGCTTATTTCACTTAGCAGGATATGTTCTAACTACATCTATCTACCAGCAAATGCCAGAATTTCATTCTTCTTTAAAGCTGAGTAATATTCCAATGCATAGTTGTAGTTGCTTCTTTGAGACCTGACAGAAAGGAACATCTCAATTGAAAATAAAAGAACCATTGTCCCATCTTTTAAATGCCAATGCATGGTGTGATTTGGGTATATTTTCTTGCCAGGTGTTTTAAGACCAACTTTGTCAAAATTGACCTTTTCTTCTCTACTATTAAATAGAGTCAGCAGAGGTTTATCAGGGATCAATCTTGGGAACTCATGAGAAGCCTTTTGGCTCCTTTAGCGTTTCCTCTAGCAGTTGTGCCATCTTCCAGGATGGATCAAGGTCTTGCTGGTCCCATGTGACTTTCATTGGTTTCCCTTTCTGGCCCCATGTGGTTTCCCATTATTCACTCCAATGACCCTGCTCTTTGCCGAGTGTGCACTGGTTCACTTCCTGTTCTCTGGGTACTCTCAACACCCCTGATCAACAGGTCAGGTGACTCCCCAGAGTTGCAGGGCTCTCAGAGGTGTCCTGTTGTTCCCTGGATCCCGAATGACCTTAGAGGACAAGTGTCAAAATATTAGTGATTTTTTCCTTGTCCCTTTTAGTTACTTGACTTTGATCTCCACATTTTGATTTTATACATCTAGCAGGTCAGTTTTGCCAGTCTTGAAGTTAGATTTCTGGGTTTTAACTTCAATGTCTATAATTAATTGGGGTCTGTATTAGAACTGGAAGTCAGAATTATTGCGTATCTGTTCTATAGGTGAAGGACTATTGTGTCAAATTAACTCAGGATTTTTAATCAGAACAGTGTTTCTGCAAGACACTAACAGGAATTAGTTATAACAGGTAAGGAAAATTTTAAAAAGCTAACAAGAGGAAGAGTATTCAATTTGTATAGCAGCTATGAACCAAGAAGCATAATTTTTATAATCCCAAACCTTTATTTTGTTATGTATTATATCTCCTGTTTATTTTGAGATCTCAGTAACATTTACAAAAAAAAAAAAAAAAGAAAGAAAAAGTTCCTTTTGAACAAACTTGAAATCAACTTAATTCTAGAGTACATTGGAGCCAACTAATATGAAATGTGATAGGCAGAATTGTATTTCAGGTGAGGGTTCCTGACAAATTTTAGGTAAATTGCTCTATTTCTGAAGATGATTTTGCCCTTTCTTAGACATCATTTCACAGTGATCTCATGTATTATTTCCTTAATCTATCTGAATATCAGCTAACAAAATACAACACTGAAACAGAAACATGAATTAAACATAAAGGCCAAGAGAGCTCTTAACTTAAACAATTCAGTCTCCTAATACTGTAAACTGGGGGGCATAGCTAGTGGCCAAATAAAATTGGACAGAAAGTGACCGAAGCAAGCTTTATGGGAATTTGGCTCTCAGGCAAAATTCCCAGCCCCTGGAGAATAAGTCAGGGTAGGGAGTTGAAGAAAATGGCACATGGCCCCGGATGACAAGGGTCTTTATAGACTAAAATGGGCGGGGATCCTGCTGAGTGACAGGTGGAGGTAAGGGTCATTGGAGTTTTCCTGCCCGTTTGATTGGTCACTGTGTGGTGCACTGTCCTTTGCCTCAGTTGCTCCACTCTCCGTCATATAGTCACCCAAATTCTGACTTAACAAATACCTTCCAAAAATACACTTAAATTCCGATCTCAGTATAAAGAGTAACACAAAATTATTTATATAACTTATAATAACATGCTACATTAATCCAGTTACAAAATATTAAATGTCATATATACCCACCCACTTGGTTATTTCTATATAAATGTGAAGGAGAGTATTGGAAGAACACCGACTTGGTAAACTGCTCTCCTAAGCTTTATATTTTAAAAGATTGTAGACTTGAAGAACATAAAGTTATCTTATATAGAGAGAAGTCAGTGATGGCTAGGGTCACATTTACACACTTGTCCTCATTAACTAAGTTTAACATTAACATTGAAACTTAGACAAGCCTCAAACAGTTCTCAGATGTACACATAAGAGTTGTTTATTTAATCAGCTACAAAGTAATCAAAGACTTTATTTTTTTTAAGACTTTAAAACAGGCAAACTGTTAATCCCTTTAAGACTTAGGTTCCCTGAGAACTAAAACCTAAAAATACAATAAATTATATTGACAAGTAAGACCAGATCAATGTTTTAAGAAGTTCTTGCTTTTTCTAAACATAGCAAATTAGCATATTAAAGTTTAACCTTAGAAAAAAGCCCTTCAGGAACTGACTGATTATAACCAACTTAATCACATACATGAACTTTTGGAGAATTATCTTCCTGAAATCTTTTGAAACTTACTTAGGCTTCTTACAACTTGTTTACCATACAAAGCAGAAACATTTCTTTTTTCTTGTAAATTTCCATACTCCAATATATTTCCATACGTATAACTTTCTTATATCTCTCTTTGACGGTTACTGACTGTCAAAAATACACTCACATGTCCAAGCCCAAAGAATGGACTAAGAGATACTAGGTAGAGAAAAAAGTGAGGCTTTACTTAAAGAAAGTCTTGAAAGACTGGGTACCTATTGGTCAGGAACACACAGATTGGGTACAAACAGCATTTTATCCCCTAAAGCACAAGGGCCCTCCCCAGGTTCCTCATTGGCTGAGTACTATGGGATGTACAATCTTCCAGAATGTGACCTACGTTTACTGTCTCCTATTTGGTTATTTAAAGAAATAAAATTTATTTATCCCCACATCCATTTATTTACTTGTGGTTGGAAAGTTTCCTGGGTTGATTGCCTTGTGGCCTTCTTCTCACAAATACCTTTATGAAGTTGAGTTCCATTTAGATAAAAATAAATTTACCCACTTCTAATTTGTGTTACCTTTGAACTCCAAAATATCAAACAAGTCTAGTTAATACTCTAAGTCCCTTTTTCCTGTCAAAGAAAATTACTTAGAAGCAATGGACATTGCACTTTACATAACTTATAGACTGATTTGTGACCTAGAAACATGTAGATTAGTAATTTTGAAGATATCTTTAGTCCTAACCAATTGAACTTATGTGAACTAAAAAGCATTTGGATACATTTGGGTGACTACATAGTTTATAAGTGTTCTTAATATATTTCTGATTTTCACACTATGTAAACAATACAGACACAAGCATATATAGAGGCAAAAAATATAGGCACAGATAAACAATAATTTTGTAACTTTTTCTGAATCTTAAATTTCTACAGGTAGGGAGCAAAGTAACTATTAGATTTATTGCTTTAGAAATTAAAATAGAGTCTGTCACTGATTTTTATAGTATGACTCAGACCTGGGAAGGCCCTGTGCTTTCCATTTTCCTTCCCTGTGTGTAGGCCTATAATAATTTTTCCTGGAGATTCCATGTACACCCCAAACTCTCTGAACACACAATGATTGCTAAAAAAAAAAAAAAAAAAAAAAAGCATTTTATCACCTTTTGTATCTTTTTCCCTTTTGTCCTTAGACTCTCTTTCCAATATTTTAACATAGGTCTATCTGGGGGAATTTCAGTGTCTTTCCCTCTGCTGGCGTCCCCTTCTCCAGAGGTTTTTTGGCTAAAGTTTAAACCCCCCAATGGTGGTTTCTTGCTCCCACATGCCATCCCATTCCCTGGCTGTGGGCTCATGTTTCTGAAAAGGGGGACAACTGCCCTTTTGTGAGTTTCCTTGCCTCGCATCTCAATCACACTCACACAGCCTCCAGGATGTTCTGACCCCAAGGAAGAGCTTCTTTCTTGAGAACAGACTTTCCTATCTTCATCTGTGCATGATGCTACCTGGGTGCTGCTACACTTACCAAGGTTCTCTCTCTCTCTCTCTCTCTCTCTCTCTCTCTCTCTCTCTCTCTCTCTCTCTCTCTCTCTCTCTCTCTCTTTCTCTCTGTTGCTGATCATTTTTTGATTTGGGAACTATTTATAATCCCAGGGATCATAGGTATCATCCCGCACCCCAAGTCCATCCCAAGAAGGCAGTGGGATGCTTCACCTCTAAAGAGAAGTCCCCATGAGCCTCTAGGTGATAAATGAATCCCCAGGTTGGGTGTCACCATTTTGGAGATACCAGGGTGCCTCAAGGAATCAATCATGTTCTCAGAAGTAGCTTGGAATGGCAAACCTTGCTTCTGCAGAAGGATGGGCTACCAAAGTCTGCAAGCAAGCACATGTTGACAGGCAGTCTGCCTATTTTTATCCCCAATGCAGAACTGTCACCTTCAATGATAGGTGGAGTTTGGGGTTACAATTATAGCATTGGCTAATGTTAAATTTGGGGAAGGAAGGTAGGCACGGTGGCACATGACTAATCCCAGTGGTTCAGAAGTCTGAGGCAGGAGGATCACAAGTTCAAAACCAGCCTCAGAAAATGTGAGATGCTAAGCAACTCAGTGAAACTCTGTTCCTAAATAAAATACAAAGTAGGGCTGGGGATGTGGCTCAGTGGTTGAGTGCCATTGAGTTTAATTCCCAGTACAAATAAAAATTGGGGAGGGGAAAGGAAAGTCTATAGTTAAAATGGCTGTGCTTGGAAACATGTTGGGAATCTCAAAAAGAATAAGATTGAATCTTATATCCCAGATAAGGCTAAATAATATATTCTATATACTTAGTGTCATTCTTGAGGTCACAGTGTTGCTCAAGGCCTTCCATGAGGTCTCAATGCCATCAGTGCCTTGCCCAGGGTCTTAGTGTTACTCAGATCATCCCCAGATTCACAGTAGCTTTTGGGGTGTTCTCCAGTGTGTAAGCAGAACTCTGGGCCTTCCCCAGGGTCAAAGCAGTGTTCAGGGATTTTGCCAGAGTCTCAATGGATTCTTCCCTTTCCAGAGGAACTCACTTGGGCTCTTGGACCTCCTCAGGGTGTCTGTGGATTTCAGAATATTCCCAAGGTTTTTCATGGGGCTCAGGCCCTTGCCTACGAACTTAATGGAACTCATGGCCATCCCCAGAATTTCAGATTGTGTCTGGTATGTTCTCAGTGTCCCAGTGGTGTTCCCAGATCACAGTGTGGCTCAGAGACTTCCTCAAGTGCACACTGGATTGAGGGCCCTCACAGGGACTTAGTGCATCCCAGGGCTTACCTATGTCCTCAGTGGAGCTCAGCACCATTCTAGGGTTGCTGGTGCTCATTGCTTTCCCTGGTGTTTGAATGGAGCTCAGCACCCTTCCCTGGGGTCTCAGTCAGGTTCAGTACTTTCCCCAAGTGTGCATAGGGGCTTGGAGCATTTTCTAGTGGCTCATGAGGGATCAGAACATTTCCCAGAGTATCACTGGGACTCAGGTCCTTCCCCAGAATGTCAATAGAACTCAGGGCTGTCTCCAAGTTCTTAGCAATTCTTCCACAGTGTTTCTGTGTTTAGCATTCACTATTCTCAGTGGTGTTCAGAGTCTCCTCTGTGGTGGTGTAAATGGGGTGCAGGGTCTTTCTCAGTGTCTTGTTGGTTCTCAAGGCTTTTCCAGGACATCAATGGGGCTCATGGCATTTCTAAATATTTCAGCAGAGTTCTGGGCATGGCCCTGCCTCTTAGTGAAATTCTGGATTTTCCCCAGGGTCACAGTCATGCACAAACCATTCCCAAGTGTCACAGACATGCCTAGACACTTCCCCAGTGTCACAGTCATGAAGAGGCCCTTTCTCAGTGTCACAGATATGCATAGGTCATTCCTCATGGTCATGGTCATGCATAGGCCCCTCCTAAGTTTCACAGTAATACTTAGGCCCTTCTCCAGTGTCTCATGCATGCATAGACCCTTCCCCATAGTCATTATCTAGCATAGGGTCCTTCCACAGGGTCACAGATATCCATTTGGCCATCCCAAATGTCATAGTCATAAATAGAACCCTTCCCAAGGGTCACACTCATGCATGGGGCTCTTCAGCATGGTCACAGTCATACAGAGGCCCTTCCCAAGGGTCAGAGTCATGCATCAGGCCCTTCCCCATGGTTACAGCCATGCATAGGTCTCTTCCCCAGTGTCACAGTTATGTCTCTGGCCTTTTCTCAGGGTAGAGTCATGCTTATGTGCTTTCCAAGGGTCACAGTCATGAATACAACCTTCCCCATTGTCACAGTTATGCACAGGCCATTCCCCATAGTCACAGTCTTGCATAGGGTCCACTGCCAGGGTTACAGTGATGCATAGGACCCATCCACATGATCATAGTCATGTATAGACCCTACCTCTGGGTCACAGTCATGCATAGAGCACTTCCCCAGAGATGAAACAGTCATGCATACACCTTTCCCCAAGGTCATAGTCATGCATAGGGCCCTTCCCAAGGGTAAGAGTCATGTGTAGGGCTCCTCTTCATTGTCACAGACATTGTCCTTTTCTCAGAGTCACACTTATGCATAGGCCCTTCCTTGGGGTCACAGTCATACATAGGCCCATCCTCAGGGTCACTATCATGTATAGAGCTTTTCTGCAGGGTCAAAGTCATTCATAGGCCCTTTTCATGATCACAATTATACATAGGCATTTTCCCATTGTCACAGTCATACATAGGACCATCCCCAATGTCACACACAGCACAGGACCCTTCCCCATACTCAGTCATGCATAGGCCCTTCCCCATGGTCACAGTCATGCACAGACTGTTCCCCATGGTCACAGTCATCCATAGGCCTTTCCTCAGGGTTACATCATGAATAGGGCCCTTCTGTAAGATCACAGTCATGCATAGACAATTTCTCAGGGTCCCAGTCATGTGTAGTCCCTTCCCCATGGTCAAAATCATACATAGGGCATTCTACAGAGTCTTAGTCATGCATAGCCCTTCCCTGGGGTCACAGTTGTACATAAGTGTTTCCTCAGGGTCACATTCATGCATAGGGTCCTTGTCTATGATCCCAGTCATGCATAGGGTCATTTCCCATTGTCATGGTCATGCATATTCTCTACATCAGGTCACAGTCAAGCATAGGGCCCTTCCCATCGTCACACTCATGTATAGGCCCATCCTCAGTATCACAGTCATGCATAGGCCCTTTATGATGGTCACAGACATGCATAGGCCCTTCCTAGGGGTCACAGTCATTCATTGGGACTTTCTGCAGGTCACAGTTATGGCTAGGTGCTGTCACAGTCATGCATAGGCCCTTCCCCACATTCTCAGTCATGCAAATGGCTGATCCCTAGGGTCACAGATATGCATAAGGCCCTTCCTGAGGGTCATAGTCAGTCATAGGCTCTTCCACATTGTCACAGTCCTACATAGGGACCTTCCCCAGGCTCACAGTGATGCACAAAACTTCCAGGATTCACAATCATGCATACACCCTTCCGCAGGGTCACAGTCATGCATAGGATATTCCTGAGAATCAGTCTTGGTTAGGGCTCTTCTGCAGTGTCACAGTCATGCATAGGCCTTTCCCCAGAGTCATAGTCATGCATAGGCCCTATCTCAGGGTCACATTCATGCACAGGACCTTCCCCTTGATCACAGTAATTCATAGGCCTTCCCCATGGTCACCATCATGCATAGATCATTCCTAAAGAACTCAGACATGCATATGTTCTTTTGCAGACTCAGGGTCATGCATAGGGCCCTTCCCCAGGGTAACAGTTGTGCTTCAGGACCTTCTGCAGGGTCACAGTCATAGTGCATTAATCAGGGTCACAGTCATGCATGGGACCCTGCCCCATGGTAACAGTCATGCATAAGCCCTACATTAGAGTCACAGTCTTGCATAGGCTTTTTTCCATGATGACAGTCATACATAGGGTCCTTCCACAGGGTCAGTCATGGATAGAACTCTGCCTGAGTGTCACAGTCATGCATACAGCCTTCCCAATGGTTACAGTCATGCTTATAGCCATTCCCCAGGGTCACAGTCTTGCATCCAGCCTGTCCCAGAGTCACAGTCATGCATAGGACCATTCCCCAGATTAACAGTCATGCATAGAGATCTTCTCAAAGGTCAAAGTTATAGTCCCTTCCTCAGGATCACAGTCATACATAGGGCCCTTACCCTTGGTCACAATCATGCATTGGCCTTTTCTTAGGGACACAGCTATTCATAGGGCCTTTCCACAGGGTCACATTCATGGGATGGCAGTATCTCAGCATTACAGTCATGCATATGGCCCTACCCATGGTCACAGTCATGCATAGGCCATTCCTCAGTATCACAGTCATGCATAGGCCCGTTTCCATGATCACAGTCATGCATAGTGCCCCTCCCCAGGGTCACAGTCATACAGGGGGCTCCTCCACAGAGTCATAGTCATGTATACTGCATTCTCCAGGGTCACAGTCATGCATAGGCCTTTCCCTAGGGTCACAGTCATCTCTAGGAACTTCCCCATGGTCACAGTTATGCATAGGCCCTTTTTCATTTTCACAGGCATGCATAAGGCCATTTACCAGGGTAACAGTCATGCATAGGGACATCTCCAGGGTCACAGTCATTCACAGGGCATTTCCACAGGGTCACATTCATGGTTAGGACTTTCCACAGGGTGACAGTCATGAACAGCCCCTTCCTCAGTGTCCAAGTCATTCATAGGCCCTTCCTAAGGGTCATAGTCATGAATAGACCCTTCCCCAGCCAGGGTCATGCATTTGGCCCTTCCCCAGTATCACAGTAATGCTTAGGCCCCATCCCCAGCGTAAGTCATGCTTAGGGACCTTCTCCAGGATCATAGTCATGCATAGGCCCTTCCACATGGTCACAGACATGCATAGGAATTTCTTTGGGGTCTCAGTCATACACAGACCCTTCTGAAAGGTCACAGTCATGCATAGAACCTTCCCCAGTGTCACAGTCATACATAGGACCATCACCTGGGAACAGTCATACACAGGGCTCTTCCCCAGGGTCACAGTCATGCATAGGTCCTTCCACATGGTCACAGTTATGCATAGGATTTTCTTCAGGCTCACCATCATTCATAGGGATGTTCCACAGGGTCAGAGTGATGGTTAGGCCCTTCCCCATGGTCACAGTCATTCATAGGGCCATTCCTCAGGGTCACAGTCATGGTTAGGGCTTTTCCACAGGGTCACACACATGAATAGTTGTTTTCTCAGGGTCTCAGTTGTGCATAATGCCCTTCTGTAATATCATAGTCATGCATACAACTTTCCCCAGTGTCACAGTCATACATAGGGCCTTCACCTGGGAGCTCTCATGCACAAGATCATTCCCTTGTGTCACATTCATGCATAGGCTCTTCTCCATGGTCACAGTCATGCAATTGGCTCTTCCCTAGTGTTACAATAATGCATTGTCCCTTACCCAGGGTCAAAGTCATGGATAGAAATCTTCTCCAGGATCACAGTCATGCATAGGTCATTTACATGGTCACAGTCAAGCATAAGATTTTCCTCAGGCTCAACTCATTCATATGGACATTCTGCCAGGTCACTGTAATAATTAGGCCCTTCCCCATGGTCACAGACATTAGTAGGGCCATTCCTCAGGGTCACATTCATGCTTAGGGCCCTTCCACAGGGTCACATCATGCATAAGTGCTTCCTCAGGGTCTCAGTCATTCATAATGCCCTTCTGTAATGTCACAGTCATGTTTAGAACCTTCCCCAGTGTCACAGTCATACATAGAGCCATCACCTGGAACAGTCATGCATAGGGACCCTCCCCAGGGTCACAGTCATTCATAGGCTCTCCCCATGGTAACAGTCATGCACAGGCCCTTCTGCAGGGTCACAGTCATGAACAGGCCCTTTCCCAGAGTTCAGAGTCATGCATAGAAAATTTCCCAGTGTCACAGTCATACATAGGACAATCACCTGGGAACAGTCAAGCACAGGGTTCTTACCCAGGTCACAGTCATGCACAGAGATCTTCTCCATGGTCATAGTCATACATAAGCCTTTCCTCAGGCTCACAGTCATGCATAGGTCTCTTTCCATGGTCACAGTCATGTCTATGGCATTTTCCAGGGTCACAGTCCTGCTTAGGGTCTTCCCCAGTGTCACACTCATGCATAGGCTCTTCACCAGGCTCAGGGCCGTGCATAAGGCACTTCCCCGGGGACACAGTCATGCACAGGGAATTTCTCCAGGGTCACAGTCATAGTCCATTCCCATGGTCACAGTCATGCATAGGCTCTTCCTCAGGGTCATAGTCATTCATATTACCCTTCTGCTGGGTCAGTCAAGGATAGGCCCTTCCACAAGGTCACAGTCATGCATAATCCTTCCCCAGGGTCACAGTCATGCAAAGGACACTTCAGCAGTGTCACAGACATGCATTGGATTTTCCTCAGGGTCGAAGCCATGCATAGGACCCTTGCAATCTCACAGTCCGCTCCCCAGTGTCACAGTCATATGTAGGCCCTGCCCAATGCACACATCTTACATAGAGCCTTCTGCAGGATCACAGTCATGCATAGGGACCGTCTCTAGGGTCACAGTCATAGTCCCTTTCTCAGGGTAACAGTCAAATATAGGTACCTTCCCCAGGGTCACAGTCATAGTCACTTTCACAGGGTCACCATCATGCATAGGCCCTTCTCCAGGGTCAGGGTCATGCATAGGCCCTTCCCTATGGTCACAGTCATGCATAGGCCTTTCCCCATGGTTGCAATCATTCAGAGGGCCCCTTTGCAGTGTCACAGTCATGGATAGGCCCTTCCACAGGGACATAGTCATGCATAGACTCTTCCTCAGCAGCACAGTCATGCATAGGGTCCTTCCCATGGTCACAGTCATGCATGGTCAATTTCTTATAGTCAAAGTCATGCATAGGCCTTTCCCCATTGTCACAGACATGCATAGACCCTTCTTCAGTGTCATGCATATGCCCTACCTCAGGTAAAAATCATGCATACAGCCTTTCTACAGTGTCATAGTTATGCATAGGACTCTTTCTGGTGTTCAGTCATGCATAGGGCCCTTCCCCATGGTCACAGTCATACATGTGGCCTTTTCCAGGGTCAAAGCACTGTTTAGGGTTTTCCCAAGTGCTACAGTCATATATAGACACTTCCACAGTCAGATTCATGCACCATGCAATTGGCCCTTCCCCTGTGTCAAGTTAACGCATAGGACCCTGACCCAGAGTAATAGACATGCATAGGGAACTTCTCCAGGATCACAGCTGCATAGGTCCTTCCACATAGTCACACTCAAGCATAGGATTTTCCTCAGGCTCATACACATTCATAAAGATGTTGGATCTCATTGGGACTAGATTTACCCCATATATCTGTGAAAACCAGGGCCTTCACCAGGATCTCTGAGCTCACAGCATTCAACAAGGTCTCATTATTTCTAAAAATCTTTCCCAATTCTTAGTGGGTCTTTGTGCCTTTCCCAGGGTCTCTTTCTGGCTCAAGGTCTTTTTTCAGGGTTTCATTAGAATTCAGGGTCTTTCCCAGAGTCTCAGTGGGGCTCAGACACTTCCCCAAGTGCAGGTCTCATGATCTTTGTGGGTATCTAAATTGTATCAGGACCATCCAAGTGTTTCACTGAGCTCAGTGCTATATCAACAGTTTGAGTGAGGCTTAGAGATCCTCACTGGGGCTCAGGTACAAATTCAGACTCTCAGTGGAGGCTCAAGGACTTCCCCAGATTCTCACTGAGGCTCAGGATCTGCACAATTTTCTCACTGGGCTGAGGGCCCTTGAGTCTCAGGGCTTCCCAGAGTTGCCTTGGGGCACTGGTGCCTTCCCAAGGTCCAACTGGGTTTATACCTTTTTCTAGAGATTCAGTGGAGCCCAAATTTTTCAGATATTCTCAGTGGAGCTCAGGGAAATGTCTACAATCTCAGTGGGGAGTAGGGATTTCCACAAGGATCTACAGGAATGAGACATTTTGCCCAAGTCTCACTGAGTTTCAGGGCCTTGTCTAGATCATCAGTGTGGCTCAGGACCTTCTGTAGGTTCTCAGACAGATGCCGAGGTTTCCCAAGTGTTAAAGTGGTGTTCAGGAATTTTGCCAGAATTGTACTGATTTCATTGACTTCCACAGACCCTCAGTGTGGCTCATGTGGAGTCAGGGCATTCCCCAGTTACTCCATGCAGATTGATTCTTTCCCCAGTATCAGTGGAAATCAGGACCTTAACCAGAGATTCAATAGAGCTCAATACCATCTATGGGGACTCATTGAGACTCAGGGTGTTTCCCAGCATCTCAGTGGAACTCAATATCTTTCCCAGAGTCTCACTGAGGCTCACAGACTTACTAATGCACTCTGTGTGTCTCATAAATTTTGCAAGTTTATAACATGTATCAGGACATTCACTAGCATCTTGCTGGGGCTCAGTGGTATATCCAGAGTTTGGTGGAACATAGATCTTTCACACATTCTCTGTGGGGCTCAAGAACTTCTCCAGAATCTCAATAGAGCTTAAGAACTTGCCCAATATAATATATTGAGGGCCTTCCTCAGAGACTTAGTGAAACTCAGGGCCTTCCCCAGGGTCTCATTGAGCCTCAGATTATCTGAGGTACTTAATGGGGCTGAGGGTCTTCCTCAGGTTCTCAATGGGACTCAGGGCCTTCCCCAGGGTCTCATTGAGCCTCAGATTATCTGAGGTACTTAATGGGGCTGAGGGTCTTCCTCAGGTTCTCAATGGGACTCAGGGCCTTCCCCAGGGTCTCATTGAGCCTCAGATTATCTGAGGTACTTAATGGGGCTGAGGGTCTTCCTCAGGTTCTCAATGGGACTCAGATCATTCCCCAGTGTCTCCATGAGGTTCAGGCCCTTGTCCAGGGTCTCAGTAGAGCTCATGTTTTGTGCCAGAATTCTATTGTGTTCACAATCTTTCCCAGGGTCTCAATGGAACTCAGATTCTTTCAGAATTCTCAGTGGGGCACCTGGACATGCCTATGATCTCAGGGACATCACAGTCTTCCCCAAGAAGCCAGAGGAATCAGAGATTTTACCAAAATTTTAGGGAATCCCAGGTTTTGCCAAGGTTCTCAGTGGGGCACAGTGCCTTACCTCAGAGTGGTAGTGTGGCTCAGGGTTTTAACTGGGTGTCAGAGAGACTGGAAGCCTTCCCCAGGGTCAAAGTATTTTTCAGGGCCTTCCACTACCTCTGTGGGCATCATGGATTTTGTGGGTGTCTCACAGGATCTGCCCTAGTGTTTCAGTGGGCCTTGGCTCCATCCCCACAGTCCCACTGCATTCAGAGCCTTCCCAAGGACTCAGTGGATCACATTTTCTCCAGGGTTTCAGTGGGGTTTACAGTCTTCCCCACAGTCTCAGTGGGACTCAGGGCTCTCCACAGATTCTCAGTGGGGCTCAGGGCATGTCCTGCACATAAAAGAGACTCATGACTTTTCAAAGGGCTTCAATGGGGTGCAGTGCCTTCCACAAGGTAGCAGGAGGTCGAGGGACATTTTCCAGTACTTCAGTGGAGCTCAGGGATCTTTATAGTACTTCAGTGGAGTTCAACTACTTTCCCAGAATTTGTGTGTCCTAAAGGCCTTCTAAAGTATCTCAGTAGAGTTCAGGGCCCTCACTGGGGTCTAAATGGGATTCCGGGATTTTCCTATTACATCACTGGATTTCTGGACTTTTCCAGGTTTCTAATGAGGCTCATTGATTTTCATAGTGATTCAGTGGATTGTAGGGCCTTGTCCATGGTTTGTCAGTTGGCATCCTGGTCTTTTACAATTTTATAGTCATGTTCAGGGTGTTTTGCATATTCTTATTAGTCACATTCCATTCACAAGGGAGTGGGTGAACTTCTTGGATATCCCCAGCCTCTCACTGTGGTTCAGGATGGTTCCTAGGTTCTCCATGGTCCACATATGTTGTCCAGTGTCTCATAAACTCCTGGTCTTTACCAGAGTCTGTTATGCTCAGGGCCTTTGCAGTGTCTCAGTCATGCTCAGTGCTCTTCTCAGAGTCTCACTTGGGCTCAGATTCTTCCCCAAGTGCACACATGTTTGAGTTCTTTGCTAGGATCTCAGTGAATATCAGAGCATTACCCAGGGTCTCAATGAAGCTCAGTGTGATTCCCAATGTCAGAGATATGCTCACAGCCTTCTCCAGCATCTAAGTGACACTCAGAGCTTTGTGCTGTGTATTAGAGGGGTTCAGGCCCTTTCCCCATGTCAGTGGGGACTCAGAGCCAACCCTGGCATCTAAGCAGATCTCAGGGCCTTTTCATAATTTCACTGGGACTCTGGGTCTTCCCAGGAATTATATTTAAAATTAGAAGTGTTCACATGATATTTTTGATACTCAGATAATTCTGCTTTTGTTTTGAAGTGTCCAAGGCCATCACAAGAATCTTAGAGGGGTTCACTGCCTTCACTGTTTCCTCAGTGTTATTTAAGATCTTCTACAGAGTCTCAATGAGGCTGACAGCCTTCCCCAGGTTCACAGTTGTATATACAAATTTCCAGGAGACTTAGTGGTCTCACAGCCTTGCCAGGCTTTAAGTGGATCTCAGGACAATTCCCAAGGATACAGTGGTGGTTAAGGCCTTCCAAGGGTCTCAGTAGGGCTCCATCATCTTGCTTAGGGACCCAGTACAAGTGAGAACCTTTTTCAACATCTCAGTGGGGCTCAGTGCTATTCCCAGTCTCATTTAGTCTCAGTGGTATTTGTACTGTCTCAGTGAGGGTCCAAATTTTCCCCAAGGAAACACTGAATTTCAGAGTCATCCTGGGGTTCTCAGTGAATCCCAGGGTATTTACCAGGTTTTCCATGGAGTTTAGTGCCACACCCATGATCACAATGGTGTTCAGGATCTTTCCCAGGTCCATCTGTTGGTGAGGACTTTCCCTAGTACCACAGTGTTCCTCAGGGCCTTCCCAATTGTCTTAGTGAGGTTCATGGCTATCCCAGTATTTCAGTGGATCTCAGGGTGTGAAAATATTGAGGTTCCTCAAGAAATCAAACACGTGCTTGGAAGTGAGTGGGCAAGGGAAGCTTTACTTCTGCCAGAAAGTCATTCTATAAAACCCGAGTAGGAAACACACTTGGGCATGCACTCTACCTCCTTTATTCTTATTGTGGCACTACCCCTGGCCAGACTGGAGGACTTCAGGGTTACAATCTATATGAATGGTTAATTTTAATTTGGGACCAAAAATGGGGAAGGCTATAAATAAAGTGACTCAATTTTCTCTTACATCTCAATTAAGGCTAAATGGAATATTTTGAAAATGGAACATTGGACTGCCATTTCTCACAAATCCCCTTTTTAGCTTTTAAACACTTAATTTCTTTTTCATTTTTCTCAATGACCCATCAGTGGTGTCATCCATTCAAGATATATTCACTTTCTAATGCAGAAATCATCCACCATAATGAGTTCTCCCCCCGTTAGCCATCCCTGTAGCCATTCCAGTCATTACTAGCACTTGTTCTGGTCCTACCCAGCCACGTTGAACCTTGAGTGTTTTCAAGGTCTTCATTAAAATCAAATCTACAGGATGGAAGTGATGAATGGCAACCTCTTGAAGTGGAGTCTGAGAAACAATTGATTTGATCTTGATGAAAAAGAAATAGCAGAGATTATCTCTCATTGAATCAGAACAAACTTTCATATCAGGCAACAAATCTCTTCCTGTATAACTTCTCAGTTTTAATTACTTTTGGGATCTCTGACCCTAATGTACCCTTCTAGTTACATGAAAAGAACCATTGTGTTTTATTTTCAATGTCCATGTGTGTCTGTACTTTGGTTCCATTTTCCTGTCAGGTGTTTAAGAACAAGTTGGCAAATTTGACTTGTTCCTATGTACTGTAAGAGTCAGCTGAGATTTGTTATGAATCATTCATAGGAACATGTGAGAGGCTTTTGGCTTCTTTAGCTATTCTTCTAGCAGTTGTCCCATCTGCCAGGATGGACCAGGGTCTTGCTGATCATTTGACTTCCTGAAAGGTTTTTCAAGATGGCAGACTAGAGGGCAGTTGCATTTCATGTTGCTCCAAGATGCAGGATTCCAAAGAGGAGACAGTGAGAGACTTGGGACCAACTCAAAGCCGCCAGGTTAGTCTCTCCCTTTGGGGAAACATCCCAGATGGGGCGGTAGCCCCGGAACGCAGGGAACTTTGTGAAGTAGAGTTGCTCGACGAGACGCCCCTGCCCCCCACTGGAGCGGTAAACACGGACAACTGGGATCATCTTAGAGGAGGCGGCTCAGCACAGTGCTTGGACTAGGAGCAACCACTGGGGCTCCGGGCGGCTGCCTGAGGAGGAGTTGCATGGCGAGCTGTTTGGACTCAGAACAACCACTTCTGAACACCAGGGGGCTGCCCAGAGGAAGAGGAGGAACATGGCGGGTCGCTTGGTCTAGGAGTGACTGCATCAGAGCCACAGGCAGTTGCCAGAGGAGGAGATGAGTGGTGAGTTGTTTGGACTCAAAGTGACTGCTCCTGAACACCAGTGGCCTGCCTGGAGGAGGAGCGTGGTAGGTCGCTTGGTCTCCAAGCGACCGCTCCTGAACACCCAGGGGGTTACCCCAAGGAGAAGGAGGAACAGGGTGGGTCACTTGGACTTGGAGTGACTGCCTAGGGCTACAGGCAGTGGGCGGGAGGAGGAGATGCGAAGTGAGTTGCTTGGACTCCTAGTGAGACTGCGTCAGAATACCGGGCGGCTGTCCAGAGGAAGAGGTGTGTGGCGGATCTCTGGGTCTCGGAGCGATTGTATGGGGCTCCAGGTGGCGCCTCAAAGGAAGGGCTGCATAGCCAGGGGATTAGGTGCAGAGCAGGGTCCCAGGATCTAAGTGGTTTCTTGGTGGAAGAGCCGCACAGAGACACGTCTAGGGGCGGAGCGAAGTTTCCAGGACTGCGGGCAGATTGTCTGAGGAGAGGCAGCCTAAGGAAACTCGTCTGCAAAGGGTGAGGCTCCCAGGCTCAGGAGGTAGGTTCGGGCCCCTGGGAACATTGCAAAGGAAGATATCCCAGCCCAGGTGGTAGTTGTAGATTGAGGGGAACCTCTAGAAGGGGAACTGACCAGCAAGACCTCCCCACCAGGTGAGTCTTCCCTGCCGGGCGAGGTTTTCCCACAAGGATGGTAAAACCAGAGACACGGGCAAAAAAGACCTTGCCTCAGCCTACAGACTAGATCCCTTTGGATTACCATTGGTCAACAAGTAGAGGCACCTCTCCTATCAGGGAATATACCCCACCTGAGAGTCACCAACCCTAGAGAGGCAGCTTCCTTGTGGAGCACCGCATTACCAACTTCCTCCAAGAGTGCAGGATACTGAAGGATAAGAGGGGATATACTAGCAATCTTCTGGGACATTATAAGTCAATAGAGGAAATCTGCAATATCTTAATGACCCACTGATTCCTGAACAATATGAGAAAACAAGGGAAGAAAATGCCCCAAACAAATCTAGATGTTACATCAATAAAATCCAACGACAGCATGGCAGAAGAAATGACAGAAAGGGAGTTCAGAATGTACATAATTAAAATGATCAGGGAAGCAAACGATTAGATGAAAGAGAAAATGCAGGCATTGAATGATGAGATGAAAGAACAAATGCAGGCATTGAATGATAGCACCAATTGACAGTTAAAAGAGCAAATACAGGAAGCAAAAGATCATTTCAAAAAAGAGTTAGAGATACTGAAAATAAAAACAAACAGAAATCCTTGAAATGAAGGAAACAATAAACCAAATTAAGAACTCCATACAAAGCACAACAAATAGGATAGAACACCTGGAAGACAGAACCTCAGATATTGAAGACAAAATATTTAACCTTGAAAACAAAGTTGAACAAACAGAGAAGATGGTAAGAAATCATGAACAGAATCTCCAAGAACTATGGGATATCATGAAAAGGCCAAATTTCAGAATTATTGGGATTGAGGAAGGCTTAGAATAACAAACCAAAGGAATGAACAATCTATTCAATGAAATAATATCAGAAAATTTCCCAAATCTGAAGAATGAAATGGAAAATCAAGTCCAAGAGGCTTATAGGACTCCAAATACACAAAATTACAACAGACCCACACCAAGGCACATTATTATGAAAATACCTAACATACAAAATAAAGACAGAATTTTAAAGGCTGTGAGAGAAAAGAACCAAATTACATTCAGAGGGAAACCAATATGGATATCAGCAGATTTTTCAATCCAGACCCTAAAAGCTAGAAGGGACTGGAACAACATTTTTCAAGCTCTGAAAGAAAATGGATGCCAACCAAGAATCTTATACCCAGCAAAACTTACCTTCAAATTAGACGATGAAATAAAATCATTCCATGATAAACAAAAGCTCAAAGAATATACAAAAAGAAAGCCAGCATTACAGAACATTCTAGGCAAAATATTCCATGAGGAAGAGATAAAAAACAAAGAAACAAATCAGAAAAGGGAGGAATTATCCTAAAGGAACTGTCAAATAAAGGAGGAACCAAGATGTGTCAAAAAAAATAAGTAAATAAATAAAATTTAGAAAATGAACCAAATGACTGGGAATACAAATCATATCTCAATAATAACCCTGAATGTTAATGGCCTGAATTTATCAATCAAAAGACATAGACTGGCAGAATGGATTAAAAAGAAAGATCCAACAATATGTTGCCTGCAAGAGACTCACCTCATAGAAAGAGATACCCATAGACTAAAGGTGAAAGGATGGGGAAAAACATACCATGCACAAGGACTCAGCAAAAAAGCTGGAGTATCCATCCTCATTTCAGTTAATGTGGACCTCAAGCCAAAGTTAGTCAGAAGGGATAAAGAAGGACATTTCATACTGCTTAAGGGAAGCATAAATCAGCAAGATATAACAATCATAAACATCTATTCCCCAAACAGTGGCTCATCCATGTATGTCAAACAAATCCTTCTCAATTTTAGAAACCAAATAGACCATGACACAATAATACTAGGTGATTTTAACATGCCTCTCTCACCACTGGACAGATCTTCCAAACAAAAATTAAACAAAGAAATCATAGATCTCAATAACGCAATCAATAATTTAGGCTTAACAGACATTTGTAGAATATACCATCCAACCAAGGGCGAATACACTTTCTTCTCAGCAGCACATGGATCCTTCTCTAAAATAGACCATATATTATGCCACAAAGCTAATGTCAGCAAATACAAGAAGATAGAGATACTACCTTGTATTCTATCAGATCATAATGGATTGAAGTTAGAAATAAATGAAAGAGTAAAAAACAGAAACTACTCCAACACCTGGAGATTAAACAATATGCTATTATATGATGAATGGATAACAGAAGACATCAGGAGGGAAATTTAAAAATTCTTAGAGGTAAATGACAACAAAGAAACATCATATCAAAATCTCTGGGACACTATGAGAGCAGTACTTAGAGGAAAATTTATTTCATGGAGCGCATTTAATAAAAGAAGTAAAACTCAACAAGTAAATGACCTAACACTACAGCTCAAAGCCCTAGAAAAAGAAGAACAGACCAACACCAAAAGTAGTAGAAGACAGGAAATAGTTAAACTCAGAGCTGAAATCAATGAAATTGAAACAAAAGACAATACAAAAAACTGACAAAATAAATAGTTGGTTCTTTGAAAAAATCAACAAAACTGATAAACCTTTAGCCACACTAACAAAGAGAAGACGAGAGAAAACCCAAATCACTAAAATTCGGAATGAACAAGGAAATATCACAACAGACACGACTGACATACAAAACATAATTAGAAGCTATTTTGAAAATCTATACTCCAACAAAATAGAAAATTTCAAAGACATCAACAGGTTTCTAGAGACATATGACTTGCCTAAACTGAACGAAGAGGACATACAAAATTTAAATAGACCAATTTCAAGAAATGAAATAGAAGAAGTCATCAAAAGCCTACCAAGAAAGAAAAGTCCAGGACCAGATGGGTTCTCAGCCGAGTTCTACAAAACCTTTAAAGAAGAGCTCATTCCAATACTTATCAAAGTATTCCATGAAATAGAAGAGGAGGGAAACCTCTCAAACTCATTCTATGAAGCCAATATTACCCTGATAACTAAACCAGACAGAGACACATTGAGGAAAGAAAATTTCAGGCCAATATCCTTAATGAACATCGACACAAATATTCTAAACAAAATTTTAGCAAATCGCTATAAAAACATATTAAAAAGATAGTGCACCATGATCAAGTGGGTTTCATCCCAGGGATGCAAGGTTGGTTCAACATCGAAATCAATAAATGTAATTCACCATATCAATAGACTTAAAATCAAGAATCACATGATTATTTCAATAGATGCAGAAAAAGCATTTGATAAAATACAGCACCCCTTCATGCTCAAAACACTAGAAAAAATAGGGATAGTGGGAACATTTCTTAACAATGTAAAGGCCATCTATGCTAAGCCCATGGCTAATATCATTCTAAATGGTGAAAAACTGAAAGCATTACCCCTAAAAACTGGAACAAGGCAGGGATGCCCTCTTTCACCACTTCTTTTCAATATGGTCCTTGAAACTCTAGCCAGAGCAATTAGACAGACCAAAGAAATTAAAGGGATACGAATAGGAAAAGAAGAACTCAGACTCTCCATATTTGCTGATGATATAATTATATACTTAGAGGAACCAGGAAATTCCACCAGAAAACTTTTAGATCTCATAAGTGAATTCAGTAAAGTAGTGGGATATAAGATCAATGCACACAAATCTAAGGCATTTTTATACATAAGTGATGAATCTTCAGAAAGAGAAATTAGGAAAACTACCCCATTCACAATAGCATTGAAAAAAAATAAAATACTTGGGAATCAAGCTCACAAAAGAGGTGAAAGACCTCTACAATGAGAACTACAGAACACTAAAGAAAAAAATTAAAGAAAATCTTAGAAGATGGAAAGATCTCCCATGTTCTTGGATAGGAAGAATTAATATTGTCACAATGGCCATACTACCAAAAGTGCTATACAGATTCAATGCAATTCCAATTAAAATCCGAATGATGTACCTTACAGAAATAGAGCAAGCAATCATCAAATTCATCTAGAAGAATAAAAAACCCAGAATAGCTAAAGCAATCCTTGGCAGAAAGAGTGAAGCAGGGGTATCGCAATACCAGTTCTTCAACTCTACTACGAAGTAATAGTAACAAAAACAGCATGGTATTGGTACCAAAGTAGAAAGGTAGATCAATGGTACAGAATAGAGGACATGGACACAAACCCAAATAAATACAATTTCTCATACTAGACAAAAGGGCCAAAAAGATGTAATGGAGAAAAGATAGCCTCTTCAACAAATGGTGCTGGGAGAATTGGAAATCCATATGCAACCGAATGAAACTAAACCCATATCTCTCACCATGCACGAAACTAAACTCAAAATGGATTAAGGACCTCAGAATCAGATCAGAGACCTTGCATCTTATAGAAGAAAAAGTAGGTCCAGAACTTCAACATATCGGCTTAGGGCCAGACTTCCTCAACAGGACTCCCATAGCACAAGAAATAAAAACAAGAATCAGTAACTGGGATAGATTCAAACTAAAAAGCTTTCTCTCAGCAAAGGAAACAATCAGCAATGAGAAGAAAGAGCCTTCAGAGTGGGAGAAAATTTTTGCCAATCATACTTCAGATAGAGCACTAATCTCCAGAATCTATAAAGAACTCAAGAAACTCTACACCAAGAATACAAATAATCCAATCAACAAATGGGCTAAGGAAATGAATAGACACTTCACAGAAGAATATCTACAAGCAATCGACAAACATCTGAAATAATGTTCAACATCTCTAGTAATAAGAGAAATGCAAATCAAAACCACCCTAAGATTCCATCTCCCTTGCAAGCACAAGGCCCTGGGTTCGATCCCCAGCACCCAAAAAAAAAAAAAAAAAAAAAAAAAAAAAAAAGATTCCATCTCACCCCAATTAGAATGGCAATTATCAAGAATACAAGCAACAACAGGTGTTGGCGAGGATGTGGGGAGAAAGGTACACTCATACATTGCTGGTGGGGCTGCAAATTAGTGCAGCCTCTCTGGAAAGCAGTGTGGAGACTCCTTTGAAAACTTGGAATGGAACCACCATTTGACCCAACTATCCCACTCCTTGGCCTATACCCAAAGGACTTAAAATCAGCATATTACAGAGATACAGCCACATCAATGTCATAGCTGCTCAGTTCACAATAGCCAGATTGTGGAACCAACCTAGCTGTCCTTCAATTGATAAATGGATAAAGAAACTGTGGTATATATATACAATGGAATATTACTCAGTCATAAAGAAAGATAAAATTATGGCATTTGCAGGCAAATGGATGAAATTGGAGAATATCATGCTAAGTGAGATAAGCCAATCTCAAAAAACTAAAGGATGAATGATATCGCTAATAAGTGGATGATGACACATAATGGGGGGTGGGAGGGTTTAGTGTTAGGGTTAGAATTAGGGTTAGAGAGGGGGCAAGAATGGAGGAAGGAAAAACTGTATAGAGGGAAAAGAGGGGTGGGAGGGGTGAGGGGGAAGGGAAAAAATAACAGAATGAATCAAACAACATTACCCTATGTAAATGTATGATTATACAAATGGTATGCCTTTACACCATGTACAAACAGAGAAACAACATGTATCCCATTTGTTTACAATTAAAAACAAATTTTGACTTCCCTTGGAAGCATTAGAGATATTTCCTTCTCCAGTGATCCTCCTCTTTACAGAGTGTGCACTGATTGCCTTCCTGCTCTCTAGGGTCCCCTTGAAGCCCCTGATTGGGAGGTCATGAGACCCAGAATTGCAAAGCCCTTAGAGAATTCCTAGTGTTCCTGGTTCCTAGCTGACCTTAGAGGGCAAGGGCAAATATTGGCCACTTTTTTTAGGACTTTCACTTCCTTGCCTTTGGTTTCCTAGTTTTGGGTTTAAACATCCAGCAACTCAGTTTCATCAGTAAATTTAATGTATATAATCCTATAGTTACCCCTTCCATTAAATTCATGTTTTATATTAGTACTGGAAGTCAGCCTTATATCCTATTCTGTGCTATAGGTGATGGTTTATTATCTCAAATTTACTCAGGTTGTTCTGTTACAAGGAGTACTTCTTCAAAACACTAACATCCAAAAATTATAAAGTTCTATGTGTAAAATACAAAAAGAAATTTAACAGATCAAAAATATGCTCAGTTTGCATGATAGCTTTAAACTAAGCAACATAATATCTATATTACACTGGTATATCTTGGTGTTTATTTTGCCTACTCAGACACACATGAATTGATCAACTGAATCATATATGGGACCCTTTACAAATTTTCATTTCTTGCAAAACTCTCTTACAACCTGACATACTTTTTATAATTTACCCAAATCTTTACTTAGTTTTGTATGATATTCCTTGTTAATTTTTTGATCATAGTAATTCTTTTGTACAGGTGATCAAAACCAAGGGTATTTAACTACTGAGCCACATCCCCAGCCATTTTATTTATTTTTTTTTTTTGTATTTTATTTAGGAACAGGTTCTCTCTGAGTTCCTTAGGGCCTCACTAAGTTGCTGAGGCTGGCTTTGAATCTCAAAATGTTTCTCCCTCCGTCTCCCAAGCTGCTGGGAATACAGGTATGTGCCATCAGGCTCAGTGGGTTTACAGTAATCTTTTCAACAAAAATCTCTCTTTGGATTATAATTTAAATTGAGTGGAAATTTCTTTGTAGTCAGTCTAACACAGGGTGAGAGACTAAGCCTTATCTCAATAATGCAGGGCTCTTAAAAGACTTAAAAAAATAAAAATAAAAAATAAATAAATAAATAAATAAATAAATAAATGCAGGGCTCTTGACAAATAACACAATGCAACATTTCATCCAAAAAATTATCAATAAACTAAGAGAGATCCAAACTTACTCTGTGTAAAAAAAAGTGGCCAAATGCTTCCCTATTTCACAATGTCAGTTTTTAAACAAACCAGGTTCTCATTATTTTTTAAGATACCTTAAATTTCAATTCTAGTTACAAATTCACACAAAAGTTCATGCCTATCTTATTGAAAAACAGGTCACCAGGACATGAAAAGACATAAATAACTCTGCAATTAAATTTGCTTTTTCATACAAATCTGAAGGTAATTACCACTACACATGGCTTCGGTTTGGAGAACAATAATGTGGTAAAGTGCTCCCCTAAATGAATTCAACACATGCTTGAAAGAGTCATCCAAAAAATAATGGGTCCCCATTAATGCCTCTCTCTTAAGGTCGATATGTCTATACATTTTTTGGCAAGTTGTTTCCTGATTGAACAAAATCTTGGTTAAGATAAGTTGCTCAGGGATGGGGTTGCGGTTCAGTGGTCCAGCATCTCCCTGGCATGTGTTAGGCACTGGGTTCAATACTCAGCACCACATATAAATAAATAAAGGTCCATTGACAAATAAAAATAATTTTTAAAAAAGATAACTTGATCTTTTTCTCAAGATTCCTTTGGCCCCAATGACCTTATTAACTCCTAGGACACCCCCAGCAGAGCAGGCTTTGTTTTCTTTTCCTGAGAGACAATATCCAATGAACTTGTACCTCTTTGGATGAGAATGTCATCTGTACATTTAATTTACATAACAAAGTTTGTCACAGAAGAGAGATGGAGGGTTAGACAATATGGCACACAAAAAATAAAATAGGAGCATTAGTGTTTCTCCCAGCTTATATTGTAATAGTGCTGGTACCCATTACCATGTTCTTTGTGATTGGCAGTTTTTACAACTTGGATAAGATAGGACAGTTAATATTCTGGCACTCAGGTAATGGGCCCCAATTAAGCTTTGATTTTTTAATGTAAAGGCCAACCAAATGATGTTAAACACTTCAACCAACACCTGTGTCCCAGAGAGGTAGAGGGCCACAAATGGAAGTTGGAATGGACCCATATTAAGGTTACTAAAAAATTCCAATAAAGAACGAACAGCACTTAGTCAATTAGAAAAGCATGGGTGAAGCAATAACCTCAGTACCCTTCCAATGCCTGTACAACACAGATATCAACCTTAACTCCAAAGTTTTGGATGTATGTTCAGCACATACTCTGATAAATACCTTCATCCAGAAACCATAAAACTTCTGTCAGCTTGTCCCTTGCATTACAAGAGTTCCTTCTTCCCTCATTCACACAAGTCTTACTCCTTTTTAATAAGATGTAATACTTCAATCTTTTACAGTGCTTTAATTAAAACACAGCTGAAACTTTCTTGTATGCATATAAACTTATGGCTGTTAGAATTTTAACCCACATGATCTTGCTCTTAGTTAGTACCCAAAAATGCACAATTGTAATTCCTTTTTTTAAAATAAGGTAATTTCAAACATACATTTAGTAGACCCAAATATATGTTACTGTGAACAGTGGTGACTTGAACCATGGCTTCTGATAGTCTCATCACAGTCTTTGTGCTGGGAACTTCCTGTGCAGAAGTGCAGGTCAATATGGCCCAGTTCCTATGCTGAAAATCAGCCAAACAAGGTTCTGTGCAAAGGCACTGAGGAGCATCAGTTGGGACCTTGAGCTCAGGCACCAAGTCCTAGGGATAGAGAATTCTGGGCATAACAAGATAACCTCAATGTCTCCCAAGTTTCACTGTGATCTTCAGGTCTGTCTGCTTTGCTGAAACTTTCTCACAAATAACTTTTTTGATGACAAAACCTATATAATAAACATGTTGACCTTGCTCTGAGTCATTCATCTTCTATCAGAAAGTAAATCCCCCACGGCCCCAGCTTTTTCACTCTCTGTGTGTCTGTCTATATTTTTTCCATCCCACATCACTCCTCGCTGGTTTCTGAATTAACTACCAAGCTGCACACAGCATTTTACCTTATGGAATTCAAGAAGCCAAGACTACTTGAATTTATATTTAGTCTATGTGTTGTATTTTAACACTGCTTATAATCAGATGTCTCCTCTAACAAACACATTATGAAGATTAGTCCCACTTATATAAAAACTCATTTGCTCATTTGTAACTTAGGATACCCCTGGAAAGCAAGGTATGAAACAAGTCTAATTAACTTTAAGTCAGTTATTACTACCAAAGGAAATTCCTTAAGCAATGGCCATTGCAGGTTAAACATTTTATAGGAAACAACATTCTGACCAGCCACCTGGAAAAATGTGTGGTTTAGTAGTATCAATAACACCTTTGTTCTTACCAATTGAGATTGACTCTTTTTGTTAAAGTTTTATTTAAATCATGTGAATTGAAATTCATTTGTACCCAATCATGACATTTATGAGTACTTATCAATCTATCAGTCAATTTTGATGACATACACATAATACAGACAAGCATGTACGTAGACACAGCACACAACACATGGGTTAAAATAATGCCTGTTGCATATTTTTACAGGATGACCATGACATGAAAGGGCCTGTGTAGTTGGGAAAATTAGGAATAGAGTGTGCCAGCCATGGTGGACACCAAAAATAAAAGTTCAGGTGGCCACATGTCCTCCACAGGGGCATAATTACTCCCACCACCAACACTGATTGTTTTCCCTGCTCTTCAAAGGAAAAGATTTACACATACGAGATCTTACATTGTTCTTCCCCATTCCTAGGCCTAGAATTTTCATTCCCCATTTCTGGAATTAAGCTTCCCCCTGTCCTGAACAGGAGGAGGGCCTCATTGAGTATTCTTGCACAGCTGGGCCCCCTGTGTGCTCAGTTCTCCTTACTGGCAATTTCTGTCACACATCCCTCCTGCTTTCCTGGGTGTTGGCTTCTGTTTCTGAATAGAGTCTCAATGACCCCACTCTTCTAGGAAATTTGTTGAACTCTTGTCTCAGTCACACTCACACCACCTCTGGGATGTCCCAACAACCAAGGTGGTACTTGTTTATCAAGCTGGACAATGGTGTTCCCTCCCTGGGTGAGTGCATGGGGTTACCAGGTTGCCACTGTTCTTGCTTGGCCCTCTCTCTGTGGTGCCAAACCACATTCTATTTTGGGTCCACTGTCAACCTCAGTGATCACAGATTCCTCCCATTCTCTGCAGCCAAGCAACAAGGCAGTAGATTTCTGCTCTAACATGGGTCATCCTAACAACCCTGAGGTAATTTATGAAATCCTGGAGCTGGTGAAGAAATTGTTAGAAATAACAACAACACCAAAATTCAGACCTGTGCTAGGAGCTTGGTGTCGAAGGTCAACTTTACTTCTGCCAAAAGTGCATACTATAGAATCTGGCTAGAAAGTACCATTGGGTGGACAGTCAGCATGCTTTATCATTAATGCATGTTGCCTCCTGCTCTGATAGGAAGATTGAGTGTAAAATCCACAATATTAGCTAATTTAAAATTGTGGCAGGGAAATGCAAAAGTTATCATAAAAATGGGTACCACTGGATTGTTTCTGATAGAGAGATCAATTGACTTGTATTTTTTCTGGACCCAGGGATTGAACTTAGGGTCACATATCCACAGACAACATCCTCTGCACTTTTTATGTTTTATATTGAGGCAGGATCTCATGAAGTCACAGAGTGCTTTGCACATTGCTGAGGCTGGTTTTGCACTCACAATCCTTCTGCCTGAGTTTCCTGAGCAGCTGGGAGTACAGGAGTGTTCCATTTCACCTGGATACAATTGGGGTTCACATCCCTGGTAAGGTTAGATGCTATATTCTTAAAATGGACCATCTGACACTCTGTTTATCACACCCAGAATCTTGTTATTGACTGGTATTGACCAAGGGCCTTCACAGTAATGCTCAAAAACATTCCACACAATCTATGTTGTCTCACTGTCTTCCCAGGCACACAGTGGAGCTCAGAGTATTTACAAGGGGACACAGTGGTGCTCAGGGCATCTCCCAGAGTCTTAGTGAAACTCAGGGCATTCTGTAGAGTAGCAAAGGGGCTCAGTTGCTTGACCAGTGTGTCAGTGGGAATTAGGGCCATTCCAATTGTCACAAAGGTGTTCAGGGCCTTCTGCACATAGCTAATGGTACTCAGTACATTCCAAGTTTCTTAGTGTAGCTCAGGGTTTTCCCTAGTATTTCATTCTGGCTCATCACTTTCTCTAATAAATCATAGGGATTCAGTCATACCCTAGGTTTTTTATGAAGATCATAACTTTTCCCTGAGCATTACAGGTCCTTACAAAGAATGTCAATGCATCTTCAGGTGTACACAGAATTATATGGCTCAGATATTTCCCATGTTTTTATTTGAAGCTAAACTCTTTGCTATCTTCTCAGTAGGGTTCAGGACCTCTGCCAGTGTATAATGGATTTGCAGACCTTTCCCAGGGTTGCCTTTGGTCTCAGGGATTTTCCACGTCATCAATGGAACTCATGGCTTTTCCAAGTCTTATGGACTCAGTGCCTTCCACTGAATATCATTAGGTCTCAGGATTTTTCCTCATGTTTGAGTGTGGCTCAAGACTGTCCATAGTAATTTATTAGGTCTTGGATACTTTTCCAGTGTTTGTAGGATCTAAATGCCTTATAAAGTATCTCAGGGGTTCAGGGACTACCCTAGGATCTTAGTGAGATTCAGGAATTCCCCACTATATAATTGTGTCTTATTGTTTTTCAGTGGGACACGTGGTCTTTCCTAGTCAAAAATGGGGATTGGAGCCTTGTCCAGAGTTTCAGTGGGCTTCACAGCCTTCTCCAGTCTCACAGTCAGAGTTTGAACTTCCAGAGTCATAGTGGTCTGCTTACATCCCCAGGCACTCAGTGGGACATGTAGATATTTAGGGTCTGTACGCTTGAGGACATTCCCTAAATTCTCAGTGGGGCACAGTCTTTCAACAGGTTCCAGCAGGACTCAGACTTACCCCCATGTCAGCTATTCTCATGGCCTTTTGCAGTGTCTCTGTGGTGCTAACTATATTTCCAGAGCTTCCATGTGGCTCAGAAACTTCCCAAGGACACACTGGGTTCAGGGCCATCACCAGGGTTCCAATGAACTTCAGGACCTTATCCAGATTCCATGTACCACTAACAGCAATTCCCAGGGTCATAGTGCGGCTCAGGACATTCCTTGGGGTCTCATTGAGGTTCATTTCCTTCCCCATTCTTTCAGAGGAACTTGGGTCATCCTCAGCATCTCACTGTGTCTCGGGGCCTCTTACAAAGTCTCAGTGGAGTTCAGTGCTATTCCCAATGCCTGAGTGAGGCTCAGTGCTGTTCATTCTCAGAGTCTTAGTGGGGCTCTGAGTGTCCCCACATGCAACCCACTGTGGTCAGGACCTTCATGAGGGTCTCAGTGAATTTTAGGGCCTTAACAGGTTCTCAGTGGAGCTCAGCACCAATCCTAGAGATTCTTGTGGTCTGATCTCTTTTTGGCCAGCAGATAATCTTATATTTGGGAGAGGGTCTTCGGGCCCCCCCATCAGGGTTGAGGTCTATTCCCTCCTTCAAATGAGTCAGGGAATTCCTGCACTACTTCCTTTTTCTTCACCCAGGTCAACAGAAGTGGGGTAAGTTCCATTAATTCCCTTGGCCTTTCGGTTGCACCTTCCAAAAAGGTGATATGCCCATAAATCATGTGCTCACACCAGACCCCCACCCATTCCATTTGGGCCCAGGTAGATTGTGGAGCAGTCCAGTCTCTGACTGGCCCCACTCTGTGCATTTTGGGCCCCCAAAAGGCTAAGGAGATGTCCTAGCCTCTGGCCTGTCTGCCTCCATTTTACAGGTGAGCACCATCAGAATTTGGGACGCTTCTTTCTGTTCCTGTTCACCCTCTAGGTAATATTGAAAGGTCATGGGAAACTTCAAATCTTTCTTAGACCCCAAAACTCTGTTTGGCTGTCAAAATTTTAATTTTGCCAAATTAGGACTCACCCAAGACTTACACTGTTAGCTGTGGTCTTTTACTCAACTGAGGCCTGGCATCATTATGTCTTGGACAATGGCTCTAAATGGCCACCAGAGGGAACTTTTGACTTTCAAATCTTCACTGATTTGGCAATTTCTGACACAGGACACAGAAATGGTCAGAATTGCCTCACATTCAAACATTTTAAGACGTATACTTTCACCACCCCCTTTGTACTACCTTGTCCAATGCCCAAGTTTTCCTCACCAGAGATGGTCCCAAGCCTCTCCCCCATTTTTCCTGCATCTACTTCCTTGTTTTCAGATCCACTGGAACTGCTTTCAGTCCCGCATGTGCCCCACCCTCCCCCTCCTTTCACAGGCCATACTTGTTCCTCTTCTTCTCCCCAGCTCCTCCTCCACCAACCGTGCCACTCTCAGGACCACCTGCTTCCACTCCTCCTTCTTCTCTACTGGAAGGTCCCTCCTCCTCTCTTCCCTCTTCTTCTCTTACAGGTCCTTCCTCCCCTTATCTCTCTTCTCCTCTTACTGCCACACCTCCACCCCCTTCTTCTCCAGCAGGTCCTTCCAACTCTTCCCCATCTCTTTCCTCCCCTGTTAGTGCTCACACCAGATCTCATCAAGTCCTCTGACCACCTAACACAGACCTCCTTTGTCCTCTCTGGGAAGTGGTTGGTGCAGAGGGTATTGTGTGTGTCCACATCCCATTCTCATTCCAGGATCTTTCCCAGATCAAAAAGTGCCTAGGATCTTTCTCTGCTGACTCGTCTACTTTTATTAACGAATTTAGATATCTTTCTCAGGCTTATGATCTCACATGGCATGATGTTTATGTCATTCTTTCTCACACCCTCACCCCAGATGAATGGGACCCTCATCCAGCAGGCAGCACAGGATGGTGGTGACCAAGTCCACATAACAGACATAATGCTACAGGTGCAGCAGTCCCAACAATGGACCAAATTGGACCACCAGGAAGGCCAGCAGGGTCACCGCCATTGTGCTTGCATGGTCCAACATCTCTGAGCAGGCATGCAGGCAGTCTCCAAGATGGTGGTAAACTTTGATAAGCTGAGGGAAATTACCCAGGATCTGGATGAGAATCCAGCCTTTTTCTTAGAAGCCTTACAGAGGCCTTTTCCAAATACACTAAACTGGGCCCTGATCTCCCTCTGGGTCTAGAGTGCTAGCAACCCACTTCATTTCTCAGTCAGCCCCTGATATTAGAAAACTGCTCAAACAAGCTGAGGAGGGCCCTGAGACCCCTTTCTGAGATCTGGTAACAATGGCCTTCAAAGTATATAATGCCCAAGAGGAAGCAGCTGAACTGGCCAGGCAGGCTCATTTACAGAAAAAAAAAATGCTCCAATCCCAAACTTTGGTAGCTGTTGTGCAGCCTGTGGCTCCAGAAAGAGCTTCAAATGAGAACAAGCAATCCTTTCCACCAGTGGTTTGCTTCAGATGTGCACATGGAGGTCACTGGGCTTGTCAGTGCCCAAATGCACAGTCTCCTTCCAAGCCGTGTCCCACCTGAAATCAAGCAGGACACTGGAAAAGCGACTGCCCTATGGCATGTACCTCCCCAGTGCCTCCATGTGGAGGTGTTACTGGTCAAGAATTCCCTTTTCTCGAGCTGCTGGGATTTGCAGAAGACTAAAGGAGCCCAGACTCAAGGACCCCCATCACCTTTGCTAAGCTCAGGGTAATGCTGAAGGTGGCA
This sequence comes from Sciurus carolinensis, assembly GCF_902686445.1. Taxonomy (NCBI): domain Eukaryota; kingdom Metazoa; phylum Chordata; class Mammalia; order Rodentia; family Sciuridae; genus Sciurus; species Sciurus carolinensis. Next base: position 4,519,735 of record NC_062223.1, read on the forward strand.
GGAAAGTGCAAAAAATTTCTTGTGGACACAGGGGCTACCTACTTTGTCTTGCCTGCACCTTCTGGGCATTTGTTTTCTTCCCAGATTTTGGTTATGGGAATTGATGGGAAACCCTCCTTCCCAAACAGAACAGCTAACCTAGCCTGTGCCCTGGAGAAACATCCTTTTTCACATGCCTGGTCAATCCCTCCTGTCCAGTTCCCCTCCTATGTAGAGATGTTCTTCAACTCCTGGGAGCCACCCTACAACTTCTCCCCATGGACACTACTATTACTCACCTCCTTCTGTCTCTAGTTCTTACACTTTGTAATACCTTCACACCACCTACCCTACCACTGTCTCCAGACATGTTCGATCCCCAAGTCTGGGGACACCTCCAAGCCAGTCATAGCCTTCCACCACAAGCCAGTCCTTATCTGACTGAAATCTCAAACTAAATTTCCTCCATGTCCTCAATTTCCTATTTACCCCACCTACATAAAGGGAAGGACTTAAACCCATCATAGACCAATTACTTACTCTGGGGCTCCTCATCACTAAGATTCTCCCTGTAAGACCCCCATATTGGCAGTACACAATATGCACCTGATCAAGAAGGAGTTGGTCCCATTTGCCCAGGGGTACAAACCCTTACCCTCTTCTTTCCCACATTCCTCCATCTACCACTCATTTCAAAGCCTGGAATTCAAACATGTGTTCTTCACAGTTGCCCTTTGCCCTGAATCCTACCTCTTTGCCTTCACATGGGAAGATCCTACATCCCTTAGGTCTCAAAAGCCAACATGGACAGGTTTACCCATAGATTCCAGGACAGCCCCAACCTCTTTGGACAAGGCCTACCCAAGGACATGGCTACTCATGATGTAGGAGATAGACACTCCTACAGTATGTGGATGAACTTTTTCCAGCCCTCAAAGCTCTCAAACTCACACTGCTCAGCTCCTTAACATCCTAGGGTCTCAGGGCTATTGGGTGTCTCCAGCCAAGGCCCAGCTCACCATCATTTCAGTCAAATTCAGGCATACTCTTCACTCCTACCTCTAAGAGCCTCACAACACACAGAATGCAGGCCTTCTGTGACCTCCAGTCACCTAAAATGGCAGATTTCATTCTCTCCTTCCTGGGTCTTCCTGGATTCTTCAGGCACAGAGTCCTTACCTTTATACTCTTCACCAAAACCCTGTACTAGGCAGTAAAGGAGACCCCTCATGGGTGCATTGACTCCCCCAATATGATAGCTAACTCTTTTTACAAGCTCAGGGATGATTTTACAACCTCCCCTACTCTCTCTCTCCTTAATCCTAACCTTCCTTGCCATCTCTTAACAATGAAATATATGGTGTTGCCAGAGGCCTCCTTGCACAACCAACTGACCTTCCTACAGGCCATTGGCGTATCTCTCCAAGTACATTGATTCTATGATTTGTGGGTGGCTACTGTGGCTCTGGACACTGGTGACAGCAGCTGAAGTAATGAACCCTAAAACTCATCTTGCTCCGGTCAATAACTATATTCTCTACCCATCGAATCCAGAACTTCTTAAGCCATCAATCCCTTCCCCTACTGAGCCCATCAAGATTTCAAGAATTCCATCTCCTCTTCATAGAAAACCCCACCATCACTCTCTGCTCTTCCTCTTCCCTTAACCCTGCTACACTTCCTCCACTGACCCCACCTCCCTCAACAGTCAGTCATTCCTGTCCACAGGAACTGAAGGCCCTACACTCACCCCATGAGGACCTTTTTGATTACCCACTTCCCTCACCTGATTTAACCATTTTTGTAGATGGCAGTTCTGTGCTAGATCCCAAAGGATGCTGTAGAGCAGTGCTTACCACTGCTTCAGTTCTGGAAGGCAGCTGCATTCCAGAAGGGACAACCTCTCAGAAAGCCAAACTCTTTGCCCTCACTAGGGCCCTCATTCATTCCAAAGGCAAACAGGTTAACATTTACACAGGCTCCAAAGATGTCTTCTTGATTGCTCACTCACATTTGGCTATTTGAAAGGAGTGTGGATTTCTAACCACAAAGGGGTCACCAGTGGTCCATGCCTCCCTCATTTCCAAACATTTGGAAGCACTTCAGCTGCCATCCCAAGTTGCCATCATACACTACCAAGGACATCAAAAATTCTCAGACCATATACCATGGGCAGCAGGATGGGACCTCCCTCTCAGATCAGAGTGGAGAAGGACTGTTCCCCCAGAGAATGTGATGGGGGCTCACCTTCCATCTCATAGATTTTATCTCTATACTTATATCCCCTCACAGACCCTCTGCTATGGCATGCTTTCTGTTTGACTAGACCAAAACATACTGCAGAAAGTGACCCACCACCTATGGGGGGTGCCCCTACCACCAGTGTGAAAGGCACCTCGTTGATCCTGCGAAGAGCCCAGGGGGCAACTGACTGATTGGCCCAAATAGTGAATGGAACCTTAAAATCATCAATATCAAAGACTCAGGGTCCCCTTATGGTCCTCAGGTTTGATGGCAACCTCTACCTGTGTACAGAGCCAAACTTCCACAGCTTCTCTTACAATCCTGAGGGCCTCTACTCAGGTGGCACCACAGGTTCACATAACCATCCAAGAGCAGGAAGAGGAAATTCAATGCCAACTCATCCAGTGTTGACTCCTTCTGATGGCTTCCCCTGATACATCAAGGCCTTCAGCTTCTCAATTTGTCCACGGTCAACAGCATGCACTGCTTTCTGTACCCAGGTTTGGATTGGACCCCCCTAACAGGCATCCCTATCAATTCCCCCCTTATCTCTTCCTCAGCACCTCACAGAAACTCCTCTCCACATTTGGAGGGGGATCCCCTTTTTCACAACTCCTCAACTTTACCTACACTTCTTCTACCTCAGTACCATGCAACCAAACTGTTCAGGTCCTTCCTCAATGTCTGCTCCTCCAGGATTGTTTTTCTGGTGCAATGGCACTGTAACAAAAAAATTAGATTACAATATGCCTTCAGCTTTCTCTGTGCCTCCACTTTAGTTCCTCAGCTGACACTATAGAGTGAAGTTGAATCCACCTGCTTGCTCAGAATCCCGTCTCTAGGGTGGGATGGCCTTATTCTTACCAGTGGAGTTTGGGCTCTCCCAAGCCTCCTCACTCACAGCCTCTGGGTTGGGGGCAGGAGGACTTGGTTATGGAGTCACTGCCACCCAGAAGCTAGAACAGCAACTCCAAGGGCAGGAGAGGTCTCTGCTGCCTCCCTGGCATCATTACAAAGACAAATAACTCCTAATTCCCATGTTTCCTCACAGAACCATCAAGAACTAGATCTCCTGATGGCAGACAAAGGAGGAACATGCCTTTTCCTAAAGAAAGAAGTTGTTACTACATCAATAAAACTGGGTTCCTCAAGAAAAATATCGAATCTCTCAGATGTCTGAATGAAAGACTGAAGCAGCCACAATCACATGGCCCCTGGCCAATGGCTAGATTCCACTGTTGTCTCCTGGCTGATCCCTGTTCTTACCCCCACATTAGTGATAAGACTCTTACTAATGATTGCTCCCTGTCTTTTCAGATCTGTGTGGAATCCCATTAGTGAGGTTGCCAGAGTAACATACAACCAAATGCTCTTGCACCCATACAGTCACCACCTTAGGAAACCCACATTCGAGGTTTCTCCCCACAATGCCCCCTATTAATCAGGAAGCAACCAGATGGACTCCAGTGCCCTATATCACCAAAGAGACCTAAATGTTGGGGAAGTCGTAAGTGACTGAATGGGGGCAGGGCATCAGGCAGGCTGTGAGCACCAAAGAGCAACCAGACACTGACACATAAAACCTAATGGCATCTCACACCCACCTGTCACTCGTTGGTATCCCCAGACATTGCCAGAATGACATGGGTCCCAGCAGGGTCTCCGACCATTCCTAGGAAGGCACATGCACCCCTGAACCCATCGCTACCCACGCCAGGGTACAAAAACAGCACCCCATCTGTGACCCAGCAAGATTTCCCCGTCTCTTTACCTTGATGGACCACTGAATCTCGCCTGAGAACTGATCACAATAATGCTTTCCTGGGATGCCTGTGGTCTGATACCTTTCTATCAACATCTGATCTTACACTAACCTTCTGTGGAACATCATTGGGTCACAGGGTCTTCCCCTAAATTTCAGTGGCACCTGGGGTTTTCCACAGGATCTTAGTAAGAATGAGATTCTTTTTCCCTGGTGCTTTTTTGAGGCTAAAGGCCTTCACTACACTCTCATTGGGGTTTGGGGATCCACCTGACTCTACATTGTGTTGAGGGCCTTTTGCAGTGTCTGGTGTGTCTCAGGACTTTCCGGCAAATCAATGGGGCTCATGGCTCTTCCAAGCCATCATTGGTCTCAGTGCCTTACATCAGGTGTCAATTGGACTCAGAACCTTTTTGAGAAAATAAGTGGAGTTCAGAGTTGCCCATAGTTTTTTTGGGGATTCAGATTCTTTAGCAGTATGCGTGTGATCTAAAGGCTTTAAAAATGTTTTAGTGGTGTTCAGGGCTTTCATTGGGTCTAAGTATATTTTCAGAGTTTTCCACTGTGTATCATTGACTTCAGGGATTTTCAGCTGATCTGTGAGGCTAATAGATTTTTCAGTGATTCAGTGGAGGTCAGGGCCTTGCTGAGGGGATCAGAAGTTTTCATGGCTTTCCTGTGGAGGCTCAGATCATGGGAAACAGATGTGGGAGCCTAGCAGGTGGAAGAAAATACAAGACAGTTGGGAGAGTAACATTCTTCATTCAGATGTCACAGTAGCCTCTCGCCTGTCCCAATTTCTAGCTTAATCCCCCAGCCAGTCCCATTTAGCCCCTTGAGTCTTGTCAACATGACTTTTTTACATGTCAGTCAGACAAAAATGCACACTGCCATCAGGTTACATTGTAGGTGCAGATCACAAACAAATATTTATACCCTGAGTATGTGCACTGAATCAGAGTTCATGACATTGACCACACAGGAAAAACTTAGTCCACTGGAAGCCTCAACCACAGACCTAACTGTGGTCATTTGGGACCTATACTAGTATCCACCCTTTAGAACTGCATGCCTTACATTTTACACATCTGAACCTCTGAAGACTTCCGTAGTGATCCTTAGTGAGGAGGGAAGAGCTCCGAATCACAGGCCACAACACCAATACAAGCTGTAACAACACAGTCAGAAAGCAGTCCTCATCACCTAGGATCACTAAACCCACTGCCAGCCTCACCCATACTGAGGTGGCAGCTCAAGGCTTTCCCTGCAAGTCTAGTCATCCATAATCATATTCTGGATTCACCAGGGTATCCCAGCAAAGTTCAGGGCACTTCAGTGCACACGCAGCTGCAGAGGTTTGGCTATACTGGCATACGCGTGTGCTGGTTCACAATTGTGTGGGTGACTACACATTTATGGATGAAAGGACACAGCAGTTACAGGCACTAGCACAGGAAATCACATCATGTAGGAGGATGCCTACCAGTTGAGTCCTCGGAAGGCATAGTGGCAACCTGTGGCAGCTTAGTTGGGTGGCGGTACCACTCGGGCACAGCTTGATCCTGAACCTAGCTGGCTCTATGTACACCAACACCATGGAACACCAAATGGACAAGAGGGACATTAATGTTGCCTTATACCTCATGTCCCACCTGCAGGGCCTAGACATGTCACATACACCGGGGGAGGGTGGTTAACTAGCCACCCATGGTGACACAAGGCGATCACACTCCAAACCTTTTCTCATGGGGCTAATGCACTACCCAATAAGGCCAGGGGACTTTAGTGCCCAGGGCCATGTACACCTCAGTTTGCACCCTACTGAATGCAGTGGTAGCAGGGAAAAGAACATTCCATGCTTCCTTGACACAGGTTTATTTGTGATACACTTTATAGCCACCTGAACTGCATTGGGGCTGCTAGGCAGTGCAGCAAGACCTCCACAGGAGCTGGTCCCTCTCCAGGATGCTCATTCAGAGCTCTCACAACTACCCACAGGCACCACACCCACCCCTTCATGGAAGGCAGGTGGACTGCAGTCCTGGGTCCTTGCTCAAGCAGGCCATTATGTCTATCATGCCTGCAGTCTGTGGATGTTGTGGAATGTGCAGCTGCCATGGAATCTGTAGTCCAGCTGCCATTGCTGCCACCCTGACCTATGAAATGGTTCCTGGTGGCTGTACTGTGACGGGAAGTGCATACAAGGCTATCAACACTGTCAGGGCACAGATAATAGCATGCTGACCTGCTTGACCACAAGGCCATCAATAAGCATGTAGCCATATCCACTGCCATCAAGGCAAACATGGCTCCTTCTCACCCTGAAAAGGGCAAGTGGAGTCAACCTGACTTAGTGTCAAAGGGACGTGTCATGACCTTCACTACCTGACCATCCATGACTCCAAGGCATCAGGGCTGTGGATACTCCTAAGCACAAGCCACACTGGCCTGGCAGGCCTCTATGTGCATCTGACATTGAAGACAGGCCCCCCAGTTTCCCTATGTTCCACATGGTTTCACCCCTGCAGCTCAGGCTGCCATGTAGCCAAACCAGCAGATCAGGGAAGCACCCACTGGAAGCACCACACCCCAGCCAGAACATTGGCCTCATCATTCCCTGGACTTCTCAGAGTCCTGGACAGGAATGTGTACTGGTCATCTGCTTTGCATGTCTTATGGTCCAAAGGACCTGCCAATTGATGATCCCCACAAAGGCGATGTCCTATCACGACTTGTCTACTTTCCATGTAGTAATCCTGAGTTGACCCCTAAACACCGTCCAGCTGTCGGTACAGAAGATCAGAGGTCCTGGTTCATGCAGTGCCACCATCACTAAGGTATGAAACTCAACCCAGGAGCTGCTCCACCCATTCCCACATCATCCCATAAGGTGTCAGAAGAGGGCTGCTTAGCAGCAGCAGTGGAAGAAGACCAGAACCCTCTACTGAATCCTTAGGGCACCAAGCACAGGCACCCAAGGGACTGCTCCCACCTTGAAGAGACCTGGCATTTTGCCCCATATTTATCAGCACTGCCTGGTGCTTCCTTGGTGCATATTGCATGGGCCCTAGAATCAGTAGGAGCTCAACGGACACAGAATAGCAGACAGGCACTCCTTTGTCACAAGTATGTTCCCATTTTGCTGGGAAAGTGTCTGAGCTCCCCTTGTCCTTGGGGTAAGTGCCAATCTCAACCATTCTTGACAAACAAACGGGGATGCACCAAAACTTCAGCATCCTCTGTGAGGGACTGAAGGCCACCAAGGCTGCATACACAGCTGCCAGCTGCTTCTCTATCAGTGTAGTGAGCTTCAGCACCCTCCACCACTGTGGGCAGAAGCTTACTGGTCTCCCCAGCTGCTCATGTAATGCCACAGGCCCCCTCAAAATCCTACTGGGTGACCTGAACATCCACCTCAAAAGGGCAACGTGGTTGTACTACAGGCAAGGCCTGAGCTTGCTGAATTTTGTCTTAGAAAAACTGTTGATTGGCGGTTGTCCAGTGACACCAACCCCCCTCTTCACCAGGGCATACAGGGCTGACACAGTGGGCAAAGCAGAAACACCAATGTCCCAACAAACCACCCAAAGCAGTTAAACAACATTGTAAGTTGTGCATCTGCCTAAATTTCACCAATAGCAGCCTCAGGCAAACTTTTGTCCTATGCAGTGAAAACGTACCGAAAACTTGACTAACAAGCCAGGTCCAGCACCTTGGGTTCCTTTACTGCCCAGTCATATGTCTACAAATGCACCACTAAGGTCAAGGCTGCAATCTTTCTATCTGCAAGACAGTCAGAGGTCAACAGCACATCATCAGTGGGAGGAAACATGTACAGTGGGTGACTGAGACCACTGCGCCAAGTCACTGGCCACCAACCATAGCATAGGGTCAGGCTATGCAAATAACCCTGGGGCAACACTTGAAATGTCCACTGCAGGCCTTCCCCTGTGAAGGCAGACTGCTCCTGGTTCTCCACCAAAAGAGAAGAAAGCACTAGCCACGTCCAGTGTGTAGTGCTATGTGGGCAGCTGTGAGGCCAGCTGGTCCCTGAGGTTGTGTCCAGGACAGCGGCTACAGGGAAGGTACCCCTGAATCATCTCTCCACTGCACCCCATCATGCTGCAGGTGCCTCAGGCTTCTCCACTGGCCCAAAGGAGACTTAGAGGAGCACCTGCACCAGCTGTAGGATGGAAGCTGATTCCTACATGTGTCCCTGGAAGGTGGAGCTGCTTCACTCCACAGTCCTCCAGGGCTATCATGGGACCTGGGCCAGCTGTCTTGCATGTCCTGTCATGACCACCTTCACAACTACCCCTCTGCTGTGGCCTGTAGACACAGCTCTGGGAGTAAATCTACACCTAAGATGTACTCCAGCATAAAAGGCACAGGCACCATGTGGGCTTGTGGGGCATGGTCTGTCCCCACCAGGAGGGACACTGTCTTTGTCTTGATTGTTGGGGACTGTGGCCATCATCATGACTTATGGGCCTGGGAACTTTCCTGTTTGCCAAATCCCAGGCTGCACTTGGCCATAATGTCTACCAGGGTCAGTACACTCTGCACATTGGGGACCTATAGGTGGCTAGCTCCACATGTGGCATTTATCACCCATGCATTCCTTCAGGGTGGGTGCCTAGGCTGGATTCCTAGTCATGCTGAAACACAGTCCCCTCACTCCTCCTAGAAGCAACCAGGTCGACTTTCAGTTGCACAGTTCAGACTTCTCAGGATGCTTGTCTACCTCTGCCTCTTTCAGGTACTGCTGGTGGGCATATCTGTTCCCACAGCTCAAGAAGGGCCAAAGTAGCCTGGGTGCTATCTCCTGGCAATCCACCCCTGCTGCCAGGAGATCAGTCATCATTTGCATGTGAGTGATTGTGATGGGCACTTCCTTTCTTTTTGTGTGTCACTTCCAGGACTCTTTCTGTGCACCTTTTGGACAGCCATCTGCTTGGGCTTCTCCCAGGCCAACCTTCATGCTAGTAACTTCATTAAAGTGGGCATCAGAGACATAAATGTGGTGGGCTAAACATGCTAAAAAGCAAAGTCTCTCATGCCACTGGTAAATCTTCCATCATGTGGTCCCCATGTATTCAGATTAAACATCAGCTGACACAGATATAAAACAATCTCAAAAAATTTAATACCAAACAAAAAAGGAAACAAATAACAATCAATAAATGGGCAAAGAAACTGAAGAGACATTTCCCAGAAGTGTGAAGAGTCAACAAATATAATGAAAAGTGTTCCACATCTCTAGCAATTAGATATATGCAAACTAAAACTACACTGAGATTTCTTCTCACTCTAGTCACAATAGCAATTATCAAGGATAGAAGCAACAATGAACTTGGTGAGGATGTTGGGGGAAAGGTATATTTATATACTGCTAGTAGGATTGCAAATTGGTGCCACCACTCTGGAAAGGAGGATGGAGATTCTTCAAAAAACTTAGAATAAAACCACCATTTGACCCAGTTATCCCACCACTTGGTATATAACCCAAAGTAATTAAAATCAGCATACTACAGTGACATGGTCACATCAATGCACCCTACATGTCTTCAGTTACTGCTCAGTTAATCCCTATCAGGGGGGTAATTCACTGATTGGGTTAAGGCTATAATAAACCAGTCATTTAGCCTCTGAATATTCTTGCATTGTCTCATTCATGAGCTTTTGGGGGATACCTAATGTCTAAACCACAACAGACTCAGGGCTGTTGTGGGAAAAAGACTGATCAAGGAATAGCACTCAGAGAGGAGAACTCCAAATAAATTATTTTACACCAGGGACCCAGAGAAAAATCAAACTCCAAATTCTGAACACCCATCCACAGTTTCTCACAATATTTATAGGTTATGTGTGATGGGCTGGCAGATTTGACTCCTGGAAATGTTACAGGTCAGTATATATGGGCAATGACCAAACAGACTACGTGTTGCTCTGAGACTCCATGTTATGTAGTAAATGAGCTTCTCCCATACGAATCCCCCACCTCTATACCCATCATCAGTTAAGTAGCATGACATGGTTAGCAATACAGAATGACAATTCTTATGTAATAAAAAATTGCTGTCTTTTGATTCCTATTGCTCCTAAACAAGACACCAAGTGAATGGTGATTGTGTGGATGTTAGTAACCGTTCTTTAGTTTGTGCCTAGGTAAGGGTCATTTTGACCCACTTCCCCCTCTGTCAATGATTCCATGATGTTAATTTGTAATTTCAAATCATAGCAACAGACACTTATGATTCATGTGATTTGGGGTATAAAAGGCCCTACAACCCTATGTTTGGGGCTATTCTCTCAATAGTCATTTTTGGGGCATTGTGTGAACAGTCAGTGGGCTGGCTTAATGAAGACTCTCATTGGATTTCTCAGTAGCAATCAATCTGTTCTTAACTTGCACCTCACAACACTATGTATTGTCCTAAATTTCTACTCTACAGGACATGTGGTTGTGCACGGGCTCTAGAAGGAAGTATGTTTACAGAAGCAGACTGCAGTAAGGGGAAGAACTGCCTCCTCTTACAAGGCCTTCAGGAAATATCTAGCCTTGGGCCCTGAGCCCCTACAGGTACAATTACACTTCAAAGGGGAGGAGTCAGACTCCCAGTGAAAGTTATCTACACTCCAAAAGATAGGGGCACATGGCCAATCAGACTTCCTGGGAAAAGGTTGAGAGAGGGGAGGGGAACTCACCCCTTCCCCAGGGATAGGTTTCTTACCATAACATTTCTACATTCTTACTTCACAACCAGGTCTGGGTTTGCAATCACACTTTTCCCAGAGTCTCAAGGAGGTTCAGTGGTATTACCAGAGAATAAGTGAGGCTTAGAATATTCCCTCAGAGCCCCCTTGTTCAGGGCCTCCATGAGGTTCTCAGTGAATCCCAGGACCTTGCCCAGGTGCTCAGTGAAGTTCAGCCACTAGCAGGGTCACAGTGGTGATCAATGCTTTGTCCAGTGTCTTAGTGAGGTTCAGGGTCCTTTCAAGGATCTCAGTGGGCTCAGGCCTCTCTCCATGGTAACAGTGGTATCATGTTTTAATAAACCCATGTTCCCAGGCTGGAAATGATAAATTGAAGAATCCAAATAAGGTGGGGTCTGAGCAGCAGCTCAGAGTAATCCTACCAGAAAAAAATGGCAAGAGACAGAAATCAAGTTCACTTAGGCAGGAGGTTAAGAAGGTTTGTAAGGTTTCAAATTGACTCAGAACAAACATGTGACTCTGACAGAGCTTTTTGTGATATTATCAGGCCTCCTGCATGAAACCACTACCTTTATTGTTCAAAAATTTTTTATTATATTTATTCTAATTGGTTGTACTTGACATTAAAATGCAATTATATTTTGATAGGTCATACATAAATGGAGTGTAATCTCTCATTTTTTCTGATTATACATGTTGCAGATCATGCAGTCATGCATGTACATGTGGTGATAATGTCTGTTTCACTCTACTATCATTCCTTCCTCCACACCCCTTCCCCCTATTCATTCCTCTCACCTATTATAAAGTAACTCTATTCTTCCCTTATCTCCCACACCTTATTGTGAAATAACTTCAGCATATTAAAAAATATTTTGGCATATTGTTTTCTGGGTTTGGCTTATTTCACTTAGCAGGACATATTCTAACTTCATCCATTTACCAACAAATGCCAGAATTTCATTATTCTTTAAAGCTGAGTAATATTCCATTGTATAGTTGTACTTGCTTCTGGGAGAACTGACAGAAAAAGTACATCTCAATTGACAATAAAAGAACCATTGTCCTATCTTTTAAATGCCCATGTGTGGTGTGATTTGGGTATATTTCTTGCCAGGTGTTTTAAGACCAAGTTCATCAAAATTGATCTTTTTCCTTTCTAGTATTAGAGTCAGCTGAGATTTATCAGGGATCACTCTTGGGAACTCATTAGAAGCCTTCTGGATCCTTTAGCTTTTCCTCTAGCAGTTGTGCCATCTTCCAGGATGGATCAAGGTCTTGCTGATCCCATGTGACTTTCATTGGTTTCCCTTTCTGGCTGCATGTGGTTTCCCATTATCCACTCCAATGACCCTGCTATTTGCAGAGTGTGCACTGGTTCACATCCTGTTCTCTAGGGTACTCTCAACACCCCTGATCAACAGGTCAGGTGACTCCCCAGAGTTGTAGGGCTCTCAGAGGTGTCCTGTTTTTCCCTTGATCCTGGATGACCTTAGAGGACAAGCATCAAAATATTGGTGACTTTTTCCTTGTCCCTTTTACTCACTTGACTTTGATCTCCACATTTTGATTTTAAACATCTAGCAGGTCAGTTTTGCCAGTCTTGAAGTAAGCGTCCTGGGTTTTAACTTCAATGTCTATAATTAATTGGGGTCTGTATTACAACTGGAAGTCAGGATTACATCCTATCTGTCCTATAGGTGATGGACTATTGTCTCAACTTAACTCAACTTGTTCTATCAGAACAGTATTTCTGCAAAGCACTAACAGGCAACAGTTATAACACCTAAGGAAAATTTTAAAAAGTTAATAAGAGCAAAAATTTGTATAATAGTTATGAACCAAGAAGCATAATTTTTATAATCCCAAACATTTACTTAGTTATGTATTATATCTCCTTTATATTTTGAGATCTCAGTAACATTTACAATGAAAAAAGCTAACTTTTGAACAAACCTTAAATTAGTTTAATTCTAGAGTACATTGGAGCCAACAAATATAAAATATGAGAGGCAGAATCTTATCAGGGAGGGAGGGTTCCTGACAACTTTTAGGTAAAGTGTTCCATTTCTGAAGATGATCTTTGACCCTTTCTTAAATATCATTTCACAGTGATTTCACATATTATTTCCTTAATCTATCTGAATATTAGTTAATAAAATACAAAATTAAAACTGAAGCATGAATTAAACATAAAGGCCAACAGAGTTCTTAAGTTAAACAAATCAAACTCTCATTAATACCTTCCAAAAATACACTTAAATTCCCATCTCAGTGTAAAGAAAGACACAAAATTATTTATATAACTTTTTTCTTTTTTTTACGTCATGAAAAGCTGTTAACTATTTTTATTTCAGACCAATTTTTAGACAAGATCTCAGGTACATGGTATTACTTAGCTACATATTATTATTTCCTTTTAAAATTCATATTTGTATTATAAGAAATTTAAAGAAATTTTTAATTTTTATATATGTATTCACCATATTTCATGACACTTGAATGAAAAAAATATTTTCATTATAATACATATGTTACCTGTTAATGCACTCTTCTTTTTTTTTATTGTAAACAAATGGAATACATGTTGTTTCTGTGTTTATACATGGCGTAAAGGCATACCATTTGTATAATCATAAATTTACATAGGGTAATGTGGTTTGATTCATTCTGTTATTTTTTCCCTTCCTCCCCACCCCTCTCACCCCCCTTTTCCCGCTATATAGTCCTTCCTTCCTCCATTCTTGCCCCCCTCCCTAACCCTAACTCTAACCCTAACACTAAACCCTCCCACCCCTCATTATGTGTCATCATCCACTTATTAGTGATATCATTCGTCCTTTAGTTTTTTGAGATTGTCTTATCTCACTTAGCATGATATTCTCCAATTTTATCCATTTGCCTGCAAATGCCATAATTTTATCTTTCTTTATGGCTGAGTAATATTCCATTGTATATATATAACACAGTTTCTTTATCCATTCATCAATTGAAGGACAGCTAGGTTGGTTCCACAATCTGGCTATTGTGAACTGAGCAGCTATGAACATTGATGTGGCTGTATCTCTGTAGTATGCTGATTTTAAGTCCTTTGGGTATAGGCCAAGGAGTGGGATAGCTGGGTCAAATGGTGGTTCCATTCCAAGTTTTCTAAGGAGTCTCCACACTGCTTTCCAGAGTGGCTGCACTAATTTGCAGCCCCACCAGCAATGTATGAGTGTACCTTTCTCCCCACATCCTCGCCAACACCTGTTGTTGCTTGTATTGTTGATAATCGCCATTCTAATTGGGGTGAGATGGAATCTTAGGGTGGTTTTGATTTGCATTTCTCTTATTACTAGAGATGTTGAACATTATTTCAGATGTTTGTTGATTGCTTGTAGATATTCTTCTGTGAAGTGTCTGTTCATTTCCTTAGCCCATTTGTCAATTGGGTTATTTGCATTCTTGGTGTAGAGTTCCTTGTGTTCTTTATAGATTCTGGTGATTAGTGCTCTCTCTGAAGTATGATTGGCAAAGATTTTCTCCCACTCTGAAGGCTCTCTCTTCACATTGCTGGTTGTTTCCTTTGCTGAGAGAAAACTTTTTAGTTTGAATCTATCCCAGTTATTGATTCTTGCTTTTATTTCTTGTGCTATGGGTGTCCTGTTGAGGAAGTCTGGTCCTAAGTCAACATGTTGAAGCTCTGGACCTACTTTTTCTTCTATAACATGCAGGGTCTCTGGTCTGTTTCCGAGGTCCTTAAATCAATTTTGAGTTTAGTTTCCTGCATGGTGAGAGATATGGGTTTAGTTTCATTCTGTTGCATATGGATTTCCAATTCTCCCAGCACCATTTGTTGAAGAGGCTATCTTTTCTCCATTGCATATTTTTGGCACTTTGTCTAGTATGAGAAAATTGTATTTATTTGGGTTTGTGTCCATGTCCTCTATTCTGTACCATTGATCTACCTTTCTATTTTGGTGCCAATACCATGTTGTTTTTGTTACTATTGCTTTGTAGCATAGTTGAAGTTCTGGTATTTTAATACCCCCTGATTCATTCTTCCTACTAAGGATTGCTTTAGCTATTCTGGGTTTCTTATTCTTCCAGATGAATTTCATGATTGCTTGCTCTATTTCTGTAAGGTACGTCATTGGGATTTTAATTGGAATTGCATTGAATCTGTATAGCACTTTTGGTAGAATGGCCATTTTAACAATATTAATTCTTCCTATCCAAGAACATGGGAGATTTTTCCATCTTCCAAGATTTTCTTTAATTTTTTTCTTTAGTGTTCTGTAGTTCTCATTGTAAAGGTCTTTCACCTCTTTTTTGAGATTGATTCCCAAGTATTTTATTTTTTTTGAGGCTATTGTGAATGAGATAGTTTTCCTAATTATTCTTTCCAAAGATTCATCACTTATGTATAAAAATGCATTAGATTTATGTGCATTGATCTTATATCCCACTACTTTACTGAATTCACTTATGAGATCTAAAAGTTTTCTGGTGGAATTTCCTGGTTCCTTTAAGTATATAATCATATCATCAGCAAATAAGGATAGTTTGAGTTCTTCTTTTCCTATTCGTATCCCTTTAATTTCTTTGGTCTGTCTAATTGCTCTGGCTAGACTTTCAAGGATGATATTGAATAGAAATGGTGAAAGAGGGCATCCCTGCCTTGTTCCAGTTTTTAGGGGTAAAGCTTTCAGTTTTTCACCATTTAGAATGATATTAGCCATGGGCTTAGCATAGATGGCCTTTACAATGTTAAGAAATGTTCCCACTATCCCTATTTTTTCTAGTGTTTTGAGCATGAAGGGGTGCTATATTTTATCGAATGCTTTTTCTGCATCTATTAAAATAATCATGTGATTCTTAACTTTAAGTCTCTTGATATGGTGAATTACATTTATTGATTTCGATGTTGAACCAAACTTGCATCCCTGGGATGAAATCCATTTGATCATGGTGCACTATCTTTTTAATACATTTTTTATGTGATTTGCTACAATTTTGTTGAGAACTTTTGTGTCGATGTTCATTAAGGATATTGGCCTGAAATTTTCTTTCCTCGATGTGTCTCTGTCTGGTTTAGTTATCAGGGTAATATTGGCTTCATAGAATGAGTTTGAGAGGTTTCCCTCCTCTTCTATTTCATGGAATACTTTGAGGAGTATTGGAATGAGCTCTTCTTTAAAGGTTTTGTAGAACTTGGCTGAGAACCCATCTGGTCCTGGACTTTTCTTTCTTGGTAGGCTTTTGATGACTTCTTCTATTTCATTTCTTGAAATTGGTCTATTTAAATTATGTATGTCCTCCTCATTCAGTTTAGGCAATTCATATGTCTCTAGAAACCTGTTGATGTCTTCAAAACTTTCTATTTTGTTGGAGTATAGATTTTCAAAGTAGCTTCTAATTATGTTTTGTATTTCAATCGTGTCTACTGTGATATTTCCTTGTTTATTCCAAATTTTAGTGATTTGGATTTTCTCTCGTCTTCTCTTTGTTAGTGTGACTAAAGGTTTATCAATTTTGTTTATTTTTTCGAAGAACCAACTATTTATTTTGTCAACTTTTTGTATTGTTTCTTTTGTTTCAATTTCATTGATTTCAGCTCTGAGTTTAACTATTTCCTATCTTCTACTACTTTTGGTGTTGGTCTGTTCTTCTTTTTCTAGGGCTTTGAGCTGTAGTGTTAGGTTGTTTATTTGTTGAGTTTTACTTCTTTTATTGGATGCACTCCATGAAATAAATTTTCCTCTAAGTACTGCTTTCATAGTGTCCCAGAGATTTTGATATGATGATTCTTTGTTCTCAATTACCACTAAGAATTTTTTTTAATTTCCTTCCTAATATCTTCTGTTATCCATTCATCATATAATAGCATATTGTTTAATCTCCAGGTGTTGGAGTAGTTTCTGTTTTTTACTCTTTCATTTATTTCTAACTTCAATCCATTATGATCTGATAGAATACAAGATAGTGTCTCTATCTTCTTGTATTTGCTGACATTAGCTTTGTGGCATAATATATGGTCTATTTTAGAGAAGTATCTATGTGCTGCTGAGAAGAAAGTGTATTCGCTCTTGGTTGGATGGTGTATTCTATAAATGTCCGTTAAGTCTAAATTATTGATTGTGTTATTGAGATCTATGGTTTCTTTATTCAATTTTTGCTTGGAAGATCTGTCCAGTGGTGAGAGAGGCATGTTAAAGTCACCTAGTATAATTGTGTTATCGTCTATTTGGTTTCTGAAATTGAGAAGGATTTGTTTGACATACATGGATGAGCCACTGTTTGGGGCATAGATGTTTATGATTGCTATGTCTTGCTGATTTATGCTCCCTTTAAGCAGTATGAAATGTTCTTCTTTATCCCTTTACCCACTTCTAATTTGTGTTACCCTTGAAATCAAAGATATCAAACAAGTCTAGTTAATACTCTATGTCCATCATTCCTGTCAAAGAAAAATATTTAGATGCAATGGACATTGCACTTTATATAACTTATAGATTGATTTGTGACCTAGAAACATGTAGATTAGTAATCTTGAAGATATCTTTACTCCTAACCAATTTAACTTATGTGAAATGAGAGGCATTTGGATCCATTTGGGTGACAGTTTACCTAGTTTATAAGTTTTCATTTATCTACTTCTAATCTTCACACCATATAAACAATACAGACACAACCATATATGGAGACAACAGATATAGGCAAAGATAAACTTAGAACAGAGAGGAAACAAGAATTTTGTAACTATTTTCTGAGTTTTAAATTTCTATAGGTAGGGGGAAAAGTAACTATTAGATTTATTGCTTTAGAAATTAAAATAGAACCTGTCACAGATTTTTACACTATGACTCAGACCTGGGAAGGGCCTGTGCTTTCCATTTTCCTTCCCTGTGTCTAGGCCTTTAAATGTTCCTGGGGATTCCTTGTACACCCCAAACTGCCTGTGCACTCAATGAGTGCTAAAAACACAATAGCATTTTATCAACTTTGGTATATTTTTCTCTTTTGTCCTAAGACTCTCTTTCCAACATTTTAACATAAGGCCCAAGGACTATCTGGGGAAATTTCAGTGTCCTTTCCCCTGCTGGTCTCCCCTTCTCTAGAGGTTTTTTTCATTAGAGGCTCAAATTGCCCACTGGTAGTCTCTTGCCCCCACATGCCATCCCAAACCCTGGCTGTGGGTTCATGTTTATAAAAAGGGATTCAAATGCCCTTTTGGGAGGTTTCTCACACTCACATCTCAGTCACACTCACACAGCCTCCAGGATGTCCTGACCCCAAGGAAGAACTTCTTTCTTGAGAACAGACTTTCCTACCTCATCTCTGTGTGCAGCTACCTGGATGCTGCTGCACTTAACGGGGTTTGCTCTCTCTCTGTTGCTGATCACCTTTTGATTTTGGACCAGTTTATAGTCCCAGGGATCATAGGTATCATCCTGTACACCATGTCCATCCCAAGAAGGCAATGGGATGCTTCACCTCTAAAGAGAAGTCCCCATGAAACCCTAGGTGATGAATGAATTCCCAGGTTCAGTGTCAATACTGTGGTAATACCAGGGTGCCTCATGGAATCAAGCATGTTCTCAGAAGTAGCTTGGCAAGGTAAACCTTACTTCTGTAGAAGGGTGGGCTACCAAAGTCTGCAAGCAAGAACATGTTCACAGGCTGTCTTCCTATTTTTATCCCCAATGCAGAACTGTCACCTGCTATGATAGGAGGAGTTTGGAGTTACAATAATATGAATGGCTAATGTTAAAATTGGGGAAGGAGACCAGGCATGGTGGCACATGACTAATCCCAGTCGCTCAAAAGTCTGAGGCAGGAGGATCACAAGTTCAAAGCCAGGCTCAGCAAATGCGAGGTGCTAAGCAACTCAGTGAGACCCTGTTCCTAAATAAAATATAAAGTAGGGCTGGGGACGTAGCTCACTGGACGAGTGCCACTGAGTTGAATTCCCAGTACAAAAAAAAAAAAAAATTGGGGAGGGGAAAGAAAGGGCTATAGTTAAAATGGCTGTGCTTGGATACATTCTGGGAATCTCAAAATAAATAATATTGAGGCTTATATCCCAGATAAGGCTAAATACTATATTCTATATACTCAGTGTCATTCTTGAGGTCACAGTGTTGCTCAGGGCCTTCCATGGGGTCTCAATGGGAATCAGTGCCTTGCCCAGGGTCTCCGTGTTACTCAGATCATCCTCAGAATCACAGTAGCACTTGGGATCTAGTCCAGTGTGTAAGCAGGTCTCTGGGCCTTTCCCAGGGTCAAAGCAGTGTTCAGGGATTTCAGAGGAACTCACTTGGGCTCTTGGACCTCCTCAGGGTCTCTGTGGATTTCGGAATATTCCCAAGGTTTTTCGTGGGGCTCAGATCCTTGCTAGGGACTTAGTGGGATTCATGGCCATACCCAGAACTTCAGATTGTATCTGGGACTTTCTCAGAGCCTCAGTGGTGTTCCCAGATCACAGTGTAGCTCAGAAACTTCCTCAAGGGCACACTGGGTTCAGGGCCCTCACAGGGACTTAGGGCATCCCAGGACTTACCTATGTTCTCAGTGGAGCTCAGCACCATTCTAGGGTCACACTGGTGCTCATTGCTTTCCCTGGTGTTGGAATGGGGCTCAGCACCTTCCCCAGTTTCTCAGTGGATCTGTTAGCCTTCCCCGGGGTCTCAGTCAGGTTCAGTGCCTTCTCCAAGTGTGCATAGGGGCTTGGAGCATTTTCTAGGGTCTCATGAGGGATCAGAACATTTCCCAGAGTATCACTGGGACTCAGACCTTCCCCAGAATATCAGTAGAACTCAGGGCTGTCTGCAAATTCTTAGCAATTCTTCCCCAGTACTTCTGTGTTTAGCATTCACTATTCTCAGTGGTGTTCAGAGCCTCCACCCAGATCGTGTAAATGGGCCTTTCTCAGTGTCTCAGTGGTTCTCAAGGCTTTTCCAGGACATCAATGGGGTCATGGCCTTTCTACGTGTTTCAGTGAGTCTCTGGGCATAGCCTTGGGTCTCAAAGGATTCAGGGAATTCCCCAGGGTCACAGTCATGCATAAAGCCCTTCCCATGTTCACAGTCATGCATAGGTCCATTCTCCAGGGTCACAGTCATCCATAGAACCTTCTCCCATATCAGTCATAAAGAGGCCCTTCCTCAGAGTCACAGTTATGCACAAGCTATTTCCATGGTCACAGTCATGGATAGGCCCTCCCTCAGGGTCACATCATGCATTGACCTTTCCCCAGGGTCACACTCCTGTGTAGGTCCTTCCCTATCTCACAGTCATGCATAGGCCCTTTTTCCACGGTCACAGTCATGTTTAGGGCCCACCTCCAGGGTACATGCATGCATAGTGCCTTCCCCAGATTCCCAGTCATGTATAGGTGTCAGGGACCAAGAAGTTCTCATTCTGAGAACATTCTGACCTTTACAATAAGCAGCAGCGCCCCTCCCCCCCTCCTGGCTGATAATTCTGACAGTATGGCGCCTATGGCGCCCACGGCTTCTCTTCCGGGACTACACTTTCCCGCCAGCGCGAACTTCACCTTCCCGCCAGCGCGAATTTGCACCCTATCAGGAACCCAGCAGAAGAACACAACCAACCAGGCTGCACCTTGTCATACCCCTCATTCCCTCAGCATAAATACCCGTGAGAACAATAAAAATTTGCAGCTTGATCAGAATTCCTGTCTTGCTGTCTCTCCCTGCATCTCTTGTCCCTTCATTCCTTCTCTCTTAGGTTTGCCGTCCTCGTTGATGTCCTGCGGGCCGGGACATATAGGGCCTTCCCCAGAATCACAGTCATGCATGGACTTTTCCCAGGATCACAGTCATGCATAGTTCCTTCCCCTGTGTCACACTCATGCATAGGTCCCTTCCCCCAGGTTGCAGTCATGAATAGGCCCTTCCGCATGGTCCCAGTCTTCCATAGAGCCATTCCCCATGGTCACAGAAATGCACAGGACCCTTCCTGAGTGTCATAGTCATGCACAGGACTTTCCACATTGCCACAGTCACACATAGGACCCTTATACAAGGTCACAGTCATACAAAGGGCCCTTTCCCATGTTCACAGTTTCAGTGGGGCTCTGGTCTTTGCCCTGCCTCTCAATGGGATTCTGGGATTTCTCCACCATCACAGTCATGCACAGACACTTCCCCATGGTCACAATTATGTATAGTTTTTCCCCCAGGTTCACAGTCATACATAGGTCATTCCCTAGGGTCACATTCATGCATAGGCCCTTCTTCAGGTCACAGTCATGCACAGGCCATTCCTCAGGGTCAAAATCATGCATAGAGCCTTTCTGCAGGGTCACAATCATGGATAGGCCCTTTTTCATGGTTGCAGTCTTGCATAGGCCTCATCCCCAGGTTAATAGTCATACATTCAGTCTTCCCAAGGTTACAGACATGTTTAGGGCCATTCCCCAGGGTCACAGTCTTGCATAGGCTCTTCCCCAAAGTCACAGTCATGAATATGGTCCATTGGCATGGTCACAGTCATACATAGGATCTTTCCCAGGGTCACATTTGTGCATCAGTCCTACTTATACTGCCATTTACCGGTGACGAGTTCGGCTCCCTCTAAAGTTTGAACACTAGAGAAGCATGCCAAGGCAAGCATATTAAGCAGGTTTTAGGTAAAAGTAGTAATAATACAGACTTCTTCTGGGAGGGAGAAGGGGCCCATGGCTGATATTCTAAAGTCCCCAGAAGTAAACCCACCCTACATCTTTTATAGGCTAAGGTCTCTTTTGTCCTCTAATTCTCTCCCCCCTTATCTCTCCTTCCTGCCTATGTGACTAGGCCTGGGTTTGCAGGTGAGATGCATAAAGTGATAAGCAGACTGGGCAGGGGGAGGGCCAAACAGATTCAGCCAGGCAAGGGCCCAGGGGGCATTAATTAGCAGTTCCTTGTTTGAAGTCCTTGATAAGGGCAGGTAAATTTGGTAATCAGTGGGCTCTGAGAGATCCTTGACATTCCATTCTCCCAGGGGCAGTCTCCAATTTCCAGAGACAGATGGTTTTTATGACCTCCATTTCTTCCATTTGACCCAATCCTCTATTTCTATACTAACTGCCTGTCCCCAATTCTGGCTTCACTACCTCTGGGTCACAGTCATGCTTAGGCCCTTCACCAGGTACAAAGTCATGCATAGGCCCTTCCCCATTGTCAAAGTCATATCTAGGCCCTTCCACAGGGCCACAATCATGCATAGGCCCTTTTCCATGGTCACAATCATACATAGGCCCTTCCACAGGGTCACAGTCATGCATAGAACACTTTCCAAGGGTCACAGTCATGCATATGGATCTCTCCATGGTCACAGTCATGCTTACAGTCATTCTCCAGGGTCAAAATCATGCATAGATGCTTCCCTGGGGTCAGAGGCATACATAGAGCATTCCCCAGGGTCACAGTCATGCATAGGACTCTTTTGCATGGTCGCACTTGTTAAGAACAGGGTGACATCTGTAAACCCCCCCACAGGAGAGGGCGCACAAACACTAAGGAATGAGAGACTATCTTAATCACCAGGATGCAGGTGGTTGCAACAGCGCCCTCAAGAGCCATTACAGGACAAATAGGACATGCTGGGTCCCCGGGGTTATCAATTCTGTTAAGAGATATCTGTCCAAGGAATGTGCAGCTGCCCAGGAACCTTATCTATCAAGGACAGGCGGGCTTAGCCCCGACTCATCTCCTGCATAGTTTACCCCTTCCCTCCTCCCTTCTTCCTCCAGGACTGTTCAGTTCTGGTGGGACCCAATGAGAATCAAATAGACTGGTGGGACCCAACCAAAGAAGACAAATGTTTAGCTGTTCAAATTTTAACCAATAATGTACAGGACTTTGTGTGTGAATGTTCAAAACTCTCTTAAATACAGTGCTTTCTCACCCCTTGGAGCCGCTCCCCACTCAGCCATTGTAGTGGTCTGAGGGACTGGTTGCAGTCCAAGCTGGAACTTGCAATAAAATCTCATCGTGTTTCTTACATTATCGTGTGTGCACTTTGACTCTCTGGGGATCAGTTGATACTGAACCCCAACATTTGGGGGCTCGCCCGGGATAGGCTCGTCCAACTCTGCCCCAGGACAGACAAATTGCCAACAGTACCAAGGTTTCTAAGGAGATATGCTATGGAAGGAGGATTGGCCAGCTCCATTTGGTGGGACACAGATCCCCATTTGAGTTTGGTTGAGAATTCTCATTTGGTGGAAGGAAAGAGTTGTGAGTGACCCTGGAGGTTCCACTGTTGAAAGCCATGGGAGATGTCCCCGATAATCAGGATTCATGCCGATGTCCCCAGTGGATGCTGTCTGGGCAGCTATTCATAAAGGATCCTTTGTCTGACTTTGGTAGTGTGAATGAGAAAGGCTTTGTGCCTGTGAGAGTGGTGCGGTTGCTGGCCGGTGAATGTTGGAGAGTCCTGTGAAAATTTGTTTTATTACTTGGATTGCCTCCCTCATTCTTTTTGGTCTGCTTTGTTCTTTTCTCCTCATTATTATGGGACAGGCTCAGGTAACTCCTAAGACTTTCCTCCTGAGTCACTTCTCAGAGGTCCAGGACAGAGGACAGAACTTTGGTGTGGACTACCTAAAGAAGGGTAAGTTTACTACACTGTGCTCCACAGAGTGGTCAACCTTTACCAAGATCTATGCGGAGTGAGTAGAGAAGCTTCTCTCTCCATGCACCCCACAACTGTTTGAGGTGCAGCTTTCTGTCTCTATATTTTTGGAGAGTAAAATGGGCACCCATTGGCTACTTAAAGGCAATTAGTGCAGTTGTCATCCTTGAAAATCAGGTGAGAGATTTCCAGCCTAGGCAAGTTCCAATCATCTGCTCTGTGCAGACCAGGCATGTTGGAATCTGCCAAAGTCATTTCTTTTCTGCCCAGGCCCGGAGCGCAATTGTCACCAGTAGATAGTGTCCCTAGTCCTGAACTACCCAGGATGCATGGAGGCGGAGGAAGGGTTGGAACAACTGCAGGGTTCTCTGACCTGGGCAACTCTCAGGTGGATCCCAAAGGCTCCTGCTCCAGCCTCACCCTCCCGACCTCCCTAAGGGCTATCCAGGGTGTTTGGTAGACCAATGGCACTGAGTGAGAGTGCCAATTACCTTTGCCTCTGTATGGACCATACAGCACACCCCCCACATCCACTCCCTTCAGGATGTTTCCCCTTTTCTCGCTGATCAGACATTAAGCATTCAGATGGTAGGATCAAGAGAAAGACATAGGACAATTAGTATGAAAATGCCCAGGTTCCCTTTGTTTGCATAGTTAGCCTTCACAAGTCTTTCTAGAGTCTTCCCATTATGGTTGCTGTGCTTAAATGTGCCTGCTTTGTTCTCTTTAAGCTGCAAGAGGGGAGCATTTAAAAACCCCTCCTGTGAGACACTCCAAGCAAAGGGCGTTATATGCCTAAGAACCAATAGATGTCCCCTCACCCTCCGGAGATTCCTTTAGCCTACCACGCTTGACATTAATAATCTCTACCATGAAAGGACAAAGCCTTGAGGAATCTTCTACTAAGGGAGGAAATTCAAGGGATCCTCCCAACTTAAGACAGGCAAAAATAAATTTAGGGAGGTTTTTGGAGGATCCTAATGAGTATTGAGATGTTTCAAAACTTACACTAGGTATTTGACTTCACCTGGAAAATTATGCTATTAACCATCTAGAGCACAGGCAGTTCCCAGAAACCATCCTAACTGGGATTTTAGTGAGTTGGATATAAACTTGGTGGTTTCGGAGGTGGGACCAAATGTAATTTGGCTCCCAGGCAAAATTCCCAGACCCCCAGGGTATAGGAACCCGGAGAAAATCACACATAGCCATGGCTGCCCAGGGTTTTTATAGGCTGGGATGAGAGGGGGTTCTGTTGAGTGACAGGTGGACATGAAGAGTCAGTGGAACTTTATAGCCCCCTTAATGGTCACCTTTGGCGAGCTGGCCTTTGTTCCGGCTGCTCAGCTCTGCCACCTACAGTCACCTAAATTTCCGACCTAACATCTTGACCTTTTTGGTGATATAGGGTATAGGGCACCTGAGTCCATCTGGCTACTTCCTGAATGTTAGGGGGCAACATGGGGAGAAAAAAGTTCTGGTTTTAGGTTGGCAGGGAGGCGGCTATAGGAGTGTAGGAGCATCTGCTTGTGTCACCCTGGCAACCTCACTTACGCAGTTCTGGGCAAACCTGAGAAGACAGGGAGCAATCATTAGCAGAAATCCTATCACAAATAGGGGAGTAAGGGTAGGGGTCAGTCAGGTGACAAGAGTGGAGTTCAGTCATCCTGGTCAGAGGTCATTTGATTCTTCTTGCTTCAGCCTTTTATTTAGACATCTGAGAGTTTTGACGTTGCTTCCATTAGGCCGGTTTCAATGATGCAGCACCAACGTTCTCTCAGGAAGAGGTGTGTTCCCCTTTTGTCTGCTGTCAGATCTAGTTTGTGAGTGTTCTGCAAGGAAACCTGAGCAATAAATGTTATTTATCTTTGCAGGGATGTCAGGGGGGCAGCAGATTCCTCTAATACCTTCTGGAGTTGCTATTCTAGCTTTTGGTTGGCAGTGACTGCATAACCAAGTCCTCTTCTTGGTATGACCTGTGTTTAGTAGAGATCTCTATATTTCTGTGACTTAGAGATAGACAATCATACTAGTAAGCTAAGATTAAGCCTACCTATGTAGCTTCTGAGAATCTGTAGGCCTTAAACTGACTAAAAAACTCCTGATTTTGGAAGTTTCTCTTGATAGTCAGCAGGTATGTCTGCCTAAGTATTTCCCTCTTGTAGCTTCCAGTCTTCATTTATTCTGGGGGTGGGGGGTTAACACAAGTGTACATCTTAGGTTGCATGTAACTATTGTTTATTTTATATGGCCAAGAATGGCTATATTTCAGTTTTAACTGTTTTACTAGGTGTCCAAGATCAAGCTGGTCAAATTGACCTGTTATTGATTTTCTTGGCCTCTGTATTTAATCTCAGTCTCTAAATTTGATCTTAACCACCAGCAAGCTAGTCTCACCAGTCATAAAGTAAAAGTGCTGGTCTTTAACTTCAATGTCTATGACTTTACAGTTATTCACCCCCTTTTATCAAAAATTAATCAGGCAACAGTTATAGAGTTTACAAGGAAAATACAAAATGGAATCACCAACAGTAGAACATTCAGTTTGTGCAATAGGTATCCTGAATTTTAGCTGAGTCTGAGTTATGCATTTCATCCCCTCTTTGAGATCATAGTAATCTTTACAACAAACATCAAACCTTTGAACACAACTTTAATGAATTAAAGTCTGGCTTTCTTTGGAGCCTTTCTAATATGCAGCTGGGCGAGGCAGAGCCTTATTTCAGGTAAGACAGAACTTTTCACAAAACAGATTTTGAAGATTAAGCGGAGATCAGATGGAGTTCTGTTCTCTGATGGAAATGCAGTTCTAACGAGTTACATCAGTAATCTTTATGTATGTCTTAAAATCAGGTTAAGGATTATGTAAGCATTATTCTTTGTTTTCAGGAAAGTTACAGAGACTAGGACATCTATGTAACTTTTTTGCAGCTGCAAAGTGCAATGTTAGCAGCTCTGTGTAGCTCTCAAGAAAGCCCACTGTCCAAAATTTCTGTAAGGTGGGCAGGAACCAGAGAAGGGAGCTGAGGAAACACTCGTTTTCTGGCAAAGGAATTCCTTCCTGCCCAAGAGCTGTGTTTGAGAACAATGTCAGAGCTGATAGGATTCCTGCACAGAGCCTCCCCAGTGAGGGTACTGCCACAGCAGCCAGGCATCTTGTGCCCCTGCATAGGAACATTCCTAGGTACTAGGCCACAGCCTTTCTCACGTACATATAATCAACTTAGTTATATGCAAACTTGTTGAAATTTGCCCTTTACTTACCCAGACTTTCTTAGCAATTACTTTGACCCTCATATATTCCATCACACAAGAACTTTCTGTCTTAGAATCACTCTTACTTTCTAATGAATACATTCCCATACTTAGAACCTTCTGTTTTTCCTTCCTATCTGGTGAGCACTTTGTGGTGAAAAATTCACATTCCTTCCATACTGGCCAAAGTGAGTGAGCTATCAAGAAGGCATATTGGAATCTGTGTAGATGTTGACCTGTTTACCTTTGGATAAAATTAGAGCCCTGATCAGAGCAAAGAGTTCTGCTTTTTGGGAAGTGGTCCCTTCTGGAAGGCAATTGGCTTCCAGAACTGAGGCGGTGGTGACAACTGCATAAAGCGGCTCTACAGCATCCATCAGGACTCAGCACAGAACTGCCATGTACAAAAATGGTTAGGTCAGGTGAGGGGAGTGGGTAATTGAAGAGGTTCTCACGAGGTGAACGTAGCGCCTCTAGCACCTGTGGGAGTGGAAGGGATTTATGGCTTAAGAGGCTCTGCTGTTGAGTGGAAAACACAGTTATTTTTTGAAGTAGGATGAGTTTTAGAGCTTCCTTAGTTAATTCAGCTGCTGTTGCCAGTGCTTGGATACATGGTAGCCACCCACGAACCGTGGAATGGCTGCTTGGAGAGGTATGCCACCGATCTGTGAGAAGGTCCAGCTGGTTGCATGAGGAGGCCAGTGGCAACACCCTGCTTTTCATCTGTGAAGAGGTGGAAAGGACAGTTAGGGTTGGGGAGAGAGAGAGCAGGGGAGGATATAAGAGCATCCCTGAGCTTGTAAAAAGAGTTGGCTATCATCTTGGTGGAGGTAAGGGGCCCATGTGGAGTCTCTTTTACTGCCTAATATAGGGGTTTGGCAAGGAGTGCAAAATTAGGGACCCAGTGTCTGAAAAAGACAGCTAAACCCAGGAAAGAGAGAATGTAATCTGCCATTTCTGGTGGCTGTAAGTCACACAGGGCTTGGATTCTCTCTGTTGTGAGACTCTTAGAGGTAGGAGAGAGGAGTATGTCCAAATATGTGACTGAAGGGGTGGTGAGCTCAGCTTTGGCTGGAGAGATTCGATAGCCTGGAGAACCCAGGAGGTTAAGGAACTGAGCAGTGTGAGTCTGGCAGGCCTTGAGGGATGGCTGCATAGGAGGAGGTCATCCACATATTGTAGGAGTGTGCTATTTCCCAAGTCACAAGTAGCCAAATCCTGAGCTAAGTCTTGCCCAAAAAGGTGAGGACTGTCCTAGAATCCTTGTGCTAAAACTGTCCATGTCAGCTGTTGAGACCTAAAGGATGTAGGATCCTCCTATGTGAAGGCAAGGAGGTAATAGGAGTCACAGTGAAGGGGAACTGTAAAGAAAGCATCTTTGAGATCCAGGACTGTGAAGTGGGTGGTAGAAGGGGAATGTGGGGAAGAAGGGTGTAAGGATTAGGAACCGCAGGGTGGATGGGAATAACTGCCTCATTAATTAGATGGAGGTCCTGAACCAAGCGATAGGTTCCTGAGGGTTTATGTACTGGCAGTATGGGGGTCTCACAAGGGGAGTCAGTAGGGATAAGGAGTCCCTGAGTAAGCAACAGGTCTGTAATGGGTTTAAGTCCTTCCCTGTGAGTATGGGAAATTGGAAATTGGAGACATGAAGAAAACTTAGCTTGAGGTTTCATTTGGATAAGGACTGCCTTGTGGTGGGAAGCTATGACTGGCTTGGAAGTGTCCCAGACTTGGGGATCTTCCAGGTCTGGGGACAATGGTAGGGTAGGTGGTGTGGGGGTGTTAGAGAATGTATGAAACAGATGTAGAAGAAGGTGAGCACTAGCAGTGTGCCTGGGAAGAAGCTGTAGGGTGGATCCTAGGGGTTGGAGAACATCTCTTCCTAGGAGGGGGACTGGACAGGAGGGAATAACTAGGAGCGAGTGTGTACAAGGATGTCCCTCCAGGGAACAGGCTACTCTAGCTGTTCTGCTTGGGAAGGAGGGTTTTCCATCAATTCCCATAACCAAAACCTGGGAAGGAAATAAAGGCTTAGAGTGGGCAGGCAAGAGAGAATAGCTGGCCCCCATGTCCACAAGGAAAACTATGGATTCACCCGCTACCTGGAGCTTTTACCCTGGCCTGGCTAGGGTTATAGGGGTCCTTGAGTCTGGGCTCCTTCAGTCTTTTGCGAATTCCAAAAGCTCATGGGAAGGGACTGCCTGGCTGGCCACACCTTTGCATAGAGAAGCTGGGCAGTCACTCTTCCAGTGTCCTGCTTGTATGCAGGTGGGACATGGCCAGGTGGGGGCCCCTGGGTTTGGACATTGAGCCCAGTGACCTTCACATTTGCACTTGAAGCAAGTCCCTGGTGGAGAGGATTGCTGGTCCCCTTTGAAGCTCTCACTGGAGCAGCAGGCCAGCTACCAAGGCTTGGGATTGGAGTGTCACCTTTTTCTGTAAACAAGCTTGCCTGGCCAATTCAGGTGAATTTTTTTTTGGGGGGAGGGGTCATTATAGACTTTAAAGGCCAATTTTACCAGATCTCAGATAGGGGTTTGAGGGTCCTCCTTAGCTCATTTGAGCTTTTTTCTTATATCAGGAACTGACTGAAAAATGAAGTAGGTTGCTAGCGCTGTAGCCCCAGAAGGGGATTTAGGGTCCAGTTAGTATATCTAGTAAGGGCCTCTGTATGGCAGTTAAGAAACAGAACTGGATTCTCATCTGGATTCTGGGTAATTTCCCTCAGTTTATCAGAGTTTACCACCGTATTGGAGACTGCTTTCATGCCTGCTATGAGGTATTGGACCATGCAAGCACAGTAATGGTGGCTTTGCTGGCCTTTCCAATAGTTGCAGCTTGGTTTGGTTATTGGAAACTGCCCCTGTGGGTGAAGTTATGTCTGTTAAATGGGCTTGGTCAGTGTGGTCCTGTGCTGCCTGTTGGATACCGGGAGTGGAAGAAAGGATATTAAGACTATAAGTTTGGGAAAGGTACTTAAATTCCTTAATATAAGTAGAGGAATCAGCAGAGAAAGACCCTAAATGAGAATGGAACTTAGATTCACATAACCCCTTTGTGCCAGAAACCTCTCGGAGAGGATAAAGAAGCTCTGGGTTAGACAGTTGGAGAGTCTGATAAAGTTGCCTGTTAGTGCTGACAGGGGAGGAGGGAGCAGACTGAGCATAGAGGCATTCTTAAGGAGGAGGTAGAAGGGGAAGTGGGAGGACTCTGAGAGGGAAGGGGGGAGGAGGAGTTGCATCTGCAGGAGGAAGGGACAGGTTTACATGAGGAGGACAGGAAGAGGAGGCAGAGTTCTGGCCACAGCATGGAGGGGGGTGGGGTTTGGGACCACTACAGGGAGAAGAATATGGGTGGTGGAGCAGGTAGAAGGAGGAGTGGGACAAGTGCCAAATTCCAAAAAGAAAGCTTGCAAATGGCTGTGAGTGCTTTTCGGTTGCCATCTAAAACACTGAGGATTGACCATGGTCCAATAAAAACCTAACCGCTTTTCTACCTTAAAACAATGGCTGCCCAAGTCTGTGAGAATTTGAAAGTCAAGAGTGCCCTCTGGTGGCCATCTTGAACCATTACTTAGAATATACTGAGGCCAGACCAAGGTCGAATAAAAAATTAGCCACTTATGGCTTAAGTATCTGGGAAGTCCCAGTTTGGTAAAATTACGGTGGATACACCCCAAAGGAGTTTTGGGGTCCAATGAGCTCCTGGTATTTCACATTAGCCCTCCAATTTTACCCAGAGAGAGATGTGCAGAAGCAGAAGAGGCGTCGCAGTTCTGACTTGTGTACACCGGATGACGACTGGCAAGCCAAAAACTGAGACTTCTCTCAAGTCTTGGGGGCCTGAGATGGACACGGAGTCTAACCGGAAGCCCAGACGAGTCTGCTGTGACCAGAGGTGGATGGGCGGAGGGAGTCTGTGGCCCGCCAAGGGAACAGAACCCTCTGTGGAATGGAAGGGAAATTGAAGCTGCAAATGGGAAAAAACCCCAGGGAACTTACCGTGATTTGAAGGGGGATGGAGCAAATGGAGCAGAGCTGAGCAGGAGGGGACAGAACCTCCTGGTTCTTCTGAGGAGGGGGTGGGTCTCAACCCCAAGGTGGGGGAGACTGAAAAACATCTCCCCTGTCTGGGTACCAAATGTAAGCGCGGTGGGCTCTGCGGGCTCAGCGGGCAGTTAGCGGACAAATAAAATTGAATAGAAAGTGGCCAGAGCAAGCTTTATAGGAATTTGGCTCTCAGGCGAAATTCCCAGACCCCCGGGGGGTATAGGAACCGGGAGAAAATCCCATGTGGCCCTGGCTGCCCAGGGTTTTTATAGGCTGGGATGGGAGAGGGTCCTGTTGAGTGACATGAAGAGTGAAAGTGGACATGAAGAGTCAGTGGAACTTTCTAGCCCACTTGATGGTCACCTTTCACAGGCTGGCCTTTGTTCCAGCTCCTTGGCTATGCCACCTACAGTCACCTAAATTTCCAACCTAACATAGGATGCCTAGAAATCTATTATGAGACCTTCAGGAAAATCCTGCTATTTTCATGAAGAGACTCAGGAAGGCAATAAGAAGACACACCAACCTGAATCCTGAATCCATAGAGAGCCACCTACTTTTAAAGCATAAATTTATCATTCAGTCAGCCCCAAACTTTTACAGGAAATTACAAAAATTGGCACATGGCCCTGATCAATCCTTAGATGAACATTGCATCTTCCATTGTTTTAAATAGAGATCAAAAAGAAAGAAAAGGGAGCATAAAGACAAGAAAAAGGGCTTATTAAATATCTTTCAAAATGACAGAAACTTTTCATGCCTTGCAATAGCCCATGCAATTCACCCATTTTAGGAGTGTAAGCAAACTGCCTAGTTCAAAACCTTAGAATAATGAAGCAGTAATTTCCCCCACCCTGTAGTTCTTACTCTGTTATCTGAAATTCCAGCTGCTGTTTGGTTTACTAAGTTAGATTTAAAAGATGTGTTTTTCTGTGTACGCTAGACTCTGAATAGCAATTTCTGTTTGCCTTTGAGGAACCAGATAATGTGTCTCAACTAACCTAGAGAGTGTTGCCTCAGGATTTAGATGACCCTCACCTGTTCTGGACAAACCTTAGCTAAGGACTTAACAAAGTTCAGAGATAAAACATCTGTAATTGTTCTCCAGTATGTAAACTCCTAAACTTCTTAGCTGATAGGAATGATAACATCTCAAAAAACTAAAGCTTAATTATGCCATCAACAGGTTCAATACTACAGGAAAATAGACACCAGAGGACAATATTCTGTCTCACGATATTGTCCCAGTAAGGTCCCCAAAATGGACCTTACTTCAAGATCCTGTCCTCAGCTTATGTGGGGGTGTCTGGAAATCCATCCAGTGCTTGACAAAGATCCTCTGGAGGATGATTGCAAAGGCTCATCCTAAAAGGAATTGCCAGATGTTTTGCTCTGAAGCATGGTGTTTTTGCTGCTGTGTTTTTCTGATAATATATTACTCATTTCAGTCTGAACGGATTGCTTAAGGGGATGAGGGGAATACAACAAAAATTCCAGAAAATATTACCTACAATCTGAAAAACAATGGGTCTTTACCACTAACAAAATTAAAAATAATTTTGCAACCATACAATGAGTCCCTGAAAGCCTCTGGAGAAAATAGTTGTAGATCTGCCTTTGTCTCCAACAGGCTGGTTAAATTTTAATGATGGTTTTGTTCATGTGTGGTGGTGAGGTAAGAGAATAAGGTTTCATAACATTTCTTCCTTCCTACAAAGAATATGTCACCCCTATAATAAACGTTGGTACACAATTACAATTGGGACCACTGCCCTACTGTATCCCTTAACTCAGCAATTCAGATATTAACCAGATGGACCTAGTAGAGATAGTCACATGAGATTACTTGTCTATTGTTTTAACCATGAGAATAATAAGAATAGTCTTAGGTCACATAGAGTTTAGATATTAAGGAAGTAAATATTGTATTAGTTCACCGATGTAGTTAGATATTCTTAAAACAATTGTGATTAGGTAAGGATAATCTGTAAGGTTACTGTTTTCTCATAATTTTCTGTTCCTTGTTAAAAACAATTTCTGCCTATACTTTGAAAACTTCTTTAATATTAACCACAAGACTGCCATTATAGCCTGAAGAAAAATGTATATAAACTCAGCCTTCCCCAGAATAAAGTGGGATTGATTCACCAGAACTAGAGTCTGTGTCTTTCATTCTCCATCCATCGCCATCGCTGTCTCCCCGCGCCCCGTTTACCAGTGTGGAACCCATGGACTCCTGCTAGGGCTGGACCCCGGCAAGAGGTGCCCAATGTGGAGCACTCTGGTAAACCCCCCCATTTATTAATATTAATTTCTTTCCTTTTGGGGGCAGCTAGGATCCTGCCTGGGGTGCTGCGGACCCCTCGGTAGAGAAGGCCGAGAAAGGATAGGCAGGGATAGACAGAACAGCTACCATGGGAGGTAGTGAAAGCAAAGAAAGAGCATTATTTATTGATATTGCTAAGCACTTATTAACTAAATGAGGAATGCATGTAGGAACAGCTCAATTAGAAATATTTTTTCATTTTGTGCAAGAATGTGCCTCTTGGTTTCCTGAACATGGTACTTTAGATGTTAAAACCTGGAAAAATGTAGGCGATGCTATGCATGCACATCATAGATTATATGGCAATGAAAGAGTCCTCGCCGATGCTTTTGCATTGTGGAATCTTTTTAGGGACTGTTTACACCCTAGACATGAAAGTGAGCAGCAAAGTAAAAGGGTAAGATCACCAGACGAAACGTCAGAAAAGGAGACTTTGCTGACAGCCTCGGTTAAAAAATATACAGAGGAAACTCCGAGTAAAAGTGAAAGTGAATCAGATGGTGATGAAGACGGCAAAAGGGAGAAAGGTCTACCTGATCAGCTCTCCCCGTCTGATGAGGAGGACTTGGAAGAAGCCGCTTTCAGATATCATAATGAGGATCCACCTTTGGTGGCTCCTGTTGTGCCGGCCCTTCCTAAACCCCCAGATAAAATAAAAAGGAAAGTCCAAAAGGTAGGATTTCTAGGTACTGTTAGTGAAGCACAGAAACAGGGAGATGTTAGTATTTGTTGCCCTATAGTAGGGCTATAGATCAGGGAGGAGAGCCTCATTGGGAGCCTCTCTCTTTTAAAATGTTAAAAGAACTAAAAGCAACTGTAAAAGATTTAGGACCTACTTCCCCTTATACTCTGCAGCTAGTGGAGAATGTCCTTCTCCTGTGGCTGTCCCTAAAGGCTATCATATTATAGTCATTGATTTACAAGATTGCTTCTTTACTATTCCTTTAGCTAAACTAGATAGATGACATTTTGCTTTTAGTTTTACCATCGCCTAACTTACAAAGGCCTTATCAAAGATTTCAATGGAAAGTATTACCTCAAGGAATGAAAATAGTCCTACTTTATGTCAAAAGTTTGTAGATCAAGCCTTAATTAATTGTAGACAAAAGTATCCAGACTGCTATATGATTCACTATATGGATGATATATTGATTGCACATTCTCAAAGCCATTTGTTACAAATAATGTTACAGGATTTAATTAAAGATTTACAGAGTTGGGGTCTGATAGTGGCTCCTAAAAAAATTCAACAGGAACCTCCTTATAATTATCTAGGAAGAACTATAAAAACAGATTGTGTCAGCTCTCAAAAGTTACAAATTCAAAAAGACAAACTATTAATGTTAAATGATTTTCAAAAATTATTGGGAGATATAAATTGGATTAGACCTTATTTAAAACTCTCAACTAATGATTTAAAACCTTTGTTTGAAATACTAAAGGGTGATTCAGATCCTAACTCAAGTAGAATATTAACTAAAGAAGGAGAACAAGCCTTACAAGTTGTTGAAACTGCAATTCAAAAGCATTACTTGCAACAAGTTAATTATAATTGCCTTGGGTTTTTATTGTGCTAAAAACAAAACATACTCCAACAGGTTGTTTATGGCAAAATGATCCACTTGAATGGATACACTTACCAGGATTAGGAAAGAAAATATTAATGTCTTATCCTACTATGGCAGCTTCTTTGGTATTAAAGGCTAGATTTAGAAGTAAAGAATTGTTTGCTTGTGAAATGCATGAAATAATTATTCCTTACACAAGAGAACAATTTGACCAATTATTACAAATTGATGATCAATGGGCTATTGCATTTCTAAATTTTTCAGGAAAAAATTCTTTCCACTTGCCCAATAATCCTTTACTACATTTTTTACTTCAAACAGAAATAATATTTCCTAAATGGCGCTCCTCAACTCCAATTAACAATGCTATGTTAATGTATACAGATGGGTCATCAAATGGAAAAGCAGTTACAATAATTAATTCTCAACCCACAGTTCAATGGACACAAGAAACTTGTGCACAAAGAGCTGAATTAGAAGCAGTCATCTATGCTTTCAAGACTGTTGCTTACCCTTTAACTTGTACACAGACTCACTATACATTGTTAAACTGTTTCCAACCATAGAAACAGCAATGCTCTTCTTTTCATCTAAAATTATACATAGGTTATAAGAACTTCAATATCTAATTCATAACAGAACTTCACATTTCTTTATAGGTCATATTCAGGGACATTCAGGATTACCTGGTCCCCTTGCTCAGGGGAATACCCATGCTGATCACTTAACTAAAAAATTTTATTTTAACATCTATAAAAGAAGCTATTATATCACACAAAAATCATCATCAAAATTCATCTGCCTTACAAAAACAATTTCATATTTCTAGAGAAGAAGCTAAAACTATTGTTAAAAATTGTCATGTTTGTCCTAAATTTATTCCTTCTCCACAGATGGGAGTTAATCCTCGAGGACTTTTACCTAATGTCTTAGGGCAAATGGATGTAACTCATATATCAGAATTTGGAAAATTGTCTTATGTTCATGTTACAGTCAATACCTTTTCTCATGTTATTGTGGCCTCAGCCAGAACTGGGGAAGCCTACAAAGATGTGATTCAACATTTATTCCTTTGTTTTTCTGTTTTAGGAATGCCTAAAAAATTAAAAACTGATAATGCTCCTACTTATACATCAAAACCACTTAAAGATTTTTGTTCCAGGTTTAATATTTCTCATTCTACAGAAATTCCTTATAACCCACAAGGACAAGCAATAGTAGAAAGGAGCCATCAAAGATTAAAAATACAAATAAATAAGCTAAAAGAGGGAGAGCTTAAATACTCTTCCCCACATCATATTTTACAACATGCTTTATTTGTTTTAAATCATCTGACAAGGAGGGAAATACTGCAATGATGAGACATTGGGAAAGTAAAAGGTCAAAACAAAGTTTAGTAAAATGGAAAGATTTATTATCTGGTAAATGGAGAGGACCTGATGTCTTGCTGACATCCGGTCAAGGCTATGCTTGTGTATTTCCACAGGATGCCAAGACACCTTTGTGGATTCCAGACAGATTGATACGTCACTACAATGAGTCCTATTCGAAGTAGGAAGAACAAAAAGTATTGGATCCCTTACCAACCCAATCAGACAGACGAAGATGGGCTAGTCTTTAAGATGAAAAAGTTGCGCCTTGCACAATCATCTGCAACTCGCAACTCAGACCTGCCGACTTGGGGACAAGTGAAACGCCTGACTGCTGCTGCTGAACACATGGTGAACAGCTCTGGAAAACCTAAAACCCCAGAGGCTTTGTTTTTTGCATTGATTGCTCTCATTTTGACTCAGGTACTGCCTATTCATGCTTATGATAATGAAGGGAAAGCTTACTGGACCTATTTTCCAAATCCTCCCTTACTGCATCCAACTACTTGGAGCAGATCTAATATTAAAGTATTTACTAATGAGCCTCAATTACTTGGAGGGATTTCAGATTCTTTAATGCCACATAAAATAGCATTTACAATTACATTTCATGGAATTACTGAAGAGACACCAATGTGCTTTAGTACAGATAATCTACATGTGCCATTGGGATGTCTCCCTTTAAGTTATAGGACTTATATTACTGATTCTCCAGGAGAAGAAGACAACGAAAGAGATATATGGTCCCTAGAGATAATCTCACTTGGATATGCTAATTATAATGATACAAATATTTCAGTGGCTTTACCACCTCCTTTTAAACTGTGTGACGACTTTAACAGTCGTAAAGACAGATCTTGGAATCTACTCAATTTAGAAACAGATTTCCCAAAATGGTTTGAATGTGGTTTTCATCATACTGCACTACAGTTTAAGCCACAAGGCTCTGCTACTACTATTACAGATTATTCTGTGTCTTCTCCTGATTTTGATTATAAACTTTGGTTAAAGATAAGACAGAATAAAACTTTCATTTTAATTTTAACCCTTTTCTTACCAATGAGCCTATTCATAGATGATTTACTCCCAGATAGGTAACACTCATCTATCGGAGTGACATTATAAATGGTAAATTCTCTTACTTTCCTGACTTGTATAAACTATTAGCAGCTACTAATATAGTATTATTACAAAGACCTAAGTTAAGAAAACTTAATGAGTTTGCAGTACGTGCTTGTATAAATGCTCCTTATGCTATTCTTATGCCTACCATAAATAATTTCAATATCACTAAAAATAAGGAAGCTTATAACATTTATTGCCATGATTGTGTTCTTACTAATTGTATTAATTTAACCATGTCTAAAGATTTAAAAGTGTTTTTAATTGTATATCAGCCTAATTATGTTATATTGCCAGTTAATCTTACAGAATCTTGGTATGATGACCCAGGTGTTGAAATTTTAAAAAACAGTTAGTGACCTTTTAAGACCAAAAAGATTTGTTGCAGCTTTGATCCTAAGAATAACAACTTTAATCAATATAATCACTTCTTTAGCTCTCTTGATCACAGCGCTTGTACAGGAAATTCATACTGCCTCA
This sequence comes from Sciurus carolinensis, assembly GCF_902686445.1. Taxonomy (NCBI): domain Eukaryota; kingdom Metazoa; phylum Chordata; class Mammalia; order Rodentia; family Sciuridae; genus Sciurus; species Sciurus carolinensis. Next base: position 4,557,237 of record NC_062223.1, read on the forward strand.
CACGTAAATGATTTATCTCATAATGTCTCTGTGGCTTTAGCAGCACAAGAACAAATTGATAAAAAATTAGAAACTAGAATTAATGCTCTTGAAGAAGCTATTCTCTTTATGGGAAATGAGGTTCAAAATATTCAAACTAGAATGACCACTAGATGTCATGCTAACTATAAATGGATTTGTATTACTCCTTTAAAGGTTGATAATAATACTAATTGGGAACAAGTTAAAACTCACCTTAAAAGAGTTTGGAATAATACTAATATAGCACCAGATATCAATGCTTTACAACTACAAATAAGAATGTTAAGTCAGGCTCATCTCTCAGTTGTTCCAGCAGATAATTTGGCCTCCCAAATGTTTCATAATATAAAAACAACTATATTCAATAGTATGTTCCTAAATACAATATTACAATATGGCTTCATTGGAGTATGTATTTTAATTTTAATTCTTTGTCTTCCAGTCGTCCTCCAAGTAATCCTCAGACTAGTCAAGAAAATAAAAATTCAAGAAGGCCTCTTCACTTTACAAAATAAAAAGGGGGGAACTGCGGGGGAGTCTGGAAATCCATCCAGTGCTTGACAAAGATCCTCTGGAGGATGATTGCAAAGGCTCATCCTAAAAGGAATTGCCGGATGTTTTGCTCCGAAGCATGGTGTTTTTGCTGCTGTGTTTTTCTGATAATATATTACTCATTTCAGTCTGAATGGATTGCTTAAGGGGATGAGGGGAATACAACAAAAATTCCAGAAAATATTACCTACAATCTGAAAAACAATGGGTCTTTACCACTAACAAAATTAAAAATAATTTTGCAACTGTACAATGAGTCCCTGAAAGCCTCTGGAGAAAATAATTGTAGATCTGCCTTTGTCTCCAACAGGCTGGTTAAATTTTAATGATGGTTTTGTTCATGTGTGGTGGTGAGGTAAGAGAATAAGGTTTCACAACATTCCTTCCTTCCTACAAAGATTATGTCACCCCTATAATAAACGTTGGTACACAATTACAATTGGGACCACTGCCCTACTGTACCCCTTAACTCAGCAATTCAGATATTAACCAGATGGACCTAGTAGAGATAGTCACATGAGATTACTTGTCTATTGTTTTAACCATGAGAATAATAAGAATAGTCTTAGGTCACATAGAGTTTAAATATTAAGGAAGTAAATATTGTATTAGTTCACCGATGTAGTTAGATATTCTTAAAACAATTGTGATTAGGTAAGGATAATCTGTAAGGTTACTGTTTTCTCATAATTTTCTGTTCCTTGTTAAAAATAATTTCTGCCTATGCTTTGAAAACTTCTTTAATATTAACCACAAGACTGCCATTATAGCCTGAAGAAAAATGTATATAAACTCAGCCTTCCCCAGAATAAAGTGGGATTGATTGCACCAAAACTAGAGTATGTGTCTTTCATTCTCCATCCATCGCTGATGCTGTCTCCCCAAGCCCCATTTACCAGTGTGGAACCCATGGACTCCTGCTAGGGCTGGACCCCGGCAAGCTTACCTATGAAGCAAGATTTAACCTGTTTGTCACAAAGGGGAAAATAAATCCTGGATAGGCAGCCATACGCAGCTCAACAACCAGTGCATGTCTCAGTGAGGAGCTTAGCATAGTAGCTTCATTCTCAAAAGTAATGGAAAATAAGGTCTCATAATTTTCTTTGACATCCAAGCCTGTCCTGATAGAAATGGCTAAAATGCCCTAGGCACAAAGTTTCTGCTAAAACCTGTTAGCTCAGCTCCTTCCAGATCTCAGTCAAGGTTTACATTGAATGTAAACAAAGAAAGCCTGAAGGCTCTTTAGGAGACCAGTCTCAAACCCAAGAAACAAAAGAGAAAAGCAAAAGTTTCACCTGAACTCCAGCAAAAGTAAATTTTATGGTACTTTAATAAAATAATTAACAGACATATCATTTTTTCCAGAATTCTTGTTGTTTTTAATTGAATATTTTTTTGAACTTGTGACTTTTTGATCAGTTCTAGTTTTTAATTCAACTAGAGTTTTTGAACATATGTTACCTTGCAATGCAGATTCACCTATAAAGTTAGAAGGCCTTTGATTTTGTATTATTTGTATGTTGTGCTGTCTGGCATCATGTTTTGTCTGTATCAAAATTGAAGTCTCCTAAAATTAAAATTTTTTAAATGGATACAGATACTTTTAATTCATGCAATTTAAAGGGTTCAATTTAAATTGGGTAAACTAATAAAAAGTAAAATGTCTTTGAAAATAACTCACAAGTCTCTAGGTGGTAAAACTAATGAAATGTTGATGTAAATAAAATGTCTCATATCAATTGTTTCTAGAACTTTTCTTCAACAGGAAAGAGATGACAAATATTGTTCAGGACACTTGTTTTATATCTTGATTTTTACAAAATAAGTGAATTAGAGTTAACATGTATGGGATTACTCAAATGTGTTAGAGACATCTGATTAATTTACAAAGTTAAAATGCTAATTGTTAAATAACATCAAGTACACTTTAACTCTTTAAATTTCATGGGGTAACATACTTAAACATTATTGGTGGTTGCATAGTTTTGTAAATAAAAAGGGTTTAAAATTGCTTTGGGTCACCACTAAACTAAAAACAAGGTTACTAAGAGTTATGTCCTAACAGGTACAATTCTATATACAAAGTACAAAGGGTTCCAAAAGTTTCAGCTGTTTCAATTATTATAAATAACAAAATATTTAATCTTATTAAAATGGAGTAATTATCTAAATTCAAAAATTTCTTAAGAGTTGTTTCAGAATGTAAACCAAAAGAGTCAACAAATAGGAAAGAGAAAATAAAAGGTTCTAGATATGGAAATTTAGTGAAGAACAAAATCTTTCTGGGAAAAAGTATTCATGTGATAAAATGTATGGGAGTCTAAGTAAGTGCTAAGAAAGTCTGTGTGTAACTAAAGGGCAAATTTCAACAAGTTTGCATGTAACTAAGTTGGTTGTATGTATGTGAGACAGTTAAAACTATTTAATGTTTTTTCTAAGGTGAAATACTAATGTTCAGATATAAACCAAAGTTTAATCTATATGGTAAAATGACAAGAATTTCTTAGAAACACTAATTTACTCTTAAATTACTGTCTATTAAGTTTTATTCTGTAAAACAATTAGTCTTAAAAAATTGGGGTTTATACAATTATGGTTAAACAAGTGTTAGAGTATTGTACTATACTACAGCGTCTAATTTTTTCTTTAAAAACTAAATTTGGTGATATAAAACTATCAAGGTAATTGTGAAATGGTCACTCTTTGTATATTAAATGTGTACATATTTTCCAGGTATACAAGTTTTAAAGCAGGGAACTTATCAAGCTGCTATTCTCCAAATTTAACTTGTCTATAATGGTAATTTTAAACTTATAAAGAGTAAATTTTATTGGGGATTTATTTCTATCATCTAATGTTCTATTATAGGACCTGTTATCAATAGGGTATATGTAAAATTTGTTACTCTTTACACTGAGATAAAGAATTTTAAATGTAAATGTATTTCTAAAAGTTAGAGCCTGATTTGTTTAAAGGTTAATATTGTGAAACATGAAAACATTTTGCCACTTTGACACACAAAAGGAAAGTTAAAAGCTCTCTCAGGCTTTCTTTAATTCATGTTTTAGATATAAGGTTAAATTGTGTTAACTAGTGTTCATATAGACTCAGGAATTAATATATGTAAACTTCTTAAAATGACATTTAAGAAAGAAGCAAAGATCAACATCAGAATTAGAACACTTCACTTAAGATTTGTAAACAGCCACCCCTTACCTGAGATAAAGATCTGTCTCCGACCTCACTGCATGTTAGAATGGTTCCAAAATAAGTCAGACTGCATGTGCTTTAAAGGTATATTCAAAAGATTGTTTTATGTTGTAAATTTACTGTAATCTCAAACAGGGGATATAATGTATACCTCAGCCAAAATTTACGATAGCTATTATACAAGCCAAATTTTTTTTTACTCTTGCTAAATTCATTTTTTAAAACTGTTACCAGTTAATGTTTTGCAGAAGTAGCTGCTTCAAGAACACACAACCTAGGTAACTTGTGATAATAAGGCATCACCTATAGAACAGATAGTGGTAACTTCCAGTACTAATACAGACTCCAGTAAAATAAAAGTGTAAATGACTGTAAAGTTATAGACAATGAAGTTAAAGCCCAGTACTCTTACTTTATGACTGGTGAGACTGGCTTGCTGGATGGTTAAGATCAAACTTAGAAATTGAAATTAAATACAGAGGCCAAGAAAAAAACCAGTATCTTGCCCTCAAAGTCAGCCTGAACCCAGGGAACAAGAGGAATTCTCTGAAGAATTTTGCAACTCTGGGTGGGTCACACAAACTCCTGATCAAGGAGAATGATGAGGCCACTAGAGGATGAAAAGCCAGTCATTGCACCTGCTGCAGAGGAGGGTCATGGAAAAGGGAGACACCACTGATGCTTCCAAAGAAAGCCACCTCATCAAGAAGACGCTACCTAACCAATGGCACTAATGGAGCTAAGAAGCTGCTTTTAAATTTTTTATGAGTGACCCCTGTGGGAACTCAACTGACTTTTTAACAAGACAGGAACAGGTCAATTTGAACAGTTTGATTTTAGACACCCAGCAAAACAGTTAAAACCAAAATATAGCCATTCTTGGGCATTTAAAAGAAATGATAGTTGAATGTAACTTAAGATGTACACTTGTGTTAGCCCACTAGAATAAAGACTGGGAGCTACAAATAAAAGAGTCTTGGGCAAATGTGCCTGATAACTATCAAGAGAAACTGCCAGAGTCAGAAATTTTTAGTCAGTTTACACAGGTAAGCTTAATTCTATTTGTTGCTAGTATGATTATCTAGCCCTAAGTAACAGAAGTATAGAGATCTCTACCAATAAAGGGATATTTTACAAAAATCAGATGACATTAAGTAACTTAACTATATTTTCTGGGAACATCAATGACATTAAGCATTAAATATTGTGTTTACATTCCTGATAACCTGGACAATGTTAAAGTTCAGAAATTTGTACTCTATAGCCTTTGTTAGGCCTTGTTATGGGAACAATTTTTCAGTTCTTCCACCTCCTGGTGACAGATTGACTTCTGTCAGCTTCACGATATTCATTGGCATGTTCCAGATGCTGCAACATTTACTTTGTACTATTTCATTTCAGTACTCATGTCTTTTTGTTCTTCTATGATAGAAGCACCCAACCCCAGATGACTTTACAACCTGCTCTTCCCAACCAGACTTCTACCTTGGATCTGAATAAGTCCTTCCCCAGGATCACAGTCATGCTTGGGGTCTTTCCACAAGGTCGCAGTCATGCAAAGGCCCTTACACAGGGTCACATTCATACAGACTGCATTCCCCTGGGTCACAGTCATGCTTATGGCCTTCCCGAGGGGCACAGTCATGCATAGGCCTGTCCATGTGGTCACAGTCATGCATAGGTTTCTCCTCACACTCACACTCATTCCTAGAGATGTTTTGAAGGGTCACAGTGATGAAAAGGCCATTCCCCATGGTTACAATCATGCATTGGCCTTTCCTCAGGGTCACAGTCATGCGTAGGCCCTTCCCCAGTGTCACAGTCATGCATATTTCCTACCTCATGGCAGAAACATGCATAGGGCAATTCCCCATGGTCACACTTATGCATAGGCTCATTATCAGGGTCACAGTCATTCATAGGACCATTCTACAGAGTGACAGTAATGGATAGGCTCTTCCCCAGGCTTACACTAATGCATAGGGTCCTTCCCCAGGATCACAGTCATGTATATGGCACTCTTCCAGGGTCACAGTCATGCATAAGGACTTTCTCCATGGTCACAGGCCACAGTCATGCATAGGACTTTTCTCAGGGTCACAGTCATGCATAGGAGCCTTAGGCAATGTCAGAGACATGTATGCATTCTTCAACAGGGTCACAGTCATGCTTAGGACTCTTCCCCAGTTTCTCAGTAATGCATCGGATTTTCCTCAGGGTCGAAGTCATGCATACAGGCCTTCCAAACTCACAGTCATGTATAGACTGTTACCCAGTGTCAGAGTCATGCATAGGCCCTGCCCCATGCTCACAGTCTTAAATAGAGCCTTCTACAGGGTCACACTCATGCATAGGAACCTTATTCAGGGTCACAGTCATAATCCTTCTAGCAGGGTCTCAGTCATGCATATGCCGTTCCTCAGGGTCAGGGTCATGCACAGGCCCTTCCCTATGGTCACAGTCATGAATAGGCCTTTTCCAATGGTTGCAGTCATTCATAGGGCTCTTCTGAAGTCACAGTCATGGATAGGTCCTTCCTCAGGGTCACAGTCTTGCATAGGGCTCTTCCCCATGGTCACAGTCATGCATAGGCCCTTCCTCATTGTCACAGTCATGCATAGGGCCATTCTGAAGAGGAAAGTTAGGCATAGAAACCTTTCTGTGGTACAGTCATGAATAGGGCCCTTCCCCATGGTCACAGTCATACATACAACCTTTTCCAAGGTCAAAGTACTGCTTAGGGAATTCCAAAGGGTCACAGTAATGCATAGACACTGACCCAGTCAGGGTCAGTTCAGGCATTAGGCACTTCCCCTGTGTCAATTTAATGCATACGCCCCTGACCCAGGGTAATAGTAATGCATTGGGATCTTCTCCAGGATCACAGTTGCATAGGACATTCCACATGGCCACACTCATGCATAGGATTTGCCTCAGGTTCATACACATTCATAGGGATGTTGGATCTCATTGGAACTAGATTTTCCCCAAATATTTGTGAAAATCAGGGCCTTCACCAGGGTACCTTAGTGGAGCAGAGCATTCAACAAGGTCTCATTATTTCTACAAATCTTTCCCAATACTTAGTGGTTCTTTGGGCCTTTCCCAGGGTCGCTTTCTGGCTCAGGATATTTTTTCAGGGTTTCATAAGAATTCAGGGTCTTTACCAGAGTTTCAGTGAGGCTCAGAGGCTTCCCCAAGTGCAGGTCTTATAATCTTTTTTGTTTTCAAATTTATATCAGGACTGTCCTAGTGTCTCACTGGACTCAGTGCTACATCCACAGTTTCAGTGAGGCCTAAAGGTTCTCAGTGGGGCTAAGTACAAGTCCAGAGTCTCAAAGGACGCTCAAGGACTTCCCCAGATTATCACTGAGGATCAGGGGCTACATAATATCACTTCCCCAGATTATCACTGAGGATCAGGGGCTACATAATTTTCTCATTGGGCTGAGGACCCTTGAGTCTCAGGGTTTCCCAGAGTTGCCTTGGGGCACTGATGCCTTCCCAAGGTCCAACTGGGTACAGAGCATTTTCCAGAGTTTCAGTGGGACTAAAATTGTTTCAGATATTCTCAGTGGTGCTCAGGGAAATGTCTACAATCTCAATGGGGATCAGGGACCTCCACAAGGATCCACAGGGATGAGACATTTTGCCCAAGTCTCACTGAGTTGCAGGGCCTTGCCTAGATCATCTGTGGAGCTTAGGGTCTTCCCAGTGTGTTACTGTGGCTCAGGGCCTTCCTTAGGTTTTCAGAGGGATTGAGGCTTCCCAAGGGTGAAGGTGGTGGTCAGGGTTTTTGCCAGAATTGTACTGATCTCATTGACTTCCCCAGACACTCAGTGGGGCTCGTGTGGAGTTCAGGACATTCCCCAGTTACTCCATGCAGATTCATCCTTTCCCCAGTCTCAGTGGAATCATGACCTTAACCAGAGATTCAATAGAGCTCAAGACCTTCTCTGGGGGGTCTCAGTGAGGCCTCGGGTGTTTCCCAGCATCTCAGTGGAATTCAATATCTTTCCCAGAGTATCACTGAGGCTCATTGTCTTACTAATGCTCTCTGTGTGTCTCATGAATTTTGCAGGTTTATAACATGTATCAGGACATTCACTAGCATCTTACTAGGGCTCATTGGCATATCCAGAGTATTGGTGGAACATATATCCTTTCACACATTCTCTGAGGGGCTCAAGAACTTGTCCAGAGTCTCAATAGAGCTTAAGAACTTCCGCAACCAAATGGATTCAGGGCCTTCCTCAGAGTCTTAGTGAATCTCAGGGCCTTCCCCAGGGTCTCATTGAGTCTCAGAATATCTGAGGTACTTAATGGGACTGAGGGTCATCCTCAAGTTCTCAGTGGGACTCAGATCATTACCCAGCATTTCAATGAGGTTCAATACCTTGCCCAGTGTCTTAGTAGACCTCATTTACATTGCCAGAATTTTATTGTGTTCACAGTCTTTCCCAGGGTCCCAGTGGAACTCAGATGCTTTCAGAATTCTCAGAGGGACTCACAAAATACAGAGGTTCTTAGGGACATCACAGTATTCCCCAAGAATCCAGAGGGATCAGAAATTTTAGCAAAATTTCAGTGAATCCCAGGTTTTGCCAAGGTTTCAGTGGGGCTCAGTGCCTTACCTCAGAGTGGTACTGTTGCTCAGAGACTATGACAGGGTCTCAGAAGGACTAGAGCTTTCCCCAGGGTCAAAGTAGTTTTCAGAGCCTTCCACAAGGTCTCAGTGAAGCTCAATCTACACTAGGATCTCAGTGGGCTATCTCTGTGGGCATCCTGGTTTTTGTGGGTGTCTCACAGACCTCTCCTAGAGTTTCAGTCGGACTTGGCTCCATCCCCACAATGTCACTGCATTCAGGGCCTTCCCAAGGACTCAGTGGCTCACAACTTTCTCCAGGGTATCAGGGGGCTTACAGTCTTCCCCACAGTCTCAGTGGAACTCAGGATTATCCACAGATTCTCAGTGGGACTCATATTTTTACCTAGAGTCTCTGTGCTGATTAGGGCTCTTTGTAAATTCCCAGTCCAAGCCTAAAGCCTTGTACCAGGTCAGTGGTACTCAGAGCCATCCCAAGATTCTACATGTAGAACTGAACTTTCTCCAGGGTCTCAGTCTGGATCAACAACTTCTCTGATGGCTTAAAAAGGCTCAGGGCAATCCACTGAGTTGTCCCGTCTAAGGTCCTTCTCCAGAATTTCAGTAGAACATTAAGGTGTCCACGGGTTCATAGGGGATTTAGATTCTTCACCAGTATTTCTTTGAGGCTAATGGTTTTCACTAATTTCTCAGTAGGCTCCAAGGGGCCCTTTCACAGTATTGCATTGTGTCTCAGGGCACATCCTGCACATAAAGGGGCTCATGACTTCTCCAAAGGATTCAGTGGGATGCATTGCCTTCCACAAGGTAGCAGAACTTCAAAGGACCTTCTCCAGTACTTCAAAGGATCCTTCTCCAGGGATCTTTAGAGTACTTCAGTGGAATTCAAGTACTTTCCCAGAGTTTGTGTGATCTAAAGTCCTTCTAAAGTATCTCAGTAGAGTTCAGGGTCCTCACTGGAGTCTGAATAAAATTCAGGTTTTTCCTATTACATCACTGGATTTCTGGATTTTTCCAGGTCTCTAATGAGGCTCACTGACTTTCATAGTGATTCAGTGGATTGCAGGGCCTCGTCCAGGACTTGTCAGTGGGCTTCCTGGACTTTTACAGTCTCACAGTCATGTTTAGGGTGTTTTGCATATTCTAAGTGGTCTCATTTCCTTCACCAGTCACTGGGTGAACTTCTTGAATATTCCCAGCCTCTCAATGAGGTTCAGGAGTTTTCCTAGGTTCTCAATGGACCACATATCTTGGCCAGTATTTCAGAAGGACTCTTGGTCTTTACCAGGGTCTGTTATTCTCAGGGCCTTTGCAGTGTCTCAGTCATGCTCAGTGCTCTTCTCAGAGTCTCACTGGGGCTCAGATTCCTCCCCAAGTGCACACATGGTTGATTTCTTTGCTAGGGTCTCAGTGAATCTCAGAGCATTTCCCAGGATGTCAATATAGCTCAGTGCCATTTCCAATGTCAGAGTTGTGCTTATGGCCTTCTCCAGCATCTAAGTAACTCAGAGCTTTTTTCTGGGTACCAGAGGGGTTTAGGCCCTTTCCCCATATCAGTGAGAACTACCCTAGCACCTAACAGAACTCAGGACATTTTCATAGTTTCATTGGTTCACTGGGCATTCCCAAGAATTTTGGTTTTACTTAGAAATTTTCACATGAACTTTATGGGGTTCGGATAATTCCCCATTATGTTTTGAAGAGTCTAAGGACTTCACAAGAATCTTAGAAGGGTTCAATGTTTCACTGTTTCTCAGTGGTGTTCAAGATCTTCTACAGGGTCTTAATGAGGCTGAGAAACTACCACAGGTTCACAGTTGTATGTAGAAATTTTCAGGAGATGTAGTGGTCTCATAGCCTTGCCAGGCTTTAAGCAGAGCTAGGACCATTCCCAAGGATACAGTAGAACTTCGGTCCTTCCCCAGGGGTCAGTAAGGGCTCCATCATCTGGCTTATGGGTTCAGTATAACACAGGACTTTTTTCAACATCTCATTAAGGGTCAGTGTTGTTCCCACTGTAGGTGAGGCTCAGAGGTATTTCTAGCATCTCAGTGAGGGTCCAAATGTTCCCCAAGAAAACACTGGGTTTCCTAGTCTTCATGGGGTTCTCAACAAATCCCAGGATCTTTCCTAGGTTTTACATGGAGTTCAGAGTCACACTCATGATCACAGTGGTGCTCAGGATCTTCCGCAGGTATGATTGTTGGTCAGGACCTTCCCTAGTACCATAGTGTTCCTCAGGACTTTCCCAAGAGTCTTAGTGAGACTCATGGTTATCCCAGTACTTCAGTGGACCTCAGGGTGTGAAAATATTGAGGTTCCTCAAGAAATCAAACATATGCTTGGAAGTAGGTGGGCAAGGAAAACTTTATTTCTGCTAGAAAGTCATTCTGTAAAACCTGGCTAGGAAACACACTTGGGCATGCAGTCTACCTCCTTTATTGCTATTGTAGTACTACCTCTGGCCTGACTGGAGGACTTCAGGGTTACAATCTATATGAATGGTTAATTTTAATTTGGGGCAAAGAATGGGGAAGAGTATAAATAAAATGACTCAATTTTCTCTTACATCTCAATTAAGGTTAAATACTATATTTTGAAAATGGAACACCAGACTTTCCATTTCTCACAAATCCCCATTTTACCTTTCAAACATTTAATTTCATTTTCATTTTTCTCAAGTACCCATCAGTGGTGTCATCCATTCAAGATATATTCACTTTCTAATGTGGAAATCATCCACCATAATGAGTTCTCCTCCCATTAGCCATCCCAGTAGCCAATCCAGTCATTACTAGCACTTGTTCTGGTCCTATCCAGCCAAGTTGAACCTTGTGTGTTCTCAAGGTCTTCAATAAAATCAAATCTTTAGGCTGGAAGTGATGAATGGCAACCTCTTGAAGTGGAGCCTGAGCAACAATACATTTCATCATGATAAAAAAGAAAAGCACAGATTATCTCTAATTGAATCAGAACAAACTTTTGTATCAGGCAGCAAATCTCTTCCTGTAGAACTTCTGAGTTTTAATTACTTTTGGGAGCACTGACCCTAATGTACCCCTCTAGTTACATGAAAAGAACCATTGTGTTTTATTTTCAATGTCCATGTGTGTCTGTACTTTGGTTCCATTCTCCTGTGAGGTGTTTAAGAACAAGTTGGAAAAATTGACTTGTTCCTATGTACTGTTAGAGTCAGCTGAGATTTGTCATGGATCATTCATAAGAACATGTGAGAGGCTTTTGACTCCTTTAGCTATTCTTCTAGCAGTTGTCCTATCTGCCAGGATGGACCAGGATCTTGCTGACCATATTTGACTTCCCTTGGAAGCATTAGAGATATTTCCTTTTCCAGAGATCCTCCTTTGTGCAGACTCTGCACTGGCTGCCTTCCTGCTCTCTAGAGTCCCCTTGAAGCCTCTGATTGGGAGGTCCTGAGACACAGAATTGCAAAGCCCTTAGAGAAGTCCCAGTGTTCCTGGGTCCTAGCTGACCTTAGAGAGCAAGGGCCAAATTTTGGTCACTTTTCCTTGGCACTTTCACTTCCTTGCCTTTGGTTTCCAAGTTTTGGGTTTAAACATCCAGCAACTCAGTTTCATCAGTAAATTTAATGTATATAATCTTATACTTACTCCTTCCATTGAATTGGGGTTTTATATTAGTACTACTGGAAGTCAATCTTGTATCCTATTCTGTGCTACATGTGATGGCTGATTATCTCAAATTAACTCAGGTTGTTCTGTGACAAGGAGTACTTCTTCAAAACACTAACATCCAAAAATGATAAAGTTCTATGTGTAAAATACAAAATGAAATTTAACAGAACAAAAGTACGCTCACTTTGCTTAATATCTTTAAACCAAGCAACATAATATCTATATTACACTGGTGTATCTTGGTGTTTATTTTGCCTACTCAGAAACACATGAATTGATCAACTCAATCATATATGGGACCCTTTACAAATTTTAATTTCTTTCAAAACTCTCTTATAACCTGACATACGTTTTATAATTCACCCAAATCTTTACTTAGTTTTGTATGATATTCCTTGATAATTTTGGGATCATAGTAATTTCTTTTGTGCAGGTGATCCAACCCAGGGGCAATAAACTACTGAGCCACATCCCCAGCCATTTTTTGTCTTTTATTTAGGAACGGGGTCTCACTGAGTTCCTTAGGGCCTCACTAAGTTGCTGAGGCTGGTTTTGAATCTCACAATCTTCCTGCCTGAGCCTCCCATGCTGTTGGGATTACAGATATATGCCAAAAGGCCTTGTGGGATTACAGTAATATTTTTGATAAAAATCTCTCTATTAAATATAATTTAAAATGAGTGGAAGTCTAATTTTCTTTCTGGTCAGTCTAACACAGGGTGAGAGGCTGAGCCTTATCTCAATAAGGCAGGGCTCTTGACAAATAACACAATGCAACATTTCATCTGGAAAATAATCAATAAACTGAGAGGTCCTAACTTACTCTGTGTAGAAAAACTGACCAAATGCTTCCCTATTTAACCATGTCAGTTTTTAAAGGAATCAGGCTCTCAATATTTTTTCAGATACATTTAAATTTCCACCCTAGTGTACAAATTCACACAAAAGTTCATGCCTTTCTTATTGAAAAACAGGTTAGCCAAACATGAAATGACTTAAATAAATCTCCAATTAAATTTGCTTTTTCATACAAATCTGAAGGCCATTACCACTACAGACAACTTTGGTTTGGAGAACACCAACTTGGTAAAGTGCTCCCCTAAAGGGATTCAGTTCATGTTTTAAACAGTCATCCAGGAAATAATGGGTCCCCATTAATGCCTCTCTCTTAAGGGGGATATGTCTATACTTTCTGTGACAAGTTATTTCTTGATTGAGCAAAATCTTGGTTGAGATAATTTGATCAGGGGATAGGTTTGCAACTCAGTGGTCTAGACCTCCATGGCATGTGTTAGGCACTGGGTTCAATTCTCAGCACCACATATAAATAAATACAGTAAAGGTTCCTTGACAAATAAAAATAATTTTTAAAAAAGGTAACTTGATCCTTTCTCAAGATTCCTTTGGCCCCAATGACCTTATTAACTCCTAGGACACCCCCAGCAGAGCAGGCTCTGTTTTCTTTTCCTGGGAGACAATTTCCAATGAAGTTGTTATTCTTTGGATGAGAATGTCATCTGTACATTTAATTTACATAACAAAGTTTGTCACAGAAGAGAGATGGAGGGTTAGACAACATGGCAAACAAAAAACAAAATAGGAGCATTAATAATTCCCCCAGCTTATAATGTAATAGTGCTGGTACCCATTGCCATGTTCTTTGTGACTGGCAGTTTTCACACCTTGGATAAGATAGGACAGTTAATATTCTGGCACTCAGGTAATGGGTCCCAATTAAGGTTTTATTTTTTAGTGTAAAGGCTAACCACATGATGTTAAACACTCCATCCAACATCTTTGTCCCAGAGAGGTGGAGGGGGCAGGTGGAAGTGGGGATGAACCCATATGAAGGTTACTCAAAATTTCAATGAAGGACTAACAGCACATAGTCAATTAGAAGAGCATGGGTGAAGCAATAACCTTGGTACTCTCCCGATGCCTATACAACATAGATTTCAACCTTAATCCCAAAGCTTTTGGATGTCTATTGAACACAGATTCTAATCAATGTCTTCATCCAGAAACCATAAAACCTGTGTTAGGTTGTCCCTTGAATTACAGGAGTTCCTTCTTCCCTCATTCACACAAGTCTTATTCCTTTTTAATAGGATGCAATACTTCAATCTTTTACAGTACTTTAATTTAAAAAATGCTGAAACTTTTTTGTATGCATATAAACTTTCAACTGTTACAATTTTAACCCATGTAATCTTGCTCTTAGTTAGGACCCAGAAATGCACAATCTTAATTCTTTTTGAAAATAAACTGATTTAAAACACACAGTTAATAGACCCAAATATATGTTACTGAGAACAGCGGTGACTTGAACCATGGCTTCTAATTCTCTCATCACTGTCTTTGTCCTGGGAACTTCCTGTGCAGAAATGCAGGTCAATATGGCCCAGTTGTTCTGGTGAAAATCAGTCAAACAAGGCTCTGTGCAAAGGCACCAAGGATCATCAGTTGGGACCTTGAGTTCAGGCACCAAGTCCTAGGAATAGAGAGTTCTGGGCATAACAAAATAACCTCAATGTCTCCCAAGTTTCACTGTGATCTTCAGGTCTGTCTGCTTTGCTGAAACTTTCTCACAAATAACTTTTTTTTTTTTTAGGCTAAATTATTTGTTTTACTGCTTACATTGTTCACTATTGTATCTTCATTTTTTTCTTTTTTTTAATTGTAAACAAATGGGATACCTGTTGTTTCTCTATTTGTACATGGCATAAAGGCATACCATTTGTGTAATCATAAATTTACATAGGGTAATATTGTTTGATTCATTCTGTTATTTTTCCCTTCCCCCCCACCACTCCAACACCTCTTTTCCCTCTATACAGTCCATCCTTCCTCCATTCTTGCCCCCCTCCTTAACCCTAACTCTAACCCTAACACTAACCCCTCCCACCCCCCATTATGTGTCATCATCCACTTATTAGTGATATTATTCATCCTTTGGCTTTTTGAGATTGGCTTATATCACTTAGCATGATATTCTCCAATTTCATCCATTTGCCTGCAAATGCCATAATTTTATCATTCTTTATGACTGAGTAATATTCCATTGTATATATATACCACAGTTTCTTTATCCATTCATCAATTGAAGGGCATCTAGGTTGGTTCCACAATCTGGCTATTGTAAACTGAGAAGCTATGAACATTGATGTGGCTGTATCTCTGTAGTATGCTGATTTTAAGTCCTTTGGGTATAGGCCAAGGAGTGGGATAGCTGGGTCAAATGGTGGTTCCATTCCAAGTTTTCTAAGGATTCTCCACACTGCTTTCCAGAGAGGCTGCACTAATTTGCAGCCCCACCAGCAATGTATGAATGTACCTTTCTCCCCACATCCTCGCCAACACCTGTTGTTGCTTGTATTCTTGATAATTGCCATTCTAATTGGGGTGAGATGGAATCTTAGGGTGGTTTTGATTTGCATTTCTCTTATTACTAGAGATGTTGAACATTATTTCAGATGTTTGTTGATTGCTTGTAGATATTCTTCTGTGAAGTGTCTGTTCATTTCCTTAGCCCATTTGTCAATTGGGTTATTTGCATTCTTGGTGTAGAGTTTCTTGAGTTCTTTATAGATTCTGGAGTTTAGTGCTCTATCTGAAGTATGATTGGCAAAGATTTTCTCCCACTCTGTAGGCTCTCTCTTCACATTGCTGATTGTTTCCTTTGCTGAGAGAAAACTTTTTAGTTTGAATCTATCCCAGTTATTGATTCTTGCTTTTAGTTCTTGTGCTATGGGAGTCCTGTTGAGGAAATCTGGTCCTAAGTCGACATGTTGAAGCTCTGGACCTACTTTTTCTTCTATAACATGCAGGGTCTCTGGTCTGTTTCCGAGGTCCTTAACCCATTTTGGGTTTAGTTTCATGCATGGTGAGAGATATGGGTTTAGTTTCATTCTGTTGCATATGGATTTCCAATTCTCCCAGCGCCATTTGTTGAAGAGGTTATCTTTTCTCCATTGCATATTTTTGGCACTTTGTCTAGTATGAGAAAATTGTATTTATTTGGGTTTGTGTCCATGTCCTCTATTCTGTACCATTGATCTACCTTTCTATTTTGGTGCCAATACCATGCCATTTTTGTTACTATTGCTTTGTAGCATAGTTGAAGTTCTGGTATTTCAATACCCCCTGATTCATTCTTCCTACTAAGGATTGCTTTAGCTATTCTGGATTTCTTATTCTTCCAGATGAATTTCATGATTGCTTGCTCTATTTCTGTAAGGTACGTCATTGGGATTTTAATTGGAATTGCATTGAATCTGTATAGCACTTTTGGTGGTATGGCCATTTTAACAATATTAATTCTGCCTATCCAAGAACATGGGAGATCTTTCCATCTTCTAAGGTTTTCTTTAATTTTTTTCTTTAGTGTTCTGTAGTTCTCATTGTAGAGGTCTTTCACTTCTTTTGTGAGATTGACAAATAACTTTTTGATGACAAATCCTATATAATAAACATGCTGACCTTGCTCTGAGTCATTCAAATTCCATCAGAAAGTAAATCCTTGCTGGCCCCAGATTTTTCACTCTATGTGTTTCTTCTCTCTTTTCTCCATCCCACATCACTCCTCACTGGTTCCTGAATTAACTGCCAAACTGCACACAGCATTTTACCTTATGGAATTCAAGAAGCCAAGAGTACTTGAATTTATACTTAGTTGATGTGTTAGTATTTTAACACTGCAACTAATTAGATGTCTCCTCTAACAAATACATTTATGAAGACTAATCAAACTATGTAAAAACTAATTTACCGATTTGTAACTTAGGATACCCCTGGAAAACAAGGTATGAAACAAGTCTAATTACCTTTAAGTCAGTTATTACTGCCAAAGAAAAATTCTTAGAAGCAATGGCCATTGCACTAGAACACTCTCACTGGCCACTTGGAAAACTGAGTGGTTTAGTAGAATCAAAACACCTTTGTTCTTACCAATTTTGAATGAACCTTTTTGTTAAAGTTTTATTTAATCATGTGAATTGAAATTCATTTGTATTCAATCATGACATGTATAAGTACTTATCAATCTATCAGTCAATTTTGATGATATGCACATAATACAGACAAGCCTGTAAGTAGACACAGCATACAACAAATGGGTTAAAATAAAGCCTGTTGCATGTTTTTACAGGATGACCATGACATAAAAGGGCCTGTGCACTTGGGAGAATTAGGAATGGAATGTGCCAACCATGGTGGACACCAAAAGTAAAGGTTCAGGTGGCCACGTGTCTTCACAGGGGCAGAATTACTCCCACCACCAACATTCATTGTTTTCCCTGCTCTTCAAAGGAAAAGGAGATTTACACATATGAGATCTTACATTGTGTCACCATTCCTAGGCCTAGAATTTTCTTTCCCCATTTCTGGAATTAATCTTCCCCCTGTCCTGAATCCCTCCTCATTGAGGTTTCTTGCACACCTGGGCCCCCTGTATGCTCAGTCCTCCTTACTGGGGATTTCATTCACATACCCCTCCTGCTTTCCTGGGTGTTGGCTTGTGTTTCTGAATAGAGGATTGATGATGCCACTATTTTGAGAAGTTTGTTGAACTCTTGTCTCAGTCACACTCACACCACATCTGGGATGTCCCAACCACCTCGGTGGTACTTGTTTCTAAAGCTGGACAATGGGGTTCCCTCCCTGGGTCTGTGCATGGCGTCACCTGACTGCCACGGTACTTGCTTGGCCCTCTCTCTGTGGTGCCAATCCACTTTCTATTTTGGGTCCACTGTTAACCTCAGTGATCACAGATTCTGCCCATGCTCTGCAGCCAAGCAACAAGGGAGTAGAAAGTTTCTACTCTAACGTGGAGCATCCTAACAAGCCTGAATTAGTTTATGGAACCCTGGAGATGGTGCAGAAATTGTTAGCAATAACAAAAAAAAAAAAAAATCAAACCTGTACTAGGAGCTGGGTGTTGAAGGAAAACTTCCCTTCTGCCAGAAGGGCATGCTACAGAATCTGGCTAGCAAGTAGGCTTCGGTGAGCAGTCAGGATGATTAAACTTTAATGCATGCTCCCTCCTGCTCTGATAAGAAGATTGTTTGTAAAATCTGCAACATTAGCTAATTTTAAAATTGTGGCAGGCAAATTCAAATGTTACCATAAAAAGGGGTATAACTGGATTTTTTTTTTTTTGAGCGAGAACAATTGAATTTTTTTTTTTTTTTCTGGTGCTGGGGATTGAAATTAGGACCACATATCTACTGACAACATCTTCTGTGCTTTTTATGTTTTATTTTGAAGCAGGATCTCATGAAGTCACAGAGGGCCTTTCACATTGCGGAAGCTGGTTTTTCACTCGCAATCCTCCTGCCTCAGTTTCCTGAGCAGCTGTGAGTATAGGAGTGTGCCATTTCACCTGGCTACAATTGGGGCTCACATCCCTAATAAGGTCAAATGATATATTCTTAAAATGGATCATCACACTTTCTATTTATCACATCTAGAGTCTTATTATTGACCAGTATTGAACAAGGGCCTTCAGAGTGAGGCTCAAAAACCTTCCACAGAATCTACGTTGTCTCGCTGTCTTCTCAGGCACTCAGTGGAGCTGAGAGTATTTACAGGGGGTCATGGTGCTCAGGGCATCTCCCAGAGTCTTAGTGAAACTCAGGACATTCAGTAGAGTCTCAAACGGGCTCAGTGATTTGCCCAGTGTGTCAGTGGGACTTAGGGCCATTCCCATTGTCACAGAGGTGATCAGGGCCTTCTGCACAGAGCTAATGGAACTCAGGATATTCCAAGTTTCTTAGTGTAGCTCAGGGTTTTCCCTAGTATTTCATTCTGGCTCATCACTTTCTCTAATAAATCATAGGGCCATACCTTAGGTTTCTTATGAAGATCATAACTGTTCCCTTAGTATTACAGTTCCTTCCACAGAATGTCAATGAGTCTTGGGGTGTGCACCATTGTATGGGGCCAAGATATTTCCCAAGTGTTTATTTGAAGCTATAGTCTTTGCTATCTTCTCAGTAGGGCTCAGGACCTCTGCCAGGGTATAATGAAGATGCAGACCTTCCCCAGGGTTGTGTTTTTTCTCAGGGATTTTCCAGGTCATCAATGGAACTCATGGCTTTTCCAAGTCTTATGGGCTCAGTGCCTTCCACTGAATATCATTAGGTCTCAAGATTTTTCCTCATATTTGAGTGTGACTCAGGGCTGTCCATAGTACTTTGTTAGGGATTTCATACTTTCCCAGTGTTTTGGGATCTAAGGTTTTAAAAGTATCTCAGGGAGGTCAGGGACTTCACTGGGATCTGAATGAGATTCAGAAATTCCCCACTATATAATTCTGTATTGGTGCTTCTCAATGGGACACGTGGCCTTTCCTAGTCAAAAATGGGGATCAGGGCCTTGCCCAGAGTTTCACTGGGTTTTACAACCTTCTCCAGTCTCACAGTCAGAGTTTGTTCTTCCACAGGCATAGTGGTCTGCCTTACATCCCCAAGAACTTTGTGGTACATGAAGATATTGCTACGGGCTGTATGGTTGAGGACATTCCCTAAATTCTCAGTGGAACACAGTCTTTCAACAGGTTCTCAGCAGGACTCACAGACTTACCTCCATGTCAGCTATTCTCATAGCCTTTTGCAGTGTCTCTGTGGGCTAACTGTATTTCCAGAGCTTCCATGTGGCTCAGAAACTTCCCAAGGACACACTGGGTACAGGGCAATCACCAGGGTTCCAGTGAATATTAAGACTTATCCAGGTTCCTAGTACCACTAACAGCAATTCTCAGGGTCACAGTGGGACTCAGGACATTCCCTGGAGTCTCATTGAGGTTCATTTCCTTCCCCATCCCTTCAGAGGAACTTGGGCCATCCTCAGCATCTCACTGTGTCTCAGAGCCTCTTACAAAGTCTCAGTGGAGCTCAGTGTCATTCCCAATGCCTGAATGAGGCTCAGTGCCGCTCTCAGACTCTCAGTGAGATTCTGAGTGTCCCCCCATGCAGCCTGCTGAAGTCAGGGCCTTCATGAGGGTCTCAGTGAATTATAGGTCCTTACACAGGTTCTCAGTGGAGCTCAGCTGCAATCCCAGAGTCACAGTGGTGCTCTTGCTCTTCCCCAGATTCCTAGTGCAGTTCAGTCCTACACTAGGACTTCAATAGGACTGAATGCCTTCCTCAAACCCTCTGTGACCTCATGACCTTTCCTAGAATTTCAGTCATTTGGAATTGTCCACACAATTTTATTGGGGCTCAGACACCCTCAGTGTTTCTATTGAACTTAAGGCATTCAGTAGAATCTAAGTGGTGTTGATGGCTTCCAATAGAGTCCAAGTGGTGTTCAGGGCCTTGTGCAGAGTCTTAGTGAAGCTCAGGGTCTTCCCCAGGGTCACCATGATATGCAGAGTCTTTCCAAGAGTCTTATTATTGTCACTGCCATCCCAAAAATCATGAAGATTCCATACATTTTCAATGTCACAGTGGTATGCAGGATCTTCCTGGGGTCTCATTGGGGCTCATTGCCTTGCCCAGGAACTTAGTAGTACACATTGTCATTCCCAGAATTTCAGTGATGTTTGGAGCAGTCCACATAATCTTTGTGGGCATCAGATCTTTCTGAACTGTTTCTGAGAAACTAGAACTTAATTAGTGTCTCAGTGTGGTTCAGCCCATTCAGTGTGGTCTTAATGAGGTTCATAGTCCTTCCCAGTGTCATTGGGTTTCAAGGCTCTTGCAGGTCATGACATTGTTTAAAAATTTTCCAAGTTTTTAAGTGGCACTCAGGTCTTTCCCAAGTTTATCAGAAAGCTAAGGTTTTCCTCAGGGTCACAGTCCTGTGTAGTCCCTTCCTCAGAATCTTGTGTTCTCATTGTCTCCCCCAGAAATATGGTTTTCCTGGGATTCAGTGGGATAAGGTATTTCCCCTGATTTTCCCCAGGATCTTAATTGGTCTTATGGACTTTCTCATGTTCTCAGTGGGACTCAGTGGTATTCCCATTATTAAAATGAGTCTCAGAAAGTGTTCTAAGACTCACTGATTTCAGATGTTGCTAGGGTCTTAGTGGATCCCAGGGCCTTGCCAAGGTTCTCAGTGGAGGTCATTGCTTTCCCAGGGTCACAGTGGCACTCATGTTCTTCTTCAGAATCTTATTGAGGCTCAGGGCCTTACCCAGTGTCACATTTGTGTCCAGGGTCCTCCCAAGAGTCTTATTGGAGCTCAGGTCTACTCCAGTGTTTGCATGACCTCAGAGTACTCCACAAGATATTAGTTGGATTTAGATGCTTCCCCAGTCTTCTGGAAGGCTTTCTCTAGTGTCTTAGTGGGTTTCTGGACTTTCATTTTGTTCTGGATGACTCTCAGGATTTTCAGCATGTCAGCATTCTCAGGATTTTCAAGGTCTTAAGTGGGCCTCATGCCCTACCAAGTGTTTCAATGTGGCTGAGCATCTTCCTTAGCTATCAAATGGAGTCTGTTCTTCTTCAGTGTCCCAGTGGTGCTCATGGACTTCCTCAGAGTCTTACTGGTCTCCTTTTCTTCCCCAGGCAATCAGTGGGGCTCTTGGACATTCTCAGTGTGGTTCAGGATATTCATGACGTTCTCAATGGGGCAATGACCTTACCCAGGATCTCAGTGGGACTCAGTGGCCCATTTTTCTCAGCACCTTTTGTAGTGTCTCAGTTTTGTTCAGTGCTATTCCCATAGACTCAGTGCGACTCAGTGCCATTCCCAGGCATAGAGTGCTATTCAAAGTCTTCCCCACACTCATATTGAACTCCAGGCCTTCCTTCTACAGATCAGAGTGCTACTCAGAACCTTCCCCAGTGTGTTGATGGTGCTCAGGTCATCTCAAACTTCTTACTGGACCTTTGGATCTCAGTCTGCCTCAATACCATTCCCAAGTTTACAGGACCTTAGGGCATTTCCTAGAAAGGGGTTCTTTTTGAATCCTAACTGTTGGGGTGGTAAGAGGTGACTGAATGGGGGCAAGGTATCAGGAAGTGTCTTTGTGCCAAAAAGCAACCAATCACACGTCGACAGATATACCCTAATGGCATCTTGCAACTGCCTGTCACTAACCGGAATCCTCAGCCAATCCCTGAAGGACATGGGTCCCAGCAGGGTCTCTGGCCAACCACTGGAAAAATATCCACCCCCTGCCTACCTGAGCCAACCCCTGCCTACCCCAGGGTACAAAATCTCTGCTGTATAAGAGACCTAGCACAACTTCCCTGGCCTTTTACTTTGGTGGACCAGTGACTCTCACCTGAGAGCTGATCGCAAAAAAGCTTTATTGAGATGCTTGTGGTCTGATCCCTTTTTGTCCAGCATCCCATCTTACATTTGGAAAAGGGTCCTCTGGTCCAATTTCCTTCAAATCAGCCAGGAAATTCCTGCACTACTTCCTTTCTCTTCAGCTGGGTTGACAGAAGTGGGGTAAGTTCCTTCATTTGCCTCTGCCTTTTTGTTGCACATTCCAAAAAGGGAATCTGCCCGTAAGTTGTGCGCTCACACCAGACCCCCACCAATTCAACTGGGCCCCAGTGGATTGTGGAGATGTTCCAGTCTCTTGTAGGCCCCCTCACCATCCATTTAGAGCTAAGGAGACATCCTAGCTTCTGGCCCGCCTGCGTCCATTTCACAGGTAAGCACAATCAGAATTTGGGACACCTCTTTCTGTTCCTGTTCACCCTCTAGGTAATACTGAAAGGTCATGGGAAACTTCAAGTCTTCCTTAGACCCCAAAACTCCTTTGGGATGTCTATATTTTAATTTTGCCAAATTAGGACTCATCCAAGACTTATACCATAAGCAGCTGGTCTTTTACTCAACTGAGCCTTGGCCTCAGTATGTCTTGGACAATGGCCCAAAATGGCCAGCAGAGGGAACTTTTGACTTTCAAATCTTCACTGATTTGGGACAATTACTGTTACAGGACAGAGAAATGGTCAGAATTGCCTTACATTCAAGCTTCTTGGGACTTACATGCTCCCTTCTCCCTTTGTTCTACCTGCTCCACTACCTATGTTTTCCTCACCAGAAATGGTCCCAAGATTCTCCCCCACTTCTCCTGCATCTTTTTCCTTATTTTCAGATTCACTGGAACTGATTTCAGCCCCCCATGTGGTCAGCCTCTCCCTCCTACTCAGGCCACATTTCCTCCTCTTCTTCTCCCCCAGTTCCTCCTCCACCTACCATGCCACTCTCAGGCCCGCTTGCTTCCACTCCTCCTTCTTCTCTACTGGAAGGTCCCTCCTTCTTGCTTCCCTCTTCTCCTCTTACAGGTCGCTCCTCCCCTTATCTCTCCTCGCCTCTTACAGCTACAACTCCATTCACTTCTTTTCCTTGGCAAGTTTTTCCATCTTTTCCCCATCTCTCTCTTCTCCTGTTAGCACTCACACCCCATCTCATCAAGTCTTCCAACCACCCAACCAAGCCCTCCTTTGTCCTCTCTGGGAAGTGGCTGGTGCAGAGGGCATTGTGTGTGTCCACATCCCATTCTCACTCCAGGATCTTTCCCAGATCAAAAAGCATTTAAGATCTTTCTCTGCTGACTCTTCTACTGACATTAAGGAATATAGATATCTTTCTCAGGCTTATGGTCTCACCTGGCATGACGTTTATGTCATTCTTGCTTCCACCCTCACCCCAGATGAATGAGGCCCTCATCCAGCAGGCAGCACAAGATCATGATGACCAAGTCCACTTATCAGACATAACGCTACCAACAGGTGCAGCAGCAGTCCCAACAATGGACCAAATTGGAACTACCAGACAGGCCAGGAGGGTCACCACCATTGTGCTTGCATGGTCCAATATCTCATAGCAGGCATGCAGGAAGTCTCCAATAAGGTGGTAAACTTTCATAAACTGAGGGAAATTACCCAGGATCTGGATGAGAATCCAGCCTTTTCCTTAACTGTCTTACATAGGCCCTTTCCAAATACACTAAACTGGGCCCTGGATCCCCCTCTGGGGCTACAGTGCTAGCAACCCACTTCATTTCTCAGTCAACCCCTAATGTTAGAAAACTGCTCAAACAAGCTGAGGAGGATCCTCAGATCCCTCTCTGAGAAATGGCACAAATGGCCTTCAAAGTATATAATGCCCAAGAGGAAGCAGTTGAACTGGCCAGGCAGGCTAGTTTACAGGAAAAGGTAAGGCTCCAATCCCAATCTCTGGTAGCTGCCTGTGGCCTGCAGTTCCAGAGAGAGCTTCAAATGGAAACAAGCAATCCTTTCCACCAGGGACTTGCTTCAGAAGTGGATGTGGAGGTCACTGGGTTCATCAATATCCAAACCCACAGCCCCATTCCAAGTCGTGTCCCTCCTGAAAACAAGCAGGACACTGGAAAAGCGACTGCCCTATGGCATGTCACTCCCCAGTGCCTGCATGTGGAGGTGTGACTGGTCAAGCAGTCCCTTCTCTCCAGCTGTTGAGATTTGCAGAAGACTAAAGGAGCCTGGACTCAAGATCTCATCATCCTCACCGAGTCCAGGGTCACTCTCCAGGTGGTGGGTAAGTTCATTACATTCCTTGTAGCCCCGGGGATACCTACTCTGTCTTCCCTGCCCACTCTGGCCATTTGTTTCCTTCCCAGATTTTGGTTATGGGAATTGATGGGAAACCCTCCTTCCCAAACAGAACAGCTAACCTAGCCTGTGCCCTGCAGGGACATCCTTTTCCACACTCCTGGTCAATCCTTCCTGTCCAGTTCCCCTCCTATGTAGAGATGTTCTTCAACTCCTGGGAGCCACCGCACAACCTATCCCCAGGGACACTACTATTACTCATCTTCTTCTACCTCTAGTGCTTACACTTTGTAACACCTTTGCACCACTTACCCTACCACTGCCTCCAGATACGGTCAATCCCCAAGTCTGGGGACACCTCCAAGCCAGTCATAACCTCCCACCACAAGCCAGTCCTTATCCAACTAAAACTTCAAACTAAATTTCCTTCAATTTCCTATTTATCCTACCCACAGGGAAGGAATTAATCCTATCATAGACAAATTACTTGCTCAGGACTCCTCATTCCTACAGATTCTCCCTGTAAAACCCCCATATTGCCAGTCCGCAAAAATTCAGGCACCTAACACTTATTCCCAGACCTCCACCTAATCAAGAGTCAGTTGTTCCCATTCTCCCAGGGGTTCCTCACCCCTACTCTCTTCTTTCCCACATTCTTCCATCTACCACTCATTTCACATTCCTGCATCTTAAAGATGCATTATTCACAGCTCCGCTTCGCCCTTACTCCTCCTAACTCTACCTTCACAAGGGAGGATCCTACATCCCTTAGGTCTCAACAAACAACATGGACAGGCTTACCGAGGATTTAGGACAGCCCCAACCTAATTGGGTAAGCCCTAGATCAAGACTTGGCTTCTGGTGATGTAGGAGATAGACACTCCTACAATATGTGGATGAACTTCTCCCATCCCTCAAAGCTCTCAAACACACACTGCTCAGATCCTTAACTTCCTGGTGTCTCAGGACTACTGAGTGTCTCCAGTCAAGGCCCAGCTCACCACCAATTCAGTCACAAATTCAGGCATACTCCTTACTCCTACCTCTAAGAACCTCACAACACACAGAATCCAGGCCCTCAGTGACCTCCAGTCACCTAAAATGGCAGATTACATTCTCTCCTTCCTGGGTCTTCCTGGCTTCTTCAGGCACTGAAGAACTCCTCACCAAACCCCTGTACCAGGGAGCAAAGGAGACCTCTCATGGGCCCCTTGCCTCCCTCAATATGATATCTAATTCCTTTTACAAGCTCAGGGATGCTCCTACATCCTCCCCTACTCTGTCTCTCCCTAACCCTAACCGTCCTTGCCACCTCTTAACAATGAAATAGAGGGTGTTTCCACAGCCTTCTTGAAAAACCAACTGCCTTCCAGATAGGACAACCTCCCAGAAAGCTCTCACTAGGGCCCTTATTCTATCCAAAGGCAAACAGGTTACATTAACACAGACTCCAAAGATGCCTTCTTGATTGCTCACTCACATTTGGCTATTTGGAAGGAGCATAGGTTTATAACCACAAAGGGGTCACCAGGGGTCCATGCCTCCCTGATTTCCAAACATTTGGAGGCACTTCAACTGCTATCCCAACTTGCCATCATACACTACTAAGGACATCAAAATTCCTCAGACGTATATGAGTAACAAGAAGGCAGACTCCAAACTGTGGGGGGGGGAATTTGGAAACAAAGTCCTCAACAGCCCCCATTCTTTTCATATCCACTATAATCAAACCTTAATATTCTCCACAGGACCAGGAAGACCTAAGAACCCATGGCAGCCATCTTCAGAATGACAGCTGGATCTTTCTGGGGAACCAGATTGCCCTTCCTAAGCAGCAAGCTATCAACTTGTTGATGGATATCTTAACTCTCTTCATTTTGACCCAGGCTTCTTCTGAACTTTAGCCAATCCCTCTTTTCCCTCTTTTATCACCTAGATTGAGAACTATTCTGTAGCAGTTCCACTTCACTTGCTCCAGCTGCTCCACACTATCCCCACAAGGAGGCATCAAACCCAAATTCTCAACACACCAGATAGAGGCCAACAGCCAGGTGAAGACTGGCAGGTTGACTTCACCCACATGCCTAGTCACAGAAAGCTCCTTTACTTACTTACTTTGGCTGATCCTTTTTCAGGCTGATAGAAGCCTTCTTCACCTCCAGGAAAACTGCAGACACCATTTCCTCCATCCTCATCAGCAGATCATCCAGAGATTCAAACTTCCTCCATCCATCCAGTCACACAACTGTCCTGCCTTCACCTCTCAGGTTGTTCAACTAGTGTCCAAAGCCTCAATGTCACCTGGAAGCTCCATATCCTCTACTGACCCCAATCCTCAGGTGAGGTTGAAAGGACTAACAGCACCCTGAAGGATCATTTGACTAAACTCACCATTGAAGTCAAACTCTCCTGGCCCAATCTCCTTCCATTGGCCCTTACCTGCATTCAGGCAGCACCCAGAGTCCCCACAGGCCTTAGCCCTTTGGAGTTGCTCTATGGGTGCCCTTTCCTAATCAACCAAAACATCCCAGGCACCCCTTCCCCTTTGGCATCTTACTTACTCTATCTCACACTCTTGCACAAACTGTTGAGGGAACACACACACTTCTGTAGCCCTGGACCATTCACAGCCACATTTCCAGCTGAACCCCCACCTGAATCAATCATTCTTCCACTGCAAGTGGGTGACATGATGCTGTTTTGGATATCGCATCCTCAGTCACTGCAACTAGTGAGGTTAGACTGCACCTCATATGGTTATACTAACCACCCCAACCATAGCTAAATTTCTAGGTCTCTTCTCCTGGTACCATGTCTCCCACCTTAAGAAAGCACCCATCTGAGATACCCAGTCCTGGGCCTCCACTTTTCTGGGACTCACCAAACTCAAAATCTCTCACCAATCCTCTATGACTCCTCCTACTCCTGAGTCTCTCTCAGGCAAAGGCACTGTAACAAAGAAATTAGATTACAATATGCCCTCCACTTTCTCTGTGACCTCCACTTTAGTTCCTCAGCTGACACTATAGAGTGAAGCTGAATCCACCTGCATGCTCAGAATCCCATCCCTAGGGTGGGATGGGCCTTATTCTAACCAGAGGATGTCAGGATATCCTGAGTCTCCACAATAGCAGTCTCTGGGTTGGGTGCATGAGGACTTAGTTATGGAGTGACTGCCACCCAGAAGCTAGAACAGCAACTCCAAGGGGCAGGAGAAGTCTCTGCTGCCTTCCTGGCACCATTACAAAGACAAATAACTCCTATTGCCCATTTCCTCACAGAACCATCAGGCGCTAGATCTCCTGACTGCAGTCAGAGGAAGAACATGTCTTTTCCTAAAGAACGTTGTTAGTACATCAATGAAACTGGGCTAGTCAAGAAAAATGTCCAGGCTCCAGATGTCTGAATGAAAGGCTGAAGCAACAACAGTCACATGACCCCTGGCCAGGATGGCTAGATTCCACACTTGTTCCCTGGCTGACCACTGTCCTTATCCCCATTTTAGTGATAAGACTCCTACTAATAATTGATTCCTGTATTTTCAGGTCTGTCTGGAGTTGCATGAGTGAGGCCACCAGAGTAACATACAACCATTTGCTCTTGCAACCTTACATCCACCTCCTAAGGGAAACCACATCCAAGCTTTCTCCCCAAGATGCCCCCTATTAAGCAGGAACTAACCAGATGGACTCCAGTGCCCTATATCACCAAAGAGACCAAAATCTTGGGGAAGACAGAAGTGACGGAATGGGGGCAGGGCATCGGGCAGCCCATGCATGCCAAAGAGCAACCAGATGCTGACGCATAAACCCTAATGGCGTCTCACATCCACCCATCACTCAGCGGAATTGCCATCTAATCCCAGAAGGACATGAGTCCCAGCAGGGTCTCCAGATACCCCAGGGAAGATACATCCACCACTGAGCCTACACTCACCTACCCCAGTGTGCAAAAATGCCACCCCATCGGAGAACTAGCAAGACTTCCCCCACCCTTTACCTTTGTGGACCACTGAATCTTGCCCTAGAACTGATCCCAATAAAGCTTTGTTGAGATGCCTGTGGTCTGATCTCTTTGTGGCCAACATCCGATCATACACTAACCTTTTTTGAAACATCATTGGGTCACAGGATCTTCCCCAAATTTCAGTGGCACTGGGGTTTTCAACAGGATCTTAGTGAGAATGAGATTCTTCTTCCCTGGTGCTTTATTTAGGCTAAAGGCCTTCACTACACTCTCATTCGGGGCTCCACTGGACTCTACATTGTGTTGAGGGTCTTTTGCAGTGTCTGGTGTGTATCAGGACTTTTCTAGCTCATCAGAGGGGCTCATGGCTCTTCCAAGGCATCATTGGTCTCAGTGCCTTCCACCAGATATCAGTTGACCTCAGAACCTTTCCCAGAATTCCAGTTGTGTTCAGAGCTGTTCATAGTATTTTATTGGGCCTCAGATCCTTTCCCAGTGTGCATATGATATAAAGGATTTCAAAAATGTTTTAGTGGGGTTCATGGTTGTTGGGAATAATGACACGTTAACTAACTCAGGCTGACTCCTTACTCCCTGGTGAGTGAGAAAGATCAAGGCCTCAAAGGCGGTTTCAGTGGTTAATGATGATAAATTGGACCACCTTCAGGGATTGGTTAGCAACAGCTCTGTGAATGTGATCAGCTCGTGCTTGCCATATAGTCCTATGGGACTCTCACCTGCGTGAACCTCCCATGCCTTGCTGACCTTTAGGCTGATTGGTTCCTGTGTAGCCCCCACCCTACATAAAAGCTGTGTGGTTTCCTCAATAAATGAGTTTCTGCTGTGACTGGTCCCCCTGACACCTCTGATTGTCCTCCGCGCCTGGAGAGCTGGGAGCGGGTAGTCAGTGGGCCCTACCTATCCCAGTCTGACCTTGTTGGGGAGTGTCCCCTTCCCTTGTCACTGGTGGAAAAGAGCAAGGGTGCTTAAGATCTCAACACAGGATCTTCAATACAGTCTAAGTATATTTTAGGAGTTTTTTGCAGTGTATCATTGACTTCAGGGATTTTAGCTGATCAGTGAGGCTAATGGTCTTTTCCAGTAATTTAGTGGAAGTCAGGGCCTTGTTCAGGGGATTAGTAGGTTTCATGCCTTCCACAGTGGAGTCCCTGATCCTGGGAAACAGATGTGGGAGCCTAGTAGGTGGAAGAAAATAAAAGACAGTTGAGAGAGTAACATTCTTTACTGAGACATCACAGTAGCCTCTCTAGAGAACCCATCTCTAGCTTCATCCCCCAATCAATTCCATTTAGCCCCCTTTTCCATATGACATTTTTACATGTAGAACAGACAAAAAGGCACACTGCCATCAGGTTGCATTGTAGGTGCAGCTCACAAACATGTTTATGGCCTGAATCAGAGTTCATGACATTGACCACACAGGAAATTCCTAGCCCACTGGAAGCCCCAGTGAGGAACCTAACTGTGGCCATTTTATGCCTATACTACTAACCACTCCTTTAGAATTACATACCTTACATTTTATGCATCTGAACCTCTGAAGGCTTCTGTAATCATCCTTTAGTGAGGAGGGCAGAGCTCTGAATCACAGGCCACAACACCAATACAAGCCGCAACAACACACAGTCAGAAAGCAGTCCCCATCACCTAGGATCACTAAACCCATTGCCAGCCTAGGAAATCATGTAGGAGGATGAATAGCAGTTCTGAATTCCAGGAAGGGACAGTGGCAGCCTGTGGCAGCTTACCAGGGTGGTGATTCCACACCACAGCTAGGTCCTAAATCTCAGCTAGCTCTATGTACACCAATGCCAGGGGACACATAAATGGACAGGGGGAAAATAAATGTTGCCTTATACCCCGTGTCCCATCTGCAGGGCCTAACCATGTCACATGTACCTGGGGGAGGGTGGTTCATTAGCCATCCATGGTGTCACAAGGCAATCACACTCCAAACCTTTACTCATGGGGCTATCAGACTACCCAACAAGGCCAGGGGACTTTCCTGTTTAGAGCCATGTATGCTACAGTTTGCACCCTATAGAATGCAGAGGGAGCAGGGAAATGAATATTCATGTGCTTCCCTGACCCAGGCTTAAGGACATCACCCTTGTAACCACTTGAACTGCATTGGGGCTTCTGGGTGGTGTAGCAAGATCTCCACAGGAGCTGGTCCCCCTCTCCTGGATGCTCATTCAGACCTCTCACAACTACCCACAGGCACAGTGCCCACCCCTTCATGGAAGGCAGGTGGACTGCAGTCCTGTGTCCTTGCTCAAGCAGGCCATTATGTCTATCAGGCCTGCAACCTGTGGGTGGTGCGACATGTGCAACCACCATGGAATCCTTATCCCAGCTGCCATTGCTGTGCACTCTGACCCGTGAAATTGTTCCTGGTGGCTCTACTGTGATGGGAAGTGCATACAAGGTTATCAACACTGTCAGAGCACAGGACACAGTATTCTGGCCTGCTTGACTACAAGGAAACCAACAAGCATGTAGCCATATCCACTGCCATCAAGGCAAACATGGCCCCTTCTCACCCCTGAAAATGGCTGGTGGAGTCAACCTGACTTAGTGTCAAAGGCACGTGTCATGCCCTGCACTACCTGACCATCCATGACTCCAAGGTGTCAGGGCTATGGATACTACTGAGCACAAGTCACACTGGCCTGGCAGACCCCTATGTGCATCTGACATTGAAGGCAATGACCCCTGTTTCCCTATGTTCCACATAGTTTCACCCCTACAGCTCAGGCAGCCATGCAGCCAAGACAGCAGGTCACGGGAAGCACCACACCCTAGCCAGAGCATTGCTTCCATCCTTCCCTGGGCTTCACAGGGGCATGGACAGGAACAAATACTGGTCATCTGCTTTGCATGGTTATGGCCCAAAGGTTCTGTCATTCCTCAACCCCAAAAAGGCGAAGTCCTGCCATGACATTTTCTATTTTCCATGTAGTAATCCCGAGTTGACCCCTTAAACATGGCCCAGCTGTCGGTACAAAAGATTGGAGATCCTGGTTCATGCAGTGCCACCATCCCTAAGGCATAAGACTCATACCAGGATCTGCTCTGCCCATTCCCACATCATACCACAAGGTGACAGCAGAGGGCTGTTTAGCAGCAGCAGCTGAAGGAGACAAGGGCCCTCTACTGGATCCTTAGGTCACCAAGCACAGGCACCCAAGGGGCTGCTCCCACCTTCAGGAACCCTGGCTCCTTGCCCCATATTTATCAGCACTGCCTGGTACTTCCTCGGTGCATATTGCACAGGTCCTAGAATCTGTTGGAGCTCAAGGGACAGGGAATAGTAGACAAGTCATTCCTTTGTCACAAGTAGGCTTCCAATTTTTCTAGGGTAGGAGTCTGAGCTACCCCGTCCTTGGGGTAAGGGTCAAACCACAACCCCTCCTACCACACAAAATTGCCATGCACCAAAACTTCAGCAGCACCTGTTAAAGACTCTGAGGTCACAAGGACTGCATACACAGCTGCCAGCTGCTTGTCTATCAGTATAGTGAACCTCTGCACCCTCCACCACTGTAACCTGAAGCTTACTGGTCTCTCAAGATGCTCATGCACTGCCAGAGACCTCCTCCAAACTCATTCAGCTCAACATGGCAAGCTGGGTGTGTGACAGGCAAGGCCTGAGCTTGCTGAACAGTGTCTTAGAGCATCTGTTCAGTGGCCACAGTCCAGTCCCACCAAACCCCTTTCTTCACTAGGGCAACAGGACTGACACAAGTGGACCAAATGGGAACCACCAATGTCACAATAAGCCTAGGTCTGCAACTAAATGAGTTGTTGGTCACAGATCTGGCTGAATTTTATCAATAACAGCCTCAGGCAAACTTTTGTCCTACCCAGTGGATACTTACCCAAGAACTTGACTGACAAGCCAGATCCTGGCACCATGGGCTTGTTTACTACCCAGCCATGTGTCTAAAAATGGGCCACTAAGGTCAAGCCTGCAAGCTTTATATCAGCAAGACAGTCAGAAGTCAACACACATCATCTGGGGAGGAAACATGTACTGAGGGTGGCTGAGTCCAGTGGGCCAAATCACTGGTCACCAAACATGGCATAGGGTCAGGCTATGCAAATAACCCTGGGGCAACACTTGAAATGTCCACTGCAGGCCTTCTCCTGTGAAGGCAGAATGCTCCTGGCTCTCCAGAAAAAGAGAGGAAAGCAATAGCCAGGTCCAGCACATAGTGCTATGTGGGCAGCTGCAAGGCCAGCTGGTCCCTGAGGTTGTGCCCGGGATGGTGGCTGCAGGGAAGACAGCACTGCATCAGCTCTCCATGGTGCCCTGTCATGCTGCAGGTGCCTCAGGCTTCTCCACTGTCCCCAAGGAGACTTAGAGGAGCACCTGCTACATCTGCAGATTGGAAGGTGATTCCTGCATGTCTCCCTGAAAGGTGGAGCTGCTTCACTACACAGTCCTCCAGGGCTGTGGTGGAACCTGGGCCTGCTGTCTTGCATGACCTGTCATGACCACCTTCACAACTGCTCCTCTGCTGTGGCCTGTAGACACAGCCCTGGGAGTGTATCCATACCTAAGATGTACTTCAGCATAAAAGGCACAGGCACCATGTATTTTTGTGGGACATGGCCTGTCCCCAAGAGTAGAGATAGTGCCTTCATCTTGACTGTTAGGGACTGCGGCTATCAAACTGGCATATGGGCCTGGGAACTTACCTGTTTGCCAAACACCAGACTGCACTCAGCCCCAGTGTCCAACAGGACCAGCACATTTTTGTGGGACCAGTAGGTGGTCAGCCCCACATGTGACCTTTAGCACCCAGCCATTCCTTCAGGGTGGGCACCTTGGCTGGATTCCTAGTCATGCTGAAACACACTCCCCTCACTCCTCCTAGAAGCAGCCAGGTCGACTTTCAGTTGCACAGTTCAGGCTTCTCAGGATGCTTGTCTACCTCTGCCTCTTTCAGGTACTGCTGGTGGACATATCTGTTCCCACAGCTCAAGAAGGACCAAAGTAGCCTGGGTGTTATATCCTGGCATCTACCCCTTGCCAGGAGATCAGCCCTCATTTGCATGTGAGTGATTCTGATGGGCACTTTCTTTCTTTCTGTCTCACCTCCAGGACTCACTCTGTGCACCTTTTGGATGGCCATCTGCTAGGCCTTTTCCCAGGCCAGCAATTATGCTAATAACTTCACTAAAGGGGTGCCCAACATATGGGTGAACATAGCCATCAGAGACCCAAATGTGGTGGGCTGAGCAGGCTAAAGAACAAAGTCTCTCATGCCATTTGTAAATCTTCCATCATGTGGTCCCCTTGTATTCGAATTAAACATTAGCTGACACAGATATATAGTAATCTCAAAAAATGTAACACCAAAAATAATAAAAATAAAAGAAACCAATAACAATCAATAAATGGACAAAGGAACGAAACAGGCATTTCCCAGAAGTATGAATAGTGAACAAATATATGGAAAGATGTTTCACATCTCTAGCAATTAGATACATGCAAATTAAAACTGCACTGAAATTTCTTCTCACTACAGTCACAATAACAATTATCAAGAATAGAAACAACAATGGGTTTGGAGAGGATGTGGGGAAAGGTATACTTATATACTGCTGATAGGATTGCAAGTTGGTGCCACCACTCTGGAAAGGAGTATGGAGATTCTTCAGAAAACTTGGAATGAAACAACCATTTGACCTGGTTTTCCCACCACTTGGTATATAACCCAAAGGAATTAAAATCAGCACACTACAGTGACATGGCCACATCAATACACTCTACATGTCTTCAGTTACTGCTCAGTTAATCCCTATCAGAGGAGTAATTCACTGATTGGGTTAAGGCTATAATAAACCAGTCATTTAGCCTCTGAATATTCTTGCATTGTCTCATTCATGAGCTTTTGGGGGATACCTAATGTCTAAACCACAACAGGCTCAGGGCTATTGTGGGAAAAAGACTGATCAAGAAATAGCACTCAGAGAGGAGAACTCCAAATAAATTATTTTGCACCATGGGCCCAGAGAAAAACCAAACTCCAAATTCTGAGCACCCATCCATAGTTTCTCACAATATTTATAGTTCATGTGTGATGGGCTGGCATATTGAATCCTGGAAATGTTACAGGTCAGTATATATGGGAAATGACCAAACAGACTACGTGTTGCTCTGAGACTCCATGTTATGTAGTAAATGAGCTTCTTCCATTATAATCCCCCACCTCTATACCCATCATTAGTTAGGTAGCATGACATGGTTAGCAATACAGAATGACAATTCTTATGTAATGAAAAATTGCTCTCTTTTGATTCCTATTGTTCCTAAATAATGAATCATGTGAATGGTGATTGTGTGGATGTTAGTAACCATTCTTTAGTTTGTACCTAGGTAAGGGTCATTTTGACCCACTTCCCCCTCTGCTGATGATCTCATGATGTTAGTTTGTAATTTTGAATCATAGCAACAGATACATATGATTGATGTGATTACTGTTATAAGAACCCCTAAAACCAATAGTCATTTTTGGGGCATTGTGTGAGACAGTCAGTGGGCCAACTTAATAAAGACTCTCAAATTTGGACTAATAATGGCAATCAATCTGTTCTTAACTTGCACCCCCACAACACTATGTAGTGCCCTAAGTTTCTAGTCTACCAGACATATGGTTGTGCATGCGATCTAGTAGGAAGTATGTTACAGCAGCAGACTGCAGTAAGGGGAAGAACTGGCTCCTCTTACAAGGCCTTCAGGAAATCTCCAGCCTTGGGCCCTGAGCCCCTACAGGTACATTTACGCTTCACAGGGGAGGAGTCAGACTCCCAGGTGAAGTTATCTGCAATCCAAAAAATAAGGACCCATGACCAATCAGATTTCCTGGGAAAATGTTGAGAGAGGTGAGGGAAACTGCCCCCTTCCCCAGGGATAAGTTTCTTACTGTGATGGACTGACAGATCTGGCTCCATGAGAATATTGTAGGCCAGACTCTAAGGGGAATGATTAACAGACTCCATTTTGCTCTGAAACTTCATGTTATGTAGGAAATAAGCTTCTCCCATGGGAACACCCCGCCTCTGTGCCCATCATCAGTTACTTAGTGTGACATGTTTAACAATAAAGAATGATAATTCCTATGTAAAGAAAAATTGCTCTCTTTGATTCCTATTGCTCCTAAACAATATACCATGTGAATGGTGATTGTGTGGATGTCAGTAGCAATTCTTTAGTTTGTACCTAGGTAAGGGACATTTTGACCCACTTCCCACTGTCAGTGATCTCATGATGTTAATGTGTAATTTTGAATCATAGCAACAGACACTTATGATTAATGTACTTTTTGGTATAAGAACTCCTAGTCGGGGCTTTTCTCCCAATAGTCATTTTTTGAAGCATTGTATGAGACAGCCAGCTGGCTTAATAAAGACTCTCAAATTTGGACTTCTCGGAGGTTATTAGTCTGTTCTTAAGTTCTGCCAATAACATTACCATAACATTTCTACAATCTTATTTCACAACCAGGACTGGGTTTGCAATCACTCTATTCCCTGAGTCTCAAAGAGGTTCAGTGGTATAACCAGAGCATAAGTGAGGCTTAGAGTCTTCCCTCAGAACCCTTGAGGTTCAGGCCCTCCATGAGGATCTCAGTGAATCCCAGGACCTTGCCCAGGTGCTCAGTGAAGTTCAGCCATTAGTAGGGTCACAGTGGTGATCAATGCTTTGTCCAGTGTCTTAGTGAGGTTCAGGGCCCTTTCAAGGATCTCAGTGGGGCTCAATCTCTTGCCCAGGATCTCAGTGGGATGCAGCCTAGTTCAGTGTGTCATGGGCTCTCAGTTTTTTGTAGGATATCAGTGGTTCTCATGGTCTTTCCAAGTTTCTCAGTGGGCTCAGGCCTCTCTCCATGGTATCAGTTGTATCCGGTTTTGAAAAAACCATGTTGCCAGACTGGAAATGAAGAATTGCAGACTCCAAAGTGGTAGGGGTCTGAGCAGAAGCTCAGAATAATGATACCAGAAAAAAGTGGAAAGAGACACAGATCAAGTTCATGTAGGGAGGAGGTTAAGAAGATTTGTAAGGTTTCAAATTCACACAGCACAAATTTGTGACTCTGACAGAGCATTTTGTGATATTTATCAGGCCTCCTGCAGAAAAACACTTCCTTTACTTTTTAAAATTTGTTATTATATTTGCTCTAATTTGTTGCACATAGCAGTAGAATGTAATTATACATTTTCCTAGAGCATAATTAATGGAGTATAATTTCTAATTTTTCTGATTATACATGTTGCAGATCATGCAGTCATACAGGTACATGTGGTGATAATGTCTGTTTCACTCTACTATCATTCCTTCCTCCACACCCCTTCCCCTGGCTTCACGCCCCTCTACCTCATGTAAAGTAACTCCATTCTTCCCTCTCCCCTCCTTATTGTGAATTAATTTCTGCATATCAGAGGAAAAAATGTCCTGTTGTGTTTGTGTCTGGCTTATTTCACTTAGCAGGATGTTTTCTAAATCCATGCATCCACCAGCAAATGCCAGAATTTTATTCTTTTTTAAAGCTGAGTAATATACCATTGCATAGTGGTACTTGCTTCTGGAAGAACTGACAGAAAAGTACTTCTCAGTTGACAATGAACCATTGTCCTATCTTTTAAATGCCCATGTGTGGTGTGATTTGGGTATATTCTCTTGCCAGGTGTTTTAAGACCAAGTTTGTCAAAACTGACCTTTTTCCTCTATATTATTAGAGTCAGCTGAGAGTTATCAGGGATTTATCTTGGGAACTCGGGAGGAGTTTTTGACTCCTTTAGCTTTTCCTCTAGCAGTTGTGCCATCTTCTAGGATGGATCAAGGTCTTGCTGACCCCATATGGCTTTCCCTTTCTGGCCCCATGTGGTTTGCCATTATACACTCCAATGAACCTGCCCTTTGCAGAGTGTGCACTGGTTCACTTCCTGTTCTCTAGGGTACTCTCAACACCCCTGATCAACAGGTCAGGTGAGTCCTCAGATTTGCAGGGCTCTCAGAGGTGTCCTGTTGTTCCCTGGATCCTGGTTCACCTTAGAGGACAAGGACCAAATATTGGTGACTTTTCCTTGTCTCTTTCGCTTACTTGACTTTGATCTCCACATTTTGGTTTTAAAATTCTAGCAAGTCAGTTTTGACAGTCTTGAAGCAAGAGTCCTGAGTTTTAACTTTAATGTCTATAATTAATTGGGATCTGTATTAGAACTGGAAGTCAGAATTACATCCTATCTGTTCTATAGGTGATGGAGTATTGTCTCAAATTAACTCAGTTTGTTCTATCAGAAGCAGTGTTTCTGCAAAGCACTAACAGGCAACAGTTATAACACTTAAGGAAAATATAAGATGTTAAAAGAGCAAAAACATTCAGTTTATATAACAGCTATGAACCAAGAAGCATAATTTTTATAATCCCAAACCTTTACTTAGTTATGTGTTATATCTCCTGTTTATTTTGAGATCTCAGTAACATTTACAACAAAAAAAGCTAACTTTTAAACAAACTTTAAATTAGCTTAATTCTAGAGTACATTGGAGTCAACTAAAATGAAATGTGAGAGGCAGAATCTTATTTCAGTTGACACTTCTTGAAAATTTTAGGTAAATTGCTCTTTTTCTGAAAATGATCTTTGTCCCTTTCTTAAATATTATTTCACAGTGTTCTCATGTATTATTTCCTTAATCTATCTGAATATCAGTTAACAAAATACAACATTAAATCTGAAGCATGACTTAAACGTAAAGGCCAAGAGAGCTCTTAACTTCAACAATTCAGACTCTCCCTTAATACCTTCCAAAAATACACTTAAATTCACATCTCTGTGTAAAGAGTAATACAAAATTATTTATATAACTTATAATAACATGTTACATTAATCCAGTTGCAAAACATTAAATGATATATGTATACATGAACTTGGTTATTTCTATGCAAATCTGAAGGACTGTATTGGGAGAACATCAACTTGTTAAAATGCTCTCCTAAGCTTTACATGTTAAAATATTGTACACTTGAAGAACATGAAGTCATATGATATACACAGAAGTCAGTCATTGATAGGGTCACATTTGCATATATTTCCTCATTAACTAAATTTAACTTTTACATTGAAACTTACACAAGGTTCACACAGTTCCAAATGTACACATAACAGTTGTTTATTTAATCAGCCCCAAAGTAATCATTTTAAAAACTTTATTTATTTTTGTAAAAGACTTTAAAACAGGCACACTGTTAATCCCTTTAAGATTTAGTTTTCCTAACTAATAAAACCTAAAAAAACCAATAAATTGTATTTACAGATAAGACCAGATCAATGTTTTAAGAATTTCTTGTTGTTTCTAAACATAAAAAGTTAGCATATTAAAGGTTCACCTTAGAAAAAAAAGCCCTAAGTAACCTAGTGATTATAACCAACATAATCACATACATGAACTTTTTGAGATTTACTTTCCACAAACCTTTTGAATCTTACTTAGGCTTCTTACAACTTGTTTACCATACAAAACATACAGACTTTTTTTTTTTCCTTTTAAATTTCCATACCTATAAGTTTCTTATATCTCTCTTTGTCCACTTGCTGATTGTCAGAAATGCACTCATGTGTCCAAGCCCAAAGACTGGACTAAGAGATATAGGTAGAGGAAAAAGTGAGGCTTTACTTAAAGATGGTCTTGAAAGACCCATGTACCTATGGGTCAGAAACACATAGATTGGGTACAACCAGAATTTTATCCCCTAGAGCACAAGTTTCTTCATTGGCTGAGTACTATGAGGTGTACAATCTTCCAGAATGTCACCTAGGTTTACTGTCTCCTATTGGTTATGGAAAGAAATAAAATTTATTCATCCCCACATCCATTTGTTTACTTGTAGTTGGATAGTCTCCTGCACTGAGTGCATTGTGGTGCTCTTCTCACAAATACCTTTATGAAATTGAATTCCATTTAGGCAAAAATAAATTTACCCACTTCTAATTTGTGTTACCCTTGAAATCCAAGATATCAAACAAGTCTAGTTAATATTCTAAGTCCATCATTCCTGTCAAAGAAAAATACTTAGAAGCAAAGGACATTGCACTTTATATAACTTATAGATTGATTTGTGACCTAGATTAGTAATTCTGAAGATATCTTTACTCCTAACCAATTTAACTTTTGTGAACTGAAAGGCATTTGTATCCATTCGGGTGATTTATTACTTGGTTTGTAAGTGTTCATTTATCTATTTGTAATTTTCATACCATGTAAACAATACAGACAAAAGCACATATGGAGACAACAGATATAGGCACAGATAAACATACAACAGACAGAAAACAAGAATTTTGTACCTTTTTCCTGAGTTTTAATTTCTATAGGTAGGGAGCAAAGTAACTATTAGATTTAGGGCTTTAGAAACTGAAATAGAGCCTGTCACAGATTTTTTACAGAATGACTCAGACCTGGGAAGGGCCTGTGTTTTCCACTTTTCTACCCTGTGTCTAGGCCTATAATTTTTCCTGGAGATTCCTTGCACACCCCAAACTCCCTGCACACTCAGTGAGTGCTTAAAAAACAATAGAATTTTATCACCTTTGTTATATTTTTTCCTTTTTTCCTAAGACTCTCTTTCCAATATTTTAGCCCCAAGAACTATCTGGGGAAATTTCAGTATCTTTTTCCTTGCTGGTGTCTCCTTCTCTAGAGGTTT
This sequence comes from Sciurus carolinensis, assembly GCF_902686445.1. Lineage (NCBI taxonomy): Eukaryota > Metazoa > Chordata > Mammalia > Rodentia > Sciuridae > Sciurus > Sciurus carolinensis. The sequence goes on from NC_062223.1 coordinate 4,597,477, forward strand.
TTTGTTAAAGGTTCAAAAAACCTACGGGTGGTCTCTTGTTGCCACATGCCATCCTACACTCTAGTTGTGGGCTCATGTTTCTGAAAAAGGGTTCAACTCCCCTTTTGGGAGGTTCTTTGCCTCACATCTCAATCACACTCACACAGCCTCCAGGATGTCCTGACCCCAAGGAAGAACTTCTTTCTTTAGAAGAGACTTTTCTACCTTCATGTGTACATGGAGCTACCTCTGTGCTGCTGCACTTACTGTTTTTTGTCCCAGAAATCACAGGTATTATCTCTCATCCCAAGTTCATGGCAACAAGGCAGTAGGATACATCTTCTTTAAAGGGAAGTTCCCATGAACCCCTAGGTGATGAATGAATCCCCAGGTTGGATGTCAACATTTTAGAGATATCAGCATGCCTCAAGGAATCAAGCATGTTCTCAGAAGTAGCTTGCAGAGGCAAACTTTACTACTACAGAGGATGGGCTACCAAAGTCTGTAAGCAAGTACATGTTGACAGGCAGTCTATTTATTTTTATCCACAATGCAGAACTGTCCTCTGCTCTGATAGAAGAAGTTTGGGGTTACAATTATGTGATTGGCTAATTTTAAAGTTGGAAAAGGAAGCCAGGCATATTAGCACATGACTAATCCCAGTGACTCAGAAGTCTGAGGCATGAGGATCACAAGTTCAAAGCCAGCCTCAACTAATGTAAGGTGCTAAGTTTGAGACATGTTTACAACTGTTTGAAGAAGTAGCCCTAAGATGGTGGCTGGCATATATAAGACAGCCTTATATATGCTGATTGGCTGCCTTAGTGTATATAAGACCTTCTCTTCACCTGGGAGGAAGGCAACACCTCTAAGAAGCAGTAGACCTCCAAGAAGTAGCACCTCTAAACACGAAGCCTCTCTGAAAGCATGGCCTCTCTGAAAGCTTAGCACCTCTAAAAGCAAGTAAACCTCTCTTCCTCTAAAAGCAAGCAAGCCTCTCTTCCTCTATAAACTATGGAGCAAGCAATCAAGCAAGGAAACAGCCCAGAAAAAGATAAAGAAGTAGTTCATTCCCAATCCACCTCCGATACTTTCCTGCAGTAGCATTGCTGCAGGAAACAAAAGCGAAGCAACTCAGTGAGAGCCTGTTTCTAAATAAAATACAAAGTAGTGCTGGGGATGTGGCTCAGTGGTTGAGTGCCACTTAGTTCAAATCCCAGTACAAAAAAAAAAAAAAATTGGGGAGGGAAAAGGAAGGGCTATAGTTAAAATGACTGTGCTTGTATACATTCTGGGAACCCCAAAATGAATAAGTATGAATCATAGATCACAGATAAGGCTAAATACTATATTCTATATACTCAGTATCATTCTTGAGGTCACTGTGGTGCTCTGGGCCTTCCACAGGGTCTCCATGGGAATGAGTCCTTGCCCAGGGTCTCAGTGTTATTCAGATCATCCCCAGAATCACAGTAGCCCTTGGGGTCTTCTTAAGTGGATAAGCAGGTCTCTGGGGCATCACCAGATCAAAGTAGTGATCAGGGATTTTGCCAGACTCTCAATGGATTCTTCCCTTTCCAGAGGAACTCACTTGGGCTCTTGGACTTCCTCAGGGTCTCTGTGGATTTCAGAATATTCCCAAGGTTTTTCATGGGGCTCAGGCCCTTGCCTAGGGACTTAGTGGGACTCATGGCCATACCCAGAATTTCAGTTTGTGTCAGACTTTCTCAGAGTCTCAGTGGTGTTCCCAGATATCAGTGTGGCTCAGAGATTTTTTAAGTGCACTCTGGGTTCAGGACCCTCACAGGGACTTAGTGCATCCCAGGGCCTTACCTATGTTCTCAGCGGAGCTCAGCACCATTCTAGGCTCACACTGGTGCTCATTGCTTTCCCTAGTGTTTGAATGGGGCTCTGCACCTTCCCCAGTTTCTCAGCAGATTTCATAGCTTTCTACAGGGTCTCAGTCAGGTTCAGTGCCTTCACCGTGTGTGCATAGGGGCTTGGAGCATTTTCTAGGGTGTCATGAGGGATCAGAACATTTCCCAGAGTATCACTGGGATTCAGGCCTTCCCCAGAATGTCAATACAACTCAGGGCTGTCTATAAATTCTTAGGAATTCTTCCCCAGTGTTTCTGTGTTTAGCATTCACTATCCTCAGTGGTGTTCAGAGCCTCCTCTGTGGTGGTGTAAATGGTGTGCTGGGCCTTTCTCAGGTCTCATTGGTTCTCAAGGCTCTTCCAGGACATCAATAGGGCTCATGGCATTTCTAAGTGTTTCAGTGGAATTTCCCTGCCTCTTAGTGGAATTCTCAATTTTCCCCAGGGTCACAGTCATGCACAGACCATTCCTTAGTGTCACAGTCCTGTCTAGGACTTTCCCCAGGGACACTGTCATGCATATGCCCTTCCCCAGGGTCACAGTCATGCATAGGTACATTCAGGAGGATCACAGTGATTCATAGACCCTTCCTCAGGGTTACACTCATGCATAGACCCTTCCCCAGCATCACAGTCATGAAGAGGCCCTTCCTGGGGGTCACAGTTATACATAGGTCATTCCCCATGGTCATAGTCATGCAAAGGCTCTTTTTCAGAGTCACAGTGATGCATAGGCATTTCTACGTGTTCACAGTCATGCATGGAACCCTTTCCCATGGTCACTGTATTGCATAGGCCCTTCCCCAGGGTTGCAGTCATGCATAGGCTCTCCCTCAGGGTCATATCATGCATTGACCTTTCCCCAGGGTCACACTCATGCATAGGCCTTCTCACAGGGTTACAGTAATGCATAGACCTTTCCTGAGCATCACAGTCATGCACAATACCCTTCCCCAGTGTCACATTTATGCCCAGGGCCTTCCCCAGATTCCCAATCATACATAGCACTTCCCCAGAGTCACAGTTATGCATGGACTTTTCCCAGGATCACAGTCATGCATAGGTCCTTCTCCAGGTTCACAGTCATGCATAGGCCATTCCCCATGGTCACAGTCATGCAAAGAGCCCTTTCCCATGGTCACAGAAGTGCATAGGACCCTTCACAAGAGTGACAGTCATGCACAGGCCTTTCCACATAGCCACAGTCATGCATAGGGCCCTTACACAAAGTCACAGTCATACAAAGGGCCCTTTCCCACATTCACAGTTTCAATGGATCTCTGGGATTTCCCCTACCTCTCAATGGAATTCTAGGATTTCTCCAGTGTCACAATCATGCACAGTCCCTTTGCCATGGTGAAAGTCATGTATAATCCCTTCCTCAGGGTCACAGTCACACATAGGCCCTTCCTTAGGGTCACAGCCAAGCATATGGCCTTCCCCAGTATCACAGTCATGCAAATATCCATCCTCATGGTCACAATAAAGCAAAGGCCCTTCCTCATTGTCAGTCATACACAGGACATTCCTCAGGGTCAAAGTCGTGCATAGGGCCTTTGTGCAGGGTCACAGTCATGGATAGGCCATTTTCCATGGTCACAGTCATGCATAGGGCTCATCCCCATGGTAATAGAAATGCATTCAGCCTTCCCCAGGGTCACAGTCATGCATAGGGTTCTTCTGCATGGTTACAGTCACATTAGGGCCTTCCCAGGGTCACAGTCTTGCAGAGGCCCCTTCCCCATGATGACAGTCTTGCTTAGGGCCCTTCAACAGGGTAAGAGTCAGGCATAGGCACTTCCCCATGGACAGAGTCATGCATAGGGACTTTCTCCAGGGCCATAGTCATGCATTGGTACCTTCCCCAGGTCACAGTTATGCATATGGACATTCCTTTGGACACAGTCATGCATAGGCCCTTTCCCAGGGTCACAGTCATGCACAGGCACTTCGGAAGGGTCACAGTCATGCACAGGCACATTTCCAGGATCACAATCATGCATATGCACTTCCTCAAGTCCAAGTCATGCATACGACATTCCCCATTGTCACAGTCATGCATAGGCACTTCCTCATGGTCACCGTCATGCTTAGGCCCTACCTCAGATTCACAGTCATGCATAGGGCCTTTCTGTAGGGTCACAATCATTCACTGGACCATTCTGCAAGGTCAGTCTTGTACAGTGCCTTCCTAATGACACCGTCATGCATAAGCCCCTCCCCATGGTAGCAGTCTTGCTAAGGCCTTTCCTCATGGTCACAGTCATGCATAGGCCCTTTATCAGTTTCAGAGTAATGCATAGACCCTTCCCCAGGGTCTCATGCTTGCATAGTCCCATCCCCATGGTCACAGTCTTACATAGGGTCCTTCTGCAGGGTCACAGATATGCATATGGCCATCCCAAATGTCACAGGCATACATAGGACCCTTCCCCATGGTCACAGTCATTCATAGGACCCTTCCCCAGTGTCACAGTCATGCATTGGCCCATCCTCATGGTCACAGTCATGCATAGGCCCATCCTCAGTTTCAAAGTTATGAATAGACCCTTTATTATGGACACAGACATAAATAGGACCTTCCCCCATGTTGCAGTCATGCATAGGGTCATCCTCAATATCACAGTCATGCACAGGTACCTTCCCCATGTTCACAGTCATACACAGACCATTCCCCATGGTCACAGTTATTCATAGACTTTTCCTCAGGATAGTGGTCATGCATAGGGCCCTTGTGCATGTTGCAGTCATACACAGACCAGTCCCCAGGGTCACAGTCATTTGTAGCCTCTTCCCCATGGTCACAGTCTTACATAGGGCATTCCTCAGGGTCATAGTCATGCATAGCCCTTCTATGGCCTCACTGTTATGCATAGGTCTTTCCTCAGGGTGACAGTCATGCATAGGCTCCTTTCTATGATCCCAGTCATGTATAGGGACCTTCCCCATTGTCATAGTCATGCATATTCCCTACCTCAGGTCACAGTTAAGAATTGGGCCCTTCACATGTTCACAGTCATGCATAGACCCATCCTCAGTGTCAAAGTCATGCATAGACCCTTTATCATGATCACAGACATGCATAGGCCCTTCCCCCATTTCAGTCATGCTTGGGGCCATCCCTAATATCACAGTCAGTACAGGGCCCTTCCCCATGATCAGTCATGCATAGACCATTTTCCAGGGTCATAGTCATGCATAGCCCTTCCACAGGGTCACAGTCATGCATAGACCCTCATGGTAACAGTCATGCATAGGCCTTTCCGCAGGGTCATAGTCATGCATAGGCCCTTCTCCAAGGTCACAGTCATGCATAGGCCCATCCACACAATCTCAGTCATACAAATGGCCGTTCCCTGGGGTCACAGATGCATAGGGCCCTTCCCGACGGTCATAGTCAGTCATAGGCCCTTCCACATTGTCATAGTAAGGCACAGGGACCTTCACCAGGCTCACAGTCATGCACCAAAATTCCAGGGTTCACAGTCATGTGTACACCCTTGTACAAGGTCACAGTCATGCATAGGATATTCCTGAGTATCACAGTCTTGCTTAGGGCTCTTCTGCAGTGTCACAGTCATGCATAGACCTTTCCCCAGAGTCATAGTCATGCACAGGCCCTCCTCGGGGTCACAGTCATGCACAGGACCTTCCCCTTGATCACAGTCATTCATAGGCCTTCCGCATGGTCACTGTCATGCATAGGCCATTCCTCAAGACCACAGTCATGCATACATTCTTCCACACACTCAGGGTCATGCATATGGCCCTTCCCCAGGTAACAGTCATGCTTTGAGACCTTCTGCAGGGTCACAGTCATAGTTCATTAATCAGGGTCACAGTCATGCAGTCCCTACATCAGTGTCACAGTCTTGCATAGGCTCTTTTCCATGGTCACAGCAATACATATGGTCCTTCCACAGGGTCACAGTCATGAATAGAACACTTCCCATGGGTCACAGTCATGCATACGGCCCTCTGAATGAAGACAGTCATGCTATGGCCATTCCCCAGGGTCACAATCCTGCATAGACTCTTCACAGGAGTCACAGGCATACATAGACCCTTCCCCAGGGTTACAGTCATACATAGGGCCCTTCTCCAGTGTCACAGTCATGATCATAGGGCCTTCCACATGGTCACAGTCTTCCATAGGGCCTTTGTGCAGGGTGACAGACACACACACAACTCTTCCCCAGGGTCACAGTCATGATTAGGCCTCTTCCTCAGGGACACACTTATGCTTATGACCTGTCCCAGGGTCACAGTCATGCACAGGGCCAGTCCCCAGAGTAACAGTCATGCATAGAGATCTCTCCAGGGTCACAGTTTTAGTCCCTTCCTTAGGGTCACAATCACACATAGGCCCTTCCTTAGGGACACAGTCACTCATAGGACCTTTCTTCAGGGTCACATTCATGGTTAGGGCCTTTTAGAGGGGCACAGTTATCCACAGACCCTTCCTCAGTGTCACAGTCATGCATACGGCCCTTCTGCAGGGTCACAGGAATGTATAAACCCTTTTCCATGACCACAGTCATGCATAGGCTCTTCCCCAGGGTCCCAGTCATACATAGAACACTTCCAAAGGGTCAAGTCATATATAGGCCTTTTCCCATGATAATAGTCATGCATAGGCCCATCCTCAGTCTCACTGTCATGCATGGGGCTATTCTGCAGGGTCACAGTCATTCATAGGTTCTTTTTAAAGGTGACAGTCATGCATAGGCCCTTCCCCAGTGTCACAGTCATGCATAGGCACTTCCCCATGATCACAGTCATGCATAGACCTTTCCCCATGGTCACAGTCATGCATAGGCCCATCCTCAGGATACACTCATTCATAGGTCCCTTCTGTATGGTCACAATCATGTTTAGGCCCTTCCTCAGCATCACAGTCATGCATAGAAACTTCCCTATGGTCATAGTCATGCATACGGACTTCCCCAGGGTCACAGTCATGGTTAGGTCCATCTGCAGTGTCATAGTCATGCATAGGCCCTACCCTAGGCTTACAATCATGCATAGGTCTCTTCCCCAGGATCACAGTCATGCATAGGGAACTTCCTTAACATCACAGTCATGCATAGGCCCTTTCACATGGTCACAGTCATACATAGGATTTTCCTCAGGTTTACCATCATTCACAGGGACATTCCACAGGGTCACAGTCATGGATAGACCATTCCAATGGTCACAGTCATTCTTAACACCATTGCTCAGGGTCACAGTCATGCTTAAGGCCCTTCCGCAGAGTCTCAGCCATGCACAAGGCCCTTCTGCAAAGTCACAGTCATGCATACACCTTCCCAGGTGTCAGTCATACATAGGGCCATCACCTGGGAACAGTCATGCATGGGGCCCTTCCCCATGATCACAGTCATGCATAGGTCCTTCCCCATGGTCACAGCCATGCATAGGCACTTCCTCAGGTTCACAGTCAAGCATAGGGCAGTTTCCAGGCTCAGAGTCATGCATAGGATCTTCCTCCTGGTCACAGTCATGAATATGCCATTCCTCAGTGTCAAAGTCATGCATATGACTTACCTCAGGTCACAGTCATGCATAGGCCCTTCCTCAGTGTCACAGTTATGAATAGGGCCATTCCTCAGGGTCACAGTCATGCATAGAACCTTCTCCAGTTTCAGAGTAATGTTTACACTTTTCCTCAGGGTAACAGTCATGTATAGGGACCTTCTACAATGTCACAGTCATGCATGGGCCTTTCCTCAGGGTCACAGTCATGCGTGGAGCTCTTCCACAAGAGTGGCAATAATGGATAGGTCCTTCCCCAGGCTTACAGTCATGCATAGGGTTCCTCTCCATGGTCACAGTCATGCATAGGCCCTTTCTCAGGGTCACAGTCATGCGTAGGTCCTTCTCCAGTCAGAATCATGAAGTTGGCACTTCCACAGTGTCACAGTAAAGCATAGGCCCTTCCCCGGGTTCACAGTCATGCCTACCACCTTCCCCAGGGTTAAAATCATGCAGAGACTCGTACCCACAGTCCCAGTCATGCATGGGGCCTTTCCCCAGGGTCAGAGTCATGCACAGGCATTTCCACAGGGTCACATTCATACAGGCTGCCTTCCCATGTGTCACGTCATGCATAGGCCCTTCCTCAGGGTGACAGTCATAAATAGGGCCCTTTCTCTGGGTCAGAGTCATGCATAGGGCCCTTTCCCAGTATCACAGCCATGCACTGGCCTTTCCTCAGGGTGACACTCATGCATAGGCACTTCACCATGCTCTCAGTCAGTATAAGCCCTTTCCCAAAGTCAAAGTCATACATATGCCCTTTTCCAGGGTCACAGTCATGCATAGGCCCTTAATCAGCATCAGAGTCATGAATAGCATCCTTCCTCCAAGTTGCAGTCATCCATAGGGCCCATCCTCTGGGTCACTGTCATGCATAAGGCCCTTCTACCATATCATAGTCATGCATATTACCTTCCCCAGTGTGACAGTCCTGCATAGGCCCTTCCTCAGCATCACAGTCATGTATAGGGCTCTTCCTCATGGTCACTGTCAGGCATAGGCCCTTCCCGTGTGTCATAGCCATTCATAGGTCCTTCCTCAGCATCAGTCATGAATAGGGCCCTTCCTCATGGTCAGAGTCATGCATAGGCCCTTTCCCAGTGTCCCAGTGATTCACAGACCCTACCTATGGTCACAGTCATGCATAGGGCACTTCCCCAGGGTAACAGTCATGCAAAGGGACCTTCTGCAGGTTCACAGTCATTGTCCCTTCTTCAGCATCACATTCATGCATTCACCCTTCCCCAGAGTCACAGTCATGCATTGGAACTTCCTCAGGGTCACCATCATGTGTAACCCTTCCTCAAGGTCACAGTAATGCAGAGTAGATTTTTCAGGGACACAGTCATGCATAGTGATTTCTGCAGTGTCACAGTCATGCATAGCCCTTCCCCAGGGTCACAGTAATGCATAGGCAATTTCTCAGGGTCACAGTCAGTCATAGGCCCCTTTCCATGGTCACAATCATGCCTATGGCATTTTCCAGGGTCACAGTCCTGCTTAGGGCCTTCCCCAGCATCACAGGCATGCATAGGCTCTTCCCCAGGTCAGGGCCATGCATAGGACCCTTCCCCAGGGACACACTCATGCATAGAGCCATTTCCCAGGGTAACAGTCAACCATAAGAACCTTCTCCCGGGTCACAGTCATAGTTACTTCCCATGGTCACAGTCATAGTCCCTTCCAATGGTCACAGTCATGCATAGGCCCTTCCTTAGGGTCACAATCATTCATATTACCCTTCTGCTGGGTCACCATCAAGGATAGGCCCTTCCACAAGGTCACAGTCATGTATAGACATTCCCCAGTGTCACAGTCATGTGTAGGTCATGCCCCATGCTCACAGTCTAACATAGAGCCTTCCCCAGGGAAACAGTCATGCATAGGGACCTCCTCCAAGGTCACAGTCATACTCCCTTTTGCAGGGTCACACACATGCATAGGCACTTTCCCAGGGTAAGGGTCATGCATAGGCACTTCCCAATTTTCACAGTCATGCATAGGCCCTTCCCCATTGTCACAGTCATACATAGGCCCTTCCTCAGTCTCACAGTCATGCATAGGGCCTTTCTGCAGGGTCATATTTATGCATAGGACCCTTTCTGTCGTACAGTCATGCATAGGGCCTTTCCTGATTGTCACAATCATACATACAGTCTTTTCTGAGTTACTGTACCGATTAGGGATTTTCCCAGGGTCACAGTCATGCATACCCCTTCCCCAGTCAGGTCATGCATTCAGCCCTTCCTCCATGTCAAGTTAATGCATAGGCCCCTGGCCCAGGGTAATAGTCATGCATAGGGACCTTTTCCAGATCACAGTTGCATAGGCCCTTCTACATGTTCACAGTCATAGGATTTTCCTCATTTATAGGGTTGTTGGATCTCATTGGAACTAGATTTGCCCCAAATATCTGTGAAAATCAGGGCCTTCCCCAGGGTACCTGAGGGGCTCAGAGCATTCAACAAGGTCTCATTACTTCCACAAATCTCCCAAATCTCAGTGGATCTTTCAGCCTTTCTGAGGATCTCTTTCAAGCTCAAGGTCTTTTTTCAGGGTTTCATTGCAGTTCAGGGTCTTTCCCAGAGTCTCAGTGGGACTCAGAGACTTCCCCAAGTGCATGCTTCATGATCTTTGTGAGTGTCTAACTTGTATCAAGACCTTCCTAGTGTCTCACTGGGCTCATTGCTATATCCACAGTTTCAGTGTGGCCTAGAGGTTCTCAGTGGGGATCAGGTACAAGTCCAGAGTCTTAATGGAGGTTCAAGAACTTCCCCAGATTCTCACTGAGGTTCAGGGGACACATAATTTTCTTATTGGGCTGAGGGCCCTTGAGTCTCAGGGCTTCCCAGAGTTGCCTTGGGGTACTGGTGCCTTCCCAAGGTCCAACTGGGTTCAGAGCCTTTTCCAGAGTTTCAGTGGGGCACACATTTTTTTAGATATTCTCAGTGGTGCTCAGGGAAATGTGTACAATCTCAGTGGGGAGTGGGGACTTCCACAAGAATCCAGGGGAATGAGATATTATGCCCAAGTCTCACTGAGTTGCAGGGCCTTGTCCAGATTGTCAGTGGGGCTTAAGATCTTCCCAGTGTGTTACTGTGGCTGAGGACCTTCCCTAGGTTGTCAGAGTGATCTGAGGCTTCCCAAGGGTGAAAGTGGTGTTCAGGGTCTTTGCCAGAATTGTACTGATCTCATTGACTTCCCCAGACCCTCAGTGTGGCTCACGTGCAGTACAGGACATTCCCCAGTTTCTCAATGCAGATTGATCCTTTCCCCAGTCTCAGGGGAAATCAAGACCTTAACCAGAGATTCAATAGAGCTCAATACCATCTCTGGGCATCTCACTGAGGCTCAGGGTGTTTCCCAGCATCTCAGTAGAACTCAATATCTTTCCCAGAATCTCACTGAGGCCCACAGACTTACCAAAGTTCTCTGTGTGTCTCATGAACTTTGTAGGTTCATAACATGTATCAGGACCTTCACTAGCATCTCACTGGAGCTCCGTGGCTTATCCAGAGATTTGGTGGAACATAGATCATTTCACACATTCTCTGAGGGGCTCAATAACTTGTCCAGAGTCTCAATAGAGCTAAGAACTTCCCCAACCAAATGGATTCAGGGCCTTCTTCAGAGTCTTAGTAAAACTCAGGGCTTTCTCCAGAATCTCATTGAGCCTCAGACTATCTGAGGTACTTAATGGGGATGAGGGCCTTCCTCAGGTTCTCAGTGGGACTCAGATCATTCCCCAGTGTTTCCATGAGTTTCAGGACCTTGCCCAGCATCTTAGTAGAGCTCATTTACTATGCCAGAATTTTATTCTTTTCACAGTCTTTCCCAGAGTTTCAGTGGGACTCAGATTCTTTCAGAATTCTCAGAGGGGCTCCTGAAATGCCTAGGTTCTCAGGGACATCACAGAGTTCCCCAAGAATCCAGAGGGATCAGAGATTTTACCAAAATCTCAGTGAATCTCAGGTTTTGCCAAGGTTCTCAGTGGGGCTCTGTGGCTTACCTCAGAGTGGTAGTGTTGCTCAGGGTCTTTGACAGGGTTTAAGAGGAAATAGGAGCCTTCCCCAGGGTCAAAGTACTTTTCAGGGCCTTCCACAGGTTCTCAGTGGAGTTCAGTCTACACTAGGGTCAGTGGGCTCAGAGTTTCCCCAATACCTCTGTAGTCATCATGGATTTTGTGGGTGTCTCACAGGACCTTCCTTAGAATTTCACTGGGCCTTGGCTCCATCCCCACAATCCCACCGCATTCAGGGCCTTCACAAGGACTCAGTGACTCACAAAATTCTCCAGGGTTTCAGTGGGACCTATACTCTTCCCCAGAGTCTCAGTGGGACTCAGGGCTGTTCACAGATTCTCAGTGAGGCTAAGAATTTTTTACCTAGAGTCTCTGTGGTGATTAGGGCCCTTTGTCAAGTCTCAGTCCAAGCTTAGGACCTTGTCCCAGGTCCCACCACATTCAGGGCATTTTATATGATCTCAGTGTAGTTACAACTTTCCCCAGATTCTCACTGGGTCTCAGGACATTCCCCAGGTTCTCTGTTGGGCTAAAGGCCTTGTTCTGGGTCTCAATGTTGCTCAGGTTCTTCCCCAGGATTTCATGGGGGAGAGGGCCTTCTCCACATTTGCAATAGTGTTCACAGCTTTTCCCAAGAACTCTGTGATATTTAGGGTCATCCCCAGGTATCAGTGGAGATGATCCTCTTTCTAGGATTTGACTGTGTCTCCTAGTCTTCCTGGGGAACTTATGGGGCTCAGGGCCTTTCCCATGATCTCAGTGGGGTTGGAGGCATTCCTTGAGGTCTTTGGAGCTCTCAGAGCCTTCTCCAGGTTCTAATGGGTTTCTATGTCCTTCCGCAAGGATTCATTGGAACATAGCACTTTATTGTTTCTCACCTGGGTTCATGAACTTCCCTAGAAATTCAGTGAAGCTGGTAACAAATTGTGAGTCTCACTGGTTCTCAGTGGTTATCTCTGATGACCATGGGTCTTAAGACCATTCCCATGATCTCAATGAGGCTTAGGACCTTCCCCAGTATCAGTGGTACTCAGAGGAATCCCAAGTTTCTACATGTAGAACAGGACATTCTCCAGTGTCTCAGTCTGGCTCAGCACCTTCCTCAATGTCTTATAAAGTCTCAGGGCATTCCACTGAATTGTTAGGTCTAAGGACTTTCTCCAGAATTTCAGTGGAACTTGAAGGTGTCCACAAGTTCATAGTAGGACATAGATTCTTCACCAGTGTTTCTTTGAGGTTAATGGTTTTCACTAGTTTCTCAGTAGGTTTTTAAGGGTTTAGGAGTCTTTCACCATATTGCATTTTGTCTCAGTCCTTTTTCAACACATCAAAGGGGCTCAAGGTTTTTCCAAGGGCTTCAGTGGTTGTGCAGTGCCTTCCACAAGGTAGCAGGAGGTCGAAGGACCTTCTGCAGAACTTCAGTAAAGCTCAGGGATATTTATAGTACTTCATTGGAGTTCAAATAATTTCCAAGAGTTTGTGTGATCTAAAAGGCCTTCAAAAGTATTTTTCTAGATTTCAGGACCCTCACTGGAATCTGAATGGGATTCAGGATTTTTTTTATTACATCATTAAATTTCTGGGATTTCCAGGTCTCTAATGAGGCTCATTCCCTTTCATAGTGATTCAGTGGATTGCAGGGCCTGGTCCAGGACTAGTCAGTGGGCCTCCAGGTCTTTTACAGTCTCACAGTCATGTTCAGGGTGTCTTGCATATTCTTAGTGGTCTCATTCCCTTCAGAAGGCAGTGGGTGAACTTCTTAAATATTCCCAGCCTCTCACTGTGGTTCAGGATGGTTCCTAGGTTCTCAATGGACCACATATCTTGCCAGTATCTCAGATGGACTCCTGGTCTTTACCAGGGTCTGTTATTCTCAGGGCCTTTGCAGTGTCTCAGTCATGCTCAGTGCTCTTCTCAGAGTCTCACTGGGGCTCAGATTCCTCCCCAACTACACACATTGCTGAGTTCTTTGTAGGGTCTCAGTGAATATCAGAGTATTTCCCAGGGTCTCAATGAAGCTCACTGCCATTCCCAATGTCAGAGTTGTGCTCACGGCCTGCTCCAGCATCTATGTGACACTCAGAGATTGTGCAGTGTATCAGACGGGGTCCAAGTCCTTTCCCCATATCAGTGGGGACTCAGGGTTTATCCTAGCTTCTAAACCAATCTCAGAACCTTGTCATAGTTTCACTGGGGCTCTGGGTCTTCCCAAGAATTTTAGTTACATGTAGAAATGTTCACATGATCTTTTTGAGGCTCAGATAATTTCCCTTGTGTTTTGAAGATTCTAAGGCCTTCACAAGAATCTTAGAGGGGTTCAATGCTTTTACTAGTTTATCAGTGGTGTTCAGGATCTTCTACAGAATCTGAATGAGGCTGAGAGCCTTCGGCAGGTTCACAGTTCTTCGTACAACATTTCCAGGAGACATAGTGGCCTCATAGACTTGTCACAGTTTAAGCAGATCTCAGAACCATTCCCAAGGATACAGTGGAGGTTAGAACATTCCCCAGGGTTTCAATAGGGTTCCATCATCTTGCTTAGGGGTTGAGCACATGTGAGAACATTATTCAGCATCTCAATGGGACTCAGTGCTATTCCCAATTTCAGTGAGTCTCAATGGTATTTCTAGTCTCTCAGGGTACAAAACCTCCCCAAGAAAACACTGGGTTTCAGAGTCATCCTGGGATTCTCAGTGAATCCCAGGGTCTTTCCCAGGTTTTCCATGAAGTTCAGTGTTACTCCCATGGTCACAATGATGTTCAGGATCTTTCCCAGGTCTGATTGTTGGTCAGGACCTTCCCTAGTACCATAGTGTTCATCAGGGCCTTCCCAAGTGTCTTAGTGAGGCTCATGACTATCCCAGTATTTCAGTGGACCTCAGGGTGTGAAAAATTGAGGTGCAACAAGAAATCAAACTTGTGCTTGAAAATAAGAGTGTGCAGAAGCTTTACTTCTGCCAGAAAATCATTCTATAAAACCCGGCTAGGAAAACACTTGGGCATGCACTCTACATCATTTATTCCTATTGTGGCACTACCCCTGCCCTGACAGGGGAACTCAGTGTCACAATCTATATTATTGGTGAATTTTACATTTGGGGCAAAGAATGGGGAAGGCTATAAATAAAATGACTACAGCTTGCTCTAACATCTCAATTAAGGCTAAATACTATGTTTTGAAAATGCACCATTTCTCACAAATTTCTCCTTTAGCTTTTAAACATTTAATTTCATTTTCATTTTGCTGATGTCCCCATTAGTGGTGTCATGCATTCAAGATATATAAACTTTCTAATGTGGAAATCATCCACCATAATGAGTTCTCCCCCTATTAATCATCCTGGTAGCCATCCAAGTGATTACTAGCACTTGTTCAGGTCTTTTGCAGTCAAGTTGAAGTTTGTGTCTTTTCTAGGTTTTGACTAAAATCTAATCCCCAGGCTGGAGATGTTGAATCCCAACCTCTTGAAGGGATGTCTGAGCAACTATTCATCTGAAGATAATGAAAAAGCAAAGCACTGATAGATCTTTAATTGAATCAGGCAGCAAATCTCTTCCTGTATAACTTCTCAGTTTTACTTACTTTTTGGAGCACTGACACTAGTAAACTCCTCTGGTTACATGAAAAGAAACATTGCGTGTATTTTAAATGTCCTCGTGTGACTGTACTTTGGTTATGCTCTCCTGCATGGTGTTTAAGGACAAGTTGACAAAATTGACTTGTTCCTATTAGGGTCAGCTGAGATTTGTCATGGATCATTCATGGGAACATGTGAGAGGTTTTTGGCTCCTTTAGCTATTCTTCTAGCAGTTGTCCCATCTTGCTGACCATATTTGACTCTCCTTGGAAGCATTATTGATATTTCCTTCTCCAGAGATCCTCCTCCTTGTAGAATGTGCACTGGTTGCCTCCTGCTCTCTAGGGTCACCTTGAAGCCCCTGATTGGGAGGCCATGAGACCCAGAATTGCAAAGCACTTAGAGAAGTCCCAGTGTTCCTGGGTCCTAGCTGACCTCAGAGGGCAAGGGTCAAATATTGGTCACTTTTCCTTGGCACTTTCACTTCCTTGCCTTTGGTTTCCAAGTTTTGGGCTTAAACATCCAGCAACTCAATTTCATCGGTAAATTTAATGTATATAATCTTATACTTACTCCTTCCATTGAATTGGGGTTTTATATTAGTACTGGAAGTCAATCTTATATCCTATTCTGTGCTACATGTGATGGCTGATTATCTCAAATTAACTCAGGTTGTTCTGTTAGTAGGAGAACTTCTTCAAAACGCTAACATCCAAAAATTATAAAGTTCCATGTGGAAAATACAAAATGAAATTTAGAAGAATAAAAATGTATTCAGTATGCATAATAGCTTTAAACTAAGTAACGTAATATCTATAGCACACTGGTATATCTTGGTGTCCATATTGCCTCCTCAGAGACACATGAATGTATCAACTCAATAACATACAAAACCCTTTACAAATTTCAAATTCTTTTAAAACTCTCTTACAACCTGACATACCTTTTATAATTTACCCAAATCTTTACTTAGTTTTGTGTGATATTCCTTGATAATTTTAGGATCATAGTAATTTTCTTTGTACAAGTGATCAAACCCAGGGGCAATTAACAACTGAGCCACATCCCCAGACATTTTTTGTATTTTATTTAGAATCAGCATCTCATTGAGTTCCTTACGCCTCACTAAGTTGCTGAAGCTGGCTTTGAATCTCACAATCTTCCTGCCTGAGCCTCCCAATCTGCTGGGATTATAGGTATGTGTCACCAGGCCCAGTAGGATTATAGTAATCTTTTTTACAAAAATCTCTCTTTTGAATATAATTTAAAATTGGTGGAAGTCTAACTTTCTTTGTAGTCAGTCTAACACAGGGTGAGAGGCTGATCCTTATCTCAATAAGTCAGAGCTCTTAACAAATAACACAATGCAACCTTTCATCTGAAATATAATCAATAAACTAAGAGAGATCTGAACTTACTCTGTGTAGAAAAAGTGGCCAAATTCTTCCCTATTTCAACATGTCAGCTTTTAAAGGAATCAGGCTCTCATTATTTTTTAAGGTACATTTAAATTTCCACACTAGTATAAAAATTCACAAAAAAGTTTATGCCTATCTTATTGAGAAACAGGTAACCAGAACATGAAATGAAATAAATAACTCTCCAATTAAATTTGCTTTTTCATACAAATCTGAAGGCCATTACCACTATAGTCAACTTTGGTTTGGAGAACACTAACTTGGTAAAGTGCTCCCCTAAACTGATTCAATTCATGTTTTAAAGAGCCATCCAGGAAATTATGGGTCCCCATTAATGCCTCTCTCTTAAGGGGGAGATGTCTATACTTTCTGTGGCACGTTATTTCTTGGTTGAACAATATCTTGGTTAATATAATTTGATCAGGTGCTAGGGTTGTGGCTCAGTGGTCCAGCACCTTGTGGCATGTGTTAGACACTAGGTTCAATTCTCAGCACCACATACAAATAAAGATTCCTTGACAGCTAAAAATATTTTTAATAAAAGATAACATGATACTCTTTCTGAAGATCCCTTCAACCCAAATGAACTTATTAACTCCTAGTACATGCCCACAGAGCAGACTTTGTTTTCCTTTCCTGGGAGACTCTTTCCAATAAAGTTGTTACTCTTTGGGTGAGAATGTCATCTGTACATTTCATTTACATAAAAACCTTATCACAGAATAGAGACCCAGGGTTAGATAACATGGCACTCAAAAAATAAAATAGGTGCCCTAAAGATTCCCCCAGCTTATAATGTAATAGTACTGGAACCATTCTTTGTGACTGGCAGTTTTCACAGCTTGCATAACATAGGACAGTTAATAGCCTGGCACTCAGTGTAATGGGACCCAATTAAGGTTTTAAATTTTAATGTAAAGGCCAACCCCATGATGTTAAACACTCCAGCCAATACCTTTGTCCCAGAGAGGTTGAGGGGGTCAGATGGAACTGAGGATGAATCCACATGGAGATCACTGAAAAATTCCAATCAGGGACTAAAAACATACTCAATTAGAAAAGCATCAGTGAAGCAATAACCACAGTACCCTCCCAATGCCTGTACAAAATAGATTTCAACCTTAAGTCCAAAGCATTTGAATTTCTGTTCAGTGCAGACATTGATCAATGCCTTCATCCAGAAATCATAAGTCCCTTCCATTACAGGAGTTCCTTCTTGCCACATTCACACAAGTCTTACTCCTTTTTAATAAGATATAATACTTCAATCTTTTACAATACTTTAATTAAAACACAGCTGAAACTTTTTTGTATGCATATCAACAACTGTTAGAATTTTAACCCATGTAATCTTGCTCTTAGTTAGGACCCAGAAATGCACAATCATAATTCCTTTTTAAAGTAAACAGATTTAAAACACACATTTAGTAGACCCAGATACATGTTACTGTGAAAGTGGTGACTTGAACCATGGCTTCTGATTGTCTCATCTCTGTCTTTGTCCTGGGAACTTCCTGTGCAGAAGTGCAGGTCAATATGGCCCAGTTGCTATGGTGAAAATCAGCCAAACAAGGCTCTGTGCAAAGGCACCGAGGTTCATCAGTTGGGGCCTTGAGCTCAGGCACCATGTCCTAGAGATAGAGTGTTCTGGGCATAACAAGATAACCCCAATGTCTCCCCAGTTTCACTGAGATCTTTAGGTCTGTCTGCTTTGCTGAAACTTTCTCACAAATATCTTTTTGATGACAAAACCTATATAATAAACGTGCTGACCTTACTCTGAGTCACTCATCTTCCATCAGAAAGTAAATCCCCCCCTGGCCCCAGCTTATTCACTCTTTGTTTGTCTGTCTATCTTTCCTCCATCCCACATCACTACTTACTGGTTTTGAATTAACTGCCAAGCTGCTCATGGCATGTTACCTTATGGAATTCAAGAAGCCAAGAGTCCTTGAATTTATATTTAGTCAATGTGTTAGTATTGTATTTTATTTTATTTTTTAAGCATATTAAGCAGGTTTTATTTAAGGGTAATAATACAGACTTCTCCCAGCAGGAAGAAGGGGGCCATGGCTGATGTTCTAAAGTCCCAAGAAGTGAGAAGTGTGTCCCAAGAAGTAAAGTCTCTTTTGTTCTCCAGTTCTCTTCCCCCTTATCTCTCCTTCCTGCCTACTTGACTAGGCCTGGTTTTGCATTAAGTGAGAAGCCATGGGCAGGGGGTGGGCCAAGGTGATTCAGGAAGTTAAGGGCCCAGGGGACATTAATTAGCAGCTCCATGCTTGCAGTCCTTGATAAAGGCAGATAAATTTGGTAATCAATGGGCTCTGGAGAACCTTGACATTCCGTTCTTCCAGGAACAATCTCCAACTTCCAGAGTTACATGGCTTCATGGCTTCATTTCCTTGATTTGACTGATCCCTAATTCTACACTAACTACCTGTCCTTTATTCTGGCTTCATTCCCCCCGTTTGCTTTAGGAACTCCTAACTGCTGTTAGGAAAAGAAAGGGGGCACTGATCATTCTGGCTGCTTTGAAGCTGAAAGGGGGCAGTGAGGGGCAAGAAGTTTGGAATTCCTTTTCTTTAAAATTGGGTCAATCAAGGGGTCCAAGGTAGAAGTCTGGTTGGGGAAGAGAAGGTTGTAAAGTCATTGGAGGTGGGTGTTTCTATGATAGAAGAACAAAAAGACCTGAGTACTGAAATGAGATTAATATAATACAAATGTTGCAGAATCTGGAACATGCCAATGACTATCATAAAGATGTCAGAAGTCAATAATTCCTCACCAGGGGGTGGAAGAACTGAGAAGTTGTTCCCATAACAAGGCCTAGCAAAGGCTGGAGAGAACAAGGCCTTTATTTGGGAACTTTAACATTGTCTAGGTTATCAGGAATGTAAACACAACATTTAGTAGAGATCTCTATACTTCTGTTACTTAGGGCTAGCTAATCATATGAGCAAACACAGATTAAGTCTACCTGTGTAGCTTAGAAAGGTCTGCAGGCCTTAAACTGACTAAAAACTTCTGACTCTGGCAGTTTCTCTTGATAGTTATCAGGCACATTTGCCTAAGAATCTCTCTTTTGTAGCTTTTAGTATTTATTCTAGTGGACTAACACAAGTGTACATCTTAAGTTATGTTTAACTATTATTTCTTTTAAATGCCCAAGAATGGCTATATTTTGATTTTAACTGTTTTTCTGGGTGTCTAAGATCAAGCTGTGTCCCGACCCGCAGGACATCAATGAGGACGGCGAACCTAAGAGAGAAGGAATGAAGGGACAAGAGATGCAGGGAGTGACAGCAAGACAGGAATTCTGATCAAGCTGCAAATTTTTATTGTTCTCACGGGTATTTATGCTGAGGGAATGAGGGGTATGACGAGGTGCAGGCTGGGTGGCTGTGTTCTTCTATTGGGCTCCTGGTAGGCTGCAAGTTCACGCCGGCGGGAAGGTGAGGTTCGCGCCGGCGGGAAGGTGAAGTCCCAGAAGAGAAGCCATGGGCACCATAGGTGCCATACTGTCAGAATTATCAGCCAGGAGTGGGGCAGGGGTGGTGCTGCTTATTGTAAAGGTCAGAATGTTCTCAGAATGAAAACTTCTTGGTCCCTGACATTTCCCCCTTTCTTATATAAAATTATTGACCATATTTCAATAGCCATATTTTAAGGGGGTGATAGAGGCTATGTGGCGAGGCAGGGGCGCAGCTTGCCTGAACAGGTACAGAGCTGGAGTGACAATCCCTCGGGAACTGTGCCTGTCTTAGGCTGTCCGTGGCAGAGCAACATCCTTATCCGTCATTGGATAATGAGGCTCTAGCCCTCATTTCCTGTCTTAGGTTGGTATGAGCTCTCACGAATCTTACCCGTCATTGGCTGTCCAGTTCAGCTCAGAGGGGTGATGGTCTTTTAAGATCACCATCACGATCCATCATCTCCAGTCGATGGTAATGAACCTGAATAGGTTTTGCCTGTATAGCCTCAATTTGAGCTCTAAGAAAAGCCATGATCTTGTTGAATATCAAAGGACCTATAGATACAATAAGCAGCAAGCAAAGGAGGGGACCTAGGAAGGGAAGGAGATAGGGAAGGAGTCCACTGAATCCAGTCCATAGTGGATTATCAGCCAGTGCTTGTTGGCATTTTTCTAAGTCTTCCTGCAGCTGTTTGATCTTGTCCTTAACAATTCCTGACTTGTTGGCATAGAAACAGCATTTTTCCTGCAAAGCCAGACAAATGCCTCCCTGTTTGGCAGTTAGAAGGTCTAAACCTCTCCTATTTTGTAGGACCACTTCTGCTAAGGAATCCACCTGATCTTGAAGATCTTGTATGGTGCTTGAGAGTATCTGTACATCAGAAATCAATTGTCTGGATAATTTTGTATATTGAGTAAGAGAGACCCCCAAACCAGCAGTACCTGAGGCCACTGCTGTAGTTATTCCAAGTCCTGCAAGTAAAGGGATAAAGGTGACAGCAAGTTTAGCTCATCCTGCAATGTGATCAATTGTTGGTATAGGAACAGGCTCATCTCCTGGAATAATATCTATGTCTGGGAGCAAGGTGGCTAGGACACATAATCCAGTTCAGTTGGCTGGCAGTTGAGTGAAAGCCTTGTTACCTCCACAGACAAATACGGTGCCATTAGGGGGGCACAATGGCTGTGAAAATTTGAATGTCTCAGAGCAATCACTAAATGTCATAATCCCTACATTTAAATCCCAGGTATTATTATAGCCAGGTGAGAAAAAGCAAGTAGTATTGGAAAATGTGAATGGCTATACCAAAAATGGTGGAGTCGGTAGACAATTTTTACTGGTAAAACTGGACCACAGTGTATTAGGATAGGTTACATTTTCAGCAATTTTTCTAGTAAGGGTAGCAGCTGAGTCATTTCTATAATCAATTGGAATAGCTAATGGAGCGGGATATCCTAGCTGCAAGCAAAGCCAACAATCTGCAGTCAAGGGAGAATTAGACCGATTAAGCAAGGCATAAGTGGCTTCAAGAATATCATAAGTGTCAGGGTTTATCTCAGAAGGTCTGTGTTTAGGTAATGCTAGTGGGTGATATAAGAGACTAGGATGCAGTTCCTCATACATCCGTTGAATTTTCTCATAGACTTGTTTGGGCCTCCTCCGTCAGATACATGTAGGGGGGCCATAGTAGACCAACAAACTGTTTGCCCTACTAAGTCTGCAGGACATGATGCAACACTTAATTTTCCAGGGGTATTAGACCAATCCCCTCCAGTTGATCCTGTATGGGACCTTAATAAGGTGGTAGTAAAATAGATTTTACCCCCTGAGGAACAGGTTTGAGCTGAGGAATAACAAGAACTATGGAAGGAAGTGTGAAAGGTTGTGCAAGAACAGGGTGCAGGTTTGCCATTAACTGGGGGAATAATTTGTGGTTTTGTGATACAAGACCACTGAGTATGTGTCTACCAAACTGCGATGTGACTGCCGTAATCTATCTCTTGGCATTGTTTCAGGAGATTACCAACGTATGATGGCTTGTGATTTGCCTCATCAGTACTCAATATAAATCCTCCCTTACACTTACATGGTTTGTTTCTGAGCTCAAGTAAATACTCACGAGCCTTAGCAGGGTCCTCAAATGCTGCATGGCTGTGGGAGAGCAGTGAACAGGCAGCCATTATCCAGAGAAGCAATGGTGTGCAGTCACAGGGTTTGCCATTCAGGGGATTTTTCGCATAGATTGTTGGCTGCATCTATAAGAGAGGAAGATTCATCCTCAGGGGGAAGGTTTCCATCCCTGGGTTGTGGTAAATCATTGACCTGTTTGACCAGGCATTCTGGTAACCATCTTGGGGCTGCTTGTTCTTGATCTAAAACACAAGCTGAGCCTCATCCCCAAATGAGGACGGGATCTGGGCCTTTCCATTTATTTGTTAAAGGATCATGCCACATAACAGATGGGTGAGCAGAATTAGAAGAGAGATGCCAATGTCTGTCTGTGACCGAATGTCCTTCATTGTCTAGGGTAAGAAAGTTAAGAGCAAATGCTGCATGATTAAGGCGATCCCTGGGAGTGGTAAATGCAAGGGAAGAGGCCTTAAGGCGGGTAAGCCAGGTTTTTAAGGTGAGGTGTGCACGTTCCACATTGCCTTGCCCTTGAGGGTTATATGGAATTCCAGTAGTATGAGAGATTTGAAGAGTGGCACAAAACTGTTTGAACTTGGTACTGGTATATGCAGGGCCATTATCTGTCTTAATATGTGCTGGCTTTCCCATTATGGAAAAGGATGAGACAAGATGAGAAAGGACATCCTTGGTAGCTTCTCTGGAATGCGGTGATGCAAAAATAAAGCCACTAAAGGTATCTATGGAAACATGTATGTACTTTGTTTTCCCAAATTCAGGAAAGTGAGTAACATCCATCTGCCAAATCTGATTGGGCAGTAATCCTCGAGGGTTAACACCCAGATGTTGAATAGGAAGGGAGACAACGCAAGCAGGACACGCTTTTACAATTTCCCTTGCTTGTTGCCTGGTAATTTTACAAAGTAACCGAAGGCTCTGAGAATTTAAGTGGTGAAGGTTATGTAAATCTGTGGCCTCTTGGATGGATCCAATAAGAACTGAGAAAAGGGAGCGAGTGGCTGCATCAGCCTGAGCATTACCCCGTGATAGAGGACCAGGAAGATCAGAATGTGCTCTAATGTGTCCTAAGAAAAATGGATGTTTTCTAGCCTGAATTAGTTGTTGAAGCTGGTTAAACAAAAAGGTTGCAATGGAGGAAGCCTTAATGGCGGGTGAAATCTCCAATAGGGGCACAGAATGGGCAATGTAAGCACTGTCTGTATAAATATTAACAGGTTTATCAAAAAATGTCATAAAGACTTGTGTTATAGCAAACAATTCTACAAGCTGTGCTGATGGATAAGCAGTGTCAAAGGTGGTGGGCTGATTATCAACAACAAAGGCTGCACAGCCGTTGCTGGAGCCATTTGTAAAAACAGTAAGGGCTTGTGGAATAGGAGCCTTCTGAGTAACCTGAGGAAAAATAAATGGATATAACTGAGCAAAATGCAAAAGGGGGTCATTGGGAAGGTGGTTATCAATTATTCCCAAAAAGCCTGATAGAGCAATACCCCATTCATCCCTTGTCTGTAGCAAAAATTGGGTTTGATCCTTAGTGTATGGAATCAGAATGCTATCAGGGTCTTTGCCAAAATGTTGTCGAGAAAGCAAGCGACCTTTAATAATGATAGAAGATACCTGAGCAGGATAGACAGCAATAACTTTAGAGGATGTGGTGGGCAAATGAACCCAAAGCAAGGGGCAACCTTTATTTTTAAAATGTGGATTCCACTGCCAGAATAGTCCCGTGGGTGTATGAGGGGTGTGTAATATAACCAAAACCAAAAGAAGATTATAAGATATTTGTGTAACAAATTGTTGAGCAATGGCTTCTGTGACTTGAATTAATGCTTGCCGCGCCTCAGGAGTAAGCTCTTGAGGAGAAGAAGGGTCAGAATCTCCCCTTAAAATATCATTAAGAGGCAAAAGCACATAGGTGGGTAGTTTTAAATATGGTCTTAGCCATTGGATATCCCCTAGTAATTTTTGAAAATTGTTAAGAGTGTGGAGATGGTCCACATGCAATTTTATATTAGGGATTTGAATTTGACTAGTTTGAAGTTTGAGGCCCAAGTAGGTGTAGGGGTCCTGTGTCTGAACCTTATCAGGGGCTATCTGAAGTCCCAAGGCAGTAAGGGCCTTATAGAGATCCAAATAACAATTGTTAAGATCATAGGTATTAGGTGCAGCGATTAACAAATCATCCATATAATGTAATATATAAACTTGTGGCCACTGCTCTCCCACAGGGTCTACTGCTTGAGCAACATATTTTTGGCAAAGACTAGGGCTGTTAGCCATACCCTGGGGAAGGACCTTCCATTGAAATCTTTGCATAGGGCCCTGAAAATTGATGCAGGGAAGGCTGAAAGCAAAATAGGGTCTGTCCTCAGGATGTAAAGGAATAGTAAAAAAGCAATCTTTAAGTCGATGACCATTTTATAATAGTCCCTAGGAATAGCTACCGGTGTAGGAATGCCTGGCTGTAATGCCCCCATCGGGCGCATAACCTTATTGATAGCACGCAAATCCTGTAAAAGGCGCCATTTGCCTGATTTCTTCTTAATAACAAAAATAGGAGTGTTCCAGGGTGAGGTTGAGGGTTCCACATGGCCGGCTGTCAACTGTTCCTGTACTAACATGGAGGCAGCCTCTAATTTTTCTTGGGTAAGGAGCCACTGATCCACCCACACAGGAGTTTGAGTTTCCCAAATAATTTTGTCTGCATGGGGTACAGGAGGGTCAGGGACCGACACTAAAAATCCAAATACCCAAGTCCAAATTTGTTTTTTGTATGGGCTGTACAGTCTCAACCTGTCCTTGTCCTAGCCTCCCAAGGCCTGTACCAGGGATAAAGCCCATACAGAGCATTTGATGAGTGACTAAAGAGTTGGGACTAGCAAGAATAGCTTTCATTTGGCTTAGAATGTCTCGTCCCCAAAGGTTGACAGGGAGATCAGGAACAACGAAGGGGGTAACAGTTCCTTTATTTCCTGTGTTATCTTTTGTGTCAGTCCAATTAAGCACCCTGGAGCTAACTAAGGGGTTTTTTGATTGCCCTATTCCTTTAAGGTCAGTTAATGATGAGGTGAGGGACCATTCTGATGGCCAATATTTTTGAGAAATAACTGTGGCGTCCGCACCAGTATCTAGGATCCCTTGGAATTTCTTTCCTTCAATAAATAAGGTAAGAGTGGGTCTTTTGTGGGAGATAGGTTGGACCCAATACACATCAGAGGAACCTAAAGAGGCTGTGTTTCATGGTGAATTTGGGGCGGCAGGAGTGTTTCCTGAATTAAGGGGAAGGAGTATTAATTGTGCAATTCTTGTTCCTGCAGGGATGGCTGCTACTCCGTTAATAGCTGTGGCCAGTATTTTAATTTCTCCAGTGTAATCATTATCAATGATGCCAGGGAAGACCTGAACACCTTGTAAGGTGTTAGAAGCTCTCTCAAGAATAAGAGCACACATATGAGGTGGAGGGGGGCCTACAACCCCAGTGGGTATTATTTGGGGTCCTTGCATAGAGTCTAATATTGTATCGGTGGAGGCACAGAGGTCCAATCCTGCACTGCCTGGGGTAGTGCGTTGGAGGGAGGTGATTGTGGAGAAGGACAGGGGGCCTGGATTGGGTTGGGAGTCTGAGAGGGAACAAACCTTATTGCCCCTGGGTTTGTTCTGGGGGCGGTCGGGGCCAGGGGCTGACCCCGAGAGGAGTTTCCCGAGAAGTTAGAGGGAATAGGCTGTCCAAGGGCATTGGTCTTGGATCTACACTCCTTGGCCCAGTGGCGACCTTTACCACATTTAGGGCAAAGGGTGAGCGGAGGTAGTTTAGCCCCTGTTTGAGGAGATATGGGTCCTTGACCCAGTCTCCCTGTTGGGCAGTCTCGTGCAAAATGGCCAGGTTGTTTGCAAGTAAAGCAAGTACGTGGGCCAGGGTGGTGAAGGGCCTTGGTGAAGGCAACGCCAATGGCAAGACCCATGGGCTGTTCCTACCCTGGCACACAGCCTAATGAAGTCAGAAAGGTCCCCTTTATCTTTGTGGGGCTGAAGAACATCTTGACATATCAGGTTGGCATTTTCAAAGGCAAGATATTTTACAAAGGAGCTCTCGTTTTCACTTGGTCCAAGTAAGCGCTCCGCAGTTAGATTAAGCCGGGCAACAAAGTCACTGTAAGGCTCGTCAGGACCCTGACGAATTTTTGCTAGGGAGGTGGTGGCCGAGCCCTTTTGAGGGAGCCATCTCCAAGCGTGCAAACCAGGAGTTTGAACCTGTGCTAGGAGCCCAGTAGGGAAGTGCGCCTGTTTAACGTTAGTATCAAATGGCACATTACCCACTAGTTTAACATAGGTCCAGGATTTAGAGGAAGACTTGGTTGAATTTTTTTGGGCAGTTTCCCGACAGTATTCCCTAAAGTCTGCGCTCCACAAAAGGAAGTCACCCGCACTGAGGGTGGCTTGGGCCAAAAATTTCCAATCATTACGGGTGAGCCATTGTGTACTATGGTTCTCTAGCAAGGCCAGTGTATAAGGTGCAGTGGGGCCATACTGTGTACAAGCCTTTTTAAGTCTTTCAAGAAAGTGGAGGCTCAGCCTTTTATAAGAACTAAGGGCTCCACTCTGTCCAGAGGTGGGCTCCTCCTCATCCCCTGATTCCTGGTCCTCCTCTTGTTCTCTCTCTGGTTCTACCTCTTGTTCCTCCCCTGATTCCTCTTCCTGACTTCCTTTTAAATTCTCTGCCTCAGTTTGTGCGGGCTGATCTGCTTGACTGCTAGTAACTGGAAAGGCAAGAACAGGCTGACCACGTGGCTTCACCTTACGAGTATTAAGGGGTCTTGGGCCAGTTTGTGTTAACTCCATGCCCAAAGCCAGTGAGTGAAGTTCAGCATCAAGGGCTTTTAGTTCTTTTAAAAGTTGGATTTGTTCCCGCCTATGTTGGAGAGACTCGCGTAAAGGGGCTAGATTAGGCAAGGGAAGTGGGGAAAAAATGTCTGGGGTGGCTGTAGGTCCCTGAAGGGCCGGAGCACAAAAGGCAGGGGATATATAAGAGGAAGGTGGATTTTTAAGAGGTGGCAGGTCTGGAGAATGGTATCAAGCCGCTGCCTCCTCCAGGGTAGCCTCATCCTCTGGGGTCAACTCATCATGGGGATTTAAAACCGGATAAATCTTAGGGGGATTTTTAGGGGACTCCTTTGGTAAGGTGGGGTCTGGGAGGTTCCTGGGGTCTGGGAGGGTCCCAGGGTCCTGAGAAGGCTGAGTAGGGGGCATTTGAATACTAACCGAAGGGCATGCCGAGGGGGAACGAGAGGTGGATTGCATTGCCTGCTCCCCAATTTTTACAAGTTTTAAAGTGCCACTGTCAAAGGGTGAACTTTTAAGAATCTCATTAATTAAATTCCAATAAGAAAAGGCAGTGATGGGCACCTTTTGAGGACCAAAAGTCTCATAATAATCTTTGAGGCAGTCTCCTACTCTGAGCCACCTTTTACCCTCAATCGACCCCTCGAGGAGAAACCAAGGACACAAATCCTCTATGTATGAAAAGAATGATCTTAAATCCTTTTTCTTAACACGTGTTCCCCGAGTCTTGAGGGCCTCCTTGAGACCCGTCAGAAACAAATCATGTGACGAAACTGCTTGTCCCATGGTGTGTCACTCACCTTGTGCCGGCCTCACTCTCTTCCTGGATCTGACTCCCGGTTGCGTTTGCCGAGGTGATCCCGAATCCCGCTTGGCCAAGGCTTCCCCGGAGGGCGGCGTTTGCTTCTCAGACAAAAGGCTTGAGTCAACCACGTTGGGCGCCAACTGTCCCGAACCGGAGGACATCAATGAGGACGGCGAACCTAAGAGAGAAGGAATGAAGGGACAAGAGATGCAGGGAGTGACAGCAAGACAGGAATTCTGATCAAGCTGCAAATTTTTATTGTTCTCACGGGTATTTATGCTGAGGTAATGGGGGGTATGACGAGGTGCAGGCTGGTTGGATGTGTTCTTCTATTGGGCTCCTGATAGGCTGCAAGTTCACGCCGGCGGGAAGGTGAGGTTCACGCCGGTGGGAAGGTGAAGTCCCAGAAGAGAAGCTGTAGGCGCCTTAGGTGCCATACTGTCAGAATTATCAGCCAGGAGTGGGGGAGGGGTGCTGCTGCTTATTGTAAAGGTCAGAATGTTCTCAGAATGAGAACTTCTTGGTCCCTGACAAAGCTGGACAAACTGACTTGTTCCTGTGTGGTAAAAGATTCAGCTGAGTTCCCACAGGGGTCACTTGTAGAGAACTTAAGAGCAGCTCCTTAGCTCCATTAGTGCCATTGGTTAGGCAGGGTCGCCTTGATGAGGTGGCTTCCTTTGGAAGCATCAAGGGATTTCTCCATTTTTCCATGACCCTCCTCTGCAGCAGATGCACTGAGTGATTTTTCATCCTCTAGTGGTCTCAACAATCTCCTTGATCAGGAGGTTGTGTGACCCAGAGTTGCAAAGCTCCTTAGAGAAGTCCTCTTATTCCCTGGGTTCAGGCTGACTGAGGGCAAAAGATCCAAATACTGGTCTATCTTGCCCTCTGTATTTAGTCTCAATCTCTAAATTTGGTCTTAATCATCCAGCAAGCCAGTGTCACCAGTCATAAAGTAAGAGTGCTGGGCTTTAACTTCAATGTCTATAACTTTACAGTTATTTACCCTTTTATCTAACTGGAGTCAGCATTAGTACTGGAAGTTACCACTATCTGTTCTATATGTGATGGCTTATTATCAAATTTACCTAGGTTGTGTGTTCTTGAAGCAGCTACATCTGCAAAACATTAACAGGTAAGTTTTAGCAAGAGTAAAATTATATATTCAACTTGCATAATAGTTATCTTAAATTTTGACTGAGAACCACATTATATCCCCTATTTGAGATTATAGTAATTTTACAACAAAAACCAATCTTTTGACTATAACTTTAAAGAAGCTGTAGTCTGGCTTATTTTGGAGCCATTCTACATGCAGTGAGGTGGGAGGCAGAGCCTCATCTCAGTTAAGGCATGGTTCTTTACAGATCTTAAGTGTTCTAATTCTCATGTTGATCTTTGCTTCTTCCTTAAATATCATTAAGTAGTTTACATATACTGTTTCCTGAGTCTATATAAACTTTATAATTAACACAATTTAACATTGTATCTAAAACATGAATCAAAGAAAGGCTGAGAGAGCTCTTAACTTTCATTTTGTGAGTCAAAGTGGCAAAATGTTTTCCTGTTTCACAATATTAACCTTTAAACAAGTCAGGCTCTAACTTTTATAAATACATTTATATTTGAAATTTGTTATCTCAGTGTAAAAAGTAACAAATTTTACATATACCCTATTGATAGCAGGTTCTATAATAGAACATTAAATGATAGAAATAAATCCCCAATTAAAATTTACTCTTTATAAGTTTAAGATTACCATTACAGACACGTTTAATCTGGAGAATAGCAGAGCTTGATAAAATCCCTGTGTTAAAAACTTGAATACCTGGAAAATATTAACACATTTAATATACAAAGAGTAACCATTTCACAATTACCTTGACACTTTTATATTACCAAATTTAGTTTTTAAAGAAAAATGTAGACTCTGTAACATAGTACAATACTCTAACAGTTGTTTAACCACAATTTGAATAAGCCCCAATTTTTAACATTAATTGTTCTAAAGAATAAAACTTAATAGACATAAAGTTGAGTAAATTAGTGTTTCTAAGCAATCCTTGTCATTTTACCATATAGATTAAACTTCAGTTTATATCAGAACATTAGTATTTCACCTTATGAAAAACCTTAAATAGCTTTAGCTGTCTCACATACATACAGCCAACTTAGTTACACACAAACTTGCTGAAACTTGCCCTTTACTTACACAGACTTTCTTAGCACTTACTTAGACCCTCATGTATTTCATCACACAAGCACTTTCTTACCCAGAAACGTTTCCTTTTCCCTTTTACTAAATATATTTCCATACCCAGAACCTTTAATTTTCTCTTTCCTATCTGTTGACCCCTTTTTGTTCACATTCTGAAACAACTCTTATGAAATTTCTGAATTTAGATAAATTATTCTATTTTAATAAGATTAAATGTTTTGTTATTTATAGTACTCTAATTGAAGTACAGTTGAAAATTTTGGGACCCTTTGTATATAGAATTGCACTTGTTAGGACATAACTCTTAGTAGCCTTGTTTTTAGGTTAGTGATGACACAAAGCAAGTTTAAACACTTTTATTTACCAACCTATGAAAACACCAATAATGTTTAAGCATGATACCCCATGGAATTTAAGGAGTTAAAAGTACTCGATGTTTTTTAACAATTAGCATTTGAACTTTGTAAATTAATCAGATGTCTCTACAAACACATTTGAGTAATCCATTACATGTTAACTCTAATTCACTTATTCTGTAAAAACCAAGATATCAGACAAGTGTCCTGAACAGTATTTGCCATCTCTTTCCTGTTGAAGAAAAGTCCTAGAAACAATTGATATTAGACATTTTATTAACATCAATATTTTATTAGCTTGACAACCTAGAGACTTGTGAAATATTTTCAAAGACATTTTACTTTTATTAGTTTACCCAATTTGAATTGAACCTTTAAATCATGTGAATTAAAAGTATCCGGATCCATTTTTAAATTTTAATTTTAGGAGCACTCAGTTTTGCTACAGAGAATACATGACATCAGACAGCATGACATACAACTAACACAAAATCAAAGCCTTGTAACTTTATAGGTGAATCTCCATTGCAATGCAACAGATGTTCAAAAATTCTAGTTGAATAAAAAATAGAACTCATCAATAAAATCATGAGCTCAAAAAAAGTATAGAATTGAAAAAAAAAAGAGTCCTGCAAAAATGGTACGGCCATTAATTACTTCAGTAAAGCACCATAAAATTTACTTTTGCTGGAGTTTAGGTAAGATTCTTTTTACCTTTTTTTCCTTGGGTTTTAGACTGATTTCCTACTGTGCTTTTAGGCTTCCTATTTACATTTCAATGTAAGCATTGACTGAGATCTGGAAGGATCTAACAGGTTTTAACAGAAACCTTGTGCCTAGGGCATTTTAGCCATCTCATCAGGACAGGTTGGATGTCAAATAAAATTATGAGACCTTATTTTCCATTACTTTTGAGAATGAAGCTACTTTGCTAAATTCCTCACTGAGATATGCCATTGGTTATTGAGCTGCCTATGGCTGCCTATCCAGGATTTATTTTCCCCTTTGTGACAAACAGGTTAAATCTTGCTTCATACGTAAGCTGAGGACAGGAGCTTGAAGTAAGGCCCCTTCTTGATATTCCTGGGGCAGAATATTGTCCTATGGTGGCTATTTTCTGTAGTATTGAACCTGTTGATGACAAAATTAAACTTTATTTTTTGAGATCTTTTAATTCCCATTAGCTAAGAAATTTAGGAGTTCCATAATGGCCTTTTGATTCTCCTCCTGGGTGGAGGCACATAAAGGATGTCACTTACTTACAGGAGAACAATCACAGATGTTTTGTCTCTGAATTTTGTTAAGTCCTTAGCTAAGGTTTGTCCAGAACAGGTGAGGGCCATCTAAATCCTGAGGCAACACTGTCTAGGTTAGTTGAGATACAGTATCTGGTTC
This sequence comes from Sciurus carolinensis, assembly GCF_902686445.1. Classification (NCBI taxonomy): domain Eukaryota; kingdom Metazoa; phylum Chordata; class Mammalia; order Rodentia; family Sciuridae; genus Sciurus; species Sciurus carolinensis. Next base: position 4,629,122 of record NC_062223.1, read on the forward strand.
CTCAAAGGCAAACAGAAATTGCTATTCAGAGTCTAGCATAAACAGGAAAAGCCATCTTTTAAATCTAACTTAGTAAACCAAGCAGCAGTTGGAATCCAAGATAAAAGTGTATGGATTAAGAACTACAGGGTGGGGGAAATTACTGCTTCATTATTTTAAGGTTTTGGACTAGGCAGTTTGCTTTTTAACTCCTAAAATGGGTGGATTGCATGGGCTATTGCAAGGCATTAAAAGTTTCTATCAGCTGGAATCATCTTTAATAAGTTCTTTTTCTTGCCTATATGTTCCCTTTTCTTGCTTTTTGATGTCTATTAAAAAAAATGGAAGATGCAAGCTGGAGAAGATCATCTGAGGATTGATCAGGGCCACGTGCCAATTTTTGTAATTTTCTCTAAATATTTGGGGCTGACTAAATGATAAATTTGTACCTTAAAAGTAGGTGGTCCTTTATAGACTCAGGATTCAGGGTGGTGTGTTTTCTTATTGCCTTCCTGAGTCTTTCTGTGAAAATAATAGGACTTTCCTGCTATTCCTCTTTAGGCATCCTACTCATTATTCAAATCCCAGTTAGGATGGTTTCTGGGAACTGCCTGTGCTCTAGATGGTGAATAGCATAATTTTCCAGGTGAAGTCAAATACCTGGCATAAGTTTTGAAACATCTCAATATTTATTAGGATCCTCCAAAAGCCTCTTTAAATTTATTTTTGTCTGTCTTATGTTGGGAGGGTCCCCTCAATTTTCCTCCTTTAGTGGGCAATTCCTCAAGGCTTTCTCCTCTCATGGTAGAGATTATTGATGGCAAGCATGGTAACACATGAAAGGCACTTTTCTTGATCATTTGCAATTTAGCAGTATGCAGGCTAGTGGTGAACCTGGCAATACTGTTGAGAGAGAAGCTCCCTTCTGAGTTAGAAGTATTAGGGATGTCTCCCTAACTTTGAGCTTCCTTACAGTCCAAAAAAACCGGTCTCTCACTACCTGGCTTTGCCAAAGTTATTTCTGGCTTTCTTTGGCAAAGTGCTAAGGTCCTAGTTTGCCCTGTGCTAGACACCCTGGGATGATTCAGATTTAAGGGCATTATTGCTTTCCTCCTGCCACTATAAACTCCTAATTATGAAAAATGATGACAAGAGTAAAAAGTGTGACTTTTGCCTATATTTTTGCCCTGTAGACTAAAGGAATCTCCGGAGGGTGAGGGGACATCTCTTGGTTGTTAGGCGTATAACGCCCTTTGCTTGGAGGGTCACAGGGCAGGGGTTTTTAAATGCCTCCCTCTTGCAGCTTAAAGAGAACATGAAAGACCCTCCGTCCCCCTGTCCAAGGAAGATCACGCGAAGACACTGGCTGCAAAAGCAAGAGGCTATTTATTCGTACACAGGCACCTGCAGGTGCTCAGTAAAACCTCAGCCGGAGCTTCGGTGAACTGGCACACCGGGCTTTGGGGCACAGGGTTTGTATAGGGTGAAGGGGCAGGTTTCGCGCGCGTGGTAAGCAACAGGTATCTTATTGGCTATTTTGAATCCAGCATTTAGACATCCTTGGAAAAGCCATAATTTTACTTTAACTGGAGAGGGGGAAATGAAAGATAGAGACACAGGTTTTCCCAAATTGCCCGCAGCCTCGCACTTCTGCACCTGCATAAACAGGCTTTCCCTAATTGCCCGCAGCATGGGTCGTAAAAATGGTAAAGAATGTATAAACACAGACTTCTCTCATCTTATCTGTGAAGTCCAGGGGAGCTGACCCGAGAAGGAACCTTACTAAGGATAACCCTGGGGGGGGGGGGAGGTCAGAGCGGCTCAGAACTTAAGATAACATGCTTCACAGGCCATAATTTTACTTTGTCATTTACAGTCCTTTGTTATCTCATCCTATTTACTCTGTCCTTGGTCAGGAATCTGGTATCAGAAGTTTTACAGGACAGTTTTATAGTTCCTGCTTATCAGCTCCTGTTAGTTCAGACATGCTCTGACTTTCCCAATTATCCTGCCCCTTTCTTAACTAAATCTTCAGATAAATTCCTTTAACATGCCCCATTAATGATTTTTCTTTTTCTCTTAAAATAGGCCTGAGCTGATGGGGCAGGGGTCTTTTCAAACACAGTGAGCACATTTAAGCACAGGAACAGTAATTGGGAGACTCTAGATGTCTAGACTAGTGAACGCTAACTATGGGAACAAAGGGAACCTGGACATTTTCATAGTAATCATCACAGGCCTTAATCCTACAGCTTGTATTCCTAATGTCTGACCGGCAAGGGAAGGGGAGCATCCAGGAGGGAGTGGAGTGAGGGAGTGTTGTGCACTGCAAGGCCCATACAGAGGCAAAGGTAATTGGTGCTTTCCCTCAGTGCCACTCGTCTACCGATCACTCTGGATACCCCTCAGGGCTGTCAGGAGGGGGAGTCCAGAGAAGGAACCTTTGGGGTCCACCGAAGAGTAGCCCAGGCTGTGAATCCCACAGTTGTTCCAACCCTTCCTCCACCTCCACGAATCCTAGGCAGATCAGGACTAGGGACACTGTGTACTTGGGGCAATTGCACTCCGGGCCTGGACAGAAAAGTAGGAAACAGCTTCAGTACAGCCCAACATGCCTACAGAGCAGGTGATTGGAAACTTGCCTGGGCAGAGAATCCTCTCACCCAAGTCTTTAGAATGGCAGCTGCACTAACTGCATTTAAGTAGCTGAGGGGTGCCCATTTTGCCCTCCAAAAATAAAGAGACAGAAAGATGCACCTCAAACAGATGTGGGGTGCATGGAGAGAGAAGCTTATTTACTTTGGCGTAAGTCTTTGTGGGACCTCCAAATCTGATACCGCCATTTACTGGTGATGAGTTCTGCTCCTTCTAATATTGAAGATTGAACACTAGAGAAGCAGCCAAGGCAAGCATATTAAGCAGGTTTTATTTAAAGGTAATAATACAGACTTCTCCCAGCAGGAAGAAGGGGGCCATGGTTGATGTTCTAAAGTCCCAAGAAGTGAGAGCACCCTACATCATTTATAGGTTAAAGTCTTGTTGAGAACAGGGTGGTATCTGTGCTGCTAACTGTCTCAATCACCCAGATGCAGGCAACACAGGACAAACAGGACTGCTGGTCACCTGTGCTTACCAAGGTTGTTAAGAGATATTTGTCTGAGGAATGTGCAGTTGCCTGGAGACCTTATCTGTCAAACACGGGGGGGGGGGGGGTAGCACCAACTCATCTCCTGCATAGTTCACCCCTTCCCTCCTCCCTTCTTCCACTAGGACCTTTCAGTTCTGGCGGGACCCAAGGAGAATCAAATAGATTGGCAGGACCTAACCAGAGGAGGACTAATGTTTATCTGTTCAAATGTTAACCAATTAAAAGAACACTGTAAAACTGCTTGCCTTTCATTATAAAAACCCTGCTAAATGAGGCTCAGGGCCTCTTAGCATCACCTGTTTTTGAGGGCGTGGAGGAGAAGGCTCCAGCTTGCAAATAAATGACTCTTTGTTGCTTGCATTGATCCTGGTCTCTGGTGGTCTTTATGGGGTCTCCAGCCTTTGGGCACAACAGTCTCTTTTGTTCTGCAATTCTCTCCCCCTTATCTCTCCTTCCTGCCTAAGTGACTAGGCCTGGTTTTGCATTAAGTGAGAAACCATGGGCAGGGGGAGGGCCAGGGTGATTCAGGCAGATAAGGGCCCAGAGGGCACAAATTAGCAGTCTGTTGTTTGCAGTCCTTGATAAAGGCAGGTAAATTTGGTAATCAATGGCCTCCAGAGATCCTTGACATTCCATTCTTCCAGGGGCTGTTTCCAACTTCCAGAGGCAGATGGCTTTATGGCCTCCATTTCCTCGATTTGACCAGATCCCCTATTTCTACACTAACTACCTGTTCTTAATTCTGGCCTCAGCAACAACAGGTGTTGGCGAGGATGTGGGGAAAATGGTACACTCATACATTGTTGGTGGGGCTGCAAATGAGTGCAGCGACTCTGGAAAGCAGTGTGGAGATTCCTTAGAACACTTGGAATGGAAACACCATTTGACCCAGCTATCCCACTCCTCGGCCTATACCCAAAGGAATTCAAATCAGCATACTACAGAGATACAGCCACATCAATGTTCATAGGTGCTCAATTCACAATAACCAGATTGTAGAACCAACCTAGATGCACTTCAATTGATGAATAGATAAAGAAACTGTGGTGTATATATATACAATGGAATATTACTCAGCCATAGAGAATGATAAAATTATGGCATTTGCAGGCAAATGGATGCAATTGGAGAATATCATGCTAAGTGAGATAAGCCAATCACAAAAAAACAAAGGAAGAATGATCTCTCTGATAAGCAGATGATGACACATAATGGGGGGTGGAAGGGGTTAGTATTAGGGTTAGAGTTAGGGTTAGGGAGGGGGGCAAGAATGGAGGAAGGAAGGACTATATAGAGGAAAAAGAGGGGTGGGAGGGGCGGGAGGAAGGGAAAAATAACAGAATGAATCAAACAACATTACCCTATGTAAATTTATGATTACACAAATGGTATGCCTTTACTCTATGTACAAACAGAGAAACAATATGTATCCCATTTGTTTACAATAATAAAAAAGGAAGAAAATGTATTTGTTAAAAAAAATAAAATAAAATAAAAAATAAATATATATTTTTTTCTGTAAAAAAAAAAGTCATGAGCTCAAAAAAAATATATAGAATAAAAAAAAAAAAAAAAGAGTCCTGGAAAAATTATATGTCCGTTAATTACTTTAGTAAAGCACCATAAAATTTACTTTTGCTGGAGTTCAGGTAAGACTCTTTTTACCTTTTTTTCTTGGGTTTGAGACCAGTCTCCTACTGAGCCTTTAGGCTTCCTCTATTTACATCTCAATGTAAGCCTTGACTGAGATCTGGAAGGATCTAATGGGTTTTAACAGAAACCTTGTGCCTAGGACACTTTAGCCATCTCATCAGGACAGGTTGGATGTCAAATAAAATTATGAGACCTTATTTTCCATTACTTTTGAGAATGAAGCTACTTTGCTAAATTCCTCACTGAGATATGCCATTGGTTATTGAGCTGCGTATAGCTGCATATCTGGGATTTATTTTCCCCTCAGTGACAAACAGGTTAAATCTTTCTCCATAGGTAAGCTGAGGACAGGAGCTTGAAGTAAGGCCCCTTCTTGATATTCCTGGGGCAGAATATTGTCCTATGGTGGCTATTTTCTGTAGTATTGAACCTGTTGATGACAAAATTAAACTTTATCTTTGAGATCTTATAAATCCTATTAGCTAAGAAGTGTAGGAGCTCCATAATGGCCTTTTGATATTCCTCCTGGGTGGGGGCACATAAAGGATGTCATTTACTTACTGGAGAACAATCACAGATATTTTATCTCTAAATTTTGTTAAGTCCTTAGCTAAGGTTTGTCAAATACATGAGGGCCATCTAAATCCTGAGGCAATACTGTCTAGGTTAGTTGAGATACAGTATCTGTATCTCAACAGGTTCCTCAAAAGCAAACAGAAATTGCTATTCAGAGTCTAGCATAAACAGGAAAAGCCATCTTTTAAATCTAACTTAGTAAACCAAGCAGCAGTTGGAATCCAAGATAAAAGTGTATGGATTAAGAACTACGGGGGGGGGGGGGGATTACTGCTTCATTATTCTAAGGTTTTGGACTAGGTAGTTTGCTTTTTAACTCCTAAAATGGGTGGATTGCATGGGTTGCAAGGCATTAAAAGTTTCTGTCATTTTGAATGATCTTCAATAAGTCCTTTTTCTTGTCTTTATGTTCCCTTTTCTTTCCTTTTGATCTCTATTAAAAATGGAAGGTGCAAGCTGGAGAAGATCATCTAAGGATTGATCAGGGCCATGTGCCAATTTTTGTTATTTCCTCTAAATATTTGGGGCTGACTAAATGATAAATTTGTACCTTAAAAGTAGGTGGCCCTTTATGGACTCAGGATTCAGGGTGGTGTGTTTTCTTATTGCCTTCCTGAGTCTTTCTGTGAAAATAATAGGACTTTCCTGCTATTCCTCTTTAAGCATCCTACTCATTATTCAAATCCCAGTTAGGATGGTTTCTGGGAACTGCCTGTGCTCTAGATGGTGAATAGCATAATTTTCCAGGTGAAGTCAAATACCTGGCATAAGTTTTGAAACATCTCAATATTTATTAGGATCCTCCAAAAGCCTCTTTAATTTTTGTCTGTCTTAAGTTGGGAGGTGTAAGAGTTGCTCAGGCCAAAGGACATGAGAAAGTTAAATGGTAGGAAAGGGTTAACTAAAAAAAGTCAGAAAATGGCCCAGAAAAGATAATGTAACCCCCACCTGCATTTTGTTGTAGTTTTGTGACTAAAACAGATAAGGAACTGAGCTCTGGAGCTAATCCTGTGTAAACATCACCAAATTGCTGGTAAACCATAAATTTGCCCACCCAAGAAAACTGCAAAAAAACTGCTTGTTTGCTTCCCATTATAAAAGGCCGCTGTACTTTGGCTCGGGGCTCTTTGCCTCTGTCCTGCTGTAAGGACATGTAGTGGGCCCTAGCAAGCTTGGACAATAAACCCTGTGCGTATTGCATGAGAAGGTCTCTTGGAGTCTTCCTTTGCGGGCGGTGGGTGCCGCGACCCTAACATTTGGAGGTCCCACCAAGATTTCCCTGCTGCCCTGGTCGTTTCCAACAGGCTCTTCTCGGGGTAAGTAAGGCGCCTATATTCTGTTCAGGTTCTGGCATTGCTGTGACTGTCGAGTGTAAGGCGTGAGCCTTCCCTGACCGTGGTGGATAGACGCGTCCTGGAACCACAAGTCACAACCCTGGGGGACGCCCCAGAGGTGGGAGGACTCCAGGGACGCCTGGATGTCTCATTTACAGTAGGTTCTGAAACAGTGACTTTGTTGCCAGAGAAATCAGAATCAGTAAGACAGGTGCACCATTTGAATTGTTGTTAATGTCTTTTGGGGGTCGTTTTGTGTCACTGTCTGTTTTTCTTTGTCTCTTTTTGTATTCGATCTCTTCCGTTATTGTCCTAGTAAGATGGGTCAAGCAACTTCAACTCCTTTATCTTTAACCCTTGCTCATTGGTCAGAGGTCCGGAGCCATGCCCAGAATCTCTCTCTCATTGTTACAAAAGGCAAATGGCAGACCTTTTGCTCCGCTGAGTGACCATCCTTCGGAGTCGAATGACCTCCTGAAGGGTCTTTCCATTTGGTCCTGATCAGAAGAGTAAAAGATATTGTCTTCCAACCCGGCCGTGATGGTCACCCGGACCAAAAACCCTACATCATAGTTTGGCAGGACCTTTGTGAGACTCCTCCATCGTGGGTAAGACCATTCCTGCCCCCAGATTTAACTCCAAAACTGGCTCCGGCAACTGTGCTCCCTCTAAAATCTGACAATTGGAAATTGTTTGTTTTGTTTGCAAAATACCAACTAGACAATTTTGATTTAGCGCGCTTTATGTCTGTCTGTTTGTGTATTGGACCATACGGTCTTTACTCTTTTCTCATATTAAATTCTTCTTTGTGTTAATTCGATCTTAGGCTTAGGGATACTCATTGCAGGGTACTTTACAGTCCTTCTCCTTGTTCCTGAGAGATTTGTTTACTCCAATCCCCCTAGGCAGAGAGCTCAGCAGCTCCATTCCTCAAAAGTAGTGAGAAATAATGTTTTGTGATCTTCTGCATTCAAACCTAACCTGATTTCTCAACCAGGAAGAAAAAGGGTTAAAAAGTCCTAGGTGATCCCCCCTCCACCCTACCTGGCCTTGCCTAAGCCTGCATTGGAATGTAAACTGCAGCAGTCTCAGCAGGAAAGGGGGGTAACCTGAAAAAAAGAAAAAAAAAAGGTGTCCGGTTTAAATTCCTGGGCTGCTACACAGAACTAATTTTCTAGGATTCTTGGTTTGTTTTGTTTTTCTCTAATGCTGTATTTTTGAGCTCATAATTTTGATCCTGCATACCTAGGTTAATGATTTTTTTTCTTTTTGATCAGTTCTATTTTTTATTCAACTAGAGTTTTTAAACATCTGTTACATTGCAATGGAGATAAAGTTACAAGGCCTTTGATTTTGTATTATTTGTATGTCGTACTAATGTCATGTTTTGTCTGTATCAAAACTGAGTGCTCCTAAAATTAAAATTTAAAAATGGATCCAAATACTTTTATTCACATGATTTAAAAGGGTTCGATTTAAATTGGGTAAACTAATAAAAGTAAGATGTCTTTGAAAATAACTCGCAAGTCTCTAGGTGGTCAAACTAATGGAATGTTGATGTTAAACAATGTCTAATATCAATTGTTTCTAGGACTTTTCTTCAACAGGAAAGAGACAGCAAATACTGTTCAGGACACTTGTCTAATATCTTGGTTTTTGCAGAATAAGTGAATTAGAGTTAACATGTATGGGATTACTCAAATGTGTTTGTTTGTGACATCTGATTAATTTGCAAAGTTAAAATGCTAATTGTTAAATAACATCAAGTACTTTTAACTCCTTAAATTCCATGGAGTAACATACTTAAACATTATTGGTGGTTTCATAGGTTGGTAAATCAAAAAGTGTTTAAAATCGCTTTGTGTCATTACTAAAAACAAGGTTATTAAGAATTATGTCCTAACAGGTAAAACCCCAACCCAGAGGGTGAGTGTTGCATCTGCTCCCTTACCACTTCCCCCTGCTCCCCCTCCAGTTCTGCAAAGCTCCAAGGAGATCTTAGATTTGGATTTAGAGTTACCATCTCCCTCTCACTGTGTTTCAGTTAGAGTACCATAAACAACAAAGTATTTTATCTTGTTAAAGTAGAGTGATTTGTCTAAATTCGAAAATTTCATAAGTGTTGTTTCAGAATGTGGACAAAAAGGTGTCAACAGATAGGAAAGAGAAAATAAAAGATTCTGGGTATGGAAATATATTTAATAAAAAGGAAAAGAAAATGTTTCTGGGTAAGAAAGAGCTTGTGTGATGGAATACATGAGGGTCTAAGTAAGTGCTAAGAAAGTCTGTGTAAGTAAAGGGCAAGTTTCAACAAGTTTGTGTGTAACTAAGTTGGTTGTGTATGAGACAGTTGAAGCTATTTAAGTTTTTTTCCTAAGGTGAAATACTAATGTTCTGATATAAGCCAAAGTTTAATCTATATGGTAAAATTACATGGTAAAATAACAAGGATTTCTTAGAAACACTAATTTACTCTTAACTTTGTGTCTATTAAGTTTTATTCTTTAAAACAATTAGTCTTAAAAATTGGGGTTTATACAATTATGGTTAAACAACTGTTAAGAGTATTGTACTATGTTACGGAGTCTAAATTTTTCTTTAAAAACTGAATTTAGTAAGATTAAAGTGTCAAGGTAATTGTGAAATGGTCACTCTTTGTATATTAAATGTATTTATATTTTCCAGGTATACAAGTTTTTAAAGCAGGAAATTTGTCAAGCTGCTATTCTCCAGAATAAACTTGTCTGTAATGGTAATTTTAAACTTAAAGAGTACATTTTATTGGGGATTTATTTCTATCATTTAATGTTCTATTATGGGACATATTATCAGTAAGGTATATGTAAAATTAGTTACTTATTTCACTGAGATAAAAATTTAAATGTAAATGTATATCTAAGAGCTACTGACAGCCTGATTTGTTTAAAGGTTCATATTGTAGAAGGTGAAAGCATTTCGCTACACAAAAGAAAAGTTAAAAGCTCTCTCAGCCTTTCTTTGATTGATTCCTGTTTTGGATATAATGTTAGACTGTGTTAACAAATGTTCATATGGACTCAGGAATCAATATATGTAAACTTCTTAAAATGACATTTAAGAAAAAGTGTAATGCACAATAGCAAAAATGGGACAACAATGACTGAGATTGGGGTCTCTGACCTCATGACTGTAGCATGCCTTGTGCCTGGGAGTATTCCTGTGTAGTTGCACAAGATGCCTAACTGCTGTGGCAGACTCTGTACAGGAGTCCTATCAGCTTTTACATTGATCTCAGGCACACAGCTCTTGGGCAGAAAGAAATTGTTTTGCTAGATAACCAGTGTTTTATCAGTCCCCTTCTCTAGTTCCTGCCCACCTTACAGTAACTTTGGATAGTGGACTTATTTGAGAGCTACACAGAGTTCCTAACATTGCACTTTGCAGTTGTGGGAAAAAGTTGCGTAGATGTTCTAGTCTCTGTAACTCTCCTGAAAACAAAGAATAATGCTTACATAGTCTTTAACCTAATAATAAGACATGTATAAAGATTGCTAACATAACTCTTTAGGTCTGCATTTCCATCAGAGAACAGAACTCCATCTGATCTCAGCTTAATTTTCAAAATCTGTGTTTATAAACCTTTATTTTCTAATACTCCTTTGACCCCCACTGAACTTGAAAATTTAGTCATACTGGTCATGGCAAAAGGGGCAAAAATTAGCTTTAGGATTAGAACATTTTACTTAAGATTTGTGAAGAGCCCTGCCTTACCTGAGATAAGGCTCTCCCTCACCCTGCTACATGTTAAAATGGCTCCAAAGTAAGCCAGACTTTAGCTCATTTAAAGTTGTGCTCAAAAGTTTGATGTTTGTTGTAAAGATTACTAGGATCTCAAACAGGGAATATAATGTAGAACTCAGCCAAAATTCAAGATAACTATTATACAAGCTAAATAAGTTTTTACTCTTGCTAATTTCATTTTGTAAAACTGTTGCCTGTTACTGTTTTGCGGAAGGAGCTGCTTCCAGAACATACAACCTAGGTAACTTGTGATAATAGGCCATCACCTTCAAAACAGATAGTATATGGTAGTACTTTAATAAAAGGGTAAATGACTGTAGAGTTATGGACATTAAAGTTAAAGCCCAGTACTCTTACTTTATGACTGGTGAGACTGGCTTGCTGGATGATTAAGATCAAACTTAGAAATTAGAATTAAATACAGAGGCCAAGAGAAAAAAACAAAAAAACAAAAAACAGTATCTTGCCCTCAAAGTCAGCCTGAACCCAGGGAATAAGAGAACTTCTCTAAGGAGCGCTGCAACTCTGGGTCACACAACCTCCTGATCAAGGAGATTGTTGAGACTACAGGATGAAAATCACTCCATGCATCTGCTGCAGAGGAGAGTCATGGAAAAAGGGAGACACCCCTAATACTTTCAAGGAAATCCACCTCATCGAGAAGACCCTGACTAACCAATGGCACTAATGGAGTTAAGAAGCTGCTCTTAAGTTCTCTATGAGTGACCCCTGTGGAAACTCAGCTGACTCTTTAACAAGACAGGAACCAGGTCAATTTGACCAGCTTGATCTTGGACACCCAGCAAAACAGTTAAAACCAAAATATAGTCATTCTTGAGCATTTAAAAAAATAATATGTACACTTATGTTAGCCCACTAAAATTAAGAGTGGAAGCTACAAAAGAAAGATTCTTAGGCAACTTAAGATAAGTTTCTTATCAAGGGAAACTGCCAGAGTCAGAAGATTTTAGTCAGTTTAAGGCCTACAGTCACAGGTAGGCTTAATCTATGTTTGCTAGTATGATTATCTAGCCCTAAGTAACAGAAATATAGAGATCTCTACTTAACACAGGCTATACCAATAAAGAGATATTGTACAAAAATCAGATGACATTAAGTAGCTTAACTATATTTTCTGGGGACATCAATGACATTAAGAGTTAAATATCGTGTTTACATTCCTGATAACCTGGACAATGTTAAAGTCCCCAAATAAAAGCCTTGTTCCCTCCAGCCTTTGCTAGGCCTTGTTATGGGAACAACTTCTCAGTTCTTCCACCCCCTGGTGAGGAATTATTGACTTCTGTCATCTTTATGATATTCATTGGCATGTTCCAGATTCCACAACATTTATATTGTATCAATCTCATTTCAGTACTCATGTCTTTTTGTTCTTCTCTCATAGAAGCACCCATCCCCAGATGCCTTTACAGCCTGCTCTTCCCCAACCAGACTTCTACCTTGGACCCCTCAGTTGACCCAATTTCTAAAAGGGAACTCCAAACTGCTTGCCCCACACTGCCCATTTCCAGCTCAAAGAAGCCAGATTGGTCATCGCCCACTTTCCCTACAGCAGTGAAGAAGTTCCTCGTATTAGAGGGGGTAAATGAGGTCAGAATTGGGAACAGGTAGTTAGTATAGAAATATGGGATTGGGTCAAATTGAGGAAATGAAGGCCATGAAGGCCATCTGCCTCTGGAAGTTGGAGACTGCCCCTGGGAGAATAAAATATTAAGGATCTCCTAAGCTCATTAATTACCAAATTTACCTGCCTTTAAAGACTGTAAGTAAGGAGGTCTATGTGCAGCCCTGGGAGAAGAATGTGGGTTTTATGCTAATCATTCTGGAGTAGTGAGGGAATCCATGGCAAAAGTCAGAGAAGGACTAACAAACAGAAAGAAAGAATGGAAAGCTAGCCAAAGCTGGTTTGAATCCTGGTTCAATTTTTCCCCTTAGTTAACTACTCTGGTGTCCGCTATAGTGGGACCCCTAATATTGTTGCTACTAGCTTTAACTATAGGACCCTGTATACTTAACAGAATCATAGACTTTGTGCAAGAAAGGATAGGAGATGTCAAATTAATGGTAATTAGACAATAATACACAGCCCTGGGTGACTCAGATGGTCTCTAGGATTAGAGACCGACCAAGAGAAGGGGGAAATGTAAGAGTTGCTCAGGCCAAAGGACATGAGAAAGTTAAATGGTAGGAAAGGGTTAACTAAACAAAGTCAGAAAATGGCCCAGAAAAGATAATGTAACCCCCACCTGCATTTTGTTGTAGTTTTGTGACTAAAACAGATAAGGAACTGAGCTCTGGAGCTAATCCTGTGTAAACATCACCAAATTGCTGGTAAACCATAAATTTGCCCACCCAAGAAAACTGCAAAAAAACTGCTTGTTTGCTTGCCATTATAAAAGGCCGCTGTACTTTGGCTCGGGGCTCTCTGCCTCTGTCCTGCTGTAAGGACATGTAGTGGGCCCCAGCATGCTTGGACAATAAACCCTGTGCGTATTGCATGAGAAGGTCTCTTGGAGTCTTCCTTTGCGGGCGGTGGGTGCCGCGACCCTAACAGAGGGTCCCCTCAATTTTCCTCCTTTAGTGGGCAATTCCTCAAGGCTTTCTCCTCTCATGGTAGAGATTATTGATGGCAAGCATGGTAACATATGAAAGGCAATTTTCTTGATCATTTGTAATTTAGCAATGTGCAGGCTAGTGGTGAACCTGGCAATACGGTTGAGAGAGAAGCTCCCTTCTGAATTAGAAGTATTAGGGACATCTCCCTAACCTTGAGCTTCCTTACAGTCCAGAAAAACCCATCTCTCACTACCTGGCTTTGCCAAAGTTATTTCTGGCTTTCTTTGGCAAAGTGCTAAGGTCCTAGTTTGCCCTGTGCTAGACACCCTGGGAGGATTCAGACTTAAGGGCATTACTGCTTTCCTCCTGCCACTATAAATTCCTAATTATGAAAAATGATGACAAGAGTAAAAAGTGTGATTTTGCCTATCTTTTTGCCCTATAGACTAAAGGAATCTCCGAAGGGTGAGGGGACATCTGTTGGTTGTTAGGCATCTTTGCTTGGAGGGCCTCACAGGAGGGGTTTTTAAATGCCTCCCTCTTGCAGCTTAAAGAGAACACAGTGAGCACATTTAAGCATAGGAACAGGAATGGGAAGACTCTAGATGTCAAGACTAGTGAAGGGTAACTGTGCAAACAAAGGGAACCTGGACATTTTCATACTAATCATCCCAGGCCTTAATCTTATATTTTGAATTCCTAATGTCTGATGGGCAAGGGAAGGAGAGCATCCAGGAGAGAGTGGATGTGGGGGAGTGTTGTGCACTGTACGGCCCATACGGAGGCAAAGGTAATTGGTGCTTTCCCTCAGTGCCATTCATCTACTGATCACCCTGGATACCCTCAGGGTGGTCAGGAGGGCGATTCTGGAGAAGGAACCTTTGGGGTTTGCCCGAGAGTAGCCCAGGCCGAGAATCCCGCAGTTGTTCCAAACCTTCCTTTGCCTTCACGCATCCTGGGTGGATCAGGACTAGGGACACTGTGTACTGGCAGCAATTGCCCTCCAGGCCTGGACAGAAAAGTAGGAAATGACTTTGGCAGAGTCTAACATGTCTACAGAGCAGGTGATTGGAAACTTGCCTGAGCCGGGAAACCTCTCACCCAAGTCTTAAGAATGGTGACTGCACTAACTGCATTTAAGTATCTGAGGGGTGCCCAATTTGCCCTCCAAAAATAAAGAGACAGAAAGATGCACCTCAAACAGATGTGGGGTGCATGGAAAGAGAAACTTATTTACCTTGGCATAAGTCTCAGTGGGACCTCCAAATCTGATACCGCTGTTTACTGGTGATGAGTTCTGCTCCTTCTAATGTTGAAGACTGAACATGTGAGAAGCATGCCAAGGCAAGCATATTAAGCAGGTTTTATTTAAAGGTAATAATACAGACTTCTCCTAGCAGGAAGAAGGGGGCCATGGCTGATGTTCTAAAGTCCCCTGTGTTAGTATTTTAACACTGCTTATAAATCAGATGTCTCCTCTAACAAATCCATTTATGTAAAAACTTACGTAAGTTAAACAAACCCACTTATGTAAAAACTCATTTGCTCATTTGTAACTTAGGATACCCCTAGAAAGCAAGGTATGAAACAAGTCTAATTAACTTTAAGTCAGTTATTACTGTGAAAGAAAAATTCTTAGAAGCAATGGCCATTGCACTTTAAATATTTTATAGGAATTAACAATCTGGCTAGGCACCTGGAAAAATGCATGGTTTAGTAGAATCAATGGCACCTTTGTTCTAACAATTTAGATGGACCTTTTTTGTTAAAGTTTTATTTAAATCATGTGAATTGAAATTCATTTGTATCCAATCATGACATTTATGAGTACTTATCAATCAATCAGCCAATTATGATGACATGCGCATAATATAGACAAGCATGTACATAGACACAGAATACAAAACATGGGTTAAAATAATGCCCGTTGCATAATTTTACAGAATGACCATGACAATAAAGGGCCTGGGTAGTTGGGAAAATTAGGAATAGAGTGTGCCAGCAGTGGTGGACACCAAAAATAAAGTTTCAGGTGGCCACGTGTCCTCCACAGGGGCAGAATTACTCCTACCACCAACACTGTTTTTTCCCTGCTTTTCAAATGAAAAGAAGATTTACACATATGAGATCTTCCATTGTTCTTCCCCATTCCTAGGTCTAGAATTTTCATTCCCCATTCCTGAAATTAAGCTTCCCCCTGTCCTGAACCCCTCCTCATTGAGGTTTCTTGCACACATGGGCCCCCTGTGTGATCAGTCTTCCTTACTGGGGATTTTATTCACACACCCTTCCTGATTTCCTGGGTGTTGGCTTGTGTTCTGAATAGAACCTCAATGACCCTGCTCTTTTGGTAAGTTTGTTGAACTCTTGTCTCAGTCACACTCACACCACCTCTGGGATGTCACAACCACTAAGGTGGTACTTGTTTATCAAGCTGAACAATAGAACTTCCTCCCTTGGTCAGTCTTTACTTGGAGTTACCTGGTTGCCATGGTGCTTGCATGGCCCTCTCTATATGGTGCCAATCAACTTTCTATTTTGGGTCCACTGTCAACCTCAGTGATCACAGATTCCTCCCATGCTCTACAGCCAAGCAACAAGGAAGTAGAAGGTTTCTGCTCTAATGTGGGGCATCCTAACAACCCTGAAGTAGTTTATGAAACACTGGAGCTGGTGCAGAAATTGTTAGCAATACCCAAAAAAAAAAAAAAAAAATCAAACCTGTGGTAGGAGCTGGGTGTTGAAGGTGAACTTTCCTTCTGCCAGAAGGGCATGCTACAGAATCTGGGTAGCAAGTATGCTTGGGTGAGCAATCAGGAAGATTTAACTTTAATGCATGCTCCCTCCTGCTCTGATAAGAAGATTTGGTATAAAATCTAGTACATTAGACAATTTTAAAATTGTGGCAGGGAAATGCAAAAGTTATCATAAAAATGGATAACTGAATTTTTTTTGAGAGAGAGATCAATTGAATTTTTTTTTCAGGGTCTGGGGATTGAACTTAGGGACACATATCCACTGACACATCTTTGCACTTTTTATGTTTTGAGGCAGGATCTCATGAAGTCACAGAGGGCCTTTCACATTGCTGAGGCTGGTTTTGCACTCCCAATCCTCTTGCTTCAGTTTCCTGAGCAGCTGGGAGTACAGCAGTGTGCCATTGCACCTGGCTACAATTGGGGCTCACATGCCAAATAAGACTAGATGCTATATTCTTAAATTGGACCATCAAACTTTCTGTTTATCACACCCAGAGTCTTATTATTGCCCCATATTGAACTAGGGCCTTCAGAGTGATGCTCAAAAACCTTCCACAAAATCTACATGGTCTCATTGTCTTCCCAGGAACTCAGTGGAACTGGGAGTATTTACAAGGGGTCACATGGTGCTCAGAGCATCTCCCAGAGTCTCAGTGAAACTCAGGGCTTTCTGTAGAGTCTCAATGGGGCTCAGTGACTGACCCATTATGTCAGTAGGACTTAGGGCCATTCCCATTGTCATAACGGTGCTCAGGGCCTTCTACAGAGAGCTAAAGGAACTGAAGATATTCCAAGTTTTGTAGTGTAGCATGGTTTTCCTTAGTATTTCATTCTCTGTCATCATTTTCTCTAATAAATCATAGGGCTAGACCATACCCTAGGGTTTTATGTAAATGTTCCCTGCAGATTACAGGTCCTTCCACAGAATGTTAATGTGTCTTGGAGTGTGCACAGTTGTATGGGGCTAAGATATTTCCCACATATTTATTTGAAGTTAAAGACTTTGCTGTTTTCTCAGTGGGGTTCAGGACTTCTGCCAGGGTATAATGGAGATGCAGACCATTCCCAGGGTTGCATTGGTCTCAGGGATTTTCCAGGACATCAGTGGAACTCATGGCTTTTCCAAGTCTTGTGGGCTCAGTGCCTTCCAATGAATATCATTAGGTCTCAGGATTTTTCCTTATATTTGAGTGTGGCTCAGTGATGTCCATAGTACTTTATTAGGGATTGGATACTTTCCCAGTGTTTGTGGGATCCAAAGACTTTTAAAATTATCTCAGGGGGGTCAGGGACTTCACTGGGATCTGAATGAGATTCAGGAATTCCCCACTATATCATTGTGTTTTTGTGCTTTTCAATAGGACATATGGCCTTTCCTAGTCAAAAATGAGGATCAGGGCCTTGCCCAGAGTTTCATTGGGTTTCACAGCCTTTTCCAGTCTCATAGTCAGAGTTTGTTCTTCCAGAGGCATCATGGTCTGATTACATCCCCAGGCACTCAGTTGGACACCTAGAATTTGCTAGGGTCTGTATGGTTGAGGACATTCCCTAAATTCTCAGTGGGGCACAGTCCTTCAACAGGTTCTCAGCAGGACTCACAGATTTACCTCCATGTCAGTTATTCTCATGGACTTTTGCAGTGTCCCAGTGGTGCCAACTGTTATTCCCAGAGCTCCATATGACTTAGAAACTTCCCAAGGACACACTGGGTTCAGGGACATCACCAGGGTTCCAGTGAATATTATGACCTTATCCAGCTTCTTAGTACCACTAACAGCAATTCTCAGGGTCACAGTGGGGCTCAGGACATTGCCTGGGGTCTCATTGGTGTTCATTTCCTTCCCCATTCTTTCAGAGGAACTCCATCATCCTCAGCATCTCACTCTGTCTCAGGGCCTCTTACAAAACCTCAGTGGGGCTCAGTGCTATTCCCAATGCCTGAGTGAGGCTCAGTGCTGTTCTCAGACTCTTAGTGAGGCTCTGAGTGTCCCACACACACAGCCCACTGGGGTCTGGGTCTTCATGACAGTCTCAGAAAATGTAGGGCCTTATACAGTTTCTCAGTGGAGCTCAGCATCAATCTCAGAGTCACAGTGGTGCTCCTGATCCTCCCTAGATTCTTAGTGCAGGTCTGCCCTATGCCAGGATTTCAATAGGACTGAATGCCTTCCTCAAACCCTCTGTGACCTCATGACCTTCCCTAGAATCTCAGTGTCATTTGCAGTTGCCCACCTAATTTATTGGGGATCAGACTTCCCCAGTGTTTCTGTTACACTAAAGGCCTTCAGTAGAATATAAGTGGATTTGATGGCCTCCAGTGGAGTCCAAATGTTGTTGGACTCAACATAAGGCTTCAGGGCCTTATGTAGAGTCTTAGGGAAGCTCAGGTCTTCCCCAGGGTCACAGTCACATGAAGAGCCTTCCCAAGAGTTTTATTTTCATTGCCTTTTCTGAGAGTTATGAAGCTCACTGCCATTCTGAAGGTCAGAGTCATACTTAGGACCTTCCTGTGGTCTCATTGGGGGTCATTGCCTTGCCCAGAGAGTCAGTGGTACTCAAGATCATCCCCAGAGTTTCAGTGATGTTTGGAGCACTCCTATGATTTTTGTGGGGTCAGATTTTTCTGAACTGTTTCTGAGAATTTAAAGGTCCTAAATATAGTCTCAGTGTGGTTCAGCCCATTCAGTGTGGTCTTAATGAGGTTCAAAGCCCATAACAGTCTTTCACTGTGTCTCAAGACTGCAGTTCATGACATTGCTTAAAGCCTTACCAAGTTTTTCTGTGGCACTCAGTTCTTCCCAAGGTTATCATGGAGCTAAGGTTTTCCTCAGGGTCACAGTCCTATGTAGGCCCTTCCTCAGAATCTTAGTAGTCTCATTGCCTTCCCCAGAAACATGGTCCTTCCCTGGGATTCAGGGGGATAGGGATATTCCCCTGATTTTCCCCAGGTTCTCAGTTGGTCTCATGGACTTTCTGAGATTCTCAGTGGGACTAAGTTCTATTCCAAGTGTTGAAGTGAGGCTCAGAAACTTCCCTAAGAATAACTGATTTCAGAGTTGCTAGGGTCTCAGTGGATCCCACGGCCTTGTCCAGGTTCTCAGTGGAAGTCATTGCTTTCCCAGGATCACAGTGCTACTCAGGGTCTTCTCCAGAGTCTTATTGAGGCCCAGAACCTTCTCCAGTGTATTCACCAGAGTATTATTGAGCCTCAGGGCCTTCTCCAATGCCACATTGGTGAATGGAATCTTCCCAAGTGTCTTACTAAACCTCGGGTCTACTCCAGTATTTCCATGGCCTCAGAGTACTCCACAAGACTTTTGTTGGATTTAAATGCTTCCCCAGGTTTCTGGCAGGCCTTTGCTACTATCTTAGTGGGTTTCTGGGCCTTCATTTTGTTCTGGATGGCTCTCAGGCCTTCCCAATGGCAGTGTTTTCAGTGTTTTCAGGATTTTCTAGGTCATAAATGGGGCTCATGTCCACCCAAGAGTTTCAGTGGGACTCAGGGCCTTCCTTAGCATATCAGTGGAGCCTGGATTTCTTCAGTGTCCCAGTGGTGCTCATAACCTTCCCCAGAGTCTTAGTGGTCTCCTTGCCTTTCCCAGGCATTCAGTGGGGCTCTTAGATATTCCCATATTCTCAGTTCAGTATATTTATGAAGTTCTCAATGGGGCAAAGGCCTGATCCAGGATCTCAGTGGAACTCATGGACATTACCAGCACCTTTTTCTGTGTATGGGTTTTGCTCAGCAATATTCCCAGTGTCTCAGTGGGGCTCAGTGCCATTCCCAGGGACAGAGTTCTCCTCCAAGTCTTCCCCACACTCTTATTGAACTCAAGGCTACTTCTTCAGGTCACAGTGGTGCTCAGGGTCTTCTCCAGTGTGTTAATGGTGCTCAGATTCATCTCAAGCTTCTTAGTGGACCTTAGGATCTCAGTCTGGCTCAGCACCTTTCCCACAGTTACACAGGGGCCTAAGGCTTTCTGGACACAAAGGAGCTTTTGGAATCCTAACCTTCTTTGGAACATCTCTGGGTCACAAGATCTTCCCCCAAATTTCAGTGGCTCTTGGGGTTTTCCACAGAATCTTAGTGAGAATGAGATTCTTCTTCACTGGTGCTTTTATTGAGGCCAAAGGGCTTCACTAGACTCTCATTGGGGTTCAGCCCTTTTGAGCTGTTATGGGTGCCATTTCCTAATCAACCAAAACTTCCCAGTCACCCCTCCCCTTTTGGCATCTTACTTACCCTATCTCACACTTTTGCACAAACTGTACGGAGTTCATGGACTGTTGTCTCCCTGTGCCATTCACAGCCTCATCTCCAGCTGAACCACCACCTGAATCAAACATCCTTCCATTGCAACTGAGCAATGTGACTTTGCTCTGGGAATTACATCCTCAGTCACTGCAACCTCACTGGACTGGACCTCATATGGTTATTCGTACCACCCCAACCAGAGCCAAACTTCTAGGACTCTCCTCCTTGTACCATGTCTCCTGCCTTAAAAAAACACCCATCCCAGATATCCAGTCCTGGGCCTCCACTACACTGGGACCCACCAAATTCAAAATCTCTCGCCTATCCTCTATGACTCCTCCTATTCATGAATCTGTCTCAGGACTCTGGTCCAGCCTACAGGTGGTGTTTCTATGTCCAGGAGACTTGGCAGCAGGATGAGACCTCCCATCAGATCAGATCAGAGTGGAGAGGACTGTTCCCCCACAGAACCTGAATGGAAGCTCATCTTCAATCTCATTGATTTTAACTCTATATGTATCTCCCCTCACAGCCCCACTGCTATGGCTTGCTTTCTGTTTGACCAGACCAAAACATACTGCAGAAAGTGACCCACCACCTATGGGGCTACCCCTACCACCAGTGTGAAAGGCACCTCGTTGACCCTGCGAAGAACCCAAATGGAAACCTACCAATTATCCCAAATGATGAATTGAACCTTACAAACATCAATATCAAAGGCCCCTGGGCCCCCAAATGGTCATCAGGTTTGATAGAAGCTCTACATGTGTATGGAGACAAACTTCCCACAGTTCTGCTTACAATCCTGAGGACCTCTACTCAGGTGGTTCCACAGGTTCATATAACCATCGAAGAACAGAAAGAAGAATTTCAATGACAACTCAAGAAGTCGAGCCATCCCAGTGTTGACCGCTTCTCATGGCTTCCCCTGATACATCAAGGCCTTCAGTTTCTCAATTTGTCCAGGGCCAACAATAGCATGCACTGCTTTCTGTACCCAGGTTTAGATCAGACCCTCTACCAGCCATTTCTATCAATTCCCTCCTTAACTCTTTCTCAGCACCTCACAGGAACCCCTCTCCAACTTTGGAGGGGGATCCCCTTTTTCACAACTCCTCAACTTTACCTACTGTTACATTTCCTCTACCTCATAACCTTGCATCCTACTGTTCAGGTCTCTTCCTGGATGTTTGCTCCTCTGGGATTCTTTTTCTGGTGAAATGGCACCATAACAAAGAAATTAGATTACAATATGCCCTCTGCATTCACTGTGCCTCTGCTTTAGTTCCTCAACTGACACTATAGAGTGAAGCTGAATTATCCTGCTCGCTCAGAATCCCATCCCTAGGGTGTGACAGGCCTTATTCTTACCAGTGTAGGTCGGGCTCTCCAGACTCTCTCACTCGCATCCTCTGGATTGGGGGAAGATGGACTTGGTTATGCAGTCACTGCCACCCAGAAGCTAGAACAGCAACTCCAAGGGGCAGAGAAGTCTCTGCTGCCTCCCTGGCATCATTACAAAGACAAACTAATCCTAATGCCCAAGTTTCCTCAGAGAACCATCAGGTGCTAGATCTGCTGACAGCAGTCAAAGGAGGAACATGTTTTTTCCTATAGAAGAAAGTTGTTACTACATCAATGAAACTGGCCTGGTTGAGAAAAACATTCAGTCTCCAGACATCTGAATGAAAGGCTGAAGCAACAACAGTCACATGGCCCCTGGATAGGATGGCTAGTTTCCAGTGTTGTCCGCTGGATGACCACTGGACTTATCCCCACATTACTGATAAGACTTGAACTAATGATTTATCCCTGTCTTCTCAGGTCACTCTGGAGTCACATAAGTGAGGTGGCCAGAGTAATACATAACCAAATGCTCTTGAACCCTTACACTGGGCCTCCCTACCGAACCCACATCCAAGCGTCATCTCCATGATGCCCCCTATTAGGCAGGAAGTAGCCAGATGGACTCCAGTTCCCTATATCATCAAAAAGACTGAAATGTTGGGAAAGTCAGAAGTGACTGAATGAGGGCAGGCATCAGTAGCCATGCATGCAAAAGAGCAACCAGACACTGACTCATAAACCCTAATGGCATCTCACACCCGCCTGTCACTCAGTGGCATCACCAGACAATCCCAGAAGGACATGGGTCCCAACAGGGTTTCCAGCATACCCCAGGAAGACACATCCACCCCTGAGCTTACGCTGCCTACCCCAGGGTACAGAAATGCCACCCCATTGGAGACCTAGTGAGAGTTCCCTGGTCCTTTACTGTGGTGGAATGCTGAATCTTGCCTGAAAGCTGATCCCAATAATGCTTTGCTGAGATGCCTGTGATCTGATACCTTTCTGGTCAATATCCGACCTTACAATAACCTTCTGTGGAACATCATTGGGTCACAGGGTCTTCCCCCAAATTTCAGTGGCACTTGGGATTTTCAACAGGATCTTAGTGAGAATGAGATTCTTCTTCCCTGATGCTTCTTTGAGGATAACTGCCTTCGCTATACTCTCTTTGGGGTTCAGGACTCCGCTGGAATCCACATTGTGTTGAGGTCTGCTGGCAGTGTCTGGTGTGTCTCAGGTCTTTTCCATCTCATTGTTGGGCTCATGGTTCTTCCAATGCATCATTGGTCTTAGTGCTTTTCATGGGGTGTCAGTAGGCCTCAGGACCTTTTCCAGAATTGCAGTGAGGTTCAGAGTTGTCCATAGTATTTTACTGGGGCTCAGATCCTTTCCTAGTGTGTATGTTATCTAAAGGCTTTCAAAAATGTTTTAATGGGGTTCAGGGCCTTAAGTGGGGTCTAAATATATTTTCAGAGTTTTCTACTGTGTGTCATTGAATTCAGTGATTTTCAGCTGATCAGTGAAGCTAATGGCCTTTTCCAGTGATTCAGAGGAGGTCAGGGCCTTGCTCAGGGGATCAGTAGGTTTCATGGATGCCATGTGGTTGCTCAGACCCTGGGAAACAGATGTGGGAGCCTAGCAGGTGGAAGAAAATACAAGACAGTTGGGAGAGTAACATTCTTTATTCATATGTCACAGTAGTGTCTCGCCTGTCCCATCTCTACTTCATCTCCTAACCAGTCCCATTTAGCCCCCTGAGTCTTTTCCATATGACTTTTTTACATGTTAGTCAGACAAAAATGCAAACTGCCATCCGGTTGCATTTTAGGTGAAGCTCACAAACAAATATTTATACCCTGAGTACATGCACTGAATCAGAGTTCATGACATTGATCACACAGGAAAAACCTAGTCCACTGGAAGCCTCATCCAGAGACCTAACTATGGCCACTTGGGGACTATACTACTAACCACCCTTTAGAATTACATGCCTTACATTTTACACATCTGAACCTCTGAAGGCTTCTGTAATGATCCTTAGTGAGGAGAGCAGAGCTCTGAAGACAGGCCACAAAACCAATACAAGCCAAAACAACACACAGTCAGAAAGCAGTCCCCATCACCTAGGATCATTAAACCCATTGCCAGCCTCGCCCATAGTGAGGTGGCAGCTCAAGGCTTTCCCAGCAAGTACAGTTGTCCATAATCATATTCTGGATTCACCAGGGTATCCCAGCAAAGCTCAGGGCACTTCACTGCACACTCGGCTGCAGAGGTTTGGCCACACTGGCATATGCATGTGCTACTTCACTATGGTGTGGGTGACTACACATCCATGGATGGAAAAACACAACAGTTAAAGGCACTAGCACACGAAATAATTCTCATGTGGGAGAATACATGCCAGTTGAGTCCTAGGAAGGCATAGTGACAGCCCATGGCAGCTTACCTGGGTGGTGATACCACACAGGCACAGCTTGGTCCTGAACCTTGACTGGCTCTATGTACACTAACACCAGGGGACATGTAAATCGACAGGGAAAAATATGTTACCTTATAACCAGTGTCCCCACTGCAGGGCCTAGCCATGTCACATGCACCTGGGGGAGGGTGGTTCACTAGCCATCCATGGTGTCACAAGACAATCACACTCCAAACCTTCTCTCATGGGGCTGACGGGCTACCCAACAAGGCCGGGGACTTTAATGTCCAGTGCCATGTATGTACAGTTTGCACCCTATACAATGCAGTGGGAATAGGGAAAACAACATTCCGTGCTTCCCTGACCCAGGCTTAAGAACGACACCCTTGTAACCACCTGAACTGCACTGGGGCTGCTGGGCGGTGTAGCAAGACCTCCACAGGAGCTGGTCCCTCTCCAGGATGCTCATTCAGAGCTCTTGCAACTACCCACAGGCACCATGCCCTCTCCTTCATGGAAGGCAGGTGGACTGAAGTCCTGTGTCCTTCCTCAAGCAGGCATTATGTCTATCAGGACTGCAGCCTGTGAGTTTTTAGAGATGTGCAGCCACCATGGAATCTGTAGCCCAACTGCCATTGCTGCCACCATGACCTGTGAAATGTTTCCTGGTGGCTATACTGTGATGGGAAGTGCATACAAGGCTATCAACACTGCCAGGGCACAGGACATAGTTTGCTGACCTGCTTGACCACAAGGACATCAACAAGCATATAGCCATATCCACTGTCATCAAGGCAAACATGGCCCCTTCTCACCCCTGTAAAAGGCAAGTGGACTCAACCTGACTAATGTGAAAGGGACAGGTCATGCCCTGCACTACCTGGACATCTGTGACTCCAAGGTGTCAGGGATGTGGTTACTCCTGAGTCCAAACCACAATGGCCTGGCAGGCCCCTATGTGCATCTGACATTGAAGGCAGAGCCCCCTGTTTCCCTGCATTCTACATGGTTTCACCCCTGCAGCTCAGGCAGCCATGCAGCCATGACAGAAGGTCAGGGAAGCACCCAGTGGAAGCTCCACACCCCAGCCAGAGCGTTGGCTCCATCCTTCCCTGGGCTTTGCCAGAGCCTGGACAGGATGTGTACTGGTCATCTGCCTTTCCTGGCTCATGGCCCAAAGGTACTCAGTTGCTGAACCCCACAAAGGCAATGTCCTTCCACGACATTGTCTACTTTCCATGTAGTAACCCTAAGTTGACCCCTAAACATGGCCCAGCTATCGGTACAGAAGATCAGAGGTCCTGGTTCATGCAGTGCCACCATCACTAAGGCATGCAACTCAGTCCATGGGCTGCTTTGCCCATTCCCACATCATACCACAAGGTGTCAGCAGAGGGCTGTTTAGCAGCAGTAGTGGAAGGAGACCAGGGCCTTCTATTGGATCCTTAGGGTACCAAGAAAAGGCAGCCAAGGGGCTGCTCCCACCTTGAAGAGCCCTGGCTCCTTGACTTATATGTATCAGCCCTACCTGGTGCGTCCTCATTGGACACTGCATGGGCCTTAGAATGTGTAGGAGCTCAAGGGACATGGAATAGTAGACAAGGCTCTTCTTTGTCAGAAGTATGCCTCCCATTTTCCTAGGGTAGGTGTCTAACCTCCCCCTGTCCTTGGGGTAAGGGGCAAACCCCAATTCCTTCTGCCACAGATACTTGGCATGCACCAAAACTTCAGCAGTTCTCTAAAGACTCTGAGGTCACAAGGGCTGCATACACAGCTGCCAGCTGCTTCTCTATCAGGGTAGTGAACCTCTACACCCTCCACCACTGTGACCTGAAGCTTACTGGTCTCCCCGGATGCTCATGCACTGCCACAGTCCTCCTCCAAACCCATTCAGCTCAATGGGGCAAGCTGGGTGTGCTGCAGGCAAGGCCTGAGCTTGCTGAACAGTGTCTTAGAGCATCTGTTCAGTGGCTGCAGTCCAGTCCCACCAAACCCCTTTCTTCACTAGGGCAACAGGGCTGACACAACTGGCCCAAATGGGAACCACCAATGTCACAATAATGCAACTAGGTCTGCAAGTATACAAGAATTGTTGGTCACAGATCTAACAGAATTTTATCAATAACAGCCTCAGGCAAACTTTTGTCCTACCCAATGGAAACTTATCCAAAAACTTGAATGACTAGCCAGGACTTGGCACCATGGGCTTGTTTACTGCCCAGCCATGTGTCTCAAAATGGGCCACTAAGGTCAAGGCTTCAAGATTTCTATCTGCAAGACAGTCAGAGGTCTACAACACATCATCTGGGGAGAAAACGTGTACTGAGGGTGGCTGAGTCCACTGGGCCAAGTCACTGGCCACCAATCATGGCATAGGGTCAGGCTATGCAAATAACCCTGGGGCAACACTTGAAATGTCCACTGCAGGCCTTCCTCTGTGAAGGCAGACTGCTCCTGGCTCTCCAGCAAAAGAGAAGAAAGCACTAGCCAGGTCCATCATATAGTGCTATGTGGGCAGCTGGAAGGCCAGCTGGTCCCTGAGGTTGTTCCTAGGATGGCAGCTCCAGGGAAGGCAGTGCTGCATCAGCTCTCCATGGTGCCCTGTCATGCTGCAGGTGCCTCAGGCTTCTCCACTGGCGTGAAGTAGATTTAAAGAGCACCTGCTCCAGCTGCAGGATGGAAGCTGATTCCTGAATGTCCCCCTGGAAGGCAAAGCTGCTTCACTACACAGTCCTCCAGGGCTGAGGTGGGACCTGGGTCTGCTGTCTTGCATGTCCTGTCATAAGCATCTTCAGAACTGCCCCTCTACTGCAACCTGTAGACACAACCCTGGGAGCAAATCTACACCTAAGATGTACTCCAACATAAAAGGCAAAGGCACCATGTGTGCTTGTGGGGTGTGGACTCTCCCCAACAGGAGGGACACTGCCTTCAGTTGGATTGTTGGATCTTGTGGCCATCAACATGGCATATGTGCCTGGGAACTTACCTGTTTGCCAAATTCCACACTGCACTCAGCCCCAGTGTCCACCAGGGCCAGCACATTGTTTGGGGACCAGTAGGTGGCCAGCTCCACATGTGGCCTTTAGCACCCAGCCATTCATTCAGGGTGGGCACCTTGGCTGGATTCCTAGTCATGCTGAAACACAGTCCCCTCACTCCTCCTAGAAGCAGCCAGGTCAACTTTCAGTTGCACAGTTCAGGTTTCTCAGGATGCTTGTCTACCTCTGTCTCTTTCAGGTACAGCTGGTGGCATATCTGTTCCCACAGTCAAGAAGGACCAAAGTAGCCTGGGTGCTATCTCCTGGCATCTACCCCTTCTGCCAGGAGATCAGCCCTCATTTGCATGTGAGTGATTGGAATGGGCACTTTCTTTCTTTCTGTCTCACCTCCAGGACTCACTCTGTGCACTTTTTGGATGGCCAGCTGCTAGGCCTTCTCCCAGGCCAGCCATCATGCTAGTGACTTCACTAAAGGGGCATCCAACATATGGGTGAACATAGCCATCAGAGACCCAAATGTGGTGGGCTGAGCAGGCTAAAGAACAAAGTCTCTCATGCCACTAGTAAATCTTCCATCATGTGGTCCGCATGTATTCGAATTAAACATTAACTGACACAGATATATAATAATCTCAAAAAATGTAACACCAAAATAATAAAAATAAAAGAAAGCAATAACAATCAATAAATGGGCAAAGGACCTGAACAGACATTTCCCATGATTATGAATAGTCAACAAATATAATAAAAAATATTCCACATCTCTAGCAATTAGATACATGCAAACAAAAACTACACTGAGATTTCTTCTCACTCTAGTCACAATAGCAATTATCAAGAATAGAAGCAACAATGTTGTAGGGGAGGATGTTGGGGGAAAGGTATACTTATATACTGCTGGTAGGATTACAAATTGATGCTACCACTCTGGAAAGGATTATGGAGATTCTTCAGAAAACTTGGAATGAAACCACCATTTGACCCAGTTATGCCACCACTTGGTATATAACCCAAAGGAATTAAAATCAGCATACTACAGTGACGTGGCCACATCAATGCACCCTACATGTCTTCAGTTACTGCTCAGTTAATCCCTATCAGAGGAGTAATTCACTCATTGAGTTAAGGCTGTATTAAACCAGTTGTTTAGCCTCGGAATATTCTTGTATTGTCTCACCCATGAACTTTTGGGGGATACCTAATGTCTGAACCATAACAGTTTCAGTGCTATTGTGGGAAAAAGACTGACCAAGAAAGAGCAAGCAGAACTCAGAATGGAGAACTCCAAGTAAATTATTTTATACCAGGAGCCCAGAGAAAAACAAAACCCCAAATCTGAGCACCATCCACAGTTTCTCACAATATTTTTAGGTTATGTGTGATGGCTTCACAGATTTGGCTCCTTGGACATGTTACAGGCCAGTGTATATAGGCAATGACCATACAGATTCCATTTTGCTCTGAGACTCCATGTTATATAGTAAATGAGCTTCTCCTAAGGGAACACCCTGCCTCTATACCTATCATCAGTTATTTAGCGTGATATGTTTAGCAATACAAAATGATAATTCTTATGTAATGAAAAATTGCTCTGTTTTGATTTCTATTGCTCCTAAACAATGTACCATCTGAATGGTGATTGTGTGGATGTTAGTAACCATTCTTTAGTTTGTACCTAGGTTAGGGTCATTTTTACCCACTTCCCCCTCTGTTGATGATCTCATGATGTTAGTTTGTAATTTCAAATCATAGCAACAGACACTTATGATTCATGTGATTTTTAATATAAGAACACCAAAAACCCTATGGTTGGGGCTCTTCTCCCAATAACCATTTTTGGGGCATTGCATGAGCCAGTCAGCCAGCCAGCTTACTAAAGACTCTCAAATTTGGACTTCTCAGTAGCAACCAATCTCTTCTTATGTTGCACCTCACACTATGTAGTGTCATAAATTTCTAGTCTACTGGATATATGGTTCTGCATGGGCTCTAGTTGGAAATATGTTTACAGAAGCAGACTGCAGAAGGGGAAGAACTGCCTCCTCTTACAAGACCTTCAGGAAATCTCCAGCCTTGGGCCCAGAGCCCCTACAGGTACATTTACACTTCAAAGGTGAGGAGTCAGACTCCCAGTGGAAGTTATCTACACTCCAAAAGATGGGGGCCCATGGCTAATCAGACTTCCTGGGAAAAGGCTGAGAGAGGGGAGGGGAACTGACCCCTTCCCCAGGGATAGGTGTCTTACCATAACATTTTTACAATCTTATTTCACCACCAGCTCTGGGTTTGCAATCACACTATTCCCACAGTGTCAAAGAGGTTCAGTGGTATTACCAGAGTCTAAGTAAGGCTCAGAATCTTCCTTCAGAGCCCATGAGGTTCAGGGCCTCCATGAGGTTCTCAGTGAATCCCAGGACCTTGCCCAGGTGCTCATTGAAGTTCAGCCATTAGCAGGGCCACAGTGGTGATCAATGCTTTGTCCAGTGTCTTAGTGAGGTTCAGGGCCCTTTCAAGGATCTCAGTGGGGCTCAATCTCTTGCCCAAGATCTCAGTGGGATGCAGCCTAATTCAGTGTGTCATGGGCTCTCAGTTTTTTGTAGGATATCAGTGATTCTCATGGTCTTTCCAAGTTTCTCAGTGGGCTCAGGCCTCTCTCCATGGTATAAGTTGTATCCTGTTTTGAAAAAACCATGTTGCTAGACTGGAAATGATGAATTGCAGACTCCAAAGGGGGAGGTGTCTGAGCAGCAGCTCGGAATAATGATACCAGAAAAAAGTGGCAAGACACACAGATCAAGTTTATGTAGGTAGAATGTTAAGAAGATTTGTAAGGTTTCAAATTCACTCAGCACAAACTTGTGACTCTGACAGCTTTTTGTGATAGTTATCAGGCCTCCAGCATGAAAACCAATCCTTTATTTAAAAAAAAATATTTTTTATTGCATTTGTTCTAATTGGTTGTACATCACAGTAAAATGCAATTATACATTTTGATAGGTCATACATAAATGGAGTGTAATCTCTCATTTTTCTGATTATACATGTTGCAGGTCATACAGTCAAACATGTACATGTGGGGATAATGTCTGTTTCACTCTACTATCATTCCTTCCTCCACACCCCTTCCCCTGACTTCATTCCCCTCTCCCTATTATAAAGTGACTCTATTCTTCCCTCTCCCCTCCATATTGTGAATTAACTTCTGCATATCAGAGGAAAAAATTGGCCTGTTGTGATTTGGGTCTGGCTTATTTCACTTAGCAGGATATGTTCTAACTCCATCCATCTACCAGCAAATGCCAGAATTTCATTCTTCTTTAAAGGTGAGTAATATTCCATTGCAGAGTTGTAGTTGCTTCTTTAAAAGACTTTATTTATTTTTTTAAAGACTTTAAAACAAGCACACTGTTAATCCCTCTAAGACTTAGTTTCCCTAAGTAATAAAAACTTTAAAAACAATAAATTATACTGAAAAATAAGACCAGATTAATGTTTTAAGAAGTTCTTACTTTTTCTAAACATAGCGAATTAGTGTATTAAAGCTTAACCTTAGAAAAAAGCCCTTCAATAACACTGATTATAACCAACTTAATCACGTACATGAACTTTTTGAGACTTACCTTCTTGAAACCTTTTGAAACTTCCTTCAGCTTCTTACAATTAGTTTATTATACAAAACAGAAACATTTCTTTTTCCTTTTCAATTTCCATACTCCAATATCTTTCCATAATTATAATTTTCTTATATCTCTCTTTGTCCAGTTGCTGACTGTCAGAATTGCACTCACCTGTTCAAGCCCAAAGAATGGACTAAGAGATACTAGGTAGAGGGAAAAATGAGACTTTACTTAAAGATGTTCTTGAAAGACTGGGTACCTATGGGTCAGGAACACACAGATTGGGTACAACCAGCATTTTATCCCCTAAAGCACAAGAGCCCTCCCCAGGTTCCACACCTAGGTTTACTATTTCCTATTGGTTATGTAAAGAAATAAAATTTATTCATCCCCACAACCATTTGTTTACTTGTGGTTGGACAGTCCCCTGCATTGGGTGCATTGTGGCACTCTTCTCACAAATACCTTTATGAAGTTGAATTCCACTTAGGTAAAAATAAATTTACCCACTTCTAATTTTTGTGTTACCTTTGAAATCCAAAATATCAAACAAGTCTAGTTAATACTCTAAGTCCCTTATTCCTGTCAAAGAAAAATACTTAGAAGCAATGGACATTGTACTTTATATAACTTATAGATTGAATTGTGACTTAGAAACATGTAGATTAGTAATCCTGAAGATATTTGTACTCCTAACCAATTTAACTTATGTGAACTGAAAGGCATTTGGATCCATTTGGGTGACTGTTTACGTAGTTTATAAGTGTTCATTTATCTATTTCTAATCTTCACACCACATATACAATACAGACACAAGCATATATGGAGACAACAAATATAGGCGAAGATAATCAATAATTTTGTAACTTTATTCTGAGTTTAAAATTTCTACAGGTAGTGGGCAAAGTAGCTATTAAATTTAGTGCTTTAGAAATTAAGATAGAGCCTGTCACAGATTTTTAAAGTATGACTTAGACCTGGGAAAGGCCTATGCTTTCCAATTTCCCTCCCTGTGTGTAGGCCTATAATTTTTCCTGGAGATTCCTTGCACATCCCAAACTCCCTGCACACACAATGAGTGTTAAAAATATATATATATATATACCATTTTATCACCTTTTGTATCTTTTTCCCTTTTATCCTAAGACTCTCTTTCCAATATTTTAACATAAGGCCCCAAGCTCTATCTGGGGGAATTTTAGTGTCTTTCCCTCTGCTTGCCTCCCCTTCTCTAGAGTTTTTTGGGTTAGAGGCTAAACCCCCCAATGGTGGTCTCTTGTTCCCACATGCCATCCCATTCCCTGGCTGTGGGCTCAATTTCTGAAAAAGGGTTCAACTGCCCTTTTGGGAGGTTCCTTGTCTCACATCTCAATCACACTCACACAGCCTTCAGGATGTCCTGACCCCAAGGAAAAACTTCTTTCTTTAGAACAAACTTTCCTATCTTCATCTGTGCATGATGCTACCTGGGTGCTGCTGCACTTACCAGGGTGCTCTCTCTCTCTCTGATCAATTTTTGATTTGGGAACTGTTTTTAGTCCCAGGGATCAAGGTATTATCTCTCATCCCAAGTTCATGGCAACAAGGCAGTGGGATGTATCTCCTCTAAAGTGAATTCCCCACAAGCCACTAGGTGATGAATGAATCCCCAGGTTGGGTGTCAACATTTTAGAGATATCAGGGTGACCCATGGAATCAAGCATGTTCTCAGAAGTAGCTTGGAAAGGCAAACTTTACCTTAGCAGAGGCGTGGGCTACCAAAGTCTGCAAGCAAGCACAAGTTGACAGGCAGTCTGCCTATTTTTATCCCCAATGCAGAACTGTTCCCTTCTATGATAGGAGGAGTTTGGGGTTAAAACCATGTGACTGGCTCATTTTAACATTGGAAAGGTAACCAGGCATATTGGCACATGACTAATCCCAGTGGCTCAGAAGTCCGAGGCATGAGGATCACAAGTTCAAAGCCAGCCTCATCCAATATGAGGTGCTAAGCAACTCAGTGAGACCCTGTTCCTGAATTAAATACAGAGTAGGGCTGGGGATGAGGCTCAGTGGTCCAGTGCCACTGAGATCATTTCCCAGCACAAACAAAAATTGGGGAGGGCAACAGAGGGACTATAGTTAAAATGGCTGTGCTTGGATACATGTTGGGAATCTCAAAATGAATAAGTATCAATCTTATATCCCATATAAGGCTAAATACTATATTCTATATACTCAGTGTCATTCTGGTGTTCACAGTGGTGCTCTGGACCTTCCACAGGGTCTCGATGAAAATCAGTGCCTTGACCAGGGTCTCAGTGTTACTCAGATCATCCCCAGAATCACAATAGCTTTTGGGGTCTCCTCAAGTGTGTAGGCAGGTCTCTGACCTTCCCCAGGTCAAAGCAGTGTTCAGGGATTTTGCCAGAGTCTAAGTGGATTCTTCCCTTTCCAGAGTAACCCACTTGGGCTCTTGGACCTCCTCAGGGTCTCTGTGGATTTCAGAATATTCCCAAGGTTTTTCATGGGGCTCAGGCCCTTGCCTAGGGACTTAGGAGGACTCATGTCTATCCCCAGAATTTCAGACTGTGTCTGGGACTTTCTCAGAGTCTCAGTGGTGTTCCCAGATCTCAGTGTGACTGAGAAACTTCCTCCAGGGCACATTGGGTTCAGGGCCCTCACAGGGACTTAGTGCATCCCAGGGCCTTACCTATGTTCTCACTGAAGCTCAGCACCATTCTGAGTCAGGTTCAGTGCCTTCCCCAAGTGTGCATAAGGGCTTGGAGATCAGAACATGGGAGATCAGAACATTTCCAAGAGTATCACTGGGACTCAGGGCCTTCCCCAGAATGTCAATACAACTCAAGGCTGTCTACAAGTTCTTAGCAATTCTTCCCCAGTGTTTCTGTGTTTAGCATTCACTATTCTCAGTGGTATTCAGAGCCTCCTCTATGGTGGTGTAAATGGGGTGCAGGGCCTTTCTCAGTGTCTCATTGGTTCTCAAGACTCTTCCAGGACATCAGTGGGGCCCATGGCATTTCTAAGTGCTTCAGTAGGTTTCTGGACATTGCACTGACTCTTAGTGGAATTCTGGGTTTTCCTCAGATTCACAGTCATGCACTGACCATTCTCCAGTGTCACAGTCATGCCTAGAACAATCCCCAGGTCACATTCATGCATATGCCATTTTCCAGGGTCACAGTCATGCCTAGACCCTTCCCCAGCATCACAGTCTTGAAGAGTCTCTTCTCAGTGTCACAGATATGCATAGGTCATCCCCCATAGTCACAGTCTTGCATAGGGTCCTTCAAGAGGGCCACAGATATGCATTCAGCCATCCCAAATGTCATAGTCATAAATAGATCCCTTCCCCAGGGTCACACTCATGCATGGGGCTCTTGAGAATGGTCACAGTCATACAGAGGGCATCCCAAGTGTCAGAGTCATGCATCAGGCCCTTCTCCATAGTCACAGTATTGGATAGGTCTCTTCCCCAGTGTCACAGTTATGTCTATGGCCTTTCCTCAGGGTT
This sequence comes from Sciurus carolinensis, assembly GCF_902686445.1. Classification (NCBI taxonomy): domain Eukaryota; kingdom Metazoa; phylum Chordata; class Mammalia; order Rodentia; family Sciuridae; genus Sciurus; species Sciurus carolinensis. The sequence continues at coordinate 4,663,088 of NC_062223.1, forward strand.
ACATCATGCATAGGGCTCTTCTGCAAGATCACAGTCATGCATAGACCATTCTCCAGGGTCACAGTCATACATAGCCCCTTCCCCATGGTCACAATCATCATAGAGTATTCCACAGAGTCATGGTCATGCATAGCCCTTTCTCAGGGTCACAGTTATACATGTTTCTTCAGTGTCCAGTCATGCATAGGGCCCTTGTCTATGATCCCAGTCATGCATAGGGCCCTTTCCCATTTTCACAGTCATGCATATTCTCTACCTCAGGTCACAGTCAAGCATAGGCCCATCCTCAGGCTCAAAGTCATGCATAGGCCCTTTATCATTGTCACAGACATGCATAGGTCCTTCCCCTGAGTAAGAGTCATGCATGGCACCATCCCCAATATCACAGTCATGCACAGGGCCCTTCCTCATGATCACAGTCATGCATAGACCATTCTCCAGGGTCACAGTCATTCATAGCCCTTCCACAGAGTCACACTCATGCATAGGTCCTTCCTAAGAGTCACAGTCATTCATCAGGACCTTCTGCAGGTCACAGTTATGGATAGGTGCTACCTCAGGGTCACAGTCATGAATAAGCCCTTCCACAGTGTCACAGTCATGCATAGGCCCTTCCCCACATTCTCAGTCATGCAAATGGCTGTTCCCTAGGGTCACAAATATGCATAAGGCCCTTCCTGAGGTTCATAGTCAGTCATGGACCCTTCCATATTGTCACAGTCCTACACAGGAGCCTTCTCCAGGCTCACAGTCATGCACAAATCTTCCAGGATTCACAATCATGCATACACCCTTCTGCAGGGTCACAGTCATGCCTAGGACATTCCTGAGATTCAGTCTTGCTTAGGGCTCTTCTGCATGTCACAGTCATGCATAGACCCTGCCTCAGGGTCACAGTCATGCACAGGACCTTCCCCTTGATCACAGTCATTCATAGGCCTTCCCCATTGTCACCATCATGCATAGGTCATTCCTCAAGACCACAGTCATGCATATGTTCTTCTGCAGACTCGGGGTCATGCATAGGGCCCTTCCCCAGGATAACTGTCATGCTTAGGGACCTTCTGCAAGGTCACAGTCATAGTTCATTAATCAGGATCACAGTCATCCATGGGGTCCTGCCCCATGGTAACTATCATGCATAAGCCCTACATCAGAGTTACAGTCTTTCACAGGCTCTTTTCCATGATCACAGTCATACATAGGGTTCTTCCACAGGGCCCAGTCATGGATAGAACCCTTCCCAAGGGTCACAGTCATTCACATGGCTCTCCCATACACATCCACAGGGTATCAGTCATGCATAGCCCCTTCCCCAGTGTCACAGTCATGCATAGGTCCTTCCTAAGGGTCATAGTTATGAATAGGCCCTTCCCCAGTCAGGGTCATGCCTGCAGCCCACCCCAGTATTACAGTGTAACAGAGTAACAGTCATGCATGGGGACCTTCTCCAGGATCATAGTCATGTATAGACCCTTCCACATGGTCACAGTCATGCATAGGAGTTTCTTCAGTTCTCAGTCATACACAAGGCCCTTCTGCAAGGTCACCATCATGCATAGAACCTTCCCCAGTGTCACAGTCATATATAGGGCTATCACCTTGGAACAGTCATGCACAGGGCCCTTCCCCAGTCACAGTCTTGCATAGGTCCTTCCACATGGTCACAGTTAAGCAAAGGATTTTCCTCAGGCTCACCATCATTCTTATGGATGTTCCACAGGGTCAGAGTGATGAGTAGGCCATTCTCCATGGTCACAGTCATTCATAGGGCCAATCCTCAGGGTTGCAGTCAAGCTGAGAGCTTTTCCACAGGGTCACAGACATGCATAGGTGTTTCCTCAGGGTCTTAGTCATGCATGGCACCCTTCTGTAATGTCACAGTCATGCATACAACCTTCCCCATTGTCACAGTCATATATAGGGCCTTCATCTAGGAGCTGTCATGCACAGGGTCCTTCCCCAGGGATTGCATTCATGGATAGGCTCTTCTCCATGGTCACAGTCATACATAGGCCTTTCTCATGATCACAGTCATGCATTCAGCCCTTCCGTAGTGTTACAATGATGCATAGGCCCTTCCCCAAGGTCACAGTCATGCATAGGAATTTTCTCAGGCTCAACTCATTCATATGGACATTCTGCAGGGTCACAGTGATGAGTAGGCCCTTCCCCATGGTCACAGTCATTCATAGGGCCATTCCTCAGGGTCACATTCATGATTATGGCCCTTCCACTGGGTCACATCATGCCTAGGTGTTTCCTCACGGTCTCAGTCATTCATAATGCCCTTCTGTAATGTCACAGTCATGCTTAGAATCTTCCCCAGTGTCAGTCATACATAGGACCATCACCTGGGAACAGTCAAGCACAGGGACCTTCCCCAGGGTAACAGTCATTCATAGGACCCTTCCCCAGGGTCACGGTCATTCATAGGGCCCTTACCCAGGGTCACAGTTATTCATAGCGCTCTTCTCCAGGGTCACAGTCATGCATTGAGACCTTCTCCATGGTCACAGTCATACATAAGCCTTTCCTCAGGGTCACTGATATGCATAGGGCACTTCCCCAGGGTCACAGTCTTGCACAGGGCCCTTCCACAGGGTGACAGTCATGCAAAGGGGCCTTCTCCAGGGTCACAGTCATTGTTGCTTCCTCAGGGTCACAGTCATGCATTGACCTTCCTCAGGGTCACCATCATGCATAACCCTTCCTCAAGGTCATAGTAATGCATAGGTGATTTCTCAGGGTCACAGTCATGAATAGGCCTCTTTCTGTGGTCACAATCATGCGTATGTTATTTTCCAGGGTCACAGTCCTACTTAGGGTCGTCCCCAGTGTCACACTGATGCATACGCTCTTCACCAGGCTCAGCACAAAGCATAGGGCACTTCCCCAGGGACACAGTCATGCACAGGGAACTTCTCCAGGGTCACAGTCGTAGTCCATTCCCATGGTCACAGTCATGCATAGACACTTCCTCAGGGTCACAGTCAAGAATAGTGAATTTCCTATGGTCACAGTCATGCATAGACCCATCTGCAGTGTCACAGTCATGCATATGCCCTACCTCAGGTCACAATCATGCATACAGCCTTTCTGCAATGTCATAGTTATGCATAGGACCCTTTCTGTGGTACAGTCATACATAAGGCCCTTCCCTGTGGTCATAGTCATACATGTGGCCTTTTTCAAGGTTGAAGTATCAATTACAGTTTTCCCAAGTGTCACAGTCATGTGTAGACACTTCCCCAGTAAGGTTCATGCATTCGACCCTTCCCCTGTGTCAAGTTAATGCATAGGTCCCTTGCCCAGAGTAATAGACATGCATAGGGAACTTCTCCAGGATCACAGCTGCATAGGTCCTCTCACATGGTCACATTCATGCGTAGGATTTTCCTCAGGCTCATACACATTCATAGGGATGTTGGATCTCATTGGAAGTAGATTTACCCCACATGTCTGTGAGAATCAGGGCATTCACTAGGATCCATGAGGAGCTCAGAGCATTCAACAAGGTCTCATTATTTCTACAAATCTTCCTCAATTCTTAGTGGGTCTTTGTGCCTTTCCCAGGGTCTCTTTCTGGCTCAAGGTCTTTTTTCAGAGCTTTGTTAGAATTCACAGTCTTTCGCAGAGTCTCAGTGGGGCTCACTTCCCCAAGTGCAGGTCTCATGATCTTTGTGGGTGCTTAATTTGTATCAGGACCTTCCTAGTGTCTCACTGGGCTTGGTGCTATATTCACAGTTTGGGTGAGGCTTAGAGATCCTCATTGGTGCTCAGGTACAAATCCAGAGTCTCATTGGAGGCTCAAGGACTTCCCCAGATTATCACTGAGGTTCAGGGGTTACACAATTGTCTCATTGGACTGAAGTCCTTGAGTCTCAGGGAATTCCCCAGAGTTACCTTGGGGCACTGGTGCCTTCCCAAGGTCCAACTAAGTTCAGAGCCTTTTCTAGAGATTTAGTGGAGCTCAAGTTTATTTCAGATATTCTCAGTGGGGCTCAGGGAAATGTCTACAATATCAGTGGGAGCAGGGACTGCCACAAAAATCCACAGTGATGAGATATTTTGCCCAATTCTCACTGAGTTGCATGGCCTTGTCAGTGGGGCTTAGGGTATTCCCAATGTGTTACTGTGGCTCAGGACTTCCCTAGGTTCTCAGAGGGATGCTGAGGCTTCCAATGGGTGAAAGTGGTGTTCAGAGCTTTTGCCAAAATTGTACTGATCTCATTGACTTCCCCAGACCCTCAGTGGGACTCATGTGGAGTTCAGGACATTCCCCAGTTATTCCATGCAGATAGATTCTTTCCCCACTCTCAGTGGAAATCAGGACCTTTACCAGAGATTCAATAGAGCTCATGGCCTTCTCTGGGGACTCACTGAGGCTCAGGGTGTTTCCCAGAATCTCAGTGTAACTCAATATCTTTCCCAGAGTCTCACTGAGGCTCTCAGACTTCCTAATGCACTCTGTGTGCCTCATAAATTTTGCAGGTTTATAACATGTATCAGGAACTTCACTAGAATCTTGCTGGGGCTCAGCAGTATATCCAGAGTTGGGTGGAACATAGATACTTTCACACATTCTGTGTGGAGCTAAGAATTTGTCCAGAGTCTCAATAGAGCTTAAGAACTTCCCCAACCAAATGGATTCAGGGCCTTCCTCAGAGTCTTAGTGAAACTCAAGGCCTTCCCCAGGGTCTCATTGAGCCTCAGACTATCTGAGGTACTTAATGGGGATGAGGGTCTTCCTCAGGTTCTCAGTGGGACTCAGATCATTCCCCAGTGTCTCCATGACATTCAGGACTTTGCCCAGAGTCTCAGTAGAGCTCATGTACTTTGCCAGAATTCTATTGTGGTCACAGTTTTTCCCAGGGTCTCAGTGAGACTCTGATTCTTTCAGAATTCTAAGTGGAGCTCCTGGACATCCTAGGATCTCAGGATCATCACAGTGTTCCCCAAGAATCCAGAGGAATCAGAGATTTTACCAAAATTTTAGTGAATCCCATGTTTTGCCAAGGTTGTCAGTGGGACTCAGTGCCTTACTTCAGAATGGTAGTGTTGTTTAGGGGTTTGACATGGTGTCAGAGGGACTGGGAGCCTTCCCCAGGGTCAAAGTAGTTTTCAGAGTCTTCCACAGGGTCTCAGTGGAGTGCAGTCTACACTAGGGTTTCAGGGAGCTCAGAGTTTTCCCCACTATCTCTATGGGGATCATGGATTTTGTGGGTGTCTCACAGGACCTTCCCTAGAGTTTCGGTGGGCCTTGGCTCCATTCCCCAAATCCCAATGCATTCAGGGCCTTCCCAAGGACTCAATGGCTCACAACATTCTCCATGGTTTCAGGGGAACTTACAGTCTTCCCCAGAGTCTCAGTGGGACTTGGGGATATCCACAGATTCTCAGTGGGGCTCAGAATTTTACCTAGCATCTCTGTGGTGATTAGGGCCCTTTATCAAGTCTCAGTCCATGCTTAGGGCCTTGTCCCAGGTCCCATCATATTCAGGCCATTTTATATGGTCTCAGTGGAGTTCCAAGTTTCCCCAGATTCTCACTGGGTCTCAGGAAATTCCCCAGGTTCTCTGTTGGACTAAAGGCCTTGCTCTGGGTCTCAATGTTGCTCAGGTTCTTCCCAAGGAATTCATTGGGGAAGAGGGCTTCTCCACATTTGCAATAGTGTTCACAGCCTTTTCCCAAGAACCCAGTGGTGTTCAGGGTCATCCCCAGGTTTCAGTGGAGATGATTCTCTTTCTAGGATGTGTGTCTCCTAGTCTTCCTGGGGGACTATGGGACTCAGGGCCTTTCCCATGATCTCAGTGGGGTTTGGGGCCTGTCTTAGGGTCTTCAGAGCTCTCAGAGTCTTCTCCATGTTCTAATTGGGTTTTATGCCCTTCCACAACTTTCATTGGGACCTATCACTTTACAGTTTGTCACCTGGGTTCATGACCTTCCCCAGAAATTTAGTGTAGCTGGTAACAAATTGTGAGTCTCATTGGTTCTCAATGGTTACCCCTGATGACCATGGATCTTTAACCATTTCCATAATCTCAGTGAGGCTTAGGACCTTCCCCAGTATGTCAGTAGTACTCAGAGTCATCCCAAGTTTCTTATGTGTAGGACATGACATTCTCCAGGGTCTCAGTTTGGCTCAGCACCTTGCCCAATGGCCTATAAAGGCTCAGGGCACTCCACTGAGTTGTCAGGTGTAAGGTCCTTCTCCAGAATTTCAGTGGCTCTTGGAGGTGTCCACAGGTTCATAGGGGATTTCAATTCTTCACCAGTGTTTCTTTGAGGTTAATGGTTTTCACTAGTTTCTCAGCAGGGTTTTAAGGGTTTAGGGGCCTTTCACAGTATTGCATTGTGTCTCAGTGATTTTCCAGCACCTCAAATGGGCTCATGGTTTTTCCAATGGATTCAGTGTTGTGCAGCACTTTCCACAAGGTAGCAGTAGATTGAAGGACCTTCTCCAGTACTTCAATGGATCTCAGAGACCTTTATAGTACTTCAGTGGTTTTCAAGTACTTTCATAGAATTTGTGTGACCTAAAGGCCTTCTAAACCATCTCAGTAGAGTTCAGGGCCCTCACTGTGGATTCAGGGATTTTCCTTTTACATCATTGGTATTCTGAGCTTTTCCATGTCTTTAATGAGGCTCATTGATTTTCATAGTGATTCAGTGGATCGTAGGGCCTTGTCCATGGCTTGTGAGTGGGTTTCCTGGTCTTTTACAATTTCACAGTTATGTTCTGTGTCATTTGCATATTCTTAGTGATCTCATTCCCTTCAGCAGGCAGTGAGTGAACTTCTTTAAGTGGGTGAACTTCTTTAAGTTGATCTTAGGACCATTCCCAAGGATAGAGTGGTGGTTAAGGCCTTTCATGGCTCAGTAGGGCTACATCATCTTCCTTAGGGGATAAGTACAAGTGAGAACCTTTTTCAACATCTTTTTCAACATCACTGAGAGGGCCTCAGTGCTACTCCCAGTCTCAGTGAGTCTCAGAGGTATTTGTACCCTCTCAGTGAAAGTACAAATCTTCCCCAAGAAAACACTGGATTTCAGAGTTATCCTGGGGTTGTCAGTGAATCCCAGGGTCTTTCCCAGGTTTTCCTTGGAGTTCAGTGTCTCACCCATGGTCACAATTGTGTTCAGGATCTTTCCCAGTTCTAATTGTTGGTCAGGACCTTCCCTAGTACCACAGTGTTCCTCAGGACCTGTCCAAGTATCTTAGTGAGGCTCATGGTTATCCCAGTATTTCAGTGGACCTCAGGGTGTGATACTATTGAGGTTCCAGAAGAAATCAAACATGTGCTTGAAAATGAGTGGGCAAGGGAAACTTTGCTTCTGTCAGAAAGTCTTTCTATAAAACCTATCTAGGAAACACACTTGGGCATGCAGTCTACATCTTTTTTCCTATTGTGGCACTACCCCTGGCTCAACTGGAGGACCTCAGGGTTACAATCTATATGGTTAATTTTAAATTTGGGGCAAAGAATGGGTAAGGCTCTAGATAAAATGACTACAATTTACTCTTACATCTCAATTAAGGTTAAATAACATATTTTGAAAATGGACCACTGGACTTTCCATTTCTCAGAAATCTGACTTTTAGCTTTTAAACATTTAATTTCATTTTCATTTTTCTCAAGTACCCATAAGTGTTGTCATCCATTCGAGATATATTAAATTTCTAATGTTGGAATCATCCACCATAAAGAGTCCTCCCCCTTTTAGTCATCCCTGTAGCCATTCCAGTCATTACTAGCACTTGTTCTGGTCCTATCCAGCCAAGTTGAACCTTGTGTGTTCTCAAGGTCTTCAATAAAATCAAATCCGCAGGCTGGAAATGATGAATGGCAACCTCTTGAAGTGGAGCCTGAGCAACAATTCATTTGATCATGATGAACAAGAAAAGCACAGATTATCTCTAATTGAATCAGAACAAACCTTTGTATCAGGCAGCAAATCTCTTCCTGTAGAACTTCTCAGTTTTAATTACTTTTGGGAGCACTGACCCTAATGTACCCCTCTAGTTACATGAAAAGAACCATTGTGTTTTATTTTCAATGTCCATGTGTGCCTGTACCTTGGTTCCATTCTCCTGTCAGGTGTTTAAGAACAAGTTGACAAAATTGACTTGTTCCTATTTACTGTTAGAGTCAGCTGAGATTTGTCATTGATCATTCATGGGAACACATGAGAGGCTTTTGGCTCCATTAGCTATTCTTCTAGCAGTTGTCGCAATGCCAGGGTCTTGCAGACCATACTTGACTTCCCTTGGAAGCATTAGAGATATTTCCTTCTCCAGAGAACCTCCTCTTTGCAGACTGTGCACTGGTTGCCTTCTGCTCTCTAGAGTCCCCTTGAAGCCCCTGATTGGGAGGTCCTGAGAAACAGAATTGCAAAGCCCTTAGAGAAGTCCCAGTGTTCCTGGGTCCTAGCTGATCTTAGAGGACAAGGGTCAAATATTGGCCACTTTCCCCTTAGGGTTTTCACCTACTTTCCTTTGGTATTGAGTTTGGGGTTTAATTATCCAGCTGCTCCATTTCATCAGTAATTTTAATGTATATAATGTTACAGTTACCCCTTCATTGAATTGGGGTTTCATATTAGTACTGGAAGTCAGCCTTATATGCTATTCTGTGCTATAGGTGATGGTTTATTATCTCAAATTAGCTCAGGTTGTTCTGTTACAAGGAGTACTTCTTCAAAACACTAATATTCCAAAGTTATAAGTTCCATGTCTAAAATAGAAAATAAAATTTAAAAGACCAAAAATGTGTTCAGTTTGAATAATAGCTTTAAACCAAGCAACATAATATCTATATTACACTAGTATGCTGGGGGCTGTGCCATGTGGGCTGCTCTGGGATGGTGCCTGGCGGCCAGTCAGAGGTTGTTTTGATCACATTGGCAGTGAGGAGGTTAATTAACATAAGCACACTCAGGTGATTTATCATTGCCCATATTCAACTAAGTCCACACACAATGCGTGCACAGGTGTTCCCCTGCTCGGGCCTGCTCATTTTAACCTTTGCCATGATAGGGTAGCTGGCTCCTCACCTGATCTCAACTGGCATGGCCCTGCCCTCTGCCTCCTGGAGGGAATATAAGTGGGCAGTAGGTAGAAGGAAAGGAGAAGCAGCATAAGAAGAAGCAGTAGCAAAGAAAAGCAGCAGCTAGCAGAAAGAAGAAGCAACTAGCAGACAGAAGAAGCAGCTAGCAGTAAGAAGCAGTAGACAGTGACAGAAGGCAGATCATAGAGTGGAGAATTGAGAACACACCTCTAGGTTGCACCCTTTAGTTCACAGGATGCAGGATGCACCTCTAAGAAGAAGCAGTAGAACTCTAAGAAGAAATAAATCTCTGATAAGCAAAGAAGCCTGTCTTTCTCTAAAACTTTCTCTATAAGCAAAGCCTATCTTTCTCTCAAAGCCTCTCTTTCTCTATAATCAAGCAAGCCTCTCTCTTCCTCAATAAGCCAGGGAATAAGCAAACAAGCAAGGAAGAAGCACAGGAATAGAAGTGGTTTATTTCCAGTCCACCTCCGATAAATACCCGTGCAATTGTTGCCGCAGGCAGTGACAAATGGTGGCTCATAAGGGGATGGGGAGCATATGAGGAAAGGGAAATCACCAATAACCTTATGGGGAAAAAGGAAATCAGAACAGTGGGGAAAGTAAACTGAGGAACCTCGCAGGAATAGGGCAAGGGAAAATTCCAAGTTCACCTCTGGGAATAGGTATGGCAGGGAAAGTAAGAACCTCGCAGTAGTCTCTGACCAGAGAGGTTTAAGGGTGAGGGATAGTAAAAAGAAATGGGGTTGGTCAAAAACTAAAGGTCAAAAAGGACAGGACAGTGAAGTGCAAAAATGTGTGTATTTTGTGTTTTTTCTGTTTGTCAAAGTCAAGAGTCTTGCTCTAAGTAGCGAGGTAAGCTGAGGCCCTGTCTCTCTCTGAGGCAGTTAGGTGCTCAGGATATCTGGCCAGGAAAACTGAGCCCCTATCTCTCTCTGGGGCAGTAGGTGCTCAGGTAAGCTGAGACCCTTTCTCCAGGGCAATTAACCCCTGTACCTGGGGCAGTTAGGTACTCAGGTAAGCTGAGACCCTGTCTCTAGGGCAGTTAACCCCTGTCCCTAGGGCAGTTAGGTACTTATGTAAGCTGAGGCCCTGTCTTTCTAAGGCAGTTAGGCACTCAGGATAGCTGGTCAGGGGATGAAATATAAAGAGGATGATAAAGGATCTCCAGAATGTGTGTATTTTGTATGGTTTGTGTGATTGTACTACGGTTAGTGTGGCCTTTGTACAGTAAAAGATGGGTTCAGAAATATCACAAAATAAGTCTGAAAGGATAATTCACAAAGGAGGAATGAAAAATATATTACAAGAAGGAGAAGAAGTGCTGGAAGAGATTAAAGAGGAAGTTAGCTGGGATAGCCAAAAACAGGAAAGTTCTGGGGAGGAAGAAAACACTGGGGAGGAATTAGAAAATAAGGAAACCACTGCATGATCATATGTTCAAACTCTAGCAGAAATAAGCCCAGGGTTTATAGGGGAAAGGCTGTTCATTGTGCCACAAGGGGATCTTCATAAACAGGACCTAATAGCAACAGAAAAGAACTGTTAATGAGAACAAAGTGAGGAATAATTACATGGTAGTGACTTAGAAAACAATTACTCAGAAAGTTTAAGAACAAGGGAAAAATGTAGGAGAAAGCTAAATCTGATACAAAGAACCCCAAAATTCTGGAACCTGCCCCTAAAAACATTAAAGAGGCAGTGGTGACTGATTGGAAAGAGCTATGCAGAGTAGTGTTATCTGGAGGACAATATCTGAATTGGAGGACTAAGTGGCAAGAAATAGCTGTTGAAATTTCTTGCAGAAATGCAGTAGCAAGGTTTCCTGGTAGGAATGTTGAATAAGAGAAGGCCAATATGCTTCAATAGATAATCAAAATCAATATAATCCTGGAGTGTATGCACAGATATATACAGCGGCAAAGAGACAATGCCCTAACAAAAGTGATGACTACAGTAAAATCTGTTACACCTTGTGCCCCAGGTCTCTGCCCAAAGCACAGAAGAGGAAAACATTGGGCTAATGAGTGCAAATTAGTTCCTGATGTTGAGGGCAAGATGTTACCAAATTATTTAAGAAATGGGGCACAGGACTCTGACTCAAGACTCACAAATGTACGGAGCTTTAGAGGGGAAAAATGTTAGATCACGAATTCAGATGGTTCCTCGACACAATCTTTTCCTAAGGCCCTGAATGTTTCTCCTAATGGTACTGCTGCAGTAGTTACTCACCAAGATACTATTATTAAGATTACATCTCAAGAATCAACTCAATTGGTGGAAATGGAAGTAGCTGTCATAGCCCTTATAGAGTTTAAGGAGTAACAGATCTTTTTGCTGATAGTGATTGCATCATTTGGGTGATTCCCAAATTAGAATTGGGTGGACCCATAGCCCCTCATAAGCTGATTTAGCCTCTCAGATGGTTTTCATCTTTTTCTCAGTAAAGCAAGCTGCTTATTTTCATCCTGTGTAACTAACTTTCTAATCCCTCAAGTTGGTGCCTCACCTTTAAGGAGGGCCTATAACTAAAGGGACGTGCACTGATCAAAAGGTTAATGGAGTTAATACTGAAATATGTAGAGAGGGTGAAACAATTGTTTTTTCATATACTGCTGTGTGCCTAGCTTTCCTTTTTGTGACTTTTAATGAGAACTTCTCTAGACAGTTATTTTCACAGATTGTACAACAATGGACAGATAGATTTGACGAGCTAGTAGCAAGGCTTCGACAACAAATCCTCACCATAAATGCCACTAAGGTGGAAGTCAAACTGGGAGGACTTATCACAGGAGCATTAGATGGGCTAGCACAATTTGGTACCAAATTTGGGGGACTCTTAAGTTTTACACTAATAAGCTTGGGTATGCTGTGTTAATTCTATTCTACATTTACAAACACCTCAAAGTCAGTCAATGGGCTAATAATGTGATCATAAAATAGGCCATGGCAGCCCTTGAAATGGAACAATCTCCCAACATAAGGCTTAGTATGCTGGGTCGGTAGTCAAAGACAGGTAACCATGGGAAAACACTGTACCACCTAAGACAGAAGGGCCAAATCCACATTGGAATCCTTCGATGATGGGTAAGGATAGGATGTTGATTCCCAGGACCTAAGACAGACACAATCCCTGCCAGCTTCATTTTCATTTCATATAAGGAAGGGGGAATTGTTGGGGGCTGTGCCATGTGGGCTGCCCTGGGATGGTGCCTGGCGACCAGCCAGAGGTTGATTTGATCACATCGGCAGTCAGGAGGTTAATTAACATAAGCACACTCAGGTGATTTATCATTGCCCATATTCAACTAAGTCCACTCACACAATGCGTGCACAGGTGTTCCCAAGTGCTCCTGTTTGGGCCTGCTTGTTTTAACCTTTGCCGTGATAGGGCAGCTGGCTCCTTGCCTGATCTCAACTGGCATGGCCCTGCCTTCTGCCTCCTGGAAGGAATATAAGTGGACAGTAGGTAGAAGGAAAGGAGAATCAGCAGTAAGCAGAAGCAATAGCAGAGAAAAGCAGCAGCTAGCAGAAGGAAGAAGCAGCTAGCAGAGAAGCAGAAGCAGCTAGCAAACAGAAGAAGCAGCTAGCAGTAAGAAGCAGTAGACAGTGACAGAAGGCAAATCATAGAGTGGAGAACTGAGAACACACCTCTAGGTTGCACCCTTTAGTTCACAGGATGCAGGACACACCTCTAAGAAGAAGCAGAAGAACTCTAAGAAGAAATAGATCTCTGATAAGCATAGAAGCCTATCTTTCTCTAAAACTTTCTCTATAAGCAAAGCCTATCTTTCTCTCAAAGCCTCTCTTTCTCTAAAATCAAGCAAGCCTCTCATTTCCTCATTAAGCTAGGGAATAAGCAAACAAGCCAGGAAGCAGCACAGGAATAGAAGTGGTTTATTTCCAGTCCACCTCCGATAAATACCCATGCAATTGTTGCCGCAGGCGGTGACACTAGTATGTCTTGGTGCCCATTTTGCCTCCTCAGAGACACATGAATATATCAACTCAATCACATATGAGATGCTTTACAAATTTTAATTTATTTTAATACACACTTACAACCTGACATACTTTTTATAATTTACCCAAATCTTAGTTTTGTGTGATATTCCTTGTTAATTTAGGATCATAGTAATTTCTTTTGTACACGTGATCAACTCAGGGGTAATTAACTACTGAGCCTTATCCCCAACTATTCTTTGTATTTTTATTAGAAACAGGATCTCCCTGAGTTCCATAGGACTTCATTAAGTTGCTTAAGCTAGCTTTGAATCTCACAATTTTCCTGCCTCAGCCTCCCAAGCTGCTCGGATTACAGGTATGAGTCACCATGCCCAGTGGGATTAGGGTAAAATTTTCAACAAATATCTCTTTTTTGATTATAATTTAAAATGAGTGGAAGTCTAACTTTCTTTGTAGTCAGTGTAACACAGGGTGAGAGGCTGATTCTTATCTCAATAAGGCAGGGCTCTTGACAAACAACACAATGCAACATTACATCTGAAAAATAATCAATAAACTGAGAGGTCCTAACTTACTCTGGGTACAAAAACTGACCAAATGCTTCCCTATTTCACCATGTAAGATTTTAAAGGAATCAGACTCTCATTATTTTTTAAGATACATTTAAATTTCCACCCTAATGTACAAATTCACACAAAAGTTTATATCTATCTTATTGAAAAACAGGTTAGCAGAACATGAAATGACTTAAATAAATCTCCAATTAAATTTGCTTTTTCATACAAATCTGAAGGCCATTACCACTACAGACAACTTTGGTTTGGAGAATACCAACTTGGTAAAGTGCTCTCTTAAAGGGATTCAGTTCATGTTTTAAAGAGTCATCCAGGAAATAATGGGTCCCCATTAATGCCTCTCTCTTAAGGGGGATATGTCTATACTTTCTGTGACAAGTTATTTCTTGATTGAGCAAAATCTTGGTTCAGGTAACTTGATCAGGGGCTAGGTTTGCAACTCAGTGGTCTAGACCTCCATGGCATGTGTTAGACACTGTGTTCAGTTCTCAGCATATAAATAAATACAGTAAAGGTTCCTTGAAAAATAAAAGTAATTTTAAAAAAGATAACATGATCCTTTTCTCAAGATTCCTTTGGCCCAAATGACCTTATTAACTCCTAGGATGCCCCCAGCAGAGCAGGCTTTGTTTTCTTTGCCTGGGAGACAATTTCCAAGAAGTTGTTACTCTTTGGATGAGAATGTCATCTGTACATTTAATTTACATAACAAAGTTTGTCACAGAAGAGAGACGGAGGGTTAGACAATATGGCACACAAAAAATAAAATAGGAGCCTTAATGTTTCCCCCAGCTTATAATGTAATAGTGCTGGTACCCATTGCCATGTTCTTTGTGACTGGCAGTTTTCACAACTTGGATAAGGTAGGACAGTTAGTACTCTGGCACTCAGGTAATGGGCCCCAATTAAGGTTTTATTTTTTAATGTAAAGGCTAACCACATGATATTAAACACTCCATCCAACACCTTTGTCCCAGAGAGGTAGAGGGGGCAGATGGAAGTGGGGATGAACCCATATGAAGGTTACTCAAAATTCCAATGAAGGACTAAAAGGACACCGTCAATTAGAAAATCATGGGTGAAGCAATAACCTTGGTACCCTCCCGATGAGTGTACAACATAGATTTCAACCTTAACCCCAAAGCTTTTGGATGTCTGTTGAACACAGACTCTAATCAATGTCTTCATCCAGAAACCATAAAACCTGTGTTAGGTTGTCCCTTGAATTACAGGAGTTCCTTCTTCCCTCATTCACACAAGTCTTACTCCTTTTTAATAAGATGCAATACTTCAATCTTTTACAGTACTTTAATTTAAAAAATGATGAAACTTTTTTGTATGCATATAAACTTACAACTGTTAGAATTTTAACCCATGTAATATTGCTCTCCCAGAAATGCACAATCTTAATTCCTTTTTTAAAATAAACTGATTTAAAACACACATTTAGAAGACCCAAATCTGTGTTACTGTGAACAGTGGTGACTTGAGCCATGGTTTCTGATTGTCTCATCACTCTCTCTGTCCTGGGAACTTCCTGTGCAGAAGTGCAGGACAATATGGCCCAGTTGCTATGGTGACAATCAGTCAAACAAGGCTCTGTGCAAAGGCACCGAGGTTCATCCGTTGGGGACGTGAGCTCAGGCACCAAGTCCTAGGGATACAGAGTTCTGGGCATAAGATAACCTCAATGTCTCCCAAGTTTCACTGTGATCTTTAGGTCTGTCTGCTTTGCTGAAACTTTCTCACAAATAACTTTTGATGACAAAACCTATGTAATAAACATGCTGACCTTGCTCTGAGTCATTCATCTTCCATCAGAAAGTAAATCCTTCCGGCTCCAGCTTTTTCACTTTATGTGTGTCTTCTATCTTTTCTCCATCCCACATCACTCTTCACTGGTTTCTGAATTAACTGCCAAACCGCACACAGCATTTTACCTTATGGAATTCAATAAGCTGAGAGTACTTCAATTTATATTTAGTTGATGTGTTAGTATTTTAACACTGCAAATAATCAGATGTCTCTTCTAACAAACACATTTACGAAGATAAATAGAACTATGTAAAAACTAATTTACTGATTTGTAACTTAGGATACCCCTGGAAAGAAAGGTATGAAACAAGTCTAATTAACTTTAAGTCAGTTATTACTGCCAAAGAAAAATCCTTAGAAGTAATGGCCATTGCACTTTAAACATTTTATAGGAAGGAAAAATCTGGCCAGCCACCTGGAAAACTGAGTGGTTTAGTAATATCAATAACACTTTGTTCTTACCAATTTAGATTGACCCTTTTTGTTAAAGTTTTATTTAATCATGTGAATTGAAATTCATTTTTATTCAATCATGACATGTATAAGTACTTATCAATCTATCAGTCAATTTTTATGACATGCACATAATACAGAGAAGCATGTACGTAGACACAGCATAAAACACTTGGGTTAAAATAAAGACTGTTGCATATTTTTACAGGATGACCATGACATGAAAGGGCCTGTGCACTTTGGAAAATTAGAAATAGAGTGTGCCAGCCATGGTGGACACCAAAAATAAAGGTTCAGGTGGCCATGTGTCTTCCACAGGGGCAGAATTATTCCCACCACCAACACTGATTGTTTTCCCTCCTCTTCAAAGGACAAGAAGATTTACACGTAGGAGATCTTACATTGTTCTTCCCCATTCCTAGGTCTAGAATTTTCATTCCCCATTCCTGGAATTAAGCTTCCCCTGGTCCTGAATCCCTCCTTATTGAGGTTTCTTGCACACCTGGGCCCCCTGTGTGCTCAGTCCTCCTTACTGGGGATTTCATTCACACACCCCTCCTGCTTTCCTGGGTGTTGGCTTGTGTTTCTGAATAGAGGATTGATGATGCCACTATTTTGGGAAGTTTGTTGAACTCTTGACTCAGTCACATTCACACCACTTCTGGGATGTCCCAACCACCAAGGTGGTACTTGCTTCTAAAACTGGACAATAGAGTTCCCTCCCTGGGTCTGTGCATGGCATTACCTGGCTGCCACGGTACTTGCTTGGCCCTCTCTCTGTGGTGCCAATCCACTTTCTATTTTGGGTCCACTGTCAACCTCAGTGATCACAGATTCCTCCCATGCTCTGCAGCCAATCAACAAGACAGTAGAAAGTTTCTGCTCTAAAGTGGGGCATCCTAACAACCCTGAGTTAATTTATGGAACCCTGGAGCTGGTGCAGAAATTGTTAGCAATACCAAAAAAAAAAAAAAAAATCAAACCTGTACTAGGAGCTGGGTGTTGAAGAAAGACTTTCCTTCTGCCAGAAAGGCATGCTACAGAATCTGGCTAGCAAGTATGCTTTGGTGAGCAGTCAGGATGATTTAACTTTAATTCATGCTCCCTCCTGCTCTGATAAGAAGATTGGTTGTACAATGTACAACATTAGCTAATTTTAAAATTGTGGCAGGCAAATTCAAATGTTATCATAAAAATGGCTGTAACTGGATTTATTTCTTTTTTTTTTTTTGAGTGAGATCAATTGAATTTTTTTTTTTTTTCTGGTTCTGGGGATTGAAATTAGGACCACATATCTACTGACAACATCTTCTGTGCTTTTTATGTTTTATTTTGAAGCAGGATCTTATGAAGTCACAAAGGGCCTATCACATTGCAGAGGCTGTTTTGCACTCACAATCCTCCTGCCTCAATTTCCTGTGCAGCAGGGAGTACAGGAGTGTTCCATTTCACCTGGCTACAATTGGGGCTGACATTCTTAATAAGGCCAAATGATACGTTCTTAAAATGGATCATCACACTTTCTATTTATCACATCCAGAGTCTTATTATTGACTGGTATTGAACAAGGGCCTTCAAAGTGAGGCTCAAAAACCTTCCACAAAATCTATGTTGTCTCACTGTTTTCCCAGGCACTCAGTGGAGCTGAGAGTATTTACAAGGGGTCACATGGTGCTCAGGGCATCTCCCAGAGTCTTAGTGAAACTCAGGGCATTCTGTAGAGTCTCAAAGGGGCTCAGTGATTTGCCCAGTGTGTCAGTGGGACTTAGGGCCATTCCCATTGTCACAGAGGTGCTCAGGGCCTTCTGCACAGAGCTAATGGAACTCAGGATATTCCAAGTTTCTTAGTATAGCTCAGGGTTTTCCCTAGTATTTCATTCTGGCTCATCACTTTCTCTAATAAATCATAGGGCCATACACTAGGTTTTTTATGAAGATCATAACTGTTCCCATAGTATTACAGGTCCTTCCACAGAATGTCAATGAGTCTTGGAGTGTGCACAGTTGTACGGGGATAAGATATATCCCGCATATATATTTGAAGCTAAAGACTTTGCTATCTTCTAAGTGGGGTTCAGGACCTCTGCCAGGGTATAATGAAGATGCAGACCTTCCCCAGGTTTGTGTTTTTTCTCAGTGATTTTCCAGGTCATCAATGAACTTATAGCTTTTCCAAGTCTTGTGGGCTCAGTGTCTTCCAATGAATATCATAAAGTCTCAAGATTTTTCCTCATATTTTAGTATGACTCAGGACTGTCCATAGTACTTTGTTAGGGATTGGATACTTTCCCAGTGTTTTTGGGATCTAAGGCTTTTAAAAGTATCTCAGGGAGGTCAGGGACTTCAGTGGTATCTCAATGAGATTCAGGAATTTCCCACTATATAATTGTTTCTTGGTGCTTTTCAATGGGACACATGGCCTTTCCTACTCCAAAATGGGGATCAGGGCCTTGCCCAGAGTTTCAGTGGGTTTCACAGCCTTCTCCAGTCTCACAGTCAGAGTTTGTTCTTCCAGAGGCATAGTGGTCTGCTTACATCCCCAGGAACTCAGTGGGACACATAGATATTGCTAGGGTCTGTATGGTTGAGGACATTCCCTAAATTCTCAGTGGGACACAGTCTTTCAACAGGTTCTCAGCGGGACTCATGGGCTTAACTCCCTGTCAACTATTCTCATGGCCTTTTGCAGTATCTCTGTGGTGCTAACTGTATTCCCAGAGCTTCCATGGGGCTCAGAAACTTCCCAAGGACACACTGGGTTCAGGACCATCACGAGGGTTCCAGTAAATTTGAGAATCTTATCCAGGTTCCTAGTACCACTAACAGTAATTCCCAGGGTCAAAGTGGAGCTCAGGACATTCCCTGGAGTATCATTGAGGTTCATTTCCTTCCCCATACCTTCAGAGGAACTTGGGCCATCCTCAGCAGGCACTGTGTCTCAGGGCCTCTTACAAAGCCTCAGTGGAGCTCAGTGCCATTCCCAATGCCTGAGTGAGGCTCAGTGCTGTTCTCAGACTCTCAGTGAGATTCTGAGTGTCCCCACTGAAGTCAGGGCCTTCATGAGGGTCTCAGGGAGTTGTAGGTCCTTACACAAGTTCTCAGTGGAGCTCAACTGCAATCCCAGAGTCACAGTGGTGCTCTCAATCCTTCCCAGATTCTTAGTGCAGTTCAGCCCTATACCAGGATTTCAATAGGGCTGAATGCCTTCTTCAAACCCTTTGTGACCTCATGACCTTTCCTAGAATTTCAGGCATTTGGAATTGTCCACACAAGTTTATTGGGGCTCAGACACCCTCAGTGTTTCTGTTACACTTAAGGCCTTCAGTAGAATCTAAGTGGTGTTGATGGTTTCCAATAGAGTCCAAGTGGTGTTCAGGGCCTTGTGCAGTTTTAGTGAAGCTCAGGGACTTGCCCAGGGTCACCATGATGCACAGAGTCTTTCCAAGAGTCTTATTGTCATTGCAATTCCTGAAAATCATGAAGATTCCATACATTCACAATGTCACAGTGGTATGCAGGATCTTCCTGGGGTCTCATTGGGGCTCACTACCTTGCCCGGGACTCAGGGTACACATTGTCATTCCCAGAATTTCAGTGATGTTTGGAGCAGTCCACATAATTTTTGTGGGTATCAGATCTTTCTGAACTCTTTCTGAGAAGCTAGACATTAACTAGAGTCTCAGTGTAGTTCAGTCCATTCAGTGTTGTCTTAATGAGGTTCATAGTCCTTCCCAGTCTCATTGGGTTTCAAGGCTCTTGCAGGTCATGACATTGTTTAAAACTTTTCCAAGTTTTTATGTGGCAATCAGGTCCTTCCCAAGGTTATCATAAAGCTAAGGTTTGCTTAGGGTCACAGTCCTGTGTAGGCCCTTCCTCAGAATCTTGTGTTCTCCTTGTCTCCCCCAGAAACATGGTTTTCCTGGGATTCAGAGGGGTAAGGTATTTCCCCTGATTTTCCCCAGGATCTTAATTGGTCTTATGGACTTTCTCAAGTTCTCAGAGTGACTCGGTGGTATTCTCATTGTTGAAATGAGGCTCAGAAAGTTTTCTAACACTCACTGATTTCAGAGGTTGCTAGGGTCTCAGTGGATCCCAAGGCCTTGCCCAGGTTGCCAGTGGAGGTCATTGCTTTCCCAGGATCACAGTGGTACTCAGGTTCTTCTTCAGAGTCTTATTGAGGCTCATGGCCTTTCCCAGTGTCACATTTTTATCCAGGGTCTTCCCAAGAGTCTTACTGGAGCTCAGGTCTACTCCAGAATTTGCATGACCTCAGAGTACTCCACAAGATATTAGTTGGATTTAGATGATTCCCCAGTTTTCTTGGAGGCCTTCTCTAGTGTCTCAGTGGGTTTCTGGACCTTCATTGTGTTCTGGATGGCTCTCAGGACTTTCCCAGTGTCTGCGTTCTCAGGATTTTCAAGGTCTTAAGTGGGCCTCATGCCCTACCAAGTGTTTCAGTGTGGCTGAGGACCTTCCTTAGCATTCAAATGTAGTCTGTCCTTCTTCAGTGTCCCAGTGGTGCTCATGGCCTTCCCTAGAGTCTTACTGGTCTCCTTTTCTTCCCCAGGCAGTCAGTGGGGCTCTTGGACATTCTCAGTGTGGTTCAGGATATTCATGACGTTCTCAATGGGGCAGCTCCTTTGTGCCAAAAAGCAACCAATCAGATGTCGACAGATAAACCCTAATGGCATCTTGCAACTGCCTGTCACTAACCAGGATCCTCAGTCAATCCCAGAAGGACATGGGTCCAAGCAGGGTCTCTGGCCAACCGCAGGAAAAATATCTACCCCCTGCCTACCTGAGCCTACCCCCCACCTACCCCAGGGTACAAAAACTCTGCTCTGTAGGAGCACCAGCACAACTTCCCTGGCCTTTACTTTGGTGGACCAGTGACTCTCACCTGAGAGCTGATCGCAAAAAAGCTTTATTGAGATGCTTGTGGTCTGATCCCTTTTTGTCCAGCATCCCATCTTACATTTGGGAGAGGGTCCTCTGGTCCAATTTCCTTCAAATGAGCCAGGAAATTCCTGCACTACTTCCTTTCTCTTCACCTGAGTCGACAGAAGTGGGGTAAGTTCCTTCATTTCCCTCTGCCTTTTTGTTGCACATTCCAAAAAGGGAATCTGCCCGTAAGTTGTGTGCTCACACCAGACCCCCACCCATTCCATTTGGGCCCCAGTAGATTGTGGAGATGTTCCAGTCTCTTATAGGACCCCCCACCATCCATTTAGAGCTAAGGAGACATCCTAGCCTCTGTCCCGCCTGCCTCCGTTTCACAGGTGAGCACAATCAAAATTTGGGACACCTCTTTCTGTTCCTATTTGCCCACTAGGTAATACTGAAAGGTCATGGGAAACTTCAAGTCTTCCTTAGACCCCAAAACTCCTTTGGGCTGTCTATATTTTAATTTTGCCAAATTAGGAGTCACCCAAGACTTACACCATAAGCAGCTGGTCTTTTACTCAACTGAGGCTTGGCCTCAGTATGTCTTGGACAATGGCACAAAATGGCCAGCAGAGGGAACTTTTGACTTTCAAATCTTCACTGATTTGGACAATTACTGTTACAGGACAGAGAAATGGTCAGAATTGCCTTACATTCAAACTTTTGGGACTTATACGCTCACTTCTCCCTTTTTTCTATGTGCTCCACTGCCTAAGTTTTCCTCACTAGAGATGGTCCCAAGCCTCTCCACCACTTCTCCTGCATCTTCTTCCTTCTTTTCAGATCCCCTGGAACTGCTTTCAGCCCCCCATGTGGTCAGCCTCTCCCTCCTACTCAGGCCACATTTCCTCCTCTTCTTCTACCCCAGTTCCTTCTCCACCAACCATGCCACTCTCAGGCCTACCTGCTTACACTCCTCCTTCTCTACTGGAAGATCCCTCCTCCTCTCTTCCTTCTTCTCCTCTTACAGGTCCCTCCTCCCCTTATCTCTCTTCCCCTCTTACAGCCATAACTCCATCCACTTCTTCTCCTTGGCAAGTTTTTCCACCTCTTCCCCATCTCTCTCCTCTCCTGTTAGCACTCACACCAGATCTCATTAAGTCCTCCAACCACCCAACCAAGTCCTCCTTTGTCCTCTCTGGAAAGGGGCTGGGGCAGAGGGCATTATGTGTGTCCACATCCCATTCTCACTCCAGGATCTCTCCAGATCAAAAAGCACTTAAGATCTTTCTCTGCTGGCACTTCTACTTACATTAAGGAATATAGAGATCTTTCTCAGGCTTATGATCTCACCTAGCATGATGTTTATGTCATTCTTTCTCCCACCCTCACCCCAGAGGAATGGGGCCCCCATCCAGGAGGCAGCACAAGATCATGATGACCAAGTCCACATAACAGACATAATGCTACTCACAAGTGCAGCAGCAGTCCCAAAAATGGACCAAATTGAAAATACCAGGCAGGCCAGCAGGGTTGCCACCATTGTGCTTGCATGGTCCAATATCTCATAGCAGGCATGCTGACAGTCTCCAATAAGGTGGTAAACTTTCATAAACTGAGGAAAATTACCCAGGATCTGGATGAGAATCCAGCCTTTTCCTTAACTGTCTTATATAGGCCCTATTCAAATACACTAAACTGGGCTCTGGATCCCCCTCTCTGTCTACAGTGCTAACAACCCACTTCATTTCTCAGTCAGCCCCTGATATTAGAAAACTGCTCAAACAAGCTGAGGAAGACCCTCAGACCCCTCTCTCACAACTGCTAAAAATGGTCTTCAAAGTATACAATGCCCAAGGGGAAGCAGCTGAACTGGCCAGGCAGGCTAGTTTACAGGAAAAGATAACACTCCAATCCCAATCTCTGGTAGCTGCCTGTGGCCTGCAGCTCCAGAGAGAGATTCAAATGGGGACAAGCAATCCTTTCCACCAGGGACTTGCTTCAGAAGTGGATGTGGAGGTCACTGGGTTCATCAATGTCCAAACCCACAGCCCCATTCTAAGCCGTGTCCCTCCTGAAAACAAGCAGGACACTGGAAGAGCAACTGCCCTATAGCATGTCGCTCCCCAGCGGCTCCACGTGGAGGTGTGACTGATCAAGCAGTCCCTTCTCTTGAGCTATCAGGATTTGCAGAAGACTAAAGGAGCCTGGACTCAAGAATCCCATCACCCTCACTGAGTCCAGGGTCAATCTCCAGGGGCAGGTAAGTTCATTACATTCCTTGTGGCCCCGGGCTACCTACTCTGTCTTGCCTGCCCACTCTGGCCATTTGTTTCCTTCCCAGATTTTGGTTATGGGAATTGATGGGAAACCCTTCTACCCAAACAGAACAGCTAACCTAGCCTGTGCCCTGCAGGGACATCCTTTTCCACACTCCTGGTCAATCCCTCCTGTCCAGTTCCCCTCCTATGTAGAGATGTTCTTCAACTCCTGGGAGCCACCCCACAACCTCTCCCCAGGGACACTACAATTACTCATCTTCTTCTACCTCTAGTTCTTACACTTTGTAACACCTTCACACCACCTACCCTGCCACTGCCTCCAGATACGGTCAATCCCCCAGTCTGGGGACACCTCCAAGCCAGTCATAGCCTTCCACCACAAGCCAGTCCTTATCCAACTGAAATTTCAAACTAAATTTTCTTCAATTTCCTATATATCCCACACATAGGGAAGGACTTACCCCCATCATACACAAATTTCTTACTCAGGGACTCCTCATTCCTACAGATTCTCCCTGTAAAACCCCCATATTGCCAGTCCACAAAAAATCAGGCACCTACCACTTAATCCAGGACCTCCACCTGATCAAGAGGGAGTTGTTACCATTCACCCAGGGGTTCCTCACCCCTACCCTCTTCTTTCCCACATTCCTTCATCTACCACTCATTTCACATTCCTGGATCTTAAAGATGCATTCTTCACAGCTCCCCTTCACCCTGACTCCTCCTACCTCTATCTTTACAAGGGTGGATCCTACATCCCTTAGGTCTCAAAAGTCAACATGGACAGGTTTACCCCAGGATTCAGGACAGCCCCAACCTCTTTGGGCAAGCCCTAGATCAGTACTTGGCTTCAGGTGATGTAGGAGATAGTACACTCCTACAGTATGTGGATGAACTTCTCCCATCCCTCAAAGCTCTCAAACACACACTGCTCAGATCCTTAACTTCCTGGTGTCTCAGAGCTACTGAGTGTCTCCAGCCAAGGCCCGGCTCACCACTAATTCAGTCACAAACTCAGGCATACTCCTTACTCCTACCTCTAAGAGCCTCACAACACACAGAATCCAGGCCCTCAGTGACCTCCAGTCGCCTAAAATGGCAGATTACATTCTCTCCTTCCTGGGTCTTGCTGGCTTCTTCAGGCACTGGGTCCATACTTTGCACTCCTCACCAAATCCCTGTACCAGGGAGCAAAGGAGACCTCTCATGGGCTCCTTGCCCCCCCCCAATATGATAGCTAATTTCTTTTACAAGCTCAGGGATGCTCTTACATCCTCCCCTACTCTCTCTCTCCTTAACTCTAACCATCCTTGCCGCCTCTTAACAATGAAATATAGGATGTTGCCACAGCCTTCTTGCAAAACCAACTGCCTTCCAGACAGGATAACCTCCCAGAAAGCCAAACTCTTTACCCTCACTAGGGTCCTCATTCTACCCAAAGGCAAACAGGTTAATATTTACACAGACTCCAAAGATGCCTTCTTGATTGCTCACTCACATTTGGCTATTTGGAAGGAGTGTGGGTTTCTAATCACAAAGGGTTCACCAGGGGTCCATGCCTCCCTGATTTCCAAACATTTGGAGGCACTTCAACTGCTATCCCAACTTGCCATTATACACTACTGAGGACATCAAAATTCCTCAGATGTATATGAGTAACAAGAAGGCAGACTCCATATTGTGGGGGGCAATTTGGAAACAAAGTCCTCAACAGCCCCCTTTCTTTTCATATCCACTATAATCAAACCTTAATATTCTCCACAGGACCAGGAAGACCTAATAAACCAGGGCAGCCATCTTCAGAATGACAGCTGGATCTTTCTGGGGAACCAGATTGCCCTTCCTAAGCAGCAAGCTATCAACTTGCTGATGGACATCATAACTCTCTACATATTGAAACCAGGCCTCTTCTGAACTTTTGCCAACCCCTCTTTTCCCTCTTTTATCACCCACATTGAGATCTACTCTCTAGCAGTTCCACTTCACTTGCTCCGGCTGCTCCACAGAATCCCCACAAGGAGGCATCAAACCAAAATTCCCAACACACCATATAGAGGCCAATAGCCAGGGGAAGACTGGCAGGTTGACTTCACCCACAAACCTAGACACAAAAACTCCTTTACTTACTTACTTTGGCTGGTACTTTTTCAGCTGGTAGAAGCCTTCTTCACCTCCAGGAAAACTGCAGACACCATTTCCTCCATCCTCATCAGCAGATCATCCAGAGATTCAAACTTCCTGCATCCATCCAGTCACACAACTGTCCTGCCTTCACCCCTCAGTTTGTTCAACTAGTGTCCAAAGCCTCAATGTCACCTGGAAGCTCCACATCCTCTACTGACCCCAATCCTCAGGTGAGGTTGAAAGGACTAACAGCACTCTCAAGGATCATTTG
Organism: Sciurus carolinensis; assembly: GCF_902686445.1. Classification (NCBI taxonomy): domain Eukaryota; kingdom Metazoa; phylum Chordata; class Mammalia; order Rodentia; family Sciuridae; genus Sciurus; species Sciurus carolinensis. The sequence goes on from NC_062223.1 coordinate 4,688,532, forward strand.
ACTAAACTCACCATTGAAGTCAAACTCTCCTGGCCCAATCTCCTTCCATTGGCCCTTACCTGCATTCAGGCAGCACCCAGAGTCCCCACGGGTCTTAGCCCTTTTGAGCTGCTCTATGGGTGCCCTTTCCTAATCAACCAAAATGTCACAGGTACCCCTTCCCCTTTGGCATTTTACTTACCCTAACTCACACTCTTGCACAAACTGTTGAAGGAACACACACACTTCTGTAGCCCTGGACCATTCACAGCCTCATTTCCAGCTGAACCACCACCTGAATCAACCATTCTTCCACTGCAAACGGGTGACATGATGTTGCTTTGGAAATTACATTCTCAGTCACTGTAACTAGTGAGGTTAGACTTCACCTCATATGGTTATACTTACCACCCCAACCACAGCCAAACTTCTAGGTCTCTTCTCCTGGTACCATGTCTCCCACCTTAAAAAAGCATTCATCACAGATACCCAGTCCTGGGCCTCCAATATTCTGGGACTCACCAAACTCAAAATCTCTCACCAATCCTCTATGACTCATCCTACTCCTGAGTCTCTCTCAGGCCTCCAGCCCAGCCTACAGGTGGCGTTTCTATGTCCAGGAGATGTGCCAGTAGGATGGGACCTCCCACTCTCAGATCAGAATGAAGAAGGACTGTTACCTCACAGAATGTGACTGAAGGCTGAACTTCCATCTTGTAGATTTTAACTGTATACATATCTCCCCACAGAGCCCCACTGCTATGGCTTGCTTTCTGATTGACCAGACCAAAACATACTTCAAAAAGTGGCCCACCACCTGGGGGGTACCCTTACCACCAGTGTAAGGCACCATATTGACCTTGTGAAGAACCCAGAGAACAACTGATTAATTGGGCCAAACAGTGAATGGAACCTTATTACCATCAATATCTAAGACCCCTGGGCTCCCATTTGATCCTCACTTTTGATGGCAACCTCTACATATATATGGAGACAAACTTCCCACAGCTCCACTTACAATTTAGAGGGCCTCTACTCAGGTGGTTTCAAAGGTTAACATAACCATCCAAGAGCAGGTAGAAAAAGTTCAATCCCAACTCAGTGAGGTGGTTTATACCAGTGTGGACCCCGTCTCATGACTTCCCTTGATACGTCAGGGCCTTCAGCTTATCAATTTGTTCAGGGTAAACAAGAGCATGGCCTGCTTCCTCTACCCAGGTTTGGATCAGAACTGCCAAACAGCCATCCCTATCAATTTCCCCCTTAACTCTTCCTCAGCACCTCACAGGAACCCCTCTCCACATTTGGAGGGGGATCCCCTTTTTCACAACTCCTCAACAAATGTTACCTGCTGCTAAACCTCCTCTACCTCAGTACTTTGCAACCCTACTGTTCAGGTCTTTTCCTTAATGTTTGCTTCTTGGGGACTCTTTTTCTGGTGCAATGGCACTGTAACAAAGAAATTAGATTACAATATGCCCTCCACGTTCTGTGACCTCCATTTTAGTTCCTCAACTGACACTATAGAGTGAAGCTAAAATAACCTGCTTGCTCAAAATCCCATCCCTAGGGTGGGATGGGCCTTATTCTTGCCAGAGGAAGTCAGGATATCCCGAGTCTCCTCAATAGCAGTCTCTGGGTTGGGGGCAGGAGGACTTGTTTATGGAGTTACTGCCACCCAGAAGCTAGAACAGCAACTCCAAGGGGCAGGAGAAGTCTCTGCTGCCTCCCTGGCATCATTACAAAGACAAATAACTCCTATTGCCCAAGTTTCCTCACAGAACCATCAGGCGCTAGATCTCCTGACTGCAGTCAAAGGAAGAACACGCCTTTTCCTAAAGAACGTTGTTAGTACATCAATGAAACTGGGCTGGTCGAGAAAAATGTCCAGGCTCCAGATGTCTGAATGAAAGGCTGAAGCAACAACAGTCACATGGCCCCTGGTCAGGATCACTAGATTCCACTCTTGTTCCCTGACTGACCACTGTCCTTACCCCCATTATAGTGATAAAACTCCTACTAATAATCGATTCCTGTATTTTCAGGTCTGTCTGGAGTTGCATGAGTGAGGTCGCCAGAGTAACATACAACCAAATGCTCTTGCACCCTTACAGCCACCTCCTTAGGGAACCCACATCCAAGCTTTCTCCCCATGATGCCCCCTATTAAGCAAGAAGTAACCAGATGGACTCCAGTGCCCTATATCACCAAAGAGACCGAAATCTTGGGGAAGTCAGAAGTGACTGAATGGGGACAGTGCATCAGACAGCCCATGCGCACCAAAGAGTAACCAGATGCTGAAAAATAAATCCTAATGGCATCTCACACCCCCACCCATCACTCAGCAGAATTGCCATCCAATCCTAGAAGGACATGGGTCCCAGCAGGGTCTCCAGATACCCCAGGGAATACACATACACCCCTGAGCCTACACTCACCTACCCCAGTGTGCAAAAATGCCACCCCATCGGAGACCTAGTGAGACTTCCCCACACTTTACCTTGGTGGACCACTGAATCTTGCCCTAGAACTGATCCCAATAAAGCTTTGCTGAGATGCCTGTGGTCTGATCTATTTGTTGCCAACATCTGATCTTACACTAACCTTCTTTGGAATATCATTGGGTCACAGGATCTTCCCCAAATTTCAGTGGCACTGGAGTTTTCAACAGGATCTTAGAATGAGATTCCTCTTCCCTGGTGCTTTTCTGAGGCTAAAGGCCTTCACTACACTCTCATTGGTGTTCGGGGCTCCACTGGACTTTACATTGTGTTGAGGGCCTTTTGCAGTGTCTGGTGTGTATCAGGACTTTTCCAGCTCATCAGAGGGGCTCATGGCTCTTACAAGACATCATTGGTCTCAGTGCCTTCCATCAGTTATCAGTTGGCCTCAGGACCTTTCCCAGAATTCCAGTTGTGTTCAGAGCTGTTCATAGTGTTTTATTGGGCCTCAGATCCTTTCCCAGTATGCATGTGATGATATAAAGGATTTCAAAAATGTTTTAGTGGGGTTCATGGTTGTTGGGACTAATGACACATTAACTAACTCAGGCTGACTCCTTATTCCCTGGCTAGTGAGAAAGATCAAGGCCTCAGAGGTGGTTTTAATGGTTAATGATGATAAATTGGACCACCGTGAGGGATTGGTTAACAACAGTTCCATGATTGTGATCAGCTTGTTCTTGCCATATAGTCCTATGGGACTCTTATCTGCATGAACCTCCCATGCCTTGCTGACCTTTAGGCTGATTGGTTCCTGCATAGCCCCCACCCTACATAAAAGCTGTGTGATTTCTTCAATAAAGGAGTTTCTGCTGTGACTGGTCTCCCTGACGTGTCTGATTGTCCTCCTCCCAGAGGGCTGGGAACAGTTGGTCAGTTGACCCTACCTATCCTGGTCTGATCTTGTTGGGGAGTGTCCCCTTCCCTTGTCACTGGTCAAGAAGAGCAAGGGGGCTTAAGACCCCAACATGGGGTCTTCAATACAGTCTAAGTGTATTTTAGGAGTTTTTTGCAGTGTATCATTGACTTCAGGGATTTTAGCTGATCAGTGAGGCTAATGGCATTTTCCAGTGATTCAGTGGAAGTCAGGGCCTTGTTCAGGGGATTAGTAGGTTTCATGGCTTTCACTGTGGAGTCCCTGATCCTGGGAAACAGATGTGGGATCCGAGCAGGTGGAACAAAATAGAATACAGTGGGGAGAGTAACGTTCTTTATTGTGACATCACAGTAGCCTCTCTCCAGAACCCATCTCTAGCTTCATCCCCCAGCCAGTTCCAGTTAGCCCCCTTTTCCATATGACTTTTTACATGTAGACCAGACAAAAAGGCACACTGCCATCAGGTTGCATTGTAGGTTCAGCTCAGAAACATGCTTTTGGCCTGAGTACATGCACTGAATCAGATTTCATGACATTGACCACACAGGAAAAACCTAGCCCACTGGAAGCCTCAGTGAGGAACATAACTGTGGCAATTTTAGGCCTATACTACTAACCCCACCTTTAGAATTACATGCCTTACATTTTATGCATCTGAACCTCTGAAAGCTTCTGTAATCATCCTTCAGTGAGGAGGGCAGAGCTCTGAATCACAGGCCAAAACACCAATACAAGCCACAACAACACACAGTCAGAAAGCAGTCCCATCACCTAGGATCACTAAACCCATTGCCAACCTTGCCCATACTGAGGTGGCAGCTCAAGGCTTTCCCTGCAAGTCCAGTCATCCATAATTATATTCTGGATTCACCAGGATCTCCCAGCAAAGCTCAGGGCACTTCAGTGCACACGCAGCTGCAGAGGTTTGGCTACACTAGCATATGCATATGCCTCTTCACAAGGATGTGGGTGATGACACACCATGGATGAAGGGACACAGAACTTAAAGGAACTAGCACAGGAAATAATGTAGGAGGATGAATGGCAGCTCTGAGTTCCAGGAAGGGACAATGGCAGCCTGTGGAAGCTTACCAGGGTGGTGATAACACACCATGGCCAGGTCCTAAATCTCAGCTAGCTCTATGTACACCGATGCCAGGGAACACAAAAATGTACAGGGGGAAAATAAATGTTGCCTTATACCCCATGTCCCATCTGTAGTGCCTAGCCATGTCACACGCACCTGGGGGAGGGTGGTTCATTAGCCATCCATGGTGTCACAAGGCAATCTCTCTCCAAACCTTTTCTCATGGAGCTATCAGACTACCCAACAAGGCCAGGGGACTTTGCTCTCCAGGGCCATGTATGCTACAGTTTGCACCCTATTGAATGCAGAGGGAGCAGGGAAATGAATATTCATGTGCTTCCCTGACCCAGGCTTAAGGACAACACCCTTGTAACCACCTGAACTGCATTGGGGCTGCTGGGCGGTGCACCAAGATCTCCACAGGAGCTGGTTCCCCTCTCCAGGATGCTCATTCAGACCTCTCACAACTACCCACAGGCACAGTGCCCACCCCTTCATGGAAGGCAAGTGGACTGCAGTCCTGAGTCCTTGCTCAAGCAGGCCATTTTGTCTCTCTATCATGCCTGCAGCCTGTGTGTGGTGGGAGATGTGCAGCCACCATGGAATCTGTAACCCAGCTGCCATCGTTGTGCACTCTGAACCATGAAATGGTTCCTGGTGGCTCTACTGTGATGGGAAGTGCATACAAGGCTATCAACACTGTCAGGGCATGGGACATAGCATTCTGGCCTGCTTGACCACAAGGACACCAACAAGCATATAGCCATATCCACTGCCATCAAGGCAAACTTGGCCCCATCTCACCCCTGAAAAGGGCCAGTGGAGTCAAATTGACTTAGTGTCAAAGGGGCATGTCATGCCCTGCACTACCTGACCGTCTGTGACTCCAAGGCATCAGGGCTATGGATACTCCTGAGCACAAGCCACACTGGCCCTATGTGCATCTGACATTGAAGGCAGGGCCCCCTGTTTCCCTATGTTCCACATGGTTTCACCCCTGAAGCTCAGGCAGCCATGCAGCCAAGAAGCAGGTCAGGGGAAGCACCCACTGGAAGCACCACACCCCAGCCAGAACATTGCCTCCATCCTTCCCTGGGCTTCACAGGGGCCTGGACAGGAACAAATACTGGTCATCTGCTTTGCATTCCTTATGGCCCAAAGGTCCTGCCAATTCCTCAGCACCAAAAAGGCAAAGTCCTACCATGAAATTGTCTACTTTCCATGTAGTAATCCTGAGTTGACCCCTTAAACATGGCCCAGCTGTCGGTACAAAAGATCGGAGATCCTGGTTCATGCAGTGCCACCATCCCTATGGCATAAGACTCAAACCAGAAGCTGATCTGCCCATTCCCATATCATACCACAAGGTGTCAGCAGAGGGCTGTTTAGCAGAAGCAGCTGAAGGAGACAAGAGCCCTCTACTGGATCCTTAGGTCACCAAGCACAGGCACCCAAGGGGCTGCTCCCACCTTCAGGAGCCCTGGCTCCTTGCCCCATATTTATCAGCACTGCCTGGTGCTTCCTCAGTGCATATTGTACAGGCCCTAGAATCTGTTGGAGCTCAAGGGACAGGGAATAGTAGACAAGTCATTCCTTTGTCACAAGTAGGCTTCCAATTTTTCTAGGGTAGGAGTCTGAGCTACCCCTGTCCTTGGTGTAAGGGGCAAACCACAACCCCTCATACCACACAAAATTGCCATGCATCAAAACTTCAGCAGCCCCTGTTAAAGACTCTGAGGTCACAAGGGCTGCACACACAGCTGCCAGCTGCTTCTCTATCAGTGTAGTGAACCTCTGCACCCTCCACCACTGTGACCTGAAGCTTACTGGTCTCCCTGGATGCTCATGCACTGCCACAGGCCTCCTACAAACCCATTCAGCTCAACATGGCAAGATGGGTGTGCTGCAGGCAAGGCCTGAGCTTGCTGAACAGTGTCTTAGAGCATCTGTTCAGTGGCCACAGTCCAGTCCCACCAAACCCCTTTCTTCACTAGGGCAACAGGGCTGACACAACTGGACCAAATGGGAACCACCAATGTCACAATAAGCCAACTAGGTCTGCAACTAAACAAGAATTGTTGGTCACAGATTGTTGGGACTAATGACACATTAACTCAGGCTGACTCCTTACTCCCTGGTGAGTGAGCAAAATCAAGGCTCAAAGGTGGTTTCAAAGGTTCATGACGATAAACTGGACCACCGTCAGGGATTTGTTAACAACAGTTCTGAGAATGTGATAAGCTCGTGCTTGCCATATAGTCCAAGAGGACTCTCACCTGCGTGCATGCCCCTCCCTTGCTGACCTTTAAGCTCATTGGTTCCCGCCTAGCACCCACCCTACATAAAAGCTGTGCAATTTCCTCAATAAATGAGTTCCTGCTGTGACTGGTCTCCCTGACGTGTCTGATTGTCCTCCGCACGGAGGGCTGGAGCCTGGTCAATCGGCCCTACCTATCCCAGTCTGACCTTGTTGGGGAGTGTCCCCTTCCCTTGTCACTGGTTGAGAGGAGCAAGGGGGCTTAAGACCCCGAAAACAGATCTACCTGAATTTTATCAATAACAGCCTCAGGCAAACTTTTGTCCTACCCAATGGAAACTTACCAAGAACTTGACTGGCAAGCCAGATCCTGAAATCATGGGCTTTTTTACTGCCCAGTCATGTGTCTCAAAATGGGCCACTAAGGTCAAGGCTGTAAGCTTTCTATCAGCAAGACAGTCAGAAGTCAACACACATCATCTGGGAAGGAAATGTGTACTGAGGGTGGCTGAGTCCAGTGGGCCAAGTCACTGGACATCAATCATGGCATAGGGTCAGGCTATCCAAATAACCCTGTGGCAACACTTGAAATGTCCACTGCAGGCCTTCCCCTGTGAAGGCAGACTGCTCCTGACTCCCCAGAAAAAGAGAGAAAAGCAAAACCCAGGTCCAGTGCATAGTGCTATGTGGGCAGCTACAAGGCCAGCTGGTCCCTGAGGTTGTGCCCGGATGGAGGCTGCAGGGAAGGCAGCGCTGCATCAGCTCTCCATGGTGCCCTGTCATGTGCAGGTGCCTCAGGCTTCTCCACTGGCCCTAAGGAGACTTAGAGGAGCACCTGCTCCAGCTGCACGGTGGAAGTTGATTCCTGCATGTCCCCCTGGAAGGCAGAGCTGCTTCCCTCCACAGAACTCCATGGCTGTGGTGGGATGTGGGCCAGCTGTTTGTATGTCCTGTCATGACCACCTTCACAACTGCCCCTCTACTGTAGCCTGTAGACACAGTCCTTTGAGTGCATCTACACCTAAGACGTACCTCAGCATAAAAGGCAGAGGCACCATGTATGCTTGTGGGGTATGGCCTGTCCCCAGCAGTAGGGACATTGCCTTCATCTTGATTGTTGGGTCCTGTGGTGATCAACATGGCATATGGGCCTGAGAACTTAACTGTTTGCCAACCCCAGGGTGCACTCAGCCCCAGTGTCCACCAGGGCCAGCACATTGTTTGGGGACCAGTAGATGGCCAGCTCCACATGTGGCCTTTAGCACCCAGCCATTCCTTCAGGGTGGGTGTCTTGACTGGATTCCTAGTCATGCAGAAACACAGTCCCCTCACTCCTCCTAGAAGCAGCCAGGTTGACTTTCAGTTGCACAGTTCAGGCTTCTCAGGATGCTTGTCTACCTCTGCCTCTTTCAGGTACTGCTGGTGGACATATCTGTTCCCACAGTCAAGAAGGACCAAAGTAGCCTGGGTGCTATCTCCTGGCATCTACCCCTTCTGCCAGGAGATCAGCCCTCATTTCCATGTGAGTGATTGCAATGGGTACTTTCTTTCTTTCTGTCTCATCTCCAGGACTCACTCTGTGCACTTTTTGGATGGCCAGCTGCTAGGCCTTCTCCCAGGCCAGCCATCATGCTAGTGACTTCACTAAAGGGGCGCCCAAAATATGGGTGAACATAGCCATCAGAGACCCAAATGTGGTGGGCTGAGCAGGCTAAAGAACAAAGTCTCTCATGCCACTAGTAAATCTTCCATCATGTGGTCCGCATGTATTCAAATTAAACGTTAGCTGACACATATATATAATAATCTCAAAAAACATAACACCAAAATAATAAAAATAAAAGAAACCAGTAACAATCAATGAATGGGCAAAGGAACTGAATAGGCATTTCCCAGGAGTATGAATAGTCAACAAATATATGGAAAGATGTTTCACATCTCTAGCATTTAGATACATGCAAATTAAAACAGCACTGAAATTTCTTCTCACTATAGTCACAATAACAATTATCAAGAGTAGAAGCAACAATGGGTTTGGAGAGGATGTGGGGGAAAGGTATACTTATATACTGCTGGTAGGACTGCAAGTTGGTGCCACCACTCTGGAAAGGAGTATGGAGATGCTTCAGAAAACTTGGAATAAAACCACCATTTGACCTGGTTATCCCACCACTTGGTATATAACCCAAAGTAATTAAAATCAGCATACTACAGTGACATGGCCACATCAATGCACCGTACATGTCTTCAGTTACTGCTCAGTTAATCCCTATCAGAGGAATAATTCGCTGATTGGGTTAAGGCTATAATAAACCAGTCATTTAGCCTCTGAATATTCTTGCATTGTCTCATTCATGAGCTTTTGGGGGATACCTAATGTCTAAACCACAACAGGCTCAGGGCTATTGTGGGAAAAAGACTGATCAAGAAATAGCACTCAGAGAGGAGAACTCCAAATAAATTATTTTACACCAGGGGCCCAGAGAAAAACCAAACTCCAAATTCTGAGCACCCATCCACAGTTTCTCACAATATTTATAGTTTATGTGTGATGGGCTGGCATATTGACTCCTGGAAATGTTACAGGTCAGTATATATGGGCAATGACCAAACGGACTACATGTTGCTCTGAGACTCCATGTTACGTAGTAAATGAGCTTCTCCCATACGAATCCCCCACCTCTATACCCATCATCAGTTAGGTAGCATGACATGGTTAGCAATACAGAATGACAATTCTTATGTAATGAAAAATTGCTCTCTTTTGATTCCTATTGTTCCTAAATAATGAATCATGTGAACGGTGATTGTGTGGATGTTAGTAACCATTCTTTAGTTTGTACCTAGGTAAGGGTCATTTTGACCCACTTCCCCCTCTGCTGATGATCTCATGATGTTAGTTTGTAATTTTGAATCATAGCAACAGATACATATGATTGATGTGATTATTGGTATAAGAACTCCTAAAACCAATAGTCATTTTGGGGACATTGTGTGAGACAGTCATCAGGCCAGCTTAATAAAGACTCTCAAATTTGGACTTCTAATGGCAATCAAACTGTTCTTAACTTTCACCCCCACAACACTATGTAGTGCCCTAACTTTCTAGTCTACTAGACATATGGTTGTGCATGCGATCTAGTAGGAAGTATGTTACACCAGCAGACTGCAATAAGGGGAAGAAATGGCTCCTCTTATAAGGCCTTCAGGAAATCTCCAGCCTTGGGCCCTGAGTCCCTACAGGTACATTTACACTGCAAAGGGGAGGAGTCTGACTCCCAGGTGAAATTATCTGCAATCCAAAAGATAAGGACCCATGACCAATCAGATTTCCTAGGAAAATGTTGAGAGAGGTTAGGGGAACTGACCCCTTTCCCAGGGATAGGTTTCTTACTGTGATGGGCTGACAGATCTGGCTCCATGAGAATGTTGCAGGCCAGAATCTAAGGGAAATGACTAAACAGACTCCATTTTCCTCTGAGACTCCATGTTATGTAGGAAATAAGCTTCTCCCATGGGAACACCCCGCCTCTGTGCCCATCATCAGTTACTTAGTGTGAAATGTTTAACAATAAAGAATGATAATTCCTATGTAAAGAAAAATTGCTCTCTTTCAATTCCTATTGCTCCTAAACAATACACCATGTGAATGGTGATTGTGTGGATGTCAGTAACCATTCTTTAGTTTGTACCTAGGTAAGTGACATTTTGACCCACTTCCCACTGTCAGTGATCTCATGATGTTAATGTGTAATTTTGAATCATAGCAACAGACACTTAAGAGTAATGTAATTTTTGGTATAAGAACTCTTAAACTCTGTAGTCGGGGCTTTTCTCCCAAAAGTTATTTTTTGGGACATTGTGTGAGACAGTCAGCTGGCTTAATAAAGACTCTCAAATTTGGACTTCTCAGTGGTGATTAGTCTGTTCTTATGTTCCGCCAATAACATTACCATAACATTTCTACAATCTTATTTCACAACCAGGACTGGGTTTGCAATCACTCTATTCCCTAAGTCTCAGAGAGGTTCAGTGGTATTACCAGAAAATAAGTGAGACTCAGAATCTTCCCTCAGAGCCCATGAGGTTCAGGGCCTCCATGAGGATCTCAGTGAAACACAGGACCTTGCCAAGGTGCTCAGTGAAGTTCAGCCATTAGCAGGGTCACAGTGGTGATCAATGCATTGCCCAGTGTCTTAGTGAGGTTCAGGACCCTTTCAAGGATCTCACTGGGGCTCAATCTCTTGCCCAGGATCTCAGTGGGATGCAGCCTAATTCAGTGTGTCATGGGCTCTCAGTTTTTTGTAGGTTATCAGTGGTGCTCATGGTCTTCCCAAGTTTCTCAATGTGCTCAGGCCTCTCTCCATGGTATCAGTTGTATCCTGTTTTGAAAAAACCATGTTGCCTGACTGGAAATGATGAATTGCAGACTCCAAAGGGGGAGGGGTCTGAGCAGCAGCTCATAATAATGATACCAAAAAAAATGGCAAGAGACACAGATCAAGTTCATGTAGGCAGGAGGTTAAGAAGATTTGTAAGGTTTCAAATTCACTTGGCACAAACTTGTGACTCTGACAGAGTTTTTTGTGATAGTTATCAGGCCTCAGGCATGAAAACCATTCCTTTATTTAAAATTTTTTTTATTGCATCTGTTCTAATTGGTTGTACATCACAGTAAAATGCAATTATACATTTTGATAGGTTATACATAAATGGAGTGTAATCTCTCATTTTTCTGATTATACATGTTACAGGTCATACTGTCAAACATGTACATGTGGTGATAATGTCTGTTTCACTCTACTATCATTCCTTCCTCCACACCCCTTCCCCTGGCTTCATTCCCCTCTACCTATTATAAAATAACTCTATTCTTCCCTTTTCCCTCCTTATCATGAATTAACTTCTGCATATCAGAAGAAAAAATAGCCTGTTGTGATTTGGGTCTGGCTTATTTCACTTAGAAGGATGTTTTCTAACTCCATGCATCTACCAGCAAATGCCAGAATTTTATTCTTCTTTGAAGCTGAGTAATATACCATTGTAGAGTGGTACTTGCTTCTGGGAGGACTGACAGAAAAGTACTTCTCAATTGACAATGAAAGAACCATTGTCCTATCTTTTAAATGCCCATGTGTGGTGTGATTTGGGTATATTCTTTTGCCAGGTGTTTTAAGACCAATTTTGTCAAAACTGACCTTTTTCCTCTCTATTATTAGAGTCAGCTGAGAGTTATCAGGGATTTATCTTGGGAACTCAGGAGGAGCCTCTTGGCTCCTTTAGCTTTTCCTCTAGCAGTTGTGCCATCTTCTAGGATGGATCAAGGTCTTGCTGACCCCATATGGCTTTCCCTTTCTGTCCCCATGTGGTTTGCCATTATCCACTCCAATGACTCTGCTCTTTGCAGAGTGTGCACTGGTTCACTTCCTGTTCTCTAGGGTACTCTCAACACCCCTGATCAACAGGTCAGGTGAGTCCTCAGAGTTGCAGGGCTCTCAGAGGTGTCCTGGTGTTCCCTGGATCCTGGTTCACCTTAGAGGACAAGGACCAAATATTGGTGACTTTTCCTTGTCTCTTTCACTTACTTGACTTTGATCTCCACATTTTGGTTTTAAACTTCTAGCAAGTCAGTTTTGACAGTCTTGAAGTAAGAGTCCTGGGTTTTACCTTTTTGTCTTTCTTGAAGTAAGAGTCCTGGGTTTTAAATTTTTCCAGTCTTGATGTAAAAGTCCTGGGTTTTAACTTTAATGTCTATAATTAATTGGGGTCTGTATTAGAACTGGAAGTCAGAATTATATCCTATCTGTTCTATAGGTGATGGAGTATTGTCTCAAATTAACTCAGTTTGTTCTATCAGAAGCAGTGTTTCTGCAAAACACTAACAGGCTACAGTTATAACACTTAAGGAAAATATAAGATGTTAAAAGAGCAAAAACATTCAGTTTATATAACAGCTATGAACCAAGAAGCATAATTTTTATAATCTCAAACCTTTATTTAGTTATGTGTTATATCTCCTGTTTATTTTGAGATCTCAGTAACATTTACAACAAAAAAGCTAACTTTTAAACAAATTTTAAATTGGCTTAATTCTAGAGTACATTGGAGCCAACTAAAATGAAATGAGAGAGGCAGAATCTTATTTCAGCTAACACTTCTTGAAAATTTTAGGTAAATTGCTCTTTTTCTGAAAATGATCTTTGTCCCTTTCTTAAATATTATTTCACAGTGTTCTCATGTATTATTTCCTTAATCTTTCTGAATATCAGTTAACAAAATACAACATTAAATCTGAAGCATGAATTAAACATAAAGGCCAACAGAGTTCTTAACTTCAACAATTCAGACTCTCCCTTAATACCTTCCAAAAATACACTTAAATTCACATCTCTGTGTAAAGAGTAATACAAAATTATTTATATAACTTATAATAGCATGTTACATTAATCCAGTTACAAAACATTAAATGATATATGTATACATGAACTTAGTTATTTCTATGTAAATCTGAAGGAGAGTATTGGGAGAACATCAACTTGGTAAAATTCTCTCCTAAGCTTTACATGTTAAAATATTGTATACTTGAAGAACATGAAGTCATCTGATATACACAGAAGTCAGTGATTGATAGGGTCACATTTGCATACATTTCCTCATTAACTAAATTTAACCTTTACATTGAAACTTACACAAGGCTCAAACAGTTCCAGATGTACATATAACAGTTGTTTATTTAATCAGTTCCAAAGTAATCATTTTAAAAACTTCATTTATTTTTGTAAAAGACTTTAAAACAGGCACACTGTGAATCCCTTAAAGACTTAGTTTTCCTAAGTAATAAAACCTAAAAAATCCAATAAATTATATTTACAGATAAGACCAGATCAATGTTTTAAGAATTTCTTGTTATTTCTAAACATAGAAAATTAGCATATTAAAGGTTCACCTTAGTAAAAAAGCCCTTAAGTAACCTAGTGATTATAACCAACATAATCACATACATGAATTTTTTGAGATTTACTTTCCACAAACCTTTTGAATCTTACTTAGGCTTTTTACAACTCATTTCCCATACAAAACATATAGACTTTTTTTTCCTTTTAAATTTCCATACCTATAAGTTTCTTATATCTCTATTTGTCCACTTGCTGATTGTCAGAAATGCACTCATGTGTCCAAGCCCAAAGACTGGACTAAGAGATATAGGTAGAGGAAAAAGTGAGACTTTACTTAAAGATGGTCTTGAAAGACCCATGTACCTATGGGTCAGGAACACATAGATTGGGTACAACCAGCATTTTATCCACTAGAGCACAAGTTTCTTCATTGACTGAGTACTATGAGGTGTACAATCTTCCAGAATGTCACCTAGGTTTACTTTCTCCTATTGGTTATGTAAAGAAATAAAATTTATTCATCCCCACATCCATTTGTTTACTTGTGGTTGGAAAGTCTCCTTCATTGAATGCATTGTGGCCCTCTTCTCACAAATACCTTTATGAAGTTGACTTCCATTTAGGGAAAAATAAATTTAACCACTTCTAATTTGTGTTACCCTTGAAATCCAAGATATCAAACAAGTCTAGTTAATACTCTAAGTCCATCATTTGTGTCAAAGAAAAATACTTAGAAGCAATGCACATTGCACTTTATATAACTTATAGATTTATTTGTGACCTAGAAACATGTAGATTAGTAATTCTGAAGATATCATTACTCCTAACCAATTTAACTTTTGTGAACTGAAAGGCATTTGGATCCATTTGGGTGATTGATTACTCAGTTTGCAAGTGTTCATTTATCTATTTGTAATTTTCTACCATGCAAACAATACAGACACAAGCATATATGGAGACAATAGATATAGGCACAGACAAACATACAACAGACAAGAAACAAGAATTTTGTACCTTTTTCCTGAGTTTTAATTTCTATAGTTAGGGGGCAAAGTAACTATTAGATTTAGGGCTTTAGAAACTGAAATAGAGCCTGTCACAGATTTTTACAGAATGACTCAGACCTGGGAAGGGCCTGTGTTTTCCACTTTTCTACCCTGTGTCTAGACCTATAATTTTTCCTGGAGATTCCTTGCACACCCCAAACTCCCTGCACACTCAGTGAGTGCTTAATAAACAATAACATTTTATCACCCCTGTTTTTTTTTTTTTTTTTCCTTTTGTCCTAAGACTCTCTTTCCAATATTTTACCCCAAGGACTATCTGGGGGAATTTCAGTATCTTTTTCCTTGCTGGTGTCTCCTTCTCTAGAGGTTTTTTGTTAAATGTTCAAAAATCCTACAGGTGTTCTCTTGTTCCCACATGCCATCCTACACTCTAGTTGTGGGCTCATGTTTCTGAAAAAGCGGTCAACTGCCCTTTTGGGATGTTCTTTGTCTCATATCTCAATCACACTCACACAGCCTCCAGGATGTTCTGACCCCAAGGAAGAACTTCTTTCTTTAGAACAGACTTTCCTACCTTCATGGATACATGGAGCTACCTATGTCCTGCTGCACTTACCAGGGTTCTCTCTCTCTCTCTCTCTCTCTCTCTCTCTCTCTCTCTCTCTCTCTCTCTCTCTCTCTCTCTCTCTTTCTGATTACCTTTTGATTTGGGAACTGTCTTTAGTCCCATAAATCACAGGTATTATCTCTCATCCCAAGTTCATGGCAACAAGGCAGTGGGATGCATCTGCTTTAAAGGGAAGTTCCCATGAACCCCTAGGTGATGAATGAATCCCAAGGTTGGGTGTCAACATTTTAGAGATATCAACATGACTCAAGGGATCAAGCATGTTCTCAGAAGCAGCTTGCAGAGGTGAACATTACTTCTGCAGAAGGTGGGCTACCAAAGTCTGTAAGCAAGTACAGGTTGACAGGCAGTCTACCTGTTTTTATCCCAATGCAGAACTGTTCTCTGCTCTGATAGAAGGATTTTAGGGTTACAATTATGTGATTGGCTAATTTTAAAGTTGGAATAGGAAGCCAGGCATATTGGCACATGACTAATCCCAGTGGTTCAGAAGTCTGAGGCATGAGGATCACAAGTTCAAAGCCAGCCTCAGCCAATGTGAGGTGCTAAGTGTAGAGACATGTTTACAACTGTATGAGGAAGTAGCTCTAAGATGGTGGCTGGCATATAAGACAGCCTTATATATGCTGATTGGCTGCCTTAGTGTATATAAGACATTCTATTCACCTGGGAGGAAGGCAGCACCTCTAAGAATCAGCAGACCTCTAAGAAGTAGCACCTCTGAAAGCGTAGCCTCTCTGGAAGCATAGCCTCTCTGAAAGCGTAGCCTCTCTGAAAGTGTAGCCTCTCTGAAAGCTTAGCACCTCTAAAAGCAAGTAAACCTCTCTTCCTCTAAAAGTAGGACTGTCTTTCTCTATAAACTAGGGAGCAAGCAAGCAAGCAAGGTAGAAGCCCAGAAAAAGATAAAGAAGTAGTTCATTCCCAGTCCGACTCTGATACTTTCCTGCAGTAGCATTACTGCAGGCAGCAACAGCTAAGCAATTCAATGAGACCCTGTTTCTAAATAAAATACAAAGCAGTGCTGGGGATGTGGCTCAGTGGTCGAGTGCCACTGAGTTCAATTTCCAGTACAAAAAATAAAAAATTGGGGAGGGGAAAGGAAGGGCTATAGTTAAAATGGCTGTACTTGGATACATGCTGGGAACCCCAAAATGAATAAGTATGAATCTTAGGTCCCAGATAAGGCTAAATACTATATTCTATATACTCAATATCATTCTTGAGATAACTGCGGTGGTCTGGGCCTTCCACAGGGTCTCCGTGGGAATCAATTCTTTGCCCAGGGTCTCACTGTTGCTCAGAACATCTCCAGAATAACAGTAACCCTTGGGGTCTTCTTAAGTGGATAAGCAGGTCTCTGGGGCTTCACCAGGTCAAAGTAGTGTTCAGGGATTTTGCCAGAGTCTCAAAGGATTCTTCTCTTTCCAGAGGAACTCACTTGGGCTCTTGGACCTCCTGAGGGTCTCTGTGGATTTCAGAATATTCCTAAGGTTTTCATGGGGCTCAGGCCCTTGCCTAGGAACTTAGTGGGACTCATGGCCATACCCAGAATTTCAGTTTGTGTCTGAGACTTTCTCAGAGTCTCAGTGGTGTTCCCAGATCTCAGTGTGGCTCAGACTTTCTCATGTGCACTCTGGGTTCAGGGCCCTCACAGGGACTTAGTGCATCTCAGGGCCTTACCTATGTTCTCAGCAGAGCTCAGCACCATTCTAGGGTCACACTGGTGCTCATTGCTTTCCCTAGTGTTTGAATGGGGCTCTGCACCTTCCCCAGTTTCTCAGCAGATTTCATAGCCTTCCACAGGGTCTCAGTCAGGTTCAGTGCCTTCCCTGTGTGTGCATAGGGGCTTGGAACATTTTCTAGGGTGTCATGAGGGATCAGAACATTTCCCAGAGTATCACTGGGACTCAGGCCTTCCCCAGAATGTCAATAGAACTCAGGCTGTTTACAAGTTCTTAGCAATTCTTCCATCGTGTTTCTGTGTTTAGCATTCACTATTCTCAGTGGTGTTCAGAGCCTCCTCTGTGGTGGTATAAATGGTGTGCTGGGCCTTTCTCAGGTCTCATTGGTTCTCAAGGCTCTTCCAGGACATCAATGGGGCTCATGGCATTTCTAAGTGTTTCAGTGTAGTTCTGGGCATTTCCCTGCCTCTTAGTGGAATTCTGAGTTTCCCCCAGTGTCATAGTCATGCACAGACCATTTCCCAGTGTCACAGTCCTGTCTAGGACATTCCCCAGAGTCACAGTCATGCATATGCCCTTCCCCAGGGTCACAGTCATGCATAGGTACATTCAGGAGGATCACAGTGATTCATAGATCCTTCCTCAGGTTGACAGTCATGCATAGACCCTTCCCCAGCATCATAGTCATGAAGATGCCCTTCCTGGGGGTCACAGTTATGCATAGGTCATTCCCCATGGTCACAGTCATGCATAGGCTCCTCTTCAGGGTCACAGTGATGCATAGGCATTTCTACATGTTCACAGTCATGGGCTCACCATCATGCATAGCCCTTCCACAGGGTCACAGCATTGCATAGACCCTTCTCCAAGGTCACAGCCATGCATAGGCCGATCCCCACAATCTCAGTCATGCAAATGGCCCTTCCCTGGGGTTACAGATGCATAGGGCCCTTCCTGAGGGTCATAATCAGTCATAGGCCCTTCCACATTGTCATAGTAAAGCACAGGGGCCTTCACCAGGCTCACAGTCATGCGCCAATATTCCAGGGATCACAGTCATGTATACGCCCTTGTACAAGGTCACAGTCATGCATAGTATATTCCTGAGTATCACAGTCTTGCTTAGGGCTCTTCTGCAGTGTCACAGTCATGCATAGGCCTTTCCCCAGAGTCATAGTCATGCACAGATCCTACCTCGGGATCACAGTCATGCACAGAACCTTCCCCTTGATCACAGTCATTCATAGGCCATCCCCATGGTCACCGTCATGCATATGCCATTCCTCAAGACCACAGTCATGCATACGTTCTTCCACACACTCAGGATCATGCATATGTCCCTTCCGCAGGGTAACAGTCATGCTTACAGACCTTCTGCAGGGTCACAGTCATAGTTCATTAATCAGGGTCACAGTCATGCAGGCCCTACATCAGGGTCACAGTCATGCATAAGCCCTACATCAGTGTCACGGTCTTGCATAGGCTCTTTTCCATGGTCACAGCCATACATAGGGTCCTTCCACAGGGTCACAGTCATGAATAGAACACTTCCCATGGGTCAGAGTCATGCATACAGCCCTCTGAATGAAGACTGACATGCTTATGGCCATTCCCCAGGGTCACAATCCTGTATAGACTCTTCACCATTCACAGGCATACATAGACCTTTCCCCAGGGTTACAGTCATACATAGGGCCCTTCTCCAGTGTCACAGTCATGCATAACCCTTCCACGTGGTCACAGTCTTCCATAGGGCCTTTGTGCAGGGTGACAGACACACACACACAACTCTTCCCCAGGGTCACAGTCATGCACAGGGCCATTCCCCAGAGTAACAGTCATGCATAGAGATCTCTCCAGGGTCACAGTTTTAGTCCCTTCCTTAGGGTCACAATCACACATAGGCCATTCCTTAGGGATGTAGTCACTCATAGGGCCTTCTGCAGGGCCACATTCATGATTAAGGCCTTTCAGAGGGATACAGTTATCCACAGACCCTTCCTCAGTGTGACAGTCATGCATACAGCCCTTCTGCAGGATCACAGGAATGCATAAACCCTTTTCCATGACCACAGTCATGCATAGGCCCTTCCCCAGTGTGACAGTCATACATAGAATCCTTCCAAAGGTTGAAGTCATATATAGGCCTTTTTCCATGATAATAGTCATGCATAGGCCCATCCTCAGTCTCACTGTCGTGCATGGGGCTCTTCTGCAAGGTCACAGTCATTCATAGCATCATTTTAAAGATGACAGTCATGCATAGGCCCTTTCCCAGTGTCACAGTCATGCATAGGCCCTTCCTCAATCTCACAGTCATGCATAGGGTCTTTCTGCAGGGTCATAGTTATTCATAGGACCCTTTCAGTCATATAGTCATGTGTAGGGCCCTTCCCCATGGTCACAGTCATACATACAGTCTTTTACAGGGTTACAATACTGATTACGGATTATCCCAGGGTCACAGTCATGCATACCCCTTCCCCAGTCAGGGTCATGCATTCAGCCTTTCCTCCATGTCAACTTAATGCATGGGCCCCTCCCCCAGGGTAATAGTCATGCATAGAGACCTTCTCCAGATCACAGTTGCATAGGCCCTTCTACATGTTCACAGTCATGCATAGGATTTTCCTCATTCATTAGGTTTGTTGGATCTCATTGGGACTAGATTTGCCCCATATATCTGTGAAAATCAGGGCCTTCACCAGGGTCTCAGAGGGGCTCAGAGAATTCAACAACGTCTCATTACTTCCAGAAATCTCCCAATTCTCAGTGTGTCTTTCAGTCTTTCTGAGGGTGTGTTTCAAGCTCAAGGTCTTTTTACAGGATTTCATTGCAGTTCAGGGTCTTTCCCAGAGTCTCAGTGGGGCTCAGAGACTTCCCCAAGTGCATGCTTCATGATCTTTGTGGGTGTCTAACTTGTATCAGGACCTTCCTAGTGTCTCACTGGGCTCAGTGCTATATCCACAGTTTCAGTGAGACCTAGAGGTTCTCAGTGGGGCTCAGGTACAAGTCCAGAGTCTCAATGGAAGCTCAAGGACTTCTCCAGATTCTCAATGAGGATCAGGGGCTACATAATTTTCACATTGGGCTGAGGACCCTTGAGTCTCAGAGTTTCCCCAGAGTTGCCTTGGGGCACAGATGCCTTCCCAAGGTCCAACTGAGTTCAGAGATTTTTTCAGAGTTTCAGTGGGGCACACATTTATTCAGATAATCTCAGTTTGGCTCAGGGAAATGTCTACAATCTCAGTGGAGAGCAGAGACTTCCACAAGGATCCACAAGAATGAGATCTTTTGCTCAAGTCTCACAGAGTTGCAGATCCTTTCCCACATTGTCAGTGGGGCTTAAGATCTCCCCAGTGTTTTACTGTGCTCAGGACCTTCTCTAGATTGTCAGAGGGGTCTGAGGCTTCCCAAGTGTGAAAGTGGTGTTCAGGGTTTTTGCCAGGATTGTACTGATTTCATTGACTTCCCCAGACCCTCAGTCTGGCTCACATGGTGTACAGAACATTCCCCAGTTTCTCAATGCAGATTGATCCTTTCCCCAGTCTCAATGGAAATCAAGACCTTAACCAGAGATTCAATAGAGCTCAGTACCATATCTGGGTGTCTCATTGAGGCTCAAGGTGTTTCCCAGCATCTCAGTGGAACTCAGTATCTTTCGCAGAATCTCACTGAGGCCCATAGACTTGCCAATGTTCTGTGTGTCTCATGAATTTTGCAGGTTTATATCATGTATCAGGACCTTCACTAGCATCTCACTGGAGGTCAGTGGTTTATCCAGAGTTTTGGTGGAACATAAATCCTTTCACACATTCTCTGTAGGGGCTTAAGAACTTGTCCCGAGTCTCAATAGAACTTAAGAACTTCCCCAACCAAATAGATTCAGGGCCTTCTTCAGAGTCTTAGTAAAACTCAGGGCTTTCTCCAGAATTTCATTGAGCCTCAGACTATCTGAGGTACTTAATGGGACTGAGGGCCTTCCTCAGGTTCTCAGTGGGACTCAGATCATTGCCCAATGTTTCCATGAGGTTCAGGACCTTGCCCAGCATCTTAGTAGAGCTCATTTAGTATGCCAGAATTTTATTGTTTTCACAGTCTTTCCCAGGGTCTCGGTGTGACTCACATTCTTTCAGAATTCTCAGAGGGGCTCCCAAAATGCCTAGGTTCTTGGGGACATTACAGAGTTCCCCAAGAATCCAGAGGGATCAGAGATTTTGCCAAAATCTCAGTGAATCCCAGGTTTTGCCATGGTTCTCAGTGGCTCAGTGGCTTACCTCAGAGTGGTAGTGTTGCTCAGGGACTTTGACAGGGTCTAAGAGGGAATAGGAGCAGTCCCCAGGGTCAAAGTAGTTTTCAGAGCCTTCCATAGGTTCTCAGTACATTTCAGTTAGGGTCAGTGGGCCAGAGTTTTCCCCAATACCTCTGTAGTCATCATGGATTTTGTGGGTGTCTCACAGGACCTTCCCTAGAGTTTCACTGGGCCTTGGCTCCATCCCCACAATCCCACTGCATTCAGGGCCTTCCCAAAGACTCAGTGACTCACAAAATTCTCCAGGGTTTCAGTGGGACCTAGTCTTCCTCAGAGTCTCAGTGGGACTCAGGGCTGTTCACAGATTCTCAGTGAGGCTAAGATTTTTACCTAGAGTCTCTGTGGTAATTAGGGCCCTTTGTCAAGCCTCAGTCCATGCTTAGGGCCTTGTCCCAGGTCCCACCACATTCAGGGCATTTTATATGGTCTCAGTGGAATTCCAATTTCCCCAGACTCTCACTGGGTCTCAGGACATTCCCCAGGTTCTCTGTTGGGCTAAAGGCCTTGTTGTGGGTCTCAATGTTGCTCAGTTTCCTCCCCAGGATTTCAGTGGGAGAGGGCCTTCTCCACATTTGCAATAGTGTTCACAGCTTTTCCCAAGACTCTGTGATGTTCAGGGTCATCCCCAGGTCTCAGTGGATATGATCCTCTTTCTAGGATGTGACTGTGTCTCCTAGTCTTCCTGGGGGACTTATGGGCTCAGGGCCTTTCCCATGATCTCAGTGGGGTTTGGGGCCCTCCTTGAGGTCTTTGGAGCTCTCAGAGCCTTCTCCAGGTTTTAATTGTTTTCTATGTCCTTCTGCAAGGACTCATTGGAACCTATCACTTTACTCTTTCTCACCTGAGTTCATGACCTTCCCCAGAAATTCAGTAGATCTGGTAACACATTGTAAGTCTCATTGGTTCTCAATGGTTACCCCTGGTGACCATAGGTCTTCAGACCATTCCCATGATCTCAATGAGGCTTAGGACCTTCCCCAGTATCAGTGGTACTCAGAGGAATCCCAAGTTTCTACATGTAGAACAGGACTTTCTCCAGTGTCTCAGTCTGGCTCAGTGCCTTCCTCAATGTGTTATAAAGTCTCAGGGCATTCCACTGTGTTCTCAGGTCTAAGGTCTTTCTCCAGATTTTCAGCAGAACTTGGGGGTGTCCACAAGTTCATAGTAGGACTTAGATTCTTCACCAGTGTTTCTTGGAGACTAATGGCTTTCACTAGTTTCTCAGTAGGTTTGAAGGGTTTGGGGCCCTTTCACAGTATTGCATTTTGTCTCAGTCCTCTTCCAGCACATCAAAGGGACTCATGGTTTTTCCAAGGGCTTCAGTGGTTGTGCAGTGCCTTCCACAAGGTAGCAGGAGGTCAAAGGACCTTCTCCAGAACTTCCGTAAGCTCAGGGATCTTTATAGTACTTCAGTGGAGTTCAACTACTTTCCTAGGTTTTGTATGATCTAAAACATCTTCAAAAATATTTTTCTAGATTTCAGGACCCTCACTGGAGTCTGAATGGGATTCAGGATTTTTTCTATTACATCACTAAATTTCTGGTATTTCCAGGTCTCTGATGAGCCTCATTCCCATAGTGAGCCTATCTCATTTCATAGTGATTCCCATATCTCATTTCTTAGAGATTAAGTGTATTGCAGGGCCTTGTCCAGGACTTCTGAGTGGGCTTCCTTGTCTTTTACAGTCTCACAGTCATGTTCAGGGTGTTTTGCATATTCTTAGTGGTCTCATTCCCTTCAGCAGGCAGTGGGTGAACTTCTTGAATATTCCCAGCCTCTCACTGTGGTTCAGGATGGTTCCTAGGTTCTTAATGGACCACATATCTTGCCCAGTTTCTCAGATGTACTCCTGGTCTTTACCAGGCTCTCTTATTCTCAGGACCTTTGCAGTGTCTCAGTCATGCTCAGTGCTCTTCTCAGAGTCTCACTGGGATTCACATTCCTCCCCAAGTGTACCCTGGATGAGTTCTTTGCTATGGTCTCAGTGAATATCAGAGCATTTCCCAGGGTCTTCATGAAGTTCACTGCCATTCCCAATGTCAGAGTTGTGCTCACAGCCTTCTCCAGCATCTATGTGACACTCAGAGACTTGTGCAGTGTATCAGAGGGGTCCAATCCCTTTCCCCATATCAGTGGGGACTCTGGGCTTACCCTAGCTTCTAATCCGATCTCAGAACCTTATCATAGTTTCACTGGGACTGTGGGTCTTCCCAAGAATTTTAGTTACATGTAGAAATGTTCACATGATCTTTTTGAGGCTCAGATAATTTCCCTTGTGTTTTGAAGATTCTAAGGCCTTCACAACAATTTTAGAGGGGTTCAATGCTTTCACTGGTTTCTCAGTGGTGTTCAGGATCTTCTACAGAGTCAGAATGAGGCTGAGAGCCTTCCACAGGTTCATGGTTGTTTGTACAACTTTTCCAGGAGACTTAGTGGTCTCATAGCCTTGTCACAGTTTAAGCAGATCTCAGAACCATTCCCAAGGATATAGTGGAGGTTAGGACATTCCCCAGGGTCTCAATAGGGCTCCATTATCTTGCTTAGGGGCTCAGTACATGTGAGGACATTATTCAGCATCTCAATGGGGCTCAGTGCTATTCCCAGTCTCAGTGAGTCTCAGTGGTATTTCTAGCCTCTCAGGTTACCAAACCTCCCCAAGAAAACACTGGGTTTCAGAGTCATCCTGGGATTCTCAGTGAATCCCAGGGTCTTTCCCAGGTTTTCCATGGAGTTCAGTGTTACACCCATGGTCACAGTGGTGTTCAGGATCATTCCCAGGTCTGATTGTTGGTCAGGACCTTCCCTAGTACCATAGTGTCCCTCAGGGCCTTCCAAAGTGTCTTAGTGAGGCTCATGGCTATCCCAGTATTTCAGTGGACCTCAGGGTGTGAAAATATTGTGGTGCCACAAGAAATCAAACATGTGCTTGAAAATGAGAGTGTGCAGAAGCTTTATTTCTGCCACAAAGTCATTCTATAAAACCCGGCTAGAAAAACACTTGGGCATGCACTCTATATCATTTATTCCTATTGTGGCACTACCCCTGACCCATCTGGGGAACCTCAGGGTCACAATCTATATTATTGGTGAATTTTACATTTGGGGCAAAGAATGGGGAAGGCTATAAATAAAATGACCATAATTTGCTCTTGCATCTCAATTAAGGCTAAATACTATGTTTTGAAAATCCACCATTTCTCACAAATTCCCCCTTTAGCTTTTAAACATTTAATTTCATTTTCACTTTGCTGATGTCCCCATTGGTGGTGTCATCCATTCAAGATATATTAACTTTCTAATGTGGAAATCCTCCACCATAATGAGTTCTCCTCCACCGTTAGCCATCCCGGTAGCCATCCCAGTGATTGCTAGCACTTGTTCAGGTCTTTTGCAGTGAAGTTGAAGTTTGTCTTTTCTAGGTTTTGATTAAAATCAAACCCCAGGCTGGAAGTGATGAATGGCAAGCTCTTGAAGGGATGTCTGAGCAACTATTCATCTGAAGATAATGAAACTGCAAAGCACTGATAGATCTTTAATTGAATCAGGCAGCAAATCTCTTCCTGTATAACTTCTCAGTTTTACTTACTTTTGGGAGCACTGACACTAATGAACTCCTCTGGTTACATGAAAAGAAACATTGCATGTATTTTAATTGCCCTTGTGTGCCTGTACTTTGGTTATGTTCTCTTGCCAGATGTTTAAGGATAAGTTGACAAAATTGACTGGTTCCTAAGTACTGTTAGAGTCAGCTGAGATTTGTCATGGATCATTCATGGGAACATGTGAGAGGCTTTTGGCTCCTTTAGCTATTCTTCTAGCAATTGTCCCATCTTCCAGGATGGACCAGGGTCTTACTGACCATATTTGACTTCCGTTGGAAGCATTAGAGATATTTCCTTCTCCAGAGATCCTCCTCTTTGCAGACTGTGCACTGGTTGCCTCCTGCTCTCTAGGGTCCCCTTGAAGCCCCTGATTGGGAGACCATGAGACCCAGAATTGCAAAGCACTTAGAGAAGTCCCAGTGTTCCTGGGTCCTAGCTGACCTCAGAGGGCAAGGGTCAAATATTTGTCACTTTTCCTTGGCACTTTCACTTCCTTGCCTTTGGTTTCCAAGTTTTGGGTTTAAACATCCAGCAACTCAGTTCTATCAGTAAATTTAATGTATATAATCTTACTCTTACTCTTTCCATTGAATTGGGGTTTTATATTAGTACTGGAAGTCAGCCTTTAATCCTATTCTGTGCTATGCATGATGGCTTATTATCTCAAATTAACTCAGGTTGTTCTGTTAGGAGAACTTCTTCAAAACACTAACAACCAAAACTTACAAAGTTCCATGTGGAAAATACAAAATGAAATTTAGAAGAATAAAAATGTATTCAGTATGCATAATAGCTTTAAACTAAGCAACGTAATATCTATAGTACACTGGTATATCTTGGTGTCCATATTGCCTCCTCAGAGACACATGAATGTATCAACTCAATGACATATGGAACCCTTTACAAATTTCAAATTCTTTTAAAACTCTCTTACAACCTGACATACCTTTTATAATTTACCCAAATCTTTACTTAGTTTTGTATGATATTCCTTGATAATTTTAGGATCATAGTAATTTTCTTTGTACAGTTGATCAAACCCAGGGGCAATTAACAACTGAGCCACATCCCCAGTCATTTTTTGTATTTTATTTAGAATAAGCTTCTCACTGAGTTCCTTATGGCCTCACTAAGTTGCTGAGGCTGGCTTTGAATCTCACAATCTTTCTGCCTGAGACTCCCAGGCTGCTGGGATTATAGGTATGAGCCACCAGACCCAGTAGGATTACAGTAATCTTTTCAACAAAAACCTCTCTTTTGAATATAATTTAAAATGAGTGGAAGTCTAACTTTCTTTGTAGTCAGCCTAACACAGGGTGAGAGGGTGATCCTAATCTCAATAAGGCAGGGCTCTTGACAAATAACACAATGTAACATTTCATCTGAAAATTAATCAATAAAATGAGAGGTCCTAATTTACTCTGTGTAGAAAAAGTGGCCAACTACTTCCCTATTTCACCATGTCAGTTTTTAAAAGAATCAGACTCTCATTATTTTTTAAGATACATTTAAATTTCCACCCTAGTATAAAAATTCACACAAACATTCATGCCTATCTTATTGAAAAACAGGTTAGCAGAACATGAAAAGACATAAATAACTCTCCAATTAAATTTACTTTTTCATACAAATCTGAAGGCAATTACTGCTACAGATGACTCTGGTTTGGAGAACACTAACTTGGTAAAGTTCTCCCCTAAACTGATTGAATTCATGTTTTAAAGAGTCATCCAGGAAATAATGGGTCCTCATTAATGCCTCTCTCTTAAGGGGGATATGTCTATACTTTCTGTGGCAAGTTATTTCCTGGTTGAACAATATCTTGGTCAAGATGATTTGATCAGGGACTAGGGTTTTGGCTCAGTGGTCCAGCACCTCATGGCATGTGTTAGACACTGGGTTCAATTCTCAGCACCATATGCAAATAAATAAAAATTCCTTTACAACTAAAACTATATTAAAGAAAGATAATGTGATATTCTTTCTCAAGATCCCTTTAACCCAAATGAACTTATTAACTCCTAGGACACTCCCACAGAGCAGAATTTGTTTCCCTTTCCTGGGAGACCCTTTCCAATTAAGTTGTTACTCTTTGGGTGAGAATGTCATCTGTACATTTCATTTACATACAAAGTTTATCACAGAAGAGAGATCCAGAGTTAGATAATATGGCACTCAAAAAAATAAAATAGGTGCCTTAATGATATCCCCAGCTTATAAATAATAGTGCCAGAACCATTCTTTATGACTGGCAGTTTTCGCAGCTTGGATAACATAGGACAGTTAACAGTCTGGCAATCAGGGTAATGGAACCCAATTAAGGTTTTATTACTGAATGTAAAGGCCAACCCCATGGTGTTACACACTCCAGCCAATATCTTTGTCCCAGAGAGGTGGAGGGGGGCTGATGGAGGAGGGGATGGACAACATATGCATATTACTGAAAAATTCCAATCAGGGACTAACAGGACATAGTCAATCAGAAAAGCATGAGTGAAGCAATAACCATGGTACCCTCCCAATGCCTGTACAAGAAGATTTCAACCTTAAGTCCAAAGCTTTTGGATTTCTATTCAGCAGACTTTGATCAATGCCTTCATCCAGAAACCATAAAACCTCTCTTAGGTTGTCCCTTACATTACAAGAGTTCCTTCCTCCCTCATTCACACAAGTCTTACTCCTTTTTAATAAGATGCAATAATTCAATCTTTTACAGTACATTAATTAAAATACAGCTGAAAATTTTTTGTATGCATACAAACTTACAACTGTTAAAATTTTAACCCATGTAATATTGCTCTTTGTTAGGATCCAGAAATGCACAATCTTAATTCCTTTTTTAAAATAAACTGATTTAAAACACACATTTAGTAGACCCAAATCTATGTACTGTGAACAGTGGTGACTTGGACCATGGCTTCTGATAGTCTCATCTCTGTTGTTGTGCCGGGAACTTCCTGTGCAAAAGTGCAGGACAATATGGCCCAGTTGTTATGATGACAATCAGCTAAAGAAGGCTCGGTGCAAGGGCACCGAGGTTCATCATTGGGACCTTGAGCTCAGGCACCAAGTCCTAGGAATAGAGAATTCTGGGCAAAACAAGATAATCTCAATGTCTCCCAAGTTTTACTGTGATCTTCAGGTCTGTCTGCTTTGCTAAAACTTTCTCACAAATAACTTTTTGATGACAAACCCTATATAATAAACATGCTGACCTTGCTCTGAGTCATTCATCTTCCATCAGAAAGTAAGTCCCACCCTGGCCCCAGATTTTTTGCTCTATGTGTGTCTGTCAATCTTTTCTCCATCCCACACCACTCCTGAATGGTTTCTGAATTAACTGCCAAGCTGCTCATGGCATGTTACCTTATGGAATTCAAGAAGCCGAGAGTACTTGAATTTATATTTAGTCGATGTGTTAGTATATGTTAGTATGTGTGCTTATAATCAGATGTCTCCTCTAACAAACACATTTATCAATGTTAATCACACTTATGTAAAAACTCATTTGCTCATTTGTAACTTAGGATACCCCTGGAAAGCAAGGTATAAAACAAGTCTAATTAACTTTAAGTCAGTTATTACTGCCAAAGAAAAATCCTTAGAAGCAAAGGCCATTGCACTTTAAACATTTTATAGGAAGGAAAAATCTGGCCAGCCACCTAGAAAAATGCATGGTTTAGTAGAATCAATGGCACCTTTGTTATTACCAATTTAAATGGACCCTTTTTGTTAAAGTTTTATTTAAATCATGTGAATTGAAAGGCATTTGTATCCAATCATGACATTTATGAGTAGTTATCAATTGATCAGCCAATTTTGATGACTTGCAATAATACAGACAAGCATGTACCTAGACACAGAATACAACATATGGGTTAAAATAAAGCCTGTTGCATATTTTTACAGGATGACCATGACTTGAAAGGGCCTGTGCACTTAGGGAAATTGGGAATACAGTGTGCCAGCCATGGTGGACACCAAAAATAAAGGTTCAGGTGGCCACGTGTCATCCACACAGGCAGATTTACTCCCATGACCAACACTGATTGTTTTCCCTGCTCTTCAAAGGAAAGGAAGATTTACACATATGAGATCTTACATTGTTCTTCCCCATTCCTAGGTCTAGAATTTTCATTCCCCATTCCTGGAATTAAGCTTCCCCCTGTCCTGAATCCCTCCTCATTGAGGTTTCTTGCACACCTGTGCCCCCTGTATGCTCAGTCCTCCTTTCTGGGGATTTCTTGCACACACCCCTCCTGCTTTCCTGGGTGTTGGCTTGTGTTTCTGAATAGAGGATTGATGGTGCCACTCTTTTGGGATGTTTGTTGAACTCTTGTCTCAGTCACACTCACACCACCTCTGGGATGTCTCAACCACCAAGGTGGTACTTGCTTATCAAGCTGAGCAATAGAGTTTCCTCCCTTGGTCTTTACTTGGAGTTACCAAGTTACCATGGTGCTTGCATGGTCCTCTCTGTGTGGTGCCAATCCACTTTCTATTTTGGATCCACTGTCAACCTCAGTGATCACAGATTCCTCCCATGCTCTGCAGCCAAGCAACAAGGAAGTAGAAGGTTTCTGCTCTAATGTGGGGCATCCTAAGAACCCTGAGTTAGTTTATGGAACCCTGGAGCTTTTGCAGAAATTGTTAACAATACCAAAAAAAAAAAAATCAAACCTGTGGTAGGAGCTGGGTGTCAAAGGTCAACTTTCCTTCTGCCAGAAGGGCATGCTACAATATCTGGGTAGCAAGTATGCTTGGGTGAGCAGTCAGGATGATTTAACTTTAATGCATGCTCCCTCCTGCTCTGATAAGAAGATTGGGTGTAAAATCTACTACATTAGACAATTTTAAAATTGTGGCAGGGAAATGCAAAAGTTATCATAAAAATGGATAACTGGATTTTTTTTGAGAGAGAGATCGATTGAATTTTTTTTTTCAGGGTCTGGGGATTGAACTTAGGGACACATATCCACTGACACATCTGTGCACATTTTATGTTTTGAGGCAGGATCTCATGAAGTCACAGAGGGCCTATCACATTGCTGAGGCTTTTTTGCACTTGCAATCCTCCTGCCTCGGTTTCCTGAGCAGCTGGGAGTATAGGAGTGTGCCATTTCACCTGGCTACAATTGGGGTTCACATCCTTCATGAGGTCTAATGATATATTCTTAAAATGGACCATCAAACTTGCTGTTTATCACACCCAGAATTTTATTATTGCCCCATATTGAACTAGGGCCTTCAGAGTGATACTCAAAATACTTCCACAGAATGTACATTGTCTCACTGTCTCTCCAGGCACTCAGTGGAGCTGGGAGTATTTACAAGGGTCATGTGGTTCTCAGGGCATCTCCCAGAGTCTTGGTGAAACTCAGGGCATTATATAGAGTCTCAACAGGGCTCATTGAGTGGCCCAGTATGTCAGCGGGACTTAGGGCCATTCCCATTGTCACAGGGGTGCTCAGGGCCTTCTGCACAGAGCTAAAGGAACTGAGGATATTCCAAGTTTTGTAGTGTAGCTCAGGGTTTTCCTTAGTATTTCATTCTGGCTCACCACTTTCTCTAATATATCACAGGGCTAGGCCATACCCTAGGGTTTTACTTAAGAGTAGAACTGTTCCCTGAGCATTACAGGTCCTTCCACAGAATGTCAATGAGTCTTGGAGTGTGCACAGTTGTATGGGGATAAGATATTTTCCACATGTTTATTTGAAGCTAAAGTCTTTGCTATGTTCTCAGTGGGTTCAGGACCTCTGCCAGGGTATAGTGAAGATGCAGACCATTCCCAGGGTTGCTTTTGGTCTCAGGGATTTTCCAGGACATCAGTGGAACTCATGGCTTTTCCAAGTCTTGTGGACTCAGTGCCTTCCAATGAATATCATTAGGTCTCAGGATTTTTCCTCATGTTTGAGTGTGACTCAGGGCTGTCCATAGTACTTGATTAGGGATTGGATACTTTCCCAGTGTTTGTGGGATCTAAAGTCTTTTAAAAGTATCTCAGGGGGTCAGGGACTTCACTGGAATCTGAATGAGATTCAGGAAATTCCCACTATATCATTGTGTCTTGGTGCTTTTCAATGGAACACATGGACTTTCCTAGTCAAAAAAGGGGAACAGGGCCTTGCCCAGAGTTTTAGTGGGTTTCACAGCCTTCTCCAGTCTCACAGGCAGAGTTTGTTCTTCCAGAGGCATAGTGGTCTGCTTACATCCCCAGGCACTCAGTGGGACATGTAGATATTGCCAGGGTCTGTTTGGTTGAAGACATTCCCTAAATTCTCAGTGGGACACAGTCTTTCAACAGATTCTCAGCAGGACTCACTAACCTCCATGTCAGTTATTCTCATGACCTTTTGCAATATCTCAGTGGTGCTAACTGTTATTCCCAGAGCTCCATATGACTTAGAAACTTCCCAAGGACACACTGGGTTCAGGGACATCACCAGGGATCCAGTGAATATTAGGACCTTATGCAGCTTCCTAGTACCACTAACAGCAATTCCCAGGGTCACAGTGGGGCTCAGGACATTCCCTGGGGTCTCATTGAGGTTTGCTTCCTTCCCCATTCCTTCAGAGGAACTTGGGCCATCCTCTTCATCTCACTGTGCCTCAGGGCCTCTTACAAAGTCTCAGTGGGGCTCAGTGCCATTCCCAATGCCTGAGTGAGGCTCAGTGCTGTTCTCAGACTCTCAGTGAGGCTCTGAGCTTCTCCACACACAACCCACTGGGTTCAGGGCCTTCATGAGCGTCTCAGCAAATGTAGGGCCTTATACAGCTTCTCAGTGGAGCTCAGCATCAATCTCAGAGTCTCAGTTGTGCTCTTGATCCTCCCCAGATTCTCAATGCAGGTCAGCCTTATACCAGGATTTTAATAGGGCTGAATGCCTTCCTCAAACCCTCTGTGACCTCATGACCTTCCCTAGAATTTCAGTGTCATTTGGAGTTGCCCACCTAATTTATTGGGGATCAGACTTCCCCAGTGTTTCTGTTACACCAAAGGCCTTCAGCAGAATATAAGTGGAGTTGATGACCTCCAGTGGAGTCCAAATGTTGTTGGACTCAACATAAGCCCTCAGGGTCTTATGTAGAGTCTTAGGAAAGCTCAGGATCTTCCTCAGGGTCACAGTCATATGCAGAGCCTTCCCATGAGTCTTATTTTCATTGCCTTTCCTGAGAGTTATCATGCTCACTGCCATTCTGAAGGTCAGAGTCATACTTAGGACCTTCCTGGGGTCTCATTGGGGGTTATTGCCTTGTCCAGGGAGTCAGTGGTTCTCAAGATCATTCCCAGAGTTTCAGTGATGTTTGGAGCACTCCTGTGATTTTTGTGGGATCAGATTTTTCCGAACTGTTTCTAAGAAGTTAAAGGTCCTAACTATAGTCTCAGTGGAGTTCAGCACATTCAGTGTGGTCTTAATGGGGTTCAGAGCCCTTCAGAGTCTCTCACTGGGTCTCAAGACTGCAAGTCATGACATTGTTTATAACTTTTCCAAGTTTCTCTGTGGCACTCAGGTTATCATGGAGCTAAGGCTTTCCTCAGGGTCACAGTCCTATGTAGGCCGTTCTTCAGAATCCTAGTAGTCTCATTGCCTTCCCCAGAAACATGGTCCTTCCCTGGGATTCAGTGGGATAGGGCATTCCCCTGATTTTCCCCAGGTTCTCAGTTGGTCTCATGGACTTTCTGAAGTTCTCAGTGGGACTAAGTGCTACTCCCAGTGTTGAAGTGAGGCTCAGAAACTTCCCTAAGAATAACTGATTTCAGACTTTTCTAGGGTCTCAGTGGATCCCAGGGACTTGTTCAGGTTCTCAGTGGAGGTCATTGCTTTCCCAGGATCACAGTGCTACTCAGGGTCTTCTCCAGAGTCTTATTGAGGTCCAGAGCCTTCTCCAGTGTATTCTCCAGAGTCTTATTGAGTCTCAGGGCCTTCTCCAATGTCATATTGATGACCGAATTCTTCCCAAGAGTCTGACTGAAACTCGGGTCTACTCCAGTATTTCCATGGCCTCAGAGTACTCCACAAGACTTTTGTTGGATTTAAATGCTTCCCCAGGTTTCTGGGAGGCCTTCACTAGTATCTTAGTGGGTTTCTGGGCATTCATTGTGTTCTGGATGGCTCTCAGGCCTTTCCCAATAGCAGTGTTTTCAGGATTTTCTAAATGGGACTCATGTCCACCCAAGTGTTTCAGTGGGACCGAGGGCCTTCCTTAGCATATCAGTGGAGTCTAGCCTTCTTCAGTGTCCCATTGGTGCTCATGGCCTGCCCCAGAGTCTTAGTAGACTCCTTGCCTTCCCCAGGCATTTAGTGGGGCTATTCTTAGTTCAGGATATTTGTGAAGTTCTCAATGGGGCAAAGGCCTGATCCAGGATCTCAGTGGAACACATGGACATTACCAGCACCTTTTGCAGTGTATGGGTTTTGCTCAGCAATATTCCCAGTGTCTCAGTGGGGCTCAGTGCCATTCCCAGGGACAGAGTTCTCCTCCAAGTCTTCCCCACACTCTTATTGAACTCAAGGCTACTTCCTCAGGTCACAGTGGTGCTCAGGGTCTTCTCCAGTGTGTTAATGGTGCTCAGATTCATCTCAAGCTTCTTAGTGGACCTTAGGATCTCAGTCTGGCTCAGCACCTTTCCCACAGTTACACAGGGGCCTAAGGCTTTCTGGACACAAAGAAGCTTTTGGAATCCTAACCTTCTTTGGAACATCTCTGGGTCACAAGATCTTCCCCCAAATTTCAGTGGCTCTTGGGGCTTTCCACAGAATCTTAGTGAGAATGAGATTCTTCTTCACTGGTGCTTTTATTGAGGCTAAAGGGCTTCACTAGACTCTCATTGGGGTTCAGCCCTTTTGAGCTGTTATGGGTGCCATTTCCTAATCAACCAAAACTTCCCAGTCACTCCTCTCCTTTTGGCATCTTACTTACCCTACCTCACACTTTTGAACAAGCTGTTAAGGGAGCTCATGGACTGTTGTCTCCCTGTGCCATTCACAGCCTCCTCTCCAGCTGAACCACCCCCGGAATCAACCATCCTTCCATTGCAACCGGGTGATGTGATTTTGCTCTGGGAATTACATCCTCAGTCACTGCAACCTCACTGGACTGGACCTTATATGGTTATTCTTACCACCCCAACCAGAGCCAAACTTCTAGGACTCTCCTCCTTGTACCATGTCTCCTGCCTTAAAAAAGCACCCTTTCCAGATACCCAGTCCTGGGCCTCCACTACACTGGGACCCACCAAACTCAAAATCTATCACCTATCCTCTATGACTCCGCCTACTCATGAATCTCTCTCAGGACTCTGGCCCAGGCTACAGGTGGTGTTTCTATGTCCAGGAAACTTGGCAGGAGGATGTGACCTCACAGTCTCACATCAGAGTGGAGAACTGTTCCACCACAGAACATGACTGGAGGCTCACCTTCCATCTCATCAATTTTAACTATGTATCTCCCCTCACAGCCCTACTGCTATGGCTTGCTTTCTGTTTGACCAGACCAAAACATACTGCAGAAAGTGACCCACCACCTATGGGGGCTACCCCTACCACCAGTGTGAAAGGCACCTCATTGACCCTGAGAAGAACCCAAATGGAAACTTACTGATTGACTCAAATGGTGAATTGAACCTTACAACCATCAATATCAAAGACCCCTGTGCCCCCAAATGGTCATCGAATTTGATGGAAGTCCTACAAGTATATGGAGACAAACGTCCCACAGTTCCACTTACAATCCTGAGGGGCTCTACTCAGGTGTTTCCACAGGTTCGTATAACCATCAAAGAGCAGAAAGAAGAAATTCAATGACAACTCAAGAAGGCAGTTCATCCCAGTTTTGACCCCATCTCACACCTTCCCCTGATACATCAAGGCCTTCAGCTTCTCAATTTGTCCATGGTCAACAAGAGCATGGTCTGCCTTCTGTACCCAGGTTTAGATCAGACCCCTGAACAGCCATCCCTATCTATTTCCACCTTAACTCTTTCTCAGCACTTCACAGGAACCCCTCTCCATCTTTGGAGGTGGATCCCCTCTTTCACAACTCCTAAACTTTACCTACTGTTACACTTCCTCTACCTCAGTACCTTGCACCCTACTGTTCAGGTCTCTTCCTGGATGTTTGCTCCTCCAGGATTCTTTTTCTGGTGCAATGGCACCATAACAAATAAATTAGATTATGATATGCTCTCCGCATTCACTGTGCCCCTGCTTTAGTTCCTCAGCTGACACTATAGAGTGAAGTTGAATTAACCTGCTTGCTCAGAATCCCATCCCAAGGGTGGGATGGGCCTTATTCTTACCAGTGGAGGTAGGGCTCTCCCGAGCCTCTTCACTTGCAGCCTCTGGGTTGGGGGCAGGAGGACTTGGTTATGCAGTCACTGCCACCCAGAAGCTAGAACAGCAACTCCAAGGGGCAGGAGAAGTCTCTGCTGCCTCTCTGGCATCATTACAAAGACAAATAACTCCTATTGCCCAAGTTTCCTCAGAGAACCATTGGTGCGAGATCTCCTGACCGCAGTTAAAGGAGGAACATGTCTTTTCCTATAGAAGAAAGTTGTTACTACGTCAATGAAACTGGGCTGGTTGAGAATAATGTCCAGGTTCCAGACATCTGAATGAAAGACTGAAGCAACAACAGTCACATGGCCCCTGGCCAGGATGGATAGATTCCACTGTTGTCCCCTGGATGACCACTGGCCTTACCCCCACATTAGTGATAAGGTTCCTACTAATGATTTATCCCTGTCTTCTCAGGTGGGTCTGGAGTCACATAAGTGAGGTGGCCAGAGTAACATACAACCAAATGCTCTTGCACCCTTACACTCGCCTCCCCACCGAACCCACATCCAAGCGTCCTCTCCACGATACCCCCTATTAGGCAGGAAGTAGCCAGATGGACTTCAGTGCCCTATATCATCAAAAAGACTGAAATGTTGGGGAAGTCAGAGGTGACTGAATCGGAGCAGGGTATCAGGCAGCTGTGCATGCAAAAGAGCAACCAGACGCTGACACATAAACCCTAATGGCATCTCGCACCCACCTGTCACTCTGTGGGATCTGCAGACAATCCCAGAATGACATGGGTCCCAACAGGATCTCCAGCATACCCCAGGAAGACACATCCACCCCTAAGCTTATGCTGCCTACCCCAGGGTACAGAAACACCACCCCATTGGAGACCCAGCGAGACTTCCCTGGCCCTTTACCTTGATGGAATGGTGAATCTCGCCTGAAAGCTGATCCCAATAATGCTTTGCTGAGATGCCTGCGGTCTGATGCCTTTCTGATCAACATCCAATCTTACACTAACTTTCTTTGGAACACCACTGGGTCACAGGGTCAGTTTCCATCAGGTGTAAGTTGGTCTCAGGAACTTTTCCAGAATTCCATTGGGGCTCAGAGTTGTCCATAGTATTTTACTGGGGCTCAAATCCTTTCCTAGTGTGTATGTTATCTAAAGGCTTTCAAAAATGTTTTAATGGGGTTCAGGGCCTTCAGTGTGGTCTAAATATATTTTCAGAGTTTTCTACTTGTATCATTGGTATCAGGGATTTTCAGCTGATCAGTGAGTCTAATGGCCTTTTCCAGTGTTTCATTGGAGGTCAGGGCCTTACTTAGGAGATCAGAAGGTTTCATTGATGCCATGTGGTGGCTCAGATCCTGGGAAACAGATGTGGGAGACTAGCAGGTGGAAGAAAATACAAGACAGTTGGGAGAGTAACATTTTTTACTCAGATGTCACAATAGCCTCTCGCCAGTCCCCATCTCTGCTTCATTGCCCAGCCAGTTTCATTTAACCCCCTGAGTCTTTTCCACTTGACTTTTTTACATGTTGGTCAGACAAAAATGCACACTGCCATCAGGTTGCATTGTAGGTGCAGCTCACAAGCAAATATTTATACCCTGAGTACATGCACTGAATCAGAGTTCATGACATTGACCACACAGGAAAATCCTAGTCCACTGGAAGTCAAGCCAGAGACCTAACTATGGCCATTTGGGGCCTATACTACTAACCACCCTTCAGAATTACATGCCTTACATTTTACTCATCTGAACCTCTGAAGGCCTCTGTAATGATCCTTAGTGAGGAGGGCAGAGCTCTGAATCACAGGCCACAACACCAATACAAGCTGCAACAACACACAGTCAGAAAGCAGTCCCCATCACCTAGCATTACTAAACCCATTGCCCGCCTCGCCCATACTGAGGTGGCAGCTCAAGGCTTTCCCTGCAAGTCCAGTCATCCATAATCATATTCTGGACTCACCAGGGTCTCCCAGCAAATCTCAGGCCACTTCAGTGCACACTCGGCTGCAGAGGTTTGACTACACTGGCATACGTATGTGCTGGTTCAATATTGTGTGGTTGATGACACATTCATGGATGAAAGAACACAGCAGTTGCAGGAACTAGCACAGGAAATCACATCATGTGGGAGGATGCATGCCAGCTGAGTCCCAGAAAGGTGCAGCAACAGCCTGTGGCAGCTTACCTGGGAGGCGATACCACATGTGCACAGCTTGATCCTGAAACTCGGCTGGCTCTATGTACACCAACACCAGGGGACACAAAAATGCACGGGGGGAAAATAAATACTGCCTTATACCCTGTGTCCCATCTGCAGGGCCTAGCCATGTCACATGCACCTGGGGGAGGGTGGTTCGCTAGCCATCCATGGTGTCACAAGGCGATCACACTCCAAACCTTTTCTCATGGGGCTGATGGGCTACCCAACAAGGCCGGAGGACTTTATTGCTCAGGGCCATGTATGTTACAGTTTGCACCCTATTGAATGAAGTGGGAGGAGGGAAAACAACATTTCGTGCTTCCCTGACCCAGGTTTATGTGTGACACCCTTGTAATCACCTGCACTGCATTGGGGCTGCTGGGCGGTACAGCAAGACCAACACAGGAGCTGATCCCCCTCTCCAGGATGCTCATTCAGAGCTCTCACAACTACCCACAAGCACCATGCCCACCCCTTCATGGAAGGCAGGTGGACTGCAGTCCTGCAACCTTGCTCAAGCAGGCCATTATGTCTATCATGCCTGCAACCTGTGGGTGGTGTGAGATGTGCAGCCGCCATGGAATCTGTAGCTAAGCTGCCATTGCTGCCACCATGACCTGTGAAATGGTTCCTGGTGGCTCTACTGTGACGGAAAGTACATACAAGGCTATCAACACTGTCAGGGCACAGGACATAGCATGCTGACCTGCGTGACCACAAGGCCATCAACAAGCATGTAGCCATATCCACTGCCATCAAGGCAAATATGGCCCTTCTCACACCTGTAAAGGACCAGTGGACTGAACCTGACTTAATGTCAAAGGGACATGTCATGACCTGCACTACCTGGCCATCCGTGACTCCAAGGTTTCAGGGATGTGGTTATTCCTGAGCCCAAGCCACACTGGCCTGGCAGGTCCCTAAGTGCATCTGACATTGAAGGCAGGGCCCCCTGTTTCCCTATGTTCTACATGGTTTCACCCCTGAAGCTCAGGCAGCAATGGAGCCAAGACAGCAGGTCAGGGAAGCACCCACTGGAAGCTCCACACCCCAGCCAGAGCATTGCCTCCTTCCCTCCCTGTGCTTCTCAGGGGCCTGGACAGGAACATGTAGTAGTCATGTGCCTTGCATGGCTCATGTCCCAAAGGTCCTGCCAAGTGTTCAACCCACAAAGGTGATGTCCTCCCATGAAATTGTCTACTTTCCATGTAGTAGCCACGCATTGACCCCTAAACACGGCCCAGTTATCATTACAGAAGATCAGAGGTCCTGGTTCATGCAGTGCCACCATCCCTAAGGCATGCAACTCAGCCCAATAGATGCTCTGCCCATTCCCACATCATACCACAAGGTGTCAGCAGAGGGCTGTTTAACAGCAGCAGTGGAATGAGACCAGGGCTCTCTACTGGATCCTTAGGGCATCAAGCCCAGGCAGCCAAGGGGCTGCTTCCACCTTGAAGAACCCTGGCTCCTTGACTCATAATGTATCAGCAATGCCTGGCGCTTCCTCATTGCACACTGCATGGGACTTAGAATGTGTAGGAGCTCAAGGGACATGGAATAGTAGACAAGGCACTCCTTTGTCAGAAGTATGCCCCCCATTTTCCTATGGCTGGTGTCTGACCTCTCCCTGCCCTTGGGGTAAGGGGCAAACCCCAATTCCTTCTGCAACAGAAACTTGGCATGCACCAAAACTTCAGCAGCCCTCTAAAGACTCTGAGGTCACAAGGGCTGCATACACAGCTGCCAGCTGCTTCTCTATCAGGGTAGTGAAACTCTGCACCCTCTACCACTGTGACCTGAAGCTTACTGGTCTCCCTGGATGCTCGTGCACTGTCACAGGCCCCCTCCAAACCCATTCAGCTCAACATGGCAAGCTGGGTGTGCTACAGGCAAGGCCTGAGCTTGCTGAACAGTGTTTTAGAGCATCTGTTCAGTGGCCACAGTCCAGTCCCACCAAACCCCTTTCTTCACTAAGGCAACAGGGCTGACACAACTGGACCAAATGGGAACCACCAATGTCACGATAATCCAACTAGGTCTGCAACTATACAAGAATTGTTGGTCACAGATCTACCAGAATTTTATCAATAACAGCCTCAGGCAAACTTTTGTCCTACCCAATGGAAACTTATCCAAGAACTTGAATGACAAGCCAGGTCTTGGCATCTTGTGTTCCTTACTGCCCAGCCATGTGTCTCAAAATGGGCCACTAAGGTCAAGACTGTAAGCTTTCTATCAGCAAGACAGTCAGAAGTCAACAACACATCATCTGGGGAGAAAACATGTACTGAGGGTGGCTGAGTCCACTGGGCCAAGTCACTGGTCACCAATCATGGCACAGGGTCAGGATATGCAAATAACCCTGTGGCAACATTTGAAATGTCCACTGCAGGCCTTCCCCTGTGAAGGCAGACTGCTCCTGTCTCTCCACC
The DNA here is from genome assembly GCF_902686445.1 of Sciurus carolinensis. Taxonomy (NCBI): domain Eukaryota; kingdom Metazoa; phylum Chordata; class Mammalia; order Rodentia; family Sciuridae; genus Sciurus; species Sciurus carolinensis. The sequence goes on from NC_062223.1 coordinate 4,728,309, forward strand.
AAAAGAGAAGAAAGCACTAACCAGGTCCAGCGTGTAGTGCTATGTGGGCAACTGTGATGCTGGCTGGTCCCTGAGGTTGTGCCCAGGATGGTGGCTGCAGGGAAGGCAGCACTGTGTCAACTCTCCATGGCACCCCATCATGTGCAGGTGCCCCAGGTCTCTACTGGCCTGAAGCAGACTTAGAGAAGCACCTGATCCAGCTGCAGGATGGAAGCCGATTCCTGCATGTCACTCTGGAAGGCAGAGCTGCTTCACTCCACAGTTCTCCGGGGCTGTGCCAGGACCTGGGCCGGCTGTCTTGCATGTCCTGTCATAAGCATCTTCAGAACTGCCCCTGTACTGTGGCCTGTAGACACAGCCCTGGGAGCACATCTACACCTAAAATGTACTCCAGCACAAAGGGCACAGGCACCATGTGTGCTTGTGGGGTGTGGCCTCTCCCCAGCAGTAGGGACACTTCCTTCATTTGATTGTTAGGGACTGTGGCCATCAACATGGCATATGTGCCTGGGAACTTACCCATTTGTCAAACCCCAGGGTGCACTCAGCCCCAGTGTCCACCAGAGCCAGCACATTGTTTCGGGACTAGTAGGTGGTCAGCTCCACATGTGGCTTTTACCACCCAGCCATTCCTTCAGGGTGGGCACCTTGGCTGGATTCCTAGTCATGCTGAAACACAGTCCCCTCACTCCTCCTAGAACCAGCCAGGTCGACTTTCAGCTGCACAGTTCAGGCTTCTCAGGATGCTTGTCTACCTCTGCCTCTTTCATGTACAGCTGGTGGACATATCTGTTCCCTCGGCTCAAGAAGGACTGAAGTAGGCTGGGTGCTATCTCCTGGCAATTCAACCCTGCTGCCAGGAGTTCAGCCCTCATTTGCATTTAAGTGATTCTGATGGGCACTTTCTTTCATTCTGTGTGTCACCTCCAGGACTCACTCTGTGCACTCTGTGGACAGGCATCTGCTAGGCCTTCTCCCAGGCCAACCTTCATGCTAGTGACTTCATTAAGGGGTGCCCAACATATGGGCGAACATAGCCATCAGAGACCCAAATGTGGTGGGTTGAGCAGGCTAAAGAACAAAGTCTCTCATGCCACTAGTAAATCTTTCATCATGTGTTCCTCATGTATTCAGATTAGACATCAGGAGACACAGATATATAACAATCTCAAAAAACTTAACACTGAAAATAAAAGAAACCAATAACAATCCATAAATGGGCAAAGGACCTGAAAAGGCATTTCCCAGAAGTATGAATAGTCAACAAATATAATGAAAAATGTTCCACATCTCTAGCAATTAGATACATGCAAACTAAAACTACACTGATATTTCTTCTCACTCTAGTCACAATAGCAATTATCAAGAATAGAAGCAACAATGGTGTAGGAGAGAATGTTGGGGTAAAGGTATACTTATATACTGCTGGTAGGATTGCAAATTGGTGCCACCACTCTGGAAGGAGTATGGAGATTCTTCAGAAAACTTGGAATGAAACCACCATTTGACCCAGTTATCCCACCACTTGGAATATAACCCAAAGTAATTAAAATCAGCATACTACAGTGACATAGCCACATCAATGCACCCTACATGTCTTCAGTTACTGCTCAGTTAATCCCTATCAGGGGAGTAATTCACTCATTAAGCTAAGGCTGTAAAAAACCAGTCATTTAGCCTCTGAATATTCTTGAATTGTCTAACCCATGAATTTTTGGAGGATACCTAATGTCTAAACCATAACGGGTTCAGTGCTATTGTGGGAAAAGACTGACCAAGAAAGAGCAAGCAGAACTCAGATTGGAGAACTCCAAATAAATTATTTTATACTGGGAGCCCAAAGAAAAACAAAACTCCAAATTCTGAGCACCCATCCACAGTTTCTCACAATATTTATAGGTTATGTGTGGTGGCCTGACAGATTTGGCTCCTTGGTAATATTACAGGCCAGTCTATATAGGCAATGACCAAACAGACTCCATGTTACTCTGAGACTCCATGTTATGTAGTAAATGATCTTCTCCTATGGGAACACTCTGCCTCTATCATCATCAGTTACTTAGCATGACATGTTTAGCAATATAAAATGTCAATTCTTATGTAACAAAAAATTGCTCTGTTTTTATTCCTATTGCTCCTAAACAACATACCATGTGAACAGTGATTGTGTGAATGTTAGTAACCATTCTTTAGTTTGTACCTAGGTTAGGGTCATTTTTACCCACTTCCCCCTCTGTTGATAATCTCATGATGTTACTTTGTAATTTTGAATCATAGCAACAGACATATGATTGATGTGATTTTTGGTATAAGAACCCCTATAACACTATGGTCGGGGCTGTTCTCTCAATAGGCATTTTTGGTGCATTGTGTGCCAGTTAGCCGGCCGGCTTAATAAAGACTCTCAAATTGGACTTTTCAGTGGTGATTGATCTGTTCCTAAGTTGTGCCCACAACACTACATAGTGTCCTAAATTTCTAACCTACCTGATATATGGTTGTGCATGGGCTTGTAGTAGGAAGTATGTTTACAGAAGCAAACTGCAATAAGGGGAAAGAAGGCTTTCAAGGCCTTCAGAAAATCTCCAGCCTTGGGCCCTGAGCCCCTACACATACAAAGGGGAGGAGTCACACTCCCAGTGGAAGTTATCTACACTCCAAAAGATAGGGGCCCAAAGTTAATCAGACTTCCTGGGAAAATGCTGAGAGAGGGGAGAGGAACTGACCACTTCCCCAAGGATAGGTGTCTTTCCATAATATTTCTATGATCTTATTTCACAACCAGGTCTGTGTTTGCAATCACTCTATTCCCAGAGTCTCAAAGAGGTTCAGTGGTATTACCAGAGAATAAGTGAAACTCAGAGTCTTCCCTCAGAGCCCACTGGTTCAGGGCCTCTATGAGGTTCTCACTGAATCCCAGGACCTTGCCCAGGTGCTCAGTGAAGTTCAACCATTAGCAGGGTCACAGTGGTGATCAATGCATTGTCCAGTATCTTACTGAGGTTCAGGGCCCTTTCAAGGATCTCACTGGGGCTCAATCTCTTGCCCAGGATCTCAGTGGGATGTAGCCTTTATTCAGTGTGTCATGGGCTCTCAGTTTTTTGTAGGATATCAGTGGTGCTCATGGTCTTTCCAAGTTTCTCAGTGGACTCAGGCCTCTCTCCATGGTATCAGTTGTATCCTGTTCTGAAAAAACCATGTTGCCAGACTGGAAATAATGAATTGCAGACTCCAAAGGGGGAGGGGTCTGAGCAGCAGCTCAGAATAATGATACCAAAAAAAAAAAAATGGCAAGAGACAAAGATCAAGCTCATGTAGGCAGGAGATTTGGAAGATTTGTAAGGTTTCAAATTCACTCAGCACAAACTTGTGACTCTGACAGAGTTTTTTGTGATATTTATCAGGCCTCCAGTATGAAAACCATTTGTTTATTTTTAAAAAATTTTAATTGTATTTGTTCTAATTGGTTGTACATCACAGTAAAATGCAATTACATATTTTGATTGGTCATACTTAAATGGAGTGCAATCTCTTATTTTTCATATTATACATGTTGCAGGTCATGCTGTCAAACATGTACATGTGGTGATAATGTCTGTTTCACTCTATTATCATTCCTTCCTTCACACCCCTTCCCCTGGCGTCATTCCCCTCAACCTATTATAAAGTAACTCTATTCTTCCCTCTCCCCTCCATATTGTGAATTAACTTCTGCATATCAGAGGAAAAAATTGGCCTTTTGTGTTTTGGGTCTGGCTTATTTCACTTAGCAGGATATGTTCTAACTCCATCCATCTACCAGCAAGTGCCAGAATTTCATTCTTCTTTAAAGGTGAGTAATATTCCATTTCAGAGTTGTAGTTGCTTCTTTGAGAACTGACAAAAAGTACATCTCAATTGCAATAAAAGAACCATTGTCCTATCTTTTAAATGCCTATGTGTGGTGTGATTTGGGTGTATTTTCTTGCCAGGTGTTTTAAGACCAACTTCGCCAAAATTGACCTTTTTCTTCTCTACTATTAGAGTCAGCAGAGGTTTATCAGGGATCTTGGTTTATCAGAGGTTTATCAGGTTTATCTTGGGAACTCATGAGAAGTCTCTTGGCTCCTTTAACTTTTTCTGTAGCAGTTGTGTCATCTGCCAGGATGGATCAAGTTCTTGGTGATCCCATGTGGCTTTCCTTGGTTTCTCTTTCTGGCACCAGGTGGTTGAGCAATGAACCTGCTCTTTGCAGAGTGTGCACTGGTTCACTTCCTGTTTTCTAGGGTACTCTCAACACCCCTGATCTACAGGTCAGGTGACCCCCCCAGAGTTGCAGGGCTCTCAGAAGTGTCCTGTTGTTCCCTCAATCCTGGTTCACTGTAGAGGATGAGGGCCAAAATATCGGTGACTGTTTCCTTGTCCCTTTGACTTACCTGACTTTGATCTCCACATTTTGGTTTTAAACATCTAGCAGGTCAGTTTTGCCACTCTTGAAGTTAGAATCCTGGGTTTTAACTTCAATGTTTATAATTAATTGGGGTCTGTATTAGAACTGGAAGTCAGAATTACATGCTATCTGTCCTATAGGTGATGGAGTATTGTCTCAAATTAACTCAGGTTGTTCTATCAGAACACTGTGTTTGCAAAACACTAACAGGCAATAGTTATAACAGTTAAGGAAATTTAAAAATGCTAACAGGAGCTAAAATATTCAGTTTGTATAATAGCTATGAACCAAGAAGCATAATTTTGATAATCCCAAAACTTTACTAAGTTATGTATTTTATCTCCTCTTTATTTTGAGATCTCAGTAACATTTACAAAAAAAAAAAAGCTACTTTTGAACAAACTTTAAATCAGCTTAATTCTAGAGTACATTGGGGTGAACTAATATGGAATGTGATAGGCAGAATCTTATTTCAGGTGAAGGTTCTTGACAAATTTGAGGTAAATTGCTCTATTTCTGAAGATGATCTTTGCCCCTTTCTGAAATATCATTTCACAGTGTTCTCATGTATTATTTCCCTAATCTATCTGAATATCAGTTAACAAAATACAACATTAAATCTGAAGCATGAATTAAATATAAAGGCCAAGAGAGCTCTTAACTTAAACAATTCAGTCTCCTTAATACTGTAAACTCGGGGGCATGGCTAGTGACCAAATAAAATTGGACAGAAAGTGACCGAAGCAAATTTTATTGGAATTTGGTTCTTGGGCGAAATTCCCAGCCCCCAGGGTATAAGTCAAGGTATGGATTTGGAGAAAATTGCCCGTGGACCCGGCTGACCAGGGTCTTTATAGGATGGAATGGGCTGGGGTCCTGCTGAGTGACAGGTGGAGGTAAGGGTCATTGGCGTTTTCCTGCCCGTTTGATTGGTCGCTGTGTGGTTCACTGTTCTTTACCTCAGTTGCTCTGCTCTCCATCATGTAGTCACCCAAATTCTGACTTAACAAATACCTTCAAAAAATACACTTAAATTCCCATCTCAGTATAAAGAGTAACACAAAAATATTTATATATCTTATAATAACAGGTTACATTAATCCAGTTACAAAATATTAAATGTCATATATACCCACTAACTTGGTTATGTCAATATAAATCCAAAGGAGAGATTTGGGAGAGCATCAACTTGGTAAACTGCTCTCCTAAGCTTTACATTTTAAAAGATTGTATGCTTGAAGAACATGAAGTCATCTGATATACAAAGAAGTCAGTGATATCTAGGGTATCATTTACACACTTGTCCTCATTAACTAATTTTAACATTTACACTGAAACTTAGACAAGGCTCAAACTGTTCTCAGATATACACATAATAGTTGTTTATTTATCAGCTACAAAGTAATCATTTAAAAGACTTTATTTATTTTTTTAAAGACTTCAAAACAGGCACACTGTTAATCCCTCTAAGACTTAGTTTCCCTAAGTAATAAAAACTTTAAAAACAATAAATTATATTGAAAAATAAGACCAGATTAATGTGTTAAGAAGTTCTTGCTTTTTCTAAACATATCAAAGTAGAATATTAAAGCTTAACCTTAGTAAAAAGTCCTTCAGTAACTGACTGATTATAACCAACTTAATCGCATACATGAACTTTTTGAGACTTACCTTCTTGAAACCTTTTGAAACTTACTTCAGTTTCTTACAATTAGTTTATTATACAAAACAGAAACATTTCTTTTTCCTTTTCAATTTCCATACTCCAATATCTTTCCATACTTATAACTTTCTTTTACTTCTCTTTGTCCATTTACTGACTGTCAGAATTGCACTCACCTGTCCAAGCCCAAAGAATAGACTAAGAGATACTAGGTAGAGGAAAAAGTGAGGCTTTATTTAAAGATGGTCTTGAAAGACCCATGTACCTATGGGTCAGTAACACACAGATTGGGTACAACCAGCATTTTATCCCCTAAAGCACAAGAGCCCTCCCCAGGATCCTCATTGGCTGAGTGTTATGGGGTGTATAATCTTCCAGAATGTCACCTAGGTTTACTGTCTCCTATTGGTTATGGAAAGAAATAAAATTTATTCATCCCCACAGCCATTTGTTTACTTGTGGTTGTACAGTCTCCTGCATTGGGTACATTGTTGCCCTCTTCTCACAAATACCTTTATGAAGTTGAATTCCATTTAGGCAAAAATAAATTTACCAATTTCTAATTTGTGTTACCTTTGAAATCCAAAATATCAAACAGGTCTAGTTAATACTCTAACTCCCTTATTCCTGTCAAAGAAAAATACTTAGAAGCAATGGACATTGCACTTTATATAACTTATAGATTGATTTGTGACCTCGAAACATGTAGATTAGTAATCCTGAAGATATTTTTACTCCTAACACATTTAACTTATGTGAACTGAAAGGCATTTGGATCCATTTGGGTGACTGTTTATGTAGTTTATAAGTGTTCATTTATCTATTTCTGACTTTCACACCAGGTATACAATACAGACACAAGCATATATGGAGACAAAGATATAGGCAAAGATATACAATAATTTTGTAACTTTTTTCTGAGTTTTAAATTTCTACAGGTAGGGGGCAAAGTAACTATTAAATTTAGTGCTTTAGAAAATAAAATAGAGCCTGTCACAGATTTTTACAGTATGACTCAGACCTGGGAAAGGCCTGTGCTTTCCATTTTCCCTCCCTGTGTGTAGGCCTATAATTGTTCCTGGAGATTTCTTGCACACCCCAAACTCCCTGCACACACAATGAGTGCTAAAAAAAAAAAAAATAGCATTTTATCACCTTTGGTATCCTTTTCCATTTTGTCCTAAGACCCTCTTTCCAATATTTTAACAAAGTCCTGAGGTCCATCTGGGGGAATTTCAGTGTCTTTCCCCCTGCTGGCATCCCCTTCTCCAGAAGGGAGCTAATGGGGGTTAAAGGCTAAAGCCCCTAATGGTGGTTTCTTCTTCCCACATGCCATCCCATTCCCTGGCTGAGGGCTCAAGTTTCTGAAAGGGGGTTCAACTGCCCTTTTGGGAGTTTCCTTGCCTCACATCTCAATCACACTCACACAGCCTCCAGGATGTCCTGACCCCAAGGAAGAACTTCTTTCTTTAGAACAGACTTTCCTACCTTCTTTTGTGCATGCTGCTACCTGGGTGCTGCTGCACTTGCCAGGACTCTCTCTCTCTCTCTCTCTCTCTCTCTCTCTCTCTCTCTCTCTCTCTCTCTCTCTCTCTCTCTCCCTTGCTGATCAATTTTTGAATTGAGAACTTTTTCAGTCCCAGGGATCAAGGTATTATCTCTCATCCCAAGTTCATGGCAACAAGGCAGTGGGATGCATCTCCTCTAAAGTGAATTCCCCATGAGCCCCTAGGTGATGAATGAATCCCCAGGTTGGGTGTCAACATTTTAGAGATACCAGGGTGCCCCATGGAATCAAGCATGTTCTCAGAAGTAGCTTGGAAAGGCAAACTTTACCTTAGCAGAGGCGTGGGCTACCAAAGTCTGCAAGCAAGCACAAGTTGACAGGCAGTCTGCCTATTTTTATCCCCAATGCAGAACTGTTCCCTTCTATGATAGGAGGAGTTTGGGGTTAAAACCATGTGATTGGCTCATTTTAAAGTTGGAAAGGTAACCAGGCATATTGGCACATGACTAATCCCAGTGGTTCAGAAGTCTGAGGCATGAGGATCACAAGTTCAAAGCCAGCCTCTTCCAATGTGAGGTGCTAAGCAAATCAATGAGACCCTGTTCCTGAATTAAATACAGAGTAGGGCTGGGGATGAGGCTCAGTGGTCCAGTGCCACTCAGATCATTTCCCAGCACAAAAAAAGAAAAAAAATTGGGGAGGGCAACAGAGGGACTATAGTTAAAATGGCTGTGCTTGGATACATGTTGGGAATCTCAAAATGAATAAGTATGAATCTTATATCCCAGATAAGGCTCAATACTATAATCTATATACTCAGTGCCATTCTTGTGGTCACAGTGGTACTCAGGGCCTTCCACAGGTTCTAAATAGGATCAGTGCCTTGCCCAGGGTCTCAGTGTTACTCAGATCATTCCCAGAATCAGTAGCTTTTGGGGTCTTCTCAAGTGTATAAGCAGGTCTCTGGGACTTCCCCAGCTCAAAGCAGTGTTCAGGGATTTTGTCAGAGTCTCAATGGATTCTTCCCTTTCCAGAGGAACTCACTTGGGCTCTTGGACCTCCTCAGGGTCTCTGTGGATTTCAAAGTATTCCCAAGGTTTTTCATGGGGCTCAGGTCCTTGGCTAGGGACATACTGGGACTCATGGCCATTCCCAGAATTCAGTTTGTGCCTGGGACTTTCTCAGAGTCTCAGTGGTGTTCTCAGATCTCAGTGTGGCTGAGAAACTTCCTGCAGGGCACATTGGGTTCAGGGCCCTCACAGGGACTTAGTGCATCCCAGGGCTTTACCTATAATCTCACTGAAGATCAGCACCATTCTCAGTCAGGTTCAGTGCCTTCTCCAAGTGTGCATAGGGGCTTGGAGCATTTTCTAGTGTCTCATGAGAGATCAGAACATTTCCCAGAGTATCACTGGTACTTCCCCAGAATGTCAGTAGAACTCAGGGCTGTCTACAAGTTCTTAGCGATTCTGCCCCATTGTTTCTATGTTTAGCATTCACTATTCTCAGTGGTGTTCAGAGCCTCCTCTGTGGTGGTGTAAATGGGGTTCAAGGCCTCTTTCAGTGTCTTGTTGGTTCTCAAGGCTCTTCCAGGACATCAATGGGGTACATGGCATTTCTAAGTGTTTCAGCGAGGTTCTGGGCATTGCTCTGCCTCTTAGTGGAATTCTGGGTTTTTCCCAGGGTCACAGTTATGCACTGATCATTCCCCAGTGTCACAGTCATACCTAGAACATTTCCCAGTTCACACTCATGCATATGCTCTTTCCCAGGGTCACAGTCATTTATAGGCCCTTCCCCAGGGTCACGGTCATGCCTAGACCCTTCCCCAGCATCACAGTCTTGAAGAGGCTTTTTCTCAGTGTCACAGATATGCATAGGTCATTCCCCATAGTCACAGCCTTGCATAGAGTCCTCCCACAGGGCCACAGATATGCATTCGGCCATCCCAAATGTCATAGTTTTAAATAGAACCTGTCCCCAGGGTAACACTCATGCATGGGGCTCTTCAGCATGGTCACAGTCATACAGAGGGCATTCCCAAGTGTCAGAGTCATGCATCAGGCCCTTCCCCATAGTCACAGTCATGGATAGGTCTCTTCCCCAGTGTCACAGTTACATCTATGGCCTTTTCTCAGGGTCAGAGTCATGCATAGGCCCTTTCCCATGGTCACAGTCATGCAAAGACTATTCCCCGTGGTCACAGTCATCCATAGGCCTTTCCTCAGGATTACAGCATACATAGGGCCCTTCTGCAAGATCACAGTCATGCATAGACCATTCCCCAGGGTCACAGTCATGCATAGCTCCTTCCCCGTGGTCACAATCGTACATAGGGCATTCCACAGAGTCATAGTCATGCATAGCCCTTTCTCAGGGTCACAGTTATATATAAGTGTTTCTTTGGTGTCACAGTCATGCATAGGGCCCTTGTCTATGATCCCAGTCATGCATAGGGCCCTTTCCCATTGTCACAGTCATGCATATTCTCTACATCAGGTCACAGTCAAGCATAGGCCCATCCTCAGGCTCAAAGTCATGCATAGACCATTTATCATTGTCACAGACATGCATAGGTCCTTCCCCTGAGTGACAGTCATGCATGGGGCCATCCCCAATATCAGTCATGCACAGGGCCCTTCCCCATGATCACAGTCATGCATAGACCATTCTCCAGGGTCACAGTCATGCATAGCCCTTCCACAGAGTCACAGTCATGCATAGGTCTTTCCTAAGGGTCACAGTCTTTCATCAGGACCTTCTGCAGGTCACAGTTATGGATAGGTGTTACCTCAGGGTCACAGTCATGAATAAGCCCTTCCACAGTGTCATGCATAGGCCCTTCCCCACATTCTCAGTCATGCAAATGGCTGTTCCCTAGGGTCACAGATATGACCTGAGGGTCACAGTCATGCATAGGCCCTTCCCCACATTCTCAGTCATGTAAATGACTGTTCCCTAGGGTCACAGATATGCATAAGGCCCTTCCTGAGGATCATAGTCAATCATGGGCCCTTCCACATTGTCACAGTCCCACACAGGGGCCTTCCCCAGGCTCACAGTCTTGCACAAAACTTCCAGGGTTCACAGTCATGCATACATCCTTCCACAGGGTCACGGTCATGCATAGGATATTCCTGAGAATCAGTCTTGCTTAGGGCTCTTCTGCATGTCACAGTCATGCATAGGCCCTGCCTCAGGGTCACAGTCATGCACAGGACCTTCCCCTTGATCACAGTCATTCATAAGCCTTCCCCATTGTCACCATCATGCATAGGCCATTCCTCAAGACCACAGCCATGCATATGTTCTTCTGCAGACTCAGGGTCATGCATAGGGCCCTTCCCCAGGGTAACTGTCATGCTTAGGGACCTTCTGCAAGGTCACAGTCATAGTTCATTAATCAGGGTCACAGTCATGCATGGGGCCCTGCCCCATGGTAATGATCATGCATAAGCCCTACATCAGAGTCACAGTCTTTCACAGGCTCTTTTCCATGATCACAGTCATGCATAGGGTTCTTCCACATGGTCCAGTCATGGATAGAACACTGCCTGAGGGTTACAGTTATTCACATGGCCCTCCCAATGGTGACAGTCATCCTTATGGCCATTCCCCATGGTCACAATCCTGCATAGACCCTTCCCAGTGTCATAATCATGCATAGGGCCCTTCTCCAGTGTCACAGTCATGCATAGGCTTTTCCTTAGGGTTGCAGTCATGCATATGGCCCTTCTCCAGTGTCACAGTCATGTCTAGCCTTTTCCTTAGGGTTGCACTCATGTACAGGGCCCTTCTGCAAGGTCACAGTCTTCTTCTTTTTTTTTTTTTTTTTTTTTTTGCGGTGCTGGGGATTGAACTCTGGGCCTTGTGCTCATGAGGCAGGCACTCTACCAACTGAGCCACATCCCCAGCCCCTGGTCACAGTCTTTCATAGGGCCTTTGTGCAGGGTGACAGACACACACACACCCTTTCCCCAGGGTCACAGTCTTGCATCCAGCCTGTCCCAGGGTCACCATCATGCATAGGGCCATTCTCCAGAGTAACAGTCATGCATAGAGATATTCTCAAAGGTTGAAGTTATAGTCCCTTCCTCAGGGTCACTGTCATACATAGGGCCCTTACCCTTGGTCACAATCATGCATAGACCCTTCCTTAGGGACACAGCTATTCATAGGGCCTTTCCACAGGATCACATTCATGGTTAGGCACTTTCTCAGCATTACAGTCATGCATATGGCCCTACCCATGGTCACAGTCATGCATAGACCATTTCTCATTGTCACAGTACTGCATAGGCCCATTTCCATGGTCACAGTATTGCATAGAGCCCTTCCCCAGGGTCACAGTCATGCAGGGTGTCTTCCACAGAGTCACAGTCATCTATAGGTCTTTCCCTGGGGTCACAGTCATCTTTACACCCTTTCCCATGGTTACGCTTATGTATAGGCCCTTTTTTCATTTTCACAGACATGCATAGGGCCATTACCTAGGGTAAGAGTCATGCATAGGGACCCTCTCCAGGGTCAGTCATAGTCCCTTCCTCAGGGATATAGTCATACATAGAGCTCTTCCCCAAGGTCACAATCATGCATAAGCCCTTCCTCAGGGACACAGTCATTCACAGGGCCTTTCCACAGTGTCACATTCATGGTTAGGCCTTTCCACAGGGTAGCAGTCATGCACAGCCCCTTCCCCAGTGTCACAGTCATGCACAGGCCCTTCCTAAGGGTCATAGTCATGAATAGGCCCTTCCCCAATCAGGGTCATGCATTCAGCCCATCTCCAGTATCACAGTGTAGCAGGGTAACAGTCATGCATAGGAACCTTCTCCAAGATCATAGTCATGCATAGGCCCTTCCACATGGTCACAGTCATGCATAGGAGTTTCCTCAGATCTCAGTCATACACAAGGCCCTTCTGCAAGGTCACCATCATGCATAGAACCTTCCCCAGTGTCACAGTCATATATAGGACCATCACCTTGGAACAATCATGCACAGCACAGAGCCCTTCCCCAGAGTCACAGTCATGCATAGGCCCTTCCACATTGTCACAGTCAAGCATAGGATTTTCCTCAGGCTCAACTCATTCACATGGACATTCTGCAGGGTCACAGTGATGAGTAGGCCCTTCCCCATGGTCACAGTCATTCATAGGGCCATTCCTCAGGGTCACATTCATGCTTAGGGCCCTTCCACAGGGTCACATCATGCATAGGTGTTTCCTCAGGGTCTCAGTCATTCATAATGCCCTTCTGTAATGTCACAGACATGCATAGAATCTTCCCCAGTGTCAGTCATACATAGGACCATCACCTGGGAACAGTCAAGCACAGGGCCTTTCCCCAGGGTAACAGTCATTCATAGGACCCTTCCCCAGGGTCACAGTCATTCATAGGGCCCTTCCCCAGGGTCACAGTCATTCATAGCACTCTTCTCCAGGGTCACAGTCATACATAAACCTTTCCTCAGGGTCACTGTCATGCATAGGGCACTTCCCCAGGGTCACAGTCTTGCATAGGGCCCTTCCACAGGGCGACAGTCATGCAAAGGGGCCTTCTCCAGAGTCACAGTCATTGTCACTTCCTCAGGGTCACAGTCATGCATTGGCCTTCCTCAGGGTCACCATCATGCATAACCTTTCCTCAAGGTCATAGTAATGCATAGGTGATTTCTCAGGGTCACAGTCATGCATAGGCCTCTTTCCATGGTCACAATCATGCATATGTTATCTTCCAGGGTCACAGTCCTGCTTAGGGTCTTCCCCAGTGTCACACTCATGCATATGCTCTTCACCAGGCTCAGCGCCATGCATAGGGCACTTCCCCAGGGACACAGTCATGAACAGGGAACTTCTCCAGGGTCACAGTCATAGTCCATTCCCATGGTCACAGTCATGCATAGGCTCTTCCTCAGGATCACAGTAATTCATATGGCCCTTCCACTGGGTCAGTCAAGGATAGGCCCTTCCACAAGCTCACAGTCATGCTTAACCCTTCCCCAGGGTCACAGTCATGCAAAGGACACTTCAGCAGTGTCACAGACATGTATACATTCTTCAATAGGGTCACAGTCATGCTTAGGACTCTTCCCCAGTGTCACAGTCATGCATCGGGTTTTCTTCAGGGTTGAAGCCATGCATAGGGCCCTTGCAATCTCACAGTCATGCATAGATCACTCCCCAGTGTCACAGTCATATGTAGACCCTGCCCAATGCACACATCTTACATAGAGCTTTCTGCAGGATCAGAGTCATGCATAGGGACTGTCTCTAGGGCCATAGTCATAGTCCCTTTCAAAGGGTCACCATCATGCATGGGCCCTTCTCCAAGCTCAGGGTCATGCATAGGCCCTTCCCTATGGTCACAGTCATGAATAGGCCTTTCCCCATAGTCACAGTCATTCACAGGACCCTTCCACAGTGTCACAGTCAAAGATAGGCCCTTTCTCAGCAGCACAGTCATGCATAGGGCACTTCCCAAGGTCACAGTCATGCATAGGCACTTCCTCAGGGTCACAGTCAAGCAAAGTGAATTTCCTATGGTCACAGTCATGCATAGTCCTTTCCCCATGGTCACAGTCATGCATAGACCCATCTGCAGTGTCACAGTCATGCATATGCCCTACCTCAGGTCACAGTCATGCATACAGCCTTTCTGCAATGTCATAATTATGCATAAGACCCTTTGTGTGGTACAGTCATGCATAAGGCTGTTCCCCATGGTCACAGTCATATATGTGGCCTTTTCCAGGATTGAAGTACTGCTTTGGGATTTCCCAAGTGTCACAGTCATGTGTAGACACTTCCCCAGTCAGGTTCATGCATTCAGCCCTTCCTCTGTGTCAAGTTAATGCATAGGTCCCTTCCCCAGAGAAATAGACATGCATAGGTAACTTCTCCAGGATAACAGTTGCATAGGTTCTCCCACATGGTCACACTCAAGCATAGGATTTTCCTCTGGCTCATACACATTCATAGTGATGTTGGATCTCATAGGAAGTAGATTTACCCCACATATCTGTGAAAATCAGGGTCTTCACCAGGATCTCTGAGGAGCTCAGAGCATTCAACAAGGTCTCATTATTTCTACAAATCTTCCTCAGTTCTTAGTGGGTCTTTTTGCCTTTCCCAGGGTCTCTTTCTGGCTCAAGGTCTTTTTTCAGGGTTTTGTTAGAATTCAGTCTTTCCCAGGGTCTCAGTGGGACTCAGAGACTTCCCCAAGTGCAGGTCTCATGATCTTTTTAGGTGTTTAATTTGTATCAGGACCTTCCTAGTGTCTCACTGGGCTCAGTGGTGTAACAGTTTGGGTGAGGCTTAGAGATCCTCATTGGTGCTCAGGTACAAATCCAGAGTCTCAATGGAGGCTCAAGGACTTCCCCAGATTATCATTGAGGTTCAGGGGTTACACAATTGTCTGATTGGACTGAAGTCCCTTGAGTCTCAGGGAATTCCCCAGAGTTACCTTGGGGCCTTCCCAAGGTCCAACTGAGTTCAGAGCCTTTTCTAGAGATTCAGTGGAGCTCAAGTATTTTTCAGATATTCTCAGTGGGGTTCAGGGAAATGTCTACAATCTCAGTGGGGAGCAGGGACTCCACAAAAATCCACAGAGATGAGATATTTTGCCCAAGTCTCACTGAGTTGCAGGGCCTTGCCCAGATTGTCAGTGGGGCTTAGAGTCTTCCCAGTGTGTTACTGTGGCTCAGGACTACCCAAGATTCTCAGAGGGTTGCTGAGGCTTCCCAAGGGTGAAAGTGGTGTTCAGGGCTTTTGCCAGAATTGTACTGATCTCACTGACTTCCCTAGACCCTCAGTGGGGCTCATGTGGGGCTCATGTGACTTCCCTAGACCCCCAGTTACTCCATGCATATTGATTCTTTCCCCAATCTCAATGGAAATCAAGACCTTTACCAGAGATTCAATATAGCTCACAACCTTCTCTGGGGGCTCATTGAGGCTCAGGGTGCTTCCCAGAATCTCAGTGGAACTCAATATCTTTCCCAGAGTCTCAATGAGGCCCACAGACTTACTAATGCTCTGTGTGTCTCATAAATTTTGCAGGTTTATAACATGTATCAGGAACTTCACTAGCATCTTGCTGGGGCTCAGTGGTATATCCAGAGTGAAGTGGAATACTTTCACACATTCTGTGTGGAGATAAGAATTTGTCCAGAGCCTCAATAGAGCTTAAGAACTTCCCCAACCAAATGCATTCAGGGCCTTCCTCAGAGTCTTAGTGAAACTCAGGGCCTTCCCCAGGGTCTCATTGAGCCTCAGATTATCTGAGGAACTTAATGGGGATGAGGGATTTCCTCAGGTTCTCAATGGAACTCAGATCATTACCCAGTGTCTCCATGAGGTTCAGGACCTTGCCCAGAGTCTCAGTAGAGCTCATGTACTTTACCAGAATTCTATGGTGGTCACTAAAGGACTAACAGGACATAGTCAATTAGAAAAGCCTGGGTGAAGCAATAACCTCGGTACCCTCCCAATGTCTGTACAACATAGATTTCAACATTAACTCCAAAGCTTTTGGATGTCTGTTCAGAACAGTCTCTGATCAATGCCTTCATCCCGAAACCATAAAATCTCTCTTAGTTTGTCCCTTGCATTACAGGAGTTCCTTCTTCCCTCATTCACACAAGTCTTACTTCTTTTTAATAAGATGTAATACTTCAATCTTTTACACAGTACTTTACTTAAAACACAGCTGAAAAATTTTTGTATGCATACAAACTTACAGCTGATAGAATTTTAACCCATGTAATATTGCTCTTAGTTAGGACCCAGAAATGCACAATCTTAATTCCTTTTTTAAAATAAACTAATTTAAAACACACATTTAGTAGAGCCAAATGTATGTTACTGTGAAATTGGTGACTTGAATCATGACTTCTGATAGTCTCATCACTGTCTTTGCCCTGGGAACTTCCTGTGCAAGAGTGCAGGTCAATATGGCCCACTTGCTATGGTGACAATTAGCCAAACAAGGCTCTGTGCAAAGGCACTGAGGTTCATCAGTTGGGACCTTGAGCTCAGGCACCAAGTCCTGGGGATAGAGAATTCTGAGCATAACAAGATAACCTCAATGTATCCCAAGTTTCACTGTGATCTTCAGGTCTGTCTGCTTTGCTAAAACTTTCTCACAAATAACTTTTTGATGACAAAACCTATATAATAAACATGCTGAGCTTGCTCTGAGTCATTCATCTTCCATCAGAAAGTAAATCATCCCCTGGGTCCAGATTTTTTTTCCTCTGTGTATCTGTCAATCTTTTCTCCATCCCACATCACTCCTTGCTGGATTCTGAATTAACTACCAAGCTGCACACAGCATTTTACCTTATGAAATTGAAGAAGCCAAGAGTACTTGAATTTATATTTAGTTGATGTGTTAGTATTTTAACACTGCAAATAATAAGGTGTCTCCTCTAACAAGCACATTTATAAAGATTAATCCCACTTATGTAAAAACTCATTTGCTCATTTGTAACTTAGGATACCCCTGGAAAGCAAGGTATGAAACAAGTATAATTAACTTTAAGTCAGCTATTACTACCAAAGAAAAACCCTTAGAAGCAAAGGCCATTGCACTTCAAACATGTTATAGGAATGAACAATCTGACCAGCCACCTGAAAAAATGCATGGTTTAGTAGAATCAATAACACCTTAGTTCTTACCAATTTAGAAGGACCCTTTTTGTTAAAGTTCTATTTAAATCATGTGAATTGAAATTCATTTGTATCCAATCATGAAATGTATGAGTACTTATCAATCTATCAGTCAATTTTGATGACATGAACATAATACAGACAAGCATGTACGTAGACACAGCACACAACACATGGGTTAAAATAAAGCCTGTTGCATATTTTTACAGGATGACCATGACATGAAAGGGCCTGTGCACTTGGGAAAAATAGGAATAGAGTGTGCCAGCCATGGTGGACACCAAAAATAAAGGTGCAGGTGGCCACTTGTCCTCCACAGGGGCAGATTTACTACCACTACCAACACTGATTGTTTTCCCTGCTCTTCAAAGGAAAGGAAGATTTACACATATGAGATCTTACATTGTTCTTCCTCATTCCTAGGCCTAGAATTTTCATTCCCCATTTCTGGAATTAAGCTTCCCCCGGTCCTGAATCCCTCCTCATTGAGTTTTCTTGCACACCTGTGCCCCCTGTGTGCTCAGTCCTCCTTACTGGGGATTTCTTGCACACACCCCTCCTGCTTTCTTGAGTGTTGACTTGTGTTTCTGAATATAGTCTCAATGACCCCACTCTTCTGGGAAGTTTGTTGAACTCTTGTCTCAGTCACACTCACACCACCTCTGGGATGTCCCAACCACCAAGGTGGTACTTGTTTCTCATGCTGGACAATAGAGTTCCAGCATGATTATACATATTATTATAATGTAATAGTGCTGGAACCCATTGCCTGGGTCTGTGCACGGGGTCTGTGCATGGGGTTACCTGGTTGCCACAGTGCTTGCTTGGCCCTCTCTCTCTGTGGTGTCAATCCACTTTCTATTTTGGGTCTACTGTCAACCTCAGTGATCACAGATTCCTTCCATGCTCTGCAGCCAAGCAAAAAGGCAGTAGAAGGTTTCTGCTCTAACGTGGGGCATCCTAACAACCCTGAGGTAATTTGGAACCCTGGAGCTGGTGCAGAAATTGTTAGAAATACCAAAAAAAAAAAAAAAAAAAAAATACAGACCTGTGCTAGGAGCTGGGTGTCAAAGGTGAACTTTACTTCTGCCAGAAGGGCATTCTACAGAATCTGGCTAGCAAGTATGCTTGGGTGGGCAGTCTGCATGCTTTATATTAAATGAAAGCTCCCTCCTGCTCTGATGAGAACATTGGGTGTAAAATCTACAACATTAGCTAAGTTTAAAATTGTGGCAGGCAAATGCAAAGGTTATCATAAAAATGTGTATAACTGGATTGTTTTTGAGAGAGAGATCAATTGACTTTTTTTTTTTTTTCTGGAACTAGGGGTTGAACGTAGGGCCACATATCCACTGACAACATCCTCCACATTTTTATGTTTTATTTTGAGACAGGATCTCATGAAGTCGCAGAGGACCTTTCACATTGCTGAGGCTGATTTTGCACTCACAATCCTCCTGCCTCAGTTTCCTGAGCAGCAGGGACTACAGGACTCTTCCATTTCACCTGGCTACAATTGGGGCTCACATCCCAAATAAGGTTAGATGCTATATTCTTAAATTGGAGAATCTGACATTCTGTTTATCACACCCAGAGTCTTATTATTGACTGGTATTGAATAAGGGCCTTCACAGTGATGCTCAAAAACATTCCACAGAATCTACATTGTCTCACTGTCTTCAAAGGCACTCAGTGGAGCTGGGAGTATTTACAAGTGGACACAGTGGTGCTCAGGGCATCTCCCAGAGTCTTAGTGAAACTCAGGGCATTACGTAGAGTAGCAAAGGGGCTCAGTGGCTTAGCCAGTGTCTCAGTAGGATTTAGGGTCATTCCCATTGTCACAGAGGTGCCCAGGGCCTTCTGTACATAGCTAATGGAACTCAGGATATTCCAAGTTTCTTAGTGTAGCTCAGGGTTTTCCCCAGTATTTCATTCTGGCTCACCACTTTCTCTAATAAATCATAGGGGTTGGGCCATACCCTAGGTTTTTTATGAGCATCTTAACTGTTCCTGAGAATTACAGGTCCTTCCACAGAATGTCAATGCATCTTCAGGTGTACACAGAATTATGGGTCTTAGATACTTCCCACGTGTTTATTTGAAGTTAAAGTCTTTGCTATCTTCTCAGTGGGGTTCAGGACCTCTGCCAGGGTATAATGGAGATGCAGAACTTTTCCAGTGTTGCTTTTGGTCTCAGGGATTTTCCAGGTCATCAATGGAACTCATGGATTTCCAAGTCTTGTGGGCTCAGGGTCTTCCAGTGAATATCATTAAGTCTCAGGATTTCTCCTCACATTTGAGTGTGGCTCAGGGTTATCCATAGTACTTTATTATGGCTTGAATACTTTCCCAGTGTTTGTAGGATCCAAAGGCTTTGAAAAGTATCTCAGGGGTCAGGGACTTCACTGGTATCTGAATGAGATTCAGGAATTTCCCACTATATCATTGTGTCCTGGTGCTTTTCAATGGGACACATGGACTTTCCTACTCAAAAATGGGGATCAGGGCCTTGCCCATAGTTTCAGTGGGTTTCACAGCCTTCTCCAGTCTCACAGTCAGAGTTTCTTCTTCCACAGGCATAGTGGTCTGCTTACATCCCCAAGCACTCCATGGTACACGTAGATATTGCTAGGTTCTCTTTAGTTGAGGACATTCCCTAAATTCTCAGTGGGACACAGTCTTTCAACAGGTTCCCAGCAGGATGCACAGACTTACCTATATGTCAGCTATTCTCATGGCCTTTTGCAGTGTCTGAGGTGCTAACTGTATTTGCAGAGATTCCATGTGGCTCAGAAACTTCCCAAGGACACACTGGGTTCAGGGCCATCACTAGGGTTCCAGTGAATTTGAGGACCTTATTCAGGTTCCTAGTACCACTAACAGCAATTCCCAGGGTCACGGTGGAACTCAGGGAATTCCCAGTGGTCTCACTGAGGTTCATTTTCTTCCCCATTCCTTCAGAGGAACTTGGGCCATCCTCAGCATCTCACTGTGTCTCAGGGCATTTTACAAAGTCTCAGTGGAGCTCAGTGCCATTCGCAATGTCTGAGTGAGGCTCAGTGTTGTTCATTCTCAGAGTCTTGCTGGAGCTCTGAGTGCCCCCCCCCCAACAGCCCACTGGAGTCAGGGCCTTCCTGAGGGTCTCTGTAAATTTTAGGACCTTAAACAGGTTCTCAGTGGAGTTCAGTACCAATCCTAGAGTCACAGCGGCACTCATGATCATTCCTAGATTCTTAGCGCAGTTCAATCCTACACCAAGCTTTCCATAAATTTCAAGGCCTTGTTCTGTGAACTCTCAGCCTTCCCCAGAATTTCAATGTCATTTGGAGTTGCCCACATTGTCTTTCTGGGGTCATACTCTTTCCCCATGTTACTGTTACACTAAAGGCCTTCAGTAGAATTGAAGTGAAGTTGATGGGTTCCAGTGGAGTCCAGATTGTGTTCAAGGCCTTATACAGAGTCTTAGTGAAGCTCTGTGTCTTCCCCAGGGTCACAGTCATATGCAGAGTCTCACCAAGGTTCTCATTATTGTCATTTCCTTTCCTGAAAATCATGAAGCTCACTTCCAATCTCAATGTCTCAGTGGTAATCAGGACCTTCACGGGGATCTCAATGAGGCTCATTGCCCAGGGAATCAGTAGTACACATGGCCATTCCCAGAATTTCAGTGATGTTTGGAGCAGTCCATGTGATGTTTGTGAGTATCAGATCTTTCTGAACTGTTTCTGAGAAGCTAAAGGCCTTAACTAGAGTCTCAGTGTGGTTCAGCCCATTCAGTGTGGCCTTAATGAGGTTCACAGTCCTTCCCAGTGTCTCATTGTGTCTCAAGGCTCTTGAAGTTCATGACATTGTTTAAAGCCTTTCCAAGTATTTCTGTATCACTCAGATCCTTCCCAAGGGTATCATTGGGCTTAGGGTTTTCTCAGAGTCACAGTCCTGTGTAGGGCCTTCCCCAGAAACTTGATCCTTTCCCGAGATTCAGTGGGGTAAGGACATTCCCCAGATTTTCCCCAGGATCTCAGTTGGTCTCATGGACTTTCTCAAGTTCTCAGTGGGACTCAGTGCTATTCCCAGTGTTGAAGTGAGGCTCAGAAACTTCCCTAAGACTCACTAATTTCACACTTTGCTAGGGTCTCAGTGGATCCCAGGGCCTTGCCTTGTTCTCAGTGGAGGTCATTGCTTTCCCAGGATCACAGTGCCACTCAGGTTCTTCTTCAGAGTCTAATTGAGGTTCAGGGCCTTCTCCAGTGTCACATTGGTGTCCAGGGTCTTCCCAAGAGTCTTTCTGAAGTTCAGGTATTCTCCAGTATTTCCATGGGCCTCAGAGTACTCCATAAGACATTAGTTGGATTTAGATGCTTCCCCAGTGTTCTGGGAGGCCTTCACTAGTGTCTTAGTGGGTTTCTTACCTTCATTGTGTTCTGGATGACTCTCGGGCCTTTCCCACTACCAGCATTCTCAGGATTTTCAGGTCATCAGTGGGGCTCATGCTCTCCCAAGTGTTTCAGTGTGACTGAGGGCCTTCCTTAGCATATCAGTGGAGCCTGTGCTTCTCCAGTGTCCCAGGGGTGCTCATGGCCTTCCCCAGAGTCTTAGTAGTCTCCTTACCTTCCCTGGGAATTCAGTGGGGGCTCCTGGACATTGTTAGTGTGGTTCAGGATATTTATGATGTTTTCAATGGGGCAACGGCCTCACCCATGATCTCAGTGGGACTCATAGTCATTACCAGGGTCTGTTCTTCTCAGCATATTTTGCAATGTCTCAGTTTTGTTCAGTTCTATTTCCATAGGCTCAGTGGGGCTCAGTGCCATTCCCAGGCATAGAGTGTTACTCAAAGTCTTCCCCACACTCATATTGAACTCCAGGCTTCCTTCCCCAAGTCACAGTGCTGCTCAGGGCCTTCCCCAGTGTGTTAATGGTACTCAGGTCCATCTCAAAAGATTCTTACTGGACCTTAGGATCTCAGTGTGGATCAGTACCATTCCCAAGGTTACAGGCACTTAGGCATTCCCTAGAGAGGGGGTATTTCTGAAACCTAACTATTGGAGCAGTTGAAAATGACTAAATGGGCACAGGGCATCAGGCATACCATGCATGCCAAAGCGCAACCAATCAGACATCGACAGATAAACCCTAATGACTTCTTGCAACCTCCTGTCACTCAGCAGGATCCCCAGTCAATCCCAGAGAACACAAGTCCCAACAGGGTTTCTGACCAACTGCAGGAAAAATATTCACCGCAGAGCCTACCCCCTGCCTGGGTACCAAAATTCTGCCCTGTCAAAGACCCAGCATGACTTTTTTAGCCCTTTACCTTGGTGGACCAGTGAATCTCACCTGACAGCTGATCACAATAAAACTTTGTTGAGATGCTTGTTGTCTCATTACTTTTTGGCCAGCATCTGATCTTACATTTGGGAGAAGGTCCTCGCCACCACCACATCAGGTTTGAGGTCTACCCTCTCCTTCAAATGCACAAGGGAATTCCTGCACTACTTCCTTTCTCTTTACCTGGGTTGACAGAAGTGCAGTAAGTTCCATGAATTCCCACAGCCTTTCAGTTGCACCTTCCAAAAAGGTGATCTGCCGATAAGCCGGGTACTCACACCGGACTCCCACCCATTCCATTTCGGCCCTGGTAGATTGTGGAGAAGTCCAGTCTCTGACTGGCCACACTCTGCCCATTTTGGGCCCCCAAAGCCTAAGGAGACGTCCTAGCCTCTGGCGCATGCCTCCATTTTACAGGTGATCACAATCAGAATTTGGGATGCCTCTTTCTGTTCCTGTTCACCCTGCATGTGATACTGAAAGGTCATGGGAAACTTCAAGTCTTCCTTAGACCCCAAAACTCCTTTGGGCTGTCTATATTTTAATTTTGTCAAATTAGGACTCACCAAAGACGTATACCATAAGTGACTGGTCTTTTACTCAACTGAGGCCTGGCCTCAGTATGTCTTGGACAATGGCCCAAAATGGCCAGCAGAGGGAATTTTGACTTTCACATCTTCACTAATTTGGGATGATTACTGTTATAGGACAGAGAAATGGTCAGAATTGCCTTACATTCAAGCTTTTTGAGACTTACATGTTCACTTCTCCCTTTGTACTACCTGCTCCAGTTCCCAAGTTTTCCTCACCAGAGATGGTCCCAAGCCTCTCCCCCATTTGTCCTGCACCTTCTTCCTTGTTTTCAGATCCACTGGAAGTGCTTTCAGTCCCCCATGTGCCCCACCCTCCCCCTCCTTACAAGGCCATATTTCCTCCTCTTCTTCTACCCCAGCTCCTCCTCCACCAACCATGCCACTCTCAGGGCCGCCTGCTTCCACTCCTCCTTCTTCTCTTATGATCTCACCTGGCATGATGTTTATGTCATTCTTTCTCCCACCCTCACCCCAGATGAATGGGGCCCTCATCCAGCAGGCAGCACAGGATGGTGATGACCAAGTCCACATAACAGACATAATGCTACAGGTGCAGCAGCAGTCCCAACAACGGACCAAACAGGACTACCAGGAAGGCCAGCAGGGTCGCCACCATTGTGCTTGCATGGTCCAATATCTCATAGCAGGCATGCAGGCAGTCTCCAATATGGTGGTAAACTTTGAAAAACTGAGGGAAATTACCCAGGATCTGGATGAGAATCCAGCCTTTTCCTTAACCGCCT
Organism: Sciurus carolinensis; assembly: GCF_902686445.1. Taxonomy (NCBI): domain Eukaryota; kingdom Metazoa; phylum Chordata; class Mammalia; order Rodentia; family Sciuridae; genus Sciurus; species Sciurus carolinensis. Next base: position 4,752,245 of record NC_062223.1, read on the forward strand.
TATAGAGGCCCTTACCAAATACACTAAACTGGGTCCTGAATCTCCCTCTGCGGCTACAGTGCTAGCAACCCACTTCATTTCTTTAGTTGGCCCCTGATATTAGAAAACTGCTCAAACAAGCTGAGGAGGGCCCTGAGACCCCTCTCTGAGATCTGGTAACAATGGCCTTCATAGTATATAATGCCCAAGAGGAAGCAGCTGAACTGGCCAGGCAGGCTAGTTTACAGAAAAAGGTATCGCTCCAATCCCAAGCTTTGGTAGCTGCTGTGTAGCCTGTGGCTCCAGGTAGAGCTTCAAATGGGGACAAGCAATCCTTTCCACCAGGGGTTTGCTTCAGATGTAGATGTGGAGGTCACTGGGCTTGTCAGTGTCCAAATCCATGACCCCCTTCTAAGCCGTGTCCCATCTGAAAACAAGAAGGACACTGGAAGAGTGACTGCCCTATGGCATGTCCCGCCCCAGTGTCTCCACATGGAAGTGTGACTGCTCAAGCAGTCCCTTCTCTCAAGCTGTTGAGATTTGCAGAAGACTAAAGGAGCCCGGACTGAAGGATGTTTGTGTGATGACACGATCAATGTGCTGCCCCTCATCTCCAGCCCAGTACTCTGGCCTAGGGACACTGGGGCACAGACTTGGCTGTATCAGTCCCCACCATGGAATCTGAGTCCTCCATTCTGGCAAATTCAACCCCGGGAACCCTTCGCCCAACCCCCAGTACTTAAAGCCATCAAAATCCATTTGTGTAATGGCACACAGCTTCCATGAGCGAGTGGGCAGATGGAAAGGGATTCCTTATCTTCAAGTCTCATCTTTCTTGTTTCTTGGCTCTTCCTGCAGGCTCAAGTGCCTCCAGACCCTGCTTCTCCATCTTCCCCTGCATCCCCATATAATATAAGCAGCCCCATTCCCCACAAGTAGTGGGAGATAATTGTTTGACAATTTTCTGTGTCCAAACCTAAATTAAAAGGACTTAAGCATCAAGTTTCTGCTTGAACATTTTAGCCCCTTTCAGATTCAGATCTCAGTCAAGGCTTACATTGAAATGTAAATGGAGGATGGTTCCGTGGGAGATCAGTCTCAAATCCAAAGAAAAAAAGTGTCCATTTTAAATTTCTCCTGGGCTACAACTCAGAATACTTTTCTCACTTTCACCTTTTCTTTCTTTCTCATTTTCTCATGCTTTAATTAATAACCATTATCATTTTTCTTCCTGGACTTTTGTGTTTCTTAAATGCTATATTTTTGAGCTCACAATTTTGATCCTACATACCTAGATTAATGATTTTTGATCAGTTCTTTTTATACAACTCTAGAGTTATTTTTGAACATCCTTTACATTGCAATGGAGATAAGTATTACAAGGCCTTTGCTTTTGTGTTAAATATAAGCGTGCATAAAAATTAAAATTTTAAAAATGGATCCAAATATTTTTAATTCACATGATTTAAAGAGGTTCAATTTAAATTGGGTAAACTAATAGAAGTAAAATGTCTTTAAGATTAACTCACAAGTCTCTAGGTGGTCACACTAACAAAATATTAATGTTTATAAAATGTCTAACATCAATTTTTCTAGGACTTTTCTTCAACAGGAAAGAGATGGCAAATACTGTTGGTACACTTGTCTAATATCTTGGCTTTTCCACAATAAGATGAGTGAATTAGAGTTGACATGTATGGGATTACTCAAATGTGTTTGTTAGAGACATCTAATTAACTTACAAAGTTATTCCATAGAGTAACATACTTAAAAACATTATTCTTTGTATATTAAATGTGTTCATATTTTCCAGGTATACAAGCCTTTAAAGCAGAAAAGTTATCAAGCTGCTATTCTCCAAATTAAACTTGTCTGTAATGGTAAGCCTATCATTTAATGTTCTATTATAGGACCTGTCATCAATAGGGTATATGTAAAATTTGTTAAATGTATTTCTAAAAGTTATTGAGAGGACAGTTGAAAGCTCTCTCAGCTTTTCTTTAATGCTTACATACATATATAAATGTTGCTGACATAACTCTTTAGATCTGCATTTCCATCAGAGAATGGAGCTCCATCTGATCTCAGCTTAATCTTCAAAATCTGCATTTATATTTTCTAATACTCTTTTGCCCCTCACTGAAAAGCCATGTGTTACCTGAGATAAGGCTCTGCCTCACAACCCTGCTACACATTCCAATGACTCCAAAGTAAGCCTGACATTAACTCATTTAAAGTTGTGTTCAAAAGTTTGATGTTTGTTGTAAAGATTGCTGTGATCTCAAATGGGAACTCAGTCAGAATTCAAGATAACTATTGCACAAACTGAATGTTTTACTGTTGGTCATTCCATTTTGTATTTTTCTCATAAACTCTAATTATTGCCTGATCAGTATTTTGCAGAAGTATTGCTTCAAGAGTGAACACCATAAATTAACTTGGAATAGTAAGCCATCACCAATAGGACAGATAATGTAAACCCCAATTAGATAAAAGGGGGTAAATAACTGTAAAGTCATAGACATTGAAGTTAAATCCCAGTACTCTTACTTTATGACTGGTGAGACTGACTTGCTTGATGGTTAAGATCAAACTTAGAGATTGAGATTAAATACAGAGGTCAAGAAAAGTCCATATTTGGGTCTTGCCCTCAAAGTCAGCCTGAACCCAGGGAACAAGAGGATTTCTCTAAGGAGGTTTGCAACTCTGGGTCACACAACCTCCTGAGCAAGGATATTGATGAGGCCACTAGAGGAAAAGCCACTCAGTGCACCTGCTGCAGAGGAGGGTCAAGGAAAAAGGGAGACATCCCTGGTGCTTTAAAGGAAAGTCACTTCATCAAGGAGACCCTGACAAACCAATAGCACTAATGGAGCTAAGAAACTGCTCTTAAGTTCTCTATGAGTAACCCCTGTGGAAATTCAGCTGACTCTTTAACAGATAGGAACAGGTCACTTAGACCAACTTGATCTTAAACACGTAACAAAACAATTAAAACCAAAATATCACCATTCTTGGGCATTTAAAAGAAATAATAGTTAAATGTAACTTAAGATGTACACTTGTGTTAGCTCACTAGAATAAAGATTAAAAGCAACAAAAGAGAGATTCTTAGGCAAATGTGCCTGATAACTATCAAGAGAAACTGCCAGTGTCAGAAGTTTTAGTCAGTTTAAGGCTAGTATCTCTACTAAATGTTGCATACCTGCTATGAGATATTGGACCATGCAAGCACAGTAACAGTGGCTTTGCTGGCCTTTCTGATAGTTCCAGTTTGGTTCAGTTATTGGAACCTGTGCCTGTGGGTAAGTTAATGTCCATTAAATGGGCTTTCTTAGCATGGTCCTGTGCTGCCTGTTGGACACTGGGAGTGGAGGAAGGCTATTAAGACTGTAAGTTTGGGAAGATACTTAAATTCCTTAATATAAGTAGAGGAATCAGCAGAGAAAGACCCTAAATGAGAATGGAACTTAGATTCACATAACCCCTTTGCACCAGCTACCTCTTGGAGAGGATAAAGAAGCTCTGGGTTAGGCAGTGGGAGAGTCTGAAAAAGTTGCCTGTTAGTGCTGACAGGGAAGGAGGGAGCAGACTGGACAGAGAGGCATTCTGAAGGAGGAGGTGGGAAGGGAAGTGGGAGGGCTCCAAGGAGGAATGGGGGAGGAGTTGCAACTGCAGGAGGAGGGGACAGGTTTGCAGGAGGAGGACAGGAAGAGGAGGCAGAGTTTTGGCCAGAGCATGGGGGGGAGGCCGAGTTTGGGACCACTCTAGGGAGGAGAATGTGGGTGGTGGACCAGGTAGAAGGAGGAGCGGGGCAAGCGCCAAATTCCACAAAGAAAGCTTGCAAATGGTTGTGAGTACTTTTCGGTGGCCATCTAAGACACTGAGGCTTGACCATGGTCGAATAAAAAACTAACCACTTTTCTGCTTTAAAACAATGACTGCCCAAGTCTGTGAGAATTTGAAAGTCTAGAGTGCCCTCTGGTGGCCATCTTGAGTCATTACCTACATTATACTGGGGCTAGACCAAGGTTGAATAAAAAATTAGCCGCTTATGGCTTCAGTTTCTGGGAAGTCCCAGTTTGGTAAAATTACGGTGGATACACCCTAAAGGAGTTTTGGGGTCCGATGAGCTCCTGGTATTTCGCATTAGCCATCCAATTTTGCCCAGAGAGAGATGTACAGAAGCAGAAGAGGCACCCAAGTTCTGACTTGTGTACACTGGACAAAGGCAGGCGAGCCAAAAGCTGAGACATCTCTCAAGTCTTGGGGGCCCAAGACGGACACGGAGGCTAACTGGAAGCCCAGACAACTCTTCTGTGACCAGAGCTGGAAGGGCAGAGGGAGTCTGTGGCCCACCAAGGGAACAGAACCCTCGGCCTAACGGAAGGAAAATTGGAGCTGCAAATGGGAAAAAAACCAGGGAACTTACCGTGCTTTGAAGTGGGATGGAACAAATGGAGCAGAGCTGAGTGGGATGGGGACGGAACCTCCTGGTTCTTCTGAGGAGGGGGTGGATCTCAACCCCAAGGTGGGGGAGCCTGAAAAACACCTCCTGGGTCTTGGCACCAAATGTAAGCTCGGTGGGATATGTGGGCTCAGTGGGCACAGTTAGTGGCCAAATAAAATTGGACAGAAAGTGACCAGAGCAAGCTTTATAGGAATTTGGCTCTCGGGTGAAGTTCCCAGACCCCTGGGGTATAGGGACCCAGAGAAAATCGCACATGGTCCTGGCTCCCCAGGGTTTTTATAGGCTGGGATGGGAGAGGGTCCTGTTGAGTGACATGAAGAGTGAAAGTGGACATGAAGAGTCAGTGGAACTTTCTAGCCCACTTGATGGTCACCTTTCACAGGCTGGCCTTTGTTCCAGCTCCTCAGCCGTGCAACCTACAGTCACCTAAATTTCTGACCTAACATAGGATGCCTAGAAATCTATTATGAGGCCTTCAGGAAAATCCTGCTATTTTCATGAAGAGACTCAGGAAGGCAGTAAGAAGACACACCACCCTGAATCCTGAATCCATAGAGGGCCACCTACTTTTAAAGTATAAATTTATCATTCATTCAGCCCCAAACACTTAGAGAAAATTACAAAAATTGGCATGTGGCCCTAATCAATTCTTAGATGAAGATTGCATCTTCCATTTTTTTTAAATAGAGATCAAAAAGAAAGAAAAGGGAGCATAAAGACAAGAAAAAGGGCTTATTAAATATCATTCAAAATGACAGAAACTTTTCATGCCTTGCAATAGCCCATGCAATTCACCATTTTAGGAGTGTAAGCAAACTGCCTACTCCAAAACCTTAGAATAATGAAGCAGTAATTTCCCCCACCCTGTAGTTCTTACTCTGTTATCTGAAATTCCAGCTGCTGCTTGGTTTACTAAGTTAGATTTAAAAGATGCGTTTTTCTGTGTATGCTAGACTCTGAATAGCAACTTCTGTTTGCCTTTGAGGAACCAGATAATGTGTCTCAACTAACCTAGAGAGTGTTGCCTCAGGATTTAGAGATGGCCCTCACCTGTTTGAACAAACCTTAGCTAAGGACATAACAAAGTTCAGAGATAAAATATCTGTAATTGTTCTCCAGTATGTAAACTCCTAAACTTCTTAGCTGATAGGAATGATAACATCTCAAAAAAATAAAGCTTAATTATGCCATCAACAGGTTCAATACTACAGGAAAATAGACACCATAGGATAATATTCTGTCCCACGAATATCAAAAATGGGCCTTAATTCATGCTCCTGTCCTCAGCTTACCTATGAAGCAAGATTTAACCTGTTTGTCACAAAGGGGAAAATAAATCCTGGATAGGCAGCCATACGCAGCTCAACAACCAGTGGCATATCTCAGTGAGGAGCTTAGCATAGTAGCTTCATTCTCAAAAGTAATGGAAAATAAGGTCTCATAATTTTTTTTGACATCCAAGTCTGTCCTAATAGAAATGGCTAAAATGCCCTAGGCACAAAGTTTCTGCTAAAACCTGTTAGCTCAGCTCCTTCCAGATCTCAGTCAAGGTTTACATTGAATGTAAACAGAGAAAGTCTAAGGGCTCAGTAGGAGAGCAGTCTCAAACCAAAGAAAAAAAAAGAAACAAAAGTTTTACCTGAACTCTAGCAAAAGTAAATTTTATGGTACTTCAATAAAGTAATTAATGAACTTATCATTTTTTTCCAGAATTCTTATTGTTTTTAATTGAATATTTTTTTGAGCTCATGACTTTTTGATCAGTTCTAGTTTTTAATTCAACTAGAGTTTTTGAACATCTGTTACATTGCAATGGAGATTCACCTATAAACTTACAAGGCCTTTGATTTTGTATTATTTGTATGTTGTACTGACATCATGTTTTGTCTGTATCAAAATTGAAGTCTCCTAAAATTAAATTTTTTAAATGGATACAGATACTTTTAATTCATGAGATTTAAAAGGGTTCAATTTAAATTGGGTAAACTAATAAAAAGTAAAATGTCTTTGAAAATAACTCACAAGTCTCTAGGTGGTAAAACTAATGAAATGTTGATGTTAATAAAATGTCTAATATCAATTGTTTCTAGGACTTTTCTTCAACAGGAAAGAGATGGCAAATACTGTTCAGGACATTTGTCTGATATCTTGATTTTTACAAAATAAGTGAATTAGAGTTAACATGTATGGGATTACTCAAATGTGTTAGAGACATCTGATTAATTTACAAAGTTAAAATGCTAATTGTTAAATAACATCAAGTACACTTTAGCTCCATAAATTTCATGGGGTAACATACTTAAACATTATTGGTGTTTTCATGGTTGGTAAATAAAAAGAGTTTAAAATTGCTTTGTATCACCACTAAACTAAAAACAAGGTTACTAAGAGTTATGTCCTACCAGGTACAATTCTATATACAAAGGGTTCCAAAAGTTTCATGTGTTTCAATTAGAATACTATAAATAACAAAATATTTAATCTTATTAAAATGGACTAATTATCTAAATTCAGAAATTTCTTAAGAGTTGTTTCAGAATGTGAACCAAAAGGGTCAACAAATAGGAAAGAGAAAATAAAAGGTTCTAGATATGGAAATTTAGTGAAGAACAAAATCTTTCTGGGAAAGATAAAATACATGGGAGTCTAAGTAAGTGCTAAGAAAGTCTGTGTAAGTAAAGGGCAAATTTCAACAAGTTTGCATGTAACTAAGTTGCTTGTATGTATGTCAGACAGTTAAAACTATTTAAGGTTTTTCCTAAGGTGAAATACTAATGTTCAGATATAAACCAAAGTTTAATCCATATGGTAAAATGACAAGAATTTCTAAGAAACACTAATTTACTCTTAACTTACTGTCTATTAAATTTTATTCTTTAAAACAATTAGTCTTATAAAATTGCGGTTTATACAATTATGGTTAAACAACTGTTAGAGTATTGTACTATGTTACAGAGTCTAAATTTTTCTTTAAAAACTAAATTTGGTACTATAAAAGTGTCAAGGTAATTGAGAAATGGTCACTCTTTGTATATTAAATGTGTACATATTTTCCAGGTATACAAGTTTTAGAGCAGGGAATTTATCAAACTGCTATTCTCCAAATTTAACTTGTCTATAATGGTAATTTTAAACTTATAAAGAGTAAATTTTATTGGGGATTTATTTCTATCATCTAATGTTCTATTATAGGACCTGTTATCAATAGGGTATATGTAAAATTTGTTACTTTTTACACTGAGATAAAGAATTTTAAATGTAAATGTATTTCTAAAAGAGCCTGATTTGTTTAAAGGTTAATATTGTGAAATATGAAAACATTTTGCCACTTTGCCACACAAAAGGAACGTTAAAATCTCTCTCAGGCTTTCTTTAATTCATGTTTTAGATATAATGTTAAATTGTGTTAATTAGTGTTCATATAGACTCAGGAATTAATATATGTAAACTTCTTAAAATGACAATTAAGAAAGAAACAAAGATCAACATCAGAATTAGAACACTTCACTTAAGATTTGTAAAGAGCCACCCCTTACCTGAGATAAGGCTCTGCCTCCCACCTCACTGCATGTTAGAATGGCTCCAAAATAAGTCAGACTGCAGCTTCTTTAATGATATATTCAAAAGTTTGGTTTTTGTTGTAAAATTACTGTAATCTCAAACAGAGGATATAATGTATAGCTCAGCCAAAATTTAAGATAGCTATTATACAAGCCAAATATTTTTTTTACTCTTGTTAAATTCATTTGTAAAACTCTTACCTGTTAATTTTTTGCAGAAGTAGCTACTTCAAGCACACACAACCTAGGTAACTTGTGATAATAAGCCATCACCTATAGAACAGATAGTAGTAACTTCCAGTACTAATACAGACTCCAGTTAAATAAAAGGGTAAATGACTGTAAAGTTATAGACATTGAAGTTAAAGCCCAGTACTCTTACATTATGACTGGTGAGACTGGCTTGCTGGATGGTTAAGATCAAACCTAGAGATTGAAATTAAATACAGAGGGCAAGAAAGAAAAAAAAAACAGTATCTTGCCCTCAAAATCAGCCTGTACCCAGGGAACAAGAGGACTTCTCTAAGGAGCTTTGCAACTCTGGGTGGATCACACAAAGTCCTGATCAAGGAGATTAATGAGGTCACTAGATGATGAAAAGTCAGCCATTGCACCTGCTGCAGAGGAGGGTCATGGAAAAGGGAGAAACTCCTGATGCTTCCAAGAGAAGCCACCTCATCGAGGAGACCTGCCTAACCAATGGCACTAACGGAGCTAAGAAGCTGCTCTTAAGTTCTCTACAAGTGACCCCTGTGGAACTCAGCTGACTCTATAACAAGACAGGAACAGGTCAATTTGACCAGCTTGATCTTGGACACCCAGCAAAACAGTTAAAACCAAAATATAGCCATTGTTGGGCATTTAAATGAAATAATAGTTGAATGTAACTTAAGATGTACACTTGTGTTAACCCACTAGAATAAAGACTGGAAGCTACAAATAAAAGAGTCTTGGGCAAATGTGATAACTATCAAGAGAAACTTCCAGAGTCAGAAATTTTTAGTCAGTTTACACAGGTAAGCTTAATTCTATTTGTTGCTAGTATGATTATCTAGCCCTAAGTAACAGAAGTATAGAGATCTCTACTAAACACAGATTATACCAATAAAGGGATATTTTACAAAAATCAGATGACATTAAGTAGCTTAACTATATTTTCTGGGGACATCAATGACATTCAGCATTAATGTTGTGTTTACATTCCTGATAACCTGGACAATGTTAAAGTTCCCAAATTTGTACTCTTCAGCCTTTGTTAGGCCTTGTTATGGGAACAATTTCTCAGTTCTTCCACCTCCTGGTGACAGATTGACTTCTGTCAGCTTCATGATATTCATTGGCATGTTCCAGATGCTGCAACATTTACTTTGTACTATCTCATTTCAGTACTCATGTCTTTTTGTTCTTCTATCATACAAGCACCCAACCCCAGATGACTTTACAACCTGCTCTTCCCAACCAGACTTCTACCTTGGATCTGAATAAGCCCTTCCCCAGTATCACAGCCATGCTTGGGGTCTTTCCACAAGGTTGCAGTCATGCAAAGGCCCTTCCACAGAGTCACATTCATACAGACTGCATTCCCATGGGTCACATTCAAGCTTATGGCCTTCCCCAGGGGCACAGTCATGTATAGGCCTGTCCATGTGGTCACAGTCATGCATAGTTTTCTCCTCACACTCACACTCATTCCTAGGGATGTTTTGAAGGGTCACAGTGATGAAAAGGCCATGCCCCATGGTTACAATCATGCATCGGCCTTTCCTCAGGGTCACAGTCATGTGTAGGTCCTTCCCCAGTGTCACAGTCATGAATAGGCCTTTTCCAATGGTTGCAGTCATTCATAGGGCCCTTCTGAAGTCACAGTCATGGATAGGTCCTTACTCAGGGTCACAGTCTTACATAGGGCTCTTCCCCATGGTCACAGTCATGCATAGGCCCTTCCTCATTGTCACAGTCATGCATAGGGTTTTTCTGAAGAGGAAAGTTATGCATAGAAACCTTTCTGTGGTACAGTCATGAATAGGGCCCTTCCCCATGGTCACAGTCATACATACAGCCTTTTCCAGGGTCAAAGTACTGCTTAGGGAATTCCAAAGGGTCACAGTAATGCATAGACACTGACCCAGTCAGGGTCAGTTCAGGCATTAGGCACTTCCCTGTGTCATGTTAATGCATAGGCCCCTGACCAAGGGTAATAGTAATGTATTGGGATCTTCTCCAGGATCACAGTTGCATAGGACATTCCACATGGTCACACTCATGCATAGGATTTGCCTCAGGTTTATACACATTCATAGGAATGTTGGATCTCATTGGAACTAGATTTTCCCCAGATATCTGTGAAAATCAGGGCCTTCACCAGGGTATCTGAGAGGCTAAGAGCATTCAACAAGGTCTCATAATTTCTACAAATCTTTCCCAATTTTTAGTGGGTCTTTGGACCTTTCCTAGGGTCTCCTTCTGGCTCAAGATCTATTTTCACGGTTTCATTAGAATTCAGGGTCTTTCCAGAGTTTCAGTGAGGCTCAGAGACTTTCCCAAGTGCAGGTCTTATAATATTTGTGGTTTTCAAATTTATATCAGGACTGTCCTAGTGTCTCACTGGGCTCAGTGCTATATCCACAGTTTCAGTGAGGCCTAGAGGTTCTCAATGGGGCTCAAATACAAGTCTAGAGTATCAGTGGAGGTTCAAAGAATTCCCCAGATTATCACTGAGGATCAGGGGCTACATAATTTTCTCATTGGACTGAGGGCCCTTGAGTCTCAGGGCTTTCCAGAGTTGCCTTGGGGCACTGGTGCCTTCCCAAGGTCCAACTGGGTACAGAGCATTTTCTAGAGTTTCAGCGGGACTAAAACTGTTTCAGATATTCTCAGTGGTGCTCAGGGAAATGTCTACAATCTCAGTGGGGAGCAGGGAACTCCACAAGGATCCACAGGAATGAGATTTTGCCCAAGTCTCCCTGAGTTGCATAGCCTTGCCTAGATCATCTGTAGAGCTTAGGGTCTTCCCAGGGTGTTACTGTGGCTCAGAGCCTTCCCTAGGTTTTCAGAGGGATCTGAGGCTTCCCAAGGGTGAAAGTGGTGGTCAGGGTTTTTGCCAGAACTGTACTGATCCCATTGACTTCCCCAGACCCTCAGTGGGGCTCATATGGAGTTCAGGACATTCCCCAGTTACTCCATGCAGATTCATTCTTTCCCCAGTCTCAGTGGAAATCAAGACCTTAACCAGAGATTCAATAGAGCTCAAGACCTTCTCTGGGGGGTCTCAGTGAGGCTCAGGGTGTTTCCCACCATCTCACTGGAACTCAATATCTTTCCCAGAGTATCACTTAGGCTCACTGACTTACTAATGCTCTCTGTGTGTCTCATGAACTTTGCAGGTTTATAACATGTATCAGGACATTCACTAGCATCTTACTGGGGCTCATTGGCATATCCAGAGTATTGGTGGAACATATATCCTTTCACACATTCTCTGAGGGGCTCAAGAACTTGTCCAGAGTCTCAATAGAGCTTAAGAACTTCCCCAACAAAATGGATCCAGGGCCTTCCTCAGAGTCTTAGTGAAACTCAGGGCCTTCCCCAGGGTCTCATTGATCCTCAGAATATCTGAGGTACTTAATGGGGCTGAGGGTCATCCTCAAGTTCTCAGTGGGACTCAGATCATTACTCAGCATTTCAATGAGGTTCAAGAGCTTGCCAAGTGTTTTAGTAGAGCTCATTTAATTTGCCAGAATTTTATTGTGTTCACAGTCTTTCCCAGGGTCCCAGTGGAACTCAGATTCTTTCAGAATTCTCAGAGGGAGTTGCAAAATACAGAGTTTCTCAGGGACATCACAGTATTCCCCAAGAATCCAGGGGGATCAGAAATTTTAGCAAAATTTCAGTGAATCCCAGGTTTTGCCAAGGTTCTCAGTGGGGCTCAGTGCCTTACCTCAGAGTGGTAGTGTTGCTCAGGGACTTTGACAGGGTCTCAGAAGGACTAGAGCTTTCCCCAGGGTCAAAGTAGTTTTCAGAGCCTTCTACAAGGTCTCAGTGAAGCTCAGTCTACAATACAATCTCAGTGGGCTATCTCTGTGGGCATCCTGGATTTTGTGGGTGTCTCACAGTCCTTTCCTAGAGTTTCAGTCAGACTTGGCTCCATCCCCACAATGCCACTGCATTCAGGGCCTTCCCAAGGTCTCAGTGGCTCACAACTTTCTCCAGGGTATCAGTGGGCTTACAGTCTTCCCCACAGTCTCAGTGGAACTCAGGGTTGTCCACAGATTCTCAGTGGGACTCATATTTTTACTAGAGTCTCTGTGGTGATTAAGGTTCTTTGTAAATTCTCAGTTCAAGCTTAGGGCCTTGTACCAGGTCAGTGGTACTCAGAACCATCCCAAGATTCTACATGTAGAACTGAACTTTCTCCAGGGTCTCAGTCTGGATCAGGACCTTCTCTGATGGCTTAAAAAGACTCAGGGCAATCCAATGTGTTGTCAGGTCTACGGTCCTTCTCCAAAATTTCAGTAGAACATTGAGGTGTCCATGGGTTCATGGGAGATTTAGATTCTTCACCAGTATTTCTTTGAGGCTTCAAGGGGCCCTTTTACAGTATTGTATTGTGTCTCAGGGCACATCCTGCACATAAAGGGGCTCATGACTTTTCCAAGGGCTTCAGTGGGATGCAGTGCCTTCCACAAGGTAGCAGAACTTCAAAGGACCTTCTCCAGTACTTCAAAGGATCCTTCTCCAGGGATCTTTATAGTACTTCAGTGGAATTCAAGTAGTTTCCCAAAGTTTGTGTGATCTAAAGGTCTTCTAAAGTATCTCAGTAGAGTTCAGGGTCCTCACTGGAGTCTGAATAAAATTCAGGTTTTTCCTATTACATCACTGGATTTCTGGCTTTTTCCAGGTCTCTATTGAGGCTCATTGACTTTCATAGTGATTCAGTGGATTGCAGAGCCTCGTCCAGGACTTGTCAGTGGGCTTTCTGGACTTTTACAGTCTCACAGTCATGTTCAGGGTGTTTTGCATATTCTAAGTCATCTCATTTTCTTCACCAGTCACTGGATGAACTTCTTGAATAATCCCAGCCTCTCAATGTGGTTCAGAAGGGTTCCTAGGTTCTCAATGGACCACATATTTTGGCCAGTATTTCAGATGGACTGCTGGTCTTTACCAGAGTCTGTTATTCTAAGGGCCTTTGCAATGTCTCAGTCATGCTCAGTGCTCTTCTCAGAGTCTCACTGGGGCTCAGATTCCTCCCAAAGTGCACACATGGTTGATTTCTTTGCTAGGGTCTCAGTGAATCTCAGAGCATTTCCCAGGGTGTCAATGAAGCTCAGTGCCATTCCCAATGTCAGAGTTGTGCTTATGGCCTTCTTCAGCATCTAAGTAACACTCAGAGCTTTGTTCTGGGTACCAGAGGTGTTCAGGCCCTTTCCCCATGTCAGTGGGGACTCAGGCCCTACCCTAGCACCTAGAAGAACTCAGGACATTTTCATAGTTTCATTAGCTCTCTGAATTCTCTCAAGAATTTTGGTTTTACTTAGAAATTTTCACATGAACTTTTGGGGGTTCGGATAATTCCCCATTGTGTTTTGAAGAGTCTAAGGCCTTCAAAGGATCTTAGAGGGGTTCAATGTTTCACTGTTTTCTCAGTGGTGTTCAACATCTTCTACAGGGTCTTTATGAGGCTGAGAAACTACCACAGGTTCACAGTTGTATGTAGAAATTTCCAGGAGACCTAGTGGTCTCATAGCCTTGCCAGGCTTTAAGCCAAGCTAGGACCATTCCCAAGGTTACAGTAGAACTTAGGTCCTTCCCCAGGGGTCAGTAGGGCTCCATCATCTTGCTTATGGGTTCAGTATAACACAGGACTTTTTTCAACATGTCAATAAGGGTCAGTGCTATTCCCACTCTAGGTGAGTCGCAGTGGTATTTCTAGCATCTCAGTGAGGGTCCAAATCTTCCCAAAGAAAACACTGGGTTTCTTAGTCTTCATGGGGTTCTCAGAAAATCACAGGGTCTTTCCCAGGTTTCCCATGGAGTTCAGAGTCACACTCATGATCACAGTGGTGCTCAGGATCTTCCACAGGTCTGATTGTTGGCCGGGACCTTCCTAGGACCATAGTGTTCCTCAGGGCTTTCCCAAGTTTCTTAGTGAGGCTCATGACTATCCCAGTATTTCAGTGGACATCAGGGTGTGAGATACATTGAGGTTCCTCAAGAAATCAAACATGTGCTTTGAAGTGAGTGGGCAAGGGAAGCTTTACTTCTGCCAGAAAGTCATTCTATAAAACCTGGCTAGGAAACACACTTGAGCATGCAGTCTACCTCCTTTATTCCTATTGTGGCACTACCCCTGACCTGACTGGAGGACTTCAGGGTTATAATCTATATAAATGGTTAATTTTAACTTGGGGCAAAAAATGGGGAAGGGTATAAATAAAATGACTCAATTTTCTCTTACATCACAATTAAGGTTAAATACTACATTTTGAAAATAGAACACCAGAATTTCCATTTCTCACAAATCCCCATTTTAGCTTTTAAACATTTAATTTCATTTTTATTTTTCTCAAGTACCCATCAGTGGTGTCATCCTTTCAAGATATATTCACTTTCAAATGTAGAAATCATCCACCATAATGAGTTCTCCCCCCATTAGCCATCCCTGTAGTCATTCCAGTCATTACTAGCACTTGTTCTGGTCCTATCCAGCCAAGTTGAACCTTGAGTGTTTTCAAGGTCTTCATTAAAATCAAATCTATAGGCTGGAAGTGATGAATGGCAACCTCTTGAAGTGGAGCCTGAGCAACAATTCATTTGATCATGATGAAAAAGAAAAGCACAGATTATCTCTAATTGAATCAGAACAAACTTTTGTATCAGGCAGCAAATCTCTTCCTGTAGAACTTCTGAGTTTTAATTACTTTTGGGAGCACAGAGCCTAATGTACCCCTCTAGTTACGTGAAAAGAACCATTGTGTTTTATTTTCAATGTACATGTGTGCCTGTACTTTGGTTCCATTCTCCTGTCAGGTGTTTAAGAACAAGTTGGAAAAACTGACTTGTTCCTATGTACTGTTAGAGTCAGCTGAGATTTGTCATGGATCATTCATGGGAACATGTGAGAGGCTTTTGGCTCCTTTAGCTATTCTTCTAGCAGTTGTCCCCATCTGCCAGGATGGACCAGGGTCTTGCAGACCATATTTGACTTCCCTTGGAAGCATTAGAGATATTTCCTTCTCCTCTTTGCAGACTGTGCACTGGTTGCCTGCTCTCTAGGTTCCCCTTGAAGCCCCTGATTGGGAGGCCATGAGACCCAGAATTGCAAAGCCCTTAGAGAAGTCCCAGTGTTCCTGGGTCCTAGCTGACCTAAGAGGGCAAGGGTCAAATATTGGTCACTTTTCCTTGGCACTTTCACTTCCTTGCCTTTGGTTTCCAAGTTTTGGGTTTAAACATCCAGCAACTCAGGTTCATCAGTAAATTTAATATATAATCTTATACTTACTCCTTCCATTGAATTGGGGTTTTATATTAGTACTGGAAGTCAATCTTATATCCTATTCTGTGCTACATGTGATGGCTGATTATCTCAAATTAACTCAGGTTGCTCTGTTACAAGGAGTACTTCTTCAACACACTAACAACCAAAAATTATAAAGTTCTATGTGTAAAAAACAAAATGAAATTTAACAGATCAACAATACACTCAGTTTGCATAATAGCTTTAAAGCAAGCAACATTATATCTATATTACACTGGTATATCTTGGTGTTTATTTTGCCTATTCAGAACACATGAATTGATCAACTCAATCATATATGGGACCCTTTACAAATTTTAATTTCTTTCAAAACTCTCTTATAACCTGACATACCTTTTATAATTTACCCAAATCTTTACTTAGTTTTGTATGATATTCCTTGATAATTTTGGATCATAGTAATTTCTTTTGTGCAGGTGATCCAACCCAGGGGCAATAAACTACTGAGCCACATCCCCAGCCATTTTTTGTCTTTTATTTAGGAACAGGGTCTCACTGAGTACCTTAGGGCCTCACTAAGTTGCTGAGGCTGGTTTTGAATCTCACAATCTTCCTGCCTGAGCCTCCCATGCTGCTGGGATTACAGATATATGCCACAAGGCCTTGTGGGATTACAGTAATATTTTTGACAAAAATATCTCTATTAAATGTAATTTAAAATGGGTGGAACTCTAACTTTCTTTGTAGTCAGTCTAACACAGGGTGAGAGGCTGAGCCTTATCTCAATAAGGCAGGGCTCTTGACAAATAACACAATACAACATTTCATCTGAAAAATAATCAATAAACTGAGAGGTCCTAACTTACCTTGTGTAGAAAAAGAGGCCAAATGCTTCCCTATTTCACCATGTCAGCTTTTAAAGGAATCAGACTCTCATTATTTTTTCAGATACATTTAAATTTCCACTCTAATGTACAAATTCACACAAAAGTTCATGCTTATCTTATTGAAAAACAGGTTAGCAGAACATGAAATGACTTAAATAAATCTCCAATTAAATGTGCTTTTTCATACAAATCTGAAGGCCATTACCACTACAGACAACTTTGGTTTGGAGAACACCAACTTGGTAAAGTGCTCTCCTAAAAGGATTCAGTTCATGTTTTAAAGAGTCATCCAGGAAATAATGGGTCCCCATTAATGCCTCTCGCTTGAGGGGGATATGTCTATACTTTCTGTGACAAGTTATTTCTTGATTGAGCAAAATCTTGGTTCAGGTAACTTGATCAGGGGCTAGGGTTGCAACTCAGTGGTCTAGACCTCCATGGCATGTGTTAGGCACTGGGTTCAATTCTCAGCACCACATATAAATAAATAAATAATATTTTAAAAAGATAACTTGATCCTTTACTCAAGATTCCTTTGGCCCAAATGACCTTATTAACTCCTAGGACACCCCCAGCAGAGCAGGCTTTGTTTTTTTTTTTTTTTTTTTTTTTTTCTGGGAGACAATTTCCAATGAAGTTTTTACTCTTTGGATGAGAATGTCATCTCTACATTTAATTTACATAACAAAGTTTGTCACAGAAGAGAGATGGAGGGTTAGACAATATGGCAAACAAAAAATAAAATAGGAAACTTAATGTTTCCCCCAGCTTGTAATGTAATAGTGCTGGTACCCATTGCCATGTTCTTCATAACTGGCAGTTTTCACAACTTGGATAAGATAGGACAGTTAATATTCTGGCACTCAGGTAATGGGTCCCATTAAGGTTTTATTTTTTAATGTAAAGGCTAACCACATGATGTTAAACACTCCATACAACACCTTTGTCCCAGAAGGATGGAGGGGGCAGATGGAAGTGGGGATGAACCCATATGAAGGTTACTCAAAATTCCAATGAAGGACTAACAGGACATAGTCAATTAGAAAAGCATGGGTGAAGCAATGACATTGGTACCCTCCCGATGCCTGTACAACACAGATATCAACCTTAACCCCAAAGCTTTTGGATGTCTGTTGAACACAGATTCTGATCAATGTGTTCATCCAGAAACCATAAAACCTCTGTTAGGTTGTCCCTTGCATTAGAAGAGTTCCTTCTTCCCTCACTCACACAAGTCTTACTACTTTTTTAATAAGATGCAATACTTCATTCTTTTACAGTACTTTAATTTAAAAATTGTGAAACTTTTCGGTATGCATATAAACTTATAACTGTTACAATTTTAACCTATGTAATCTTGTTCTTAGTTAGGACCCAGAAATGCACAATTGTAACTCCTTTTTTAAAATAAACTGATTTAAAACACACATTTAGTAGACCCAAATATATGTTACTGTGAACAGTGGTGACTTGAACCATGGCTTCTGATTGTCTCATTACTGTCTCTGTCCTGGGAACTTCCTGTGCAGAAGTGCAGGACAATATGGCCCAGTTGCTATGGTGACAATCAGTAAAACAAGGCTCTGTGCAAAGGAACCAAGGATCATCAGTTGGGACCTTGAACTCAGGCACCAAGTCCTGGGGATAGAGAATTCTGAGCATAACAAGATAACCTCAATGTCTCCCAAGTTTCACTGTGATCTTCAGGTCTGTCTGCTTTGCTGAAACTTTCTCACAAATAACTTTTTGATGACAAAACCTATATAATAAACATGCTGACCTTGCTCTGAGTCATTCATCTTCCATCAGAAAGTAAGTCCCCCCCTGGCTCCAGATTTTTTGCTCTATGTGTGTCTTTTATCTTTTCTCCATCCCACATCACTCCTCACTAGTTTCTGAATTAACTGCCAAACCACACACAGCATTTTACCTTATGTAATTCAAGAAGCCAGGAGTACTTGAATTTATATTTAGTTAATGTGTTAGTATTTTAACACTGCAAATAATCAGATGTCTCCTCTAACAAACACATTTATGAAGATTAATTGAACTATGTAAAAACTAATTTACCAATTTGTAAATTAGGATACTCCTGGAAAACAAGGTATGAAACAAGTCTAATTAACTTTAAGTCAGTTATTACTGCCAAAGAAAAATCCTTGGAAGCAATGGCCATTGCACTTTAAACATTTTATAGGATTGAACACTCTGGCCAGCCACCTGGAAAACTGAGTGGTTTAGTAGAATCAAAATACCTTTGTTCTTACTAATTTAGAATAACCCTTTTTGTTAAAGTTTTATTTAATCATGTGAATTGAAATGCATTTGTATTCAATCATGACATGTCTAAGTACTTATCAATCTATCAGTCAATTTTGATGATATGCACATAATACAGACAAGCATGTACGTAGACAGAGCATACAACACATGGGTTAAAATAAAGCCTGTTGCATATTTTTACAGGATGACCATGACATGAAAGGGCCTGTGTAGTTGGGAAAATTAGGAATAGAGTGTGCCAGCCATGGTGGACACCAAAAATAAAGGTGCAGGTGGCCATGTGTCCTCCACAGGGCCAGAATTACTCCCACCACCAACACTGATTGTTTTTTTCCCTCCTCTTCAAAGGAAAAGAAGATTTACACATACGAGATCTTACATTGTTCTTCCCCATTCCTAGGCCTAGAATTTTGATTCCCCATTTCTGGAATTAAGCTTCCCCGGTCCTGAATCCCTCCTCATTGAGGTTTCTTGCACACCTGGGACCCCTGTGTGCTCAGTCCTCCTTACTGGGGATTTCTTACACACACCCCTCTTGCTTTCCTGGGTGTTGGCCTGTGTTTCTGAATAGAGGATTGATGGTGCCACTCTTTTGGGATGTTTGTTGAACTCTTGTCTCAGTCACACTCACACCACATCTGGGATGTCCCAACCACCACGGTGGTACTTATTTCTAATGCTGGACAATAGAGAGTTTCCCTCCCTGGGTCTGTGCATGGCGTCACCTGACTGCCACGGTACTTGCTTGGCCCTCTCTCTGTGGTGCCAATCCACTTTCTATTTTGGGTCCACTGTTAACCTCAATGATCACAGATTTCTCCCATGCTCTGCAGCCAAGCAACAAGGCAGTAGAAAGTTTCTGCTCTAACGTGGAGCATCCTAACAACCCTGAGTTAGTTTATGGAACCCTGGAGCTGGTGCAGAAATTGTTAGCAATACCAAAAAAAAAAAAAAAAAAAAAAATCAAACCTGTACTAGGAGCTGGGAGTTGAAGGAAAACTTCCCTTCTGCCAGAAGGGCATGCTACAGAATCTGGCTAGCAAGTATGCTTCGGTGAGCACTCAGAATGATTTAACTTTAATGCATGCTTCCTCCTGCTCTGATAAGAAGATTGGTTGTAAAATCTGCTACATTAGCTAATTTTAAAATCATGGCAGGCAAATTCAAATGTTATCATAAAAAGGGGTATAACTGGATTTTTTTTTTTTTTGAGTGAATTCAATTGAATTTTTTTTTTTTTTCTGGTTCTGGGGACCACATATCTACTGACAGCATCTTCTGTGCTTTTTTTTGTTTTATTTTGAAGCAGGATCTCATGAAGTCACAGAGTGTCTTGCACATTGCTGAAGCTAGTTTTTCACTCACAATCCTCCTTTCTCAGTTTCCTGAGCAGCTGTGAGTATAGGAGTGTGCCATTTCACCTGGCTACAATTGGGGCTCACATCCCTAATAAGGCCAAATGATATATTCTTAAAATGGACCATCACACTTTCTATTTATCACATCCAGAGTCTTATTATTGACGAGTATTGAACAAGGACCTTCAGAGTGAGGCTCAAACACCTTCCACAGAATCTACATTGTCTCGCTGTCTTCCCAGGCACTCATTGGAGCTGAGAGTATTTACAAGGGCTCACATGTGCTCAGGGCATCTCCCAGAGTCTTAGTGAAACTCAGGGCATTCAGTAGAGTCTCAAAGGGGCTCAGTGATTTGCCTAGTGTGTCAGTGAGACTTAGGACCATTCCCATTGTCACACAGGTGCTCAGGGTCTTCTGCACAGAGCTAATGGAACTCAGGATATTCCAGGTTTCTTAGTGTAGCTCAGGGTTTTCCCTAGTATTTCATTCTGGCTCACCACTTTCTCTAATAAATCATAGGGGTTGGGCCATACCCTAGGTTTTTTATGAAGATCATAACTGTTCCCTTAGTATTACAGGTCCTTCCACAGAATGTCAATGAGTCTTGGAGTGTGCACAGTTGTATGGGGTTAAGATATTTCCCACGTGTTTATTTGAAGCTAACGTCTTTGCGATCTTCTCAGTGGGGTTCAGGACCTCTGCCAGGGTATAATATAGATGCAGACCTTCTCCAGAGTTGCGTTTTTTCTCAGGGATTTTCCAGGTCATCAATGGAACTCATGACTTTTCCAAGTCTTGTGGGCTCAGTGCCTTCCACTAAATATCATTAGGTCTCAAGATTTTTCCTCATATTTTAGTGTGACTCAGGGCTGTCCATAGTACTTTGTTAGGGATTGGATACCTTCCCAGTGTTTTTGGTATCTAAGGCTTTTAAAAGTATCTCAGGGAGGTCAGGGACTTCACTGGGATCTGAATGAGATTCAGGAATTTCCCACTATAAAATTGTGTCTTGGTGCTTTTCAATGGGACACATGTCATTTCCTAGTCAAAAATGGGGATCCAGGCCTTTCCCAGAGTTTCACTGGGTTTCACAGCCTTCTCCAGTCTCACAGTCAGAGTTTGTTCTTCCAGAGGCATAGTGGTCTGCTTACATCCCCAGGCACTCAGTGGGACATGGAGATATTGCTAAGGTCTGTATGATTGAGGACATTCCCTAAATTCTCAGTGGGACACAATCTTTCAAAAGGTTCTCAGCAGGATGCACAGACTTGCCTCCATGTCAGCTATTCTCATGGCCTTTTGCAGTGTCTTTGTGGTGCTAACTGTATTCCCAGAGCTTCCATGTAGCTCAGAAACTTCCCAAGGACACACTGGGTTCAGGGACATCACCAGGGTCCCAGTAAATTTGAGGACCTTATCCAGGTTCCTAGAACCACTAACAGCAATTCTCAGGTCACAGTGGGGATCAGGACATTCCCTGGGGTCTCATTGAGGTTCATTTCCTTCTCCATCCCTTCAAAGGAACTTGGGCCATCCTCAGCATCTCACTGTGTCTCAGGGCCTCTTACAAAGTCTCAGGGAAGCTCTGTGCCATTCCCAATGCCTGAGTGAGGCTCAGTGCTCTTCTCAGACTCTCAGTGAGGCTCTGAATGTCCCCCAACACACAGCCCACTGAAGTCAGGGCCTTCATGAGGGTCTCAGTGAATTGTAGGTCCTTACACAGGTTCTCAGTGGAGCTCAGCTCCAATCCCAGAGTCACAGTGGTGCTCTTGCTCTTCCCCAGATTCTTAGTGCAGTTCAGTCCTACACCAGGATTTCAATAGGGCTGAATGCCTTCCTCAAACCCTCTGTGACCTCATGACCTTTCCTAGAATTTCAGTCATTTGGAATTGTCCACAGAAGTTTATTGGGGCTCAGACACTCTCAGTGTTTCTGTTACACTTAAGGCCTTCAGTAGAATCTAAGTGGTGTTCATGGTTTCCAATAGAGTCCAAGTGGTGTTCAGGGCCTTGTGCAGAGTCTTAGTGAAGCTGAGGGTCTTCCCCAGAGTCACCATGATACGCAGAGTCTTTCCAAGAGTCTTATTATTGTCATTGCCATCCCAAAAATCATGAAGATTCCATACATTTTCAATGTCACAGTGGTATGCAGGATCTTCCTGGGGTCTCATTGGGGGTCATTGCCTTGCCCAGGGACTTAGTAGTACACATTGTCATTCCCAGAATTTCAGTGATGTTTGGAGCAGTCCACATAATTTTTGTGGGTATCAGATCTTTCTGAACTGTTTCTGAGAAACTAGAACTTAACTAGTGTCTCAGTGTGGTTCAGCCCATTCACTGTGCTCTTAATGAGGTTCATAGTCCTTCCCAGTGTCATTGGGTTTCAAGGCTCTTGCAGGTCATGACATTGTTTAAAACTTTTCCAAGTTTTTATGTGGCACTCTGGTCCTTCCCAAGGTTATCATAAAGCTAAGGTTTTCCTCAGGGTCACAGTCCTGTGTAGGCCCTTCCTCAGAATCTTGTGTTCTCCTTGTCTCCCCCAGAAACATGGTTTTCCTGGGATTCAGTGGGGTAAAGTATTTCCCCTGATATTCCCCAGGATCTTAATTGGTCTTATGGACTTTCTCAAGTTCTCAGTGGGACTCAGTGGTATTACCATTGTTGAAATGAGGCTCAGAAAATTTCTAAGACTCACTAATTTCAGATGTTGCTAGGGTCTCAGTGGCTCCCAGGGCCTTGCCCAGGTTCTCAGTGGAGGTCATTGCTTTCCCAGGATCACAGTGGTCTCAGGTTCTTCTTCAGAGTCTTATTGAGGCTCAGAGCCTTCCCCAGTGTCACGTTGGTGTCCAGGGTCCTCCCAAGAGTCTTATTGGAGCTCACATCTACTCCAGTATTTGCATGACCTCAGAGTACTCCACAAGATACTAATTGGATTTAGATGATTCCCCAGTTTTCTGGGAGGCCTTCTCTAGTGTCTTAGTGAGTTTCTGGACCTTCATTGTGTTCTGGATGGCTCTCAGGACTTTCAGCATGTCAGCATTCTCAGGATTTTCAAGGTCTTAAGTGAGCCTCATGCCCTCCCAAGTGTTTCAGTGTGACTGAGGGCCTTCCTTAGCATTCAAATGGAGTCTGTCCTTCTTCAGTGTCCCAGTGGTGCTCATGGCCTTCCCTAGAGTCTTACTGGTCTCCTTTTCTTCCCCAGGCAGTCAGTGGGGCTCTTGGACATTCTCAGTGTGGTTCAGGATATTCATGATGTTCTCAATGGGGCAATGACCTTACCCAGGATCTCAGTGGGACTCAGTGGCCATTTTTCTCTGCACCTTTTGTAGTGTCTCAGTTTTGTTCAGTGCTATTCCCATAGACTCAGTGGGGCTCAGTGCCATTCCCAGGCAAAGAGTGCTATTCAAAGTCTTCCCCACACTCATATTGAACTCCAGGCCTTCCTTCTACAGATCAGAGTGCTACTCAGGGCCTTCCCCAGTGTGTTGATGGTGCTCAGGTGATCTCAAACTCCTTAGTGGACCTTTGGATCTCAGTCTGCCTCAGTATCATTCCCAAGATTACAGGGCTTTAGGGCATTCCCTAGAGAGGGTTTCTTTTTGAATCCTAACTCTTGGGGTGGTCAGAAGTGACTGAATGTGGACAAGACATCAGGCAGCCCCTTTGTGCCAAAAAGCAACCAATCACACATCGACAGACAAACCCTAATGGCATCTTGCAACTGCCTGTCACTAACCAGGATTCTCAGCCAATCCCAGAAGGACATAGTTCCCAGCAGGGTCTCTGGCCAACCACAGGAAAAATATCCACCCCCTCTCTACCTGAGCCTACCCCCCACCTACCCCAGGGTACAAAAACTCTGCTCTGTAAGAACCCCAGCTCAACTTCCTGGCCCTTTACCTTGGTGGACCAGTGACTCTCACCTGAGAGCTGATCGCCAAAAAGCTTTATTGAGATGCTTGTGGTCTGATATCGTTTTGTCCAGCATCCCATCTTACATTTGGGAGAGGGTCCTCTGGTCCAATTTCCTTCAAATGAGCCAGGAAATTCCTGCACTACTTCCTTTCTCTTCACCTGGGTTGACAAAAGTTCACCTGGGTAAGTTCCTTCATTTGCCTCTGCCTTTTTGATGCACATTCCAAAAAGGGGATCTGCCCATAAGTCGTGAGCTCACACCAGACCCCCACCCATTCCATTTGGGCCCCAGTAGATTGTGGAGATGTTCCAGTCTCTTGTAACCCTCCCCCCACCATTCATTTAGAGCTAAGGAGACATCCTAGCCTCTGGCCCGCCTACATCCATTTCACAGGTGAGCACATTCAGAATTTGGGACACCTCTTTCTGTTCCTATTCACCCTCTAGTTAATACTGAAAGGTCATGGGAAACTTCAAGTCTTCCTTAGACCCCAAAACTCCTTTGGGCTGTCTATATTTTAATTTTGCCAAATTAGGACTCATTCAAGACTTATACCATAAGCAGCTGGTCTTTTACTCAACTGAGACTTGGCCTCAGTATGTCTTGGACAATGGCCCAAAATGGCCAGCAGAGGGAATTTTGACTTTCAAATCTTCACTAATTTGGGACAATTACTGTTATAGGACAGAGAAATGGTCAGAATTGCCTTACATTCAAGCTTTTTGAGACTTACATGTTCACTTCTCCCTTTGTTCTACCTGCTCCACTGCCTAAGTTTTCCTCACTAGAGATGGTCCCAAGCCTCTCCCCCACTTCTCCTGCATCTTCTTCCTTCTTTTCAGATCCACTGGAACTGCTTTCAGCCCCCCAATGTGGTCAGCCTCTCCCTCCTACTCAGGCCACATTTCCTCCTCTTCTTCTCCCCCTGTTCCTCCTCCACCTACCATGGCACTCTCATGCCCGCTTGCTTCTACTCCTCCTTCTTCTTACTGGAAGGTCCCTCCTCCTCTCTTCCCTCTTCTCCTCTTACAGGTCCCTCCTCCCCTTATTTCACTTTCCCTCATACAGCTACAACTCCACTCATTTCTTCTCCTCAGCAAGTTCTTCCACCTCTTCCCCATCTCTCTCTTCTCCTGTTAGTACTCACACCCCATCTCATCAAGTCTTCCAACCACCCAACAAAGCCCTCCTTTGTCCTCTCTGGGAAGTGGCTGGTGCAGAGGGCATTGTGTGTGTCCACGTCCCATTCTCACTCCAGGATCTTTCCCAGATCAAAAAGCACTTAAGATCTTTCTATTCTGACTCTTCTACTGACATTAAGGAATATAGATATCTTTCTTATGCTTATGATCTCACCTGGCATGATGTTTATGTCATTCTTCCTTCCACCTTCACCCCAGATGAATGGGGCTCTCATCCAGCAGGCAGCACAAGATCATGATGACCAAGTCCACATAACAGACATAACGCTACCCACAGGTGCAGCAGCAGTCTCAACAATGGATCAAATTGGAACTACCAGGCAGGCCAGCAGGGTCGCCACCATTGTGCTTGCATGGTCCAATATCTCATAGCAGGCATGCAGGCAGTCTCCAATAAGGTGGTAAACTTTCATAAACTGAGGGAAATTACCCAGGATCTGGATGAGAATCCAGCCTTTTCCTTAACTGTCTTACATAGGCCCTTTCCAAATACACTAAACTGGACCCTAAATCCCCCTCTGGGGCTACAGTGCTAGCAACCCACTTCATTTCTCAGTTGACCCCTGATGTTAGAAAACTGCTCAAACAAGCTGAGGAGGGCCCTCGGATCCCTCTCTGAGAACTGGTAAAAATGGCCTTAAAAGTATATAATGCCCAAGCGGAAGCAGCTGAACTGGCCAGGCAGGCTAGTTTAAAGAAAAAGATAACACTCCAGTTCCAATCTGTGGTAGCTGCCCTGTGGCCTGCAGCTCCAGATAAAGCTTCAAATGGGGACAAGCAATCCTTCCCACCAGGGGCTTGCTTCAGAAGTGGACATGGAGGTCACTGGGCTCATCAATGTCCAAACCCACAGCCCCATTCCAAGTCATGTCCCTCCTGAAAACAAGCAGGACACTGGAAAAGTGACTGCCCTATGGCATGTCGCTCCCCAGCGCCTCCACGTGGCGGTGTGACTGGTCAAGCATTCCCTTCTCTGGAGCTGTCAGGATTTGCAGAAGACTAAAGGAGCCTGGACTCAAGGATTCCATCACCCTCACTGAGCCCAGGGTCACTCTCCAGGGTCAGGTAAGTTCATTACATTCCTTGTGGCCCCGGGCTACCTACTCTGTCTTGCCTGCCCACTCTGGCCATTTGTTTCCTTCCCAGATTTTGGTTATGGGAATTGATGGGAAACCCTCCTTCCCAAACAGAACAGCTAACCTAGCCTGTGCCCTGCAGGGACATCCTTTTCCACACTCCTGATCAATCCCTCCTGTCCAGTTCCCCTCCTATGTAGAGATGTTCTTAACTCCTGGGAGCCACCCCACAACCTCTCCCCAGGGACACTACTATTACTCATCTTCTTCTACCTCTAGTTCTTACACTTTGTAACACCTTCACACCACTTACCCTACCACTGCCTCCAGATACGGTCAATCCCCAAGTCTGGGGACAGCTTCAAGCCAGTCATAATGTCCCACCACAAGCCAGTCCTTATCCAACTGAAATTTCAAACTAAATTTTCTTCAATTTCCTATATATCCCACACATAGGGAAGGACTTACCCCCATCATACACAAATTTCTTACTCAGGGACTCCTCATTCCTACAGATTCTCCCTGTAAAACCCCCATATTGCCAGTCCACAAAAAATCAGGCACCTACTGCTTAATCCAGGACCTCCACCTAATCAAGAGGCAGTTGTTCCCATTCTCCCAGGGGTTCCTCACCCCTACCCTCTTCTTTCCCACATTCCTCCATCTACCACTCATTTCACATTCCTGGATCTTAAAGATGCATTCTTCACAGCTCCCCTTCACCCTGACTCCTCCTACCTCTACCTTCACAAGGGAGGATCCTACATCCCTTAGGTCTCAACAAACAACATGGACAGGTTTACCCAAGGATTCAGGACAGCCCCAACCTCTTTGGGCAAGCCCTAGTTCAGGACTTGGCTTCAGGTGATGTAGGAGATAGTACACTCCTACAGTACGTGGATGAACTTCTCCCATCCCTCAAAGCTCTCAAACACACACTGCTCAGATCCTTAACTTCCTGGTGTCTCGGGGCTATTGTCTCCAGTCAAGGCCCAACTCACCACCAATTCAGTCACAAATTCAGGCATACTCCTTACTCCTACCTCTAAGAGACTCACAACACACAGAATTCAGGCCCTCAGTGACCTCCAGTCACCTAAAATGGCAGATTACATTCTCTCCTTCCTGGGTCTTCCCAGCTTCTTCAGGCACTGGGTCCCTACTTTTGCACTCCTCGCCAAATCCCTGTACCAGGCAGCAAAGGAGACCTCTCATGGGCCTCTTGCCTCCCCCAATATGATAGTTAATTCCTTTTACAAGCTCAGGGATACTCTTACATCCTCCCCTACTCTGTCTTTTCCTAACCCTAACCATCCTTGTCACCTCTTAATAATGAAATATAGGGTGTTGCCACAGCCTTCTTGCAAAACCAACTGCCTTCCAGATAGGACAACCTCCCAGAAAGCCCTCACTAGGACCCTCATTCTACCCAAAGGCAAACAGGTTAACATTTACACAGACTCCAAAGATGCCTTCTTGATTGCTCACTCACATTTAGCTATTTGGAAGGAGAGTGGGTTTATAACCACAAAGGGTTCACCAGGGGTCCATGCTTCCCTGATTTCCAAATATTTGGAGGCACTTCAACTGCTATCCCAACTTGCCATCATACACTACTAAGGACATCAAAATTCCTCAGATGTATATAAGTAACAAGAAGGCAGACTCCATACTGTGGGGGGGAATTTGGAAACAAAGTCCTCAACAGCCCCCATTCTTTTCATATCCACTATAATCAAACCTGAATATTCTCCTCAGGACCAGGAAGACCTAAGAACCCACAGGAGCCATCTTCAGAATGACAGCTGGATCTTTCTGGGGAACCAGCTTACCCTTCCTAAGCAGCAAGCTATCAACTTGCAGATGGACATCAAAACTCTCTTCATATTGACTCAGGCCTCTTCTGAACTTTTGCCAACTCCTCTTTTCCCTCTTTTATCACCCAGGATTGAGATCTACTCTGTAGCAGTTCCACTTCACTTGCTGGGGCTGCTCCACACTATCCCCACAAGGAGGCATCAAACCCAAATTCTCAACACACCAGATAGAGGCCAACAGCCAGGTGAAGACTGGCAGGTTGACTTCACCCACATGCCTAGACACAAAGTTCCTTTACTTAGTAACTTTGGCTGGTTCTTTTTCAGGCTGATAGAAGCCTTCTTCACCTCCAGGAAAACTGCAGACACCGTTGCCTCCATCCTCATCAGCAGATCATCCAGAGATTCAAACTTCTGCATCCATCCAGTCACACAACTGTAATGCCTTCACCTCTCAGTTTGTTCAACTAGTGTCCAAAGCCTCAATGTCATCTGGAAGCTCCACATCACCTACTGACCTCAGTCCTCAGGTAAGGTTGAAAGGGCTAACAGCACCCTCAAGGATCATTTGACTAAACTCACCATTGAAGTCAAACTCTCCTGGCCCAATCTCCTTCCATTGGCCCTTACCTGCATTCAGGCAGTCCCCAGAGTCCCCACAGGCCTTAGACCTTTTGACTTACTCTATGGGTGCCCTTTCCTAATCAACCAAAATGTCCCAGGTACCCCTTCCCCTTTGGCATCTTACTTACCCTATCTCACACTCTTGCACAAGGTTTTAAGGGAGCACACACACTTCTGTAGCCCTGGACCATTCACAGCCTCATTTCCAGCTGAACCCCCACCTGAATCAACCATCCTTCCACTGCAAATGGGTGAACTGATGTTGCTTTGGAAATTACATCCTCAGTCACTGCAACTAGTGAGGTTAGACTGCACCTCATATGGTTATACTTACCATCCCAACCGCAGCTAAACTTCTAGGCCGCTTCTCGTGGTACCATGTCTCCCACCTTAACAAAGCACCCATCTCAGATACCCTGTCCTGGGCCTCCACTATTCTGGGACTCACCAAACTCAAAATCTCTCACCAATCCACTATGACTCCTCCTACTCCTGAGTCTCTCTCAGGCAATGGCACTGTAACAAAGAAATTAGATTATAATATGCCTTCCACTTTCTCTCTGACCTCCACTTTAGTTTCTCAGCTGACACTATAGAGTGAAGCTAAATCCACCTGTTTACTCAGAATCCCATCCCTAGGTTGGGATGGGCCTTATTCTTACCAGAGGAAGTCAGGATATCTTGAGTCTCCTCAATAGCAGTCTCTGGGTTGGGTGCATGAGGACTTAGTTATGGAGTGATGCCACCCAGAAGCTAGAACAGCAACTCCAAGGAGTAGGAGAAGTCTCTGCTGCCTTCCTGGCATCATTACAAAGACAAATAACTCCTATTGCCCAAGTTTCCTCACAGAACCATCAGGCACTAGATCTCCCTGACTGCAGTCAAAGGAAGAACATGCCTTTTCCTAATGAAAGTTGTTAGTACATCAATGAAACTTGGCTGGTCGAGAAAAATGTCCAGGCTCCAGATATCTGAATGAAAGGCTGAAGCAACAACAGTCACATGGCCCCTGGTCAGGATGGCTACATTCTACTCTTGTTCCCTGGCTGACCACTGTCCTTACCCCCATGATAGTGATAAGACTCCTACTAATAATTGATTCCTGTCTTTTCAGGTATGTCTGGAGTTGCATGAGTGAGGTCCCCAGAGTAACACAACCAAATGCTCTTGCACCCATACAGCCACCTCCTTAGGGAACCCACATTCAAGATTTCTCCCCATGATGCCCCCTATTAAGCAAGAAGAAACCAGATGGACTCCAAAGAGACCAAAATGTTGGGGAAGGTGGAAGTGAGTAAATGGGGGCAGGGCATCAGGCAGACCATGCATGCCAAAATGCAACCAGATGCTGACACATAAACCCTAATGGCATCTCACACCCACCAGTCACTCAGCAGAATTGCTATCTAATCCAAGAAGGACATGGGTCCCAGAAGGGTCTCCAGATACCCCAGGGAAGACACATACACCCCTGAGCCTACACTTGCCTACCCCAGTGTGCAAAAATGCCACCCCATCAAAGACCTAGTGAGACTTCCCCACACTTTACCTTGGTGGATTACTGAATCTTCCCCTAGAATTGATCCCAATAAAGCTTTGCTGAGATGCCTGTGGTCTGATCTCTTTGTGGCCAACATCCGATTTTACACTAACATTCTTTGGAACATCATTGGGTCACAGGGTCTTCCCCCAAATTTCAGTGGCACTGGGGTTTTCAACAGGATCTTAGTGAGAATGATATTCTTCTTCCCTGGTGCTTTTCTGAGGCTAAAGGCCTTCACTACACTCTCATTGGTGTTTGGGGCTCCACTGGACTCTACGTTGTGTTGAAGGTCTTTTGCAGTGTCTGGTGTGTCTCAGGACTTTCCAGCTCATCAGAGGGGCTCATGGCTCTTACAAGGCATCATTGGTCTCAGTGCCTTCCATGAGTTATCAGTTGGTCTCAGGACCTTTCCCAGAATTCCAGTGGTGTTCAGAGCTGTTCATAGTATTTTATTGGGCCTCACATCCTTTCCCAGTGTGCAAGTGATATAAAGGATTTCAAAAATGTTTTAGTGGGGTTCAGGGCTGTTGGGACTAATGACACGTTAACTAACTCAGGCTGACTCCTTACTCCCTGGCAAGTGAGAAAGATCAAGGTCTCAAAGGCGGTTTCAATGGTTAATGACAATAAATCAGACCACCATCAGGCATTGGTTAACAACAGTTCTGTGAATGTGATCAGCTTGTGCTCGACATTTAGTCTTATGGGACTCTCACCTGCATGAACCTCCCATGCCTTGCTGACCTTTAGGCTGATTGGTTCATGCCTAGCCCCCACCCTACATAAAATTTGTGTGATTTCCTCAATAAACAAGTTTCTGCTGTGACTGGTCTCCCTGACGTGTCTGATTGTCCTCCGTCCTGAGGACTGGGAGCGGGTGGTCAGTAGGCCCTACCTATCCTTGTCTGACCTTGTTGGGGAGTGTCCCCTTCCCTTGTCACTGGTTGAGAAGAGCAAGGGGGCTTAAGACCCTGACACAGGGTCTTCAATACAGTCTAAGTATATTTTAGGAGTTTTTTGCAGTGTATCATTGACTTCAGGGATTTTAGCTGATCAGTGAGGTTAATGGCTTTTCCAGTGATTCAGTGGAAGTCAGGGCCTTGTTCAGGGGATTAGTAGGTTTCATGGCTTCCACTGTGGAGTCCCTGATCCTGGGAAACAGATGTGGGTTAGAGCAGGTGGAAGAAAATAGAAGACAGTTGGGAGAGTAACATTCTTTACTGTGACATCACAGTAGCCTCTCTCCAGAACCCATCTCTAGCTTCATCCCCCAGCCAGTTCCAGTTAGCCCCCTTTCCATATGACTTTTTTACATGTAGATCAGACAAAAAGGCACACTACCATCAGGTTGCATTGTAGGTTCAGCTCACAAACATGTTTACGGCCTGAGTACATGCACTGAATCAGAGTTCATGACATTGACAACACAGGAAATACCTAGCCCACTGGAAGCCCCAGTGAGGAACCTAACTGTGGCCATTTTATGCTTATACTACTAACCACCCCTTTAGAATTATATGCCTTACATTTTATGCATCTGAACCTCTGAAAGCTTCTGTAATCATCCTTCAGTGAGGAGGGCAGAGCTCTGAATCACAGGTCACAGCACCAATACAAGCCGCAACAACACACAGTCAGAAAGCAGTCCCCATCACCTAGGATCACTAAACCCATTGCCAGCCTTGTCCATAGTGAGGTGGCAGCTCAAGGCTTTCCCTGCAAGTCCAGTCATCCATAATCATATTCTGGATTCACCAGGGTCTCCCAGCAAAGCTCAGGTTACTTCAGTGCACACGCAGCTGAAGAGGTTTGGCTACACTAGCATACGCATATGCCTCTTCACAAGGATGTGGGTGATGACACACCATGGATGAAGGGACACAGAACTTAAAGGAACTAGCACAGGAAATCATGTAGGAGGATGAATGGCAGCTCTGAGTTCCAGGAAGGGACAATGGCAGCCTGTGGAAGCTTACCAGGGTGGTGATAACACACCACGGCTAGGTCCTAAATCTCAGCTAGCTATATGTACACCAATGCCAGGGAACACATAAATGTACAGGGGGAAAATAAATGTTGCCTTATACCCCGTGTCCCATCTGTAGTGCCTAGCCATGTCACATGCACCTGGGGGAGGGTGGTTCATTAGTCATCCATGGTGTCACAAGGCAATCTCTCTCCAAACCTTTTCTCATGGAGCTATCAGATTACCCAACAAGGCCAGGGGACTTTGCTCTCCAGGGCCATGTTTGCTACAGTTTGCACCCTATTGAATGCAGAGGGAGCAGGGAAATGAATATTCATGTGCTTCCCTGACCCAGGCTTAAGGACAACACCCTTGTAACCACCTGAACTGCATTGGGGCTGCTGGGCGGTGCACCAAGATCTCCACAGGAGCTGGATCCCCTCTCCAGGATGCTCATTCAGAACTCTCACAACTACCCACAAGAACTGTGCCCACCCCTTCATGAAAGGCAAGTGGACTGCAGTCCTGAGTCCTTGCTCAAGCAGGCTATTTTGTCTCTCTATCATGCCTGCAGCCTGTGTGTGGTGGGAGATGTGTAGCCACCATGGAATCTGTAACCCATCTGCCATTGCTGCCACTATGACCTGTGAAATGTTTCCTGGTGGCTCTACTGTGATGGGAAGTGCATACAAGGTTATCAACACTGTCAGGGCACAGGACATAGCATTCTGGCCTGCTTGACCACAAGGACACCAACAAGCATATAGCCATATCCACTGCCATCAAGGCAAACTTGGCCCCATCTCACCCCTGAAAAGGGCCAGTGGACTCAACCTGACTTAGTGTGAAAGGGGCATGTCATGCCCTGCACTACCTGACCATCCATGACTCCAAGGTGTCAGGGCTGTGGATACTCCTGAGCACAAACCACACTGACCTGGCAGACCACTATGTGCATCTGACATTGAAGGCAGAGCCCCCTGTTTCCCTATGTTCCACATGGTTTCACCCCTGAAGCTCAGGCAGCCTTGCAGCCAAAACAGCAGGTCATGGAAAGCACCCACTGGAAGCACCACACCCCAGCCAGAGCATTGCCTCCATCCTTCCCTGGACTTCACAGGGGCCTGGACAGGAACAAATACTGGTCATCTGCTTTGCATTCCTTATGGCCCAAAGGTCCTGCCAATTCCTCAACCCCAAAAAGGCGAAGTCCTACCATGACATTGTCTATTTTTCATGTAGTAATCCCGAGTTGACCCCTTAAACATGGCCCAGCTGTCGGTACAGAAGATCGGAGATCCTGGTTCATGCAGTGCCACCATCCCTAAGGCATAAGATTCAAACCAGGAGCTGCTCTGCCCATTCCCACATCATACCACAAGGTGTCAGCAGAGGGCTGTTTCACAGCAGAAGCTGAAGGAGACCAGGGCCCTCTACTGGATCCTTAGGTCACCAAGCACAGGCACCCAAGGGGCTGCTCCCACCTTCAGGAGCCCTGGCTCTTTGCCCTATATTTATCAGCACTGCCTGGTGATTCCTCGGTGCATATTGCACAGGCCCTAGAATCTGTTGGAGCTGAAGGGACAGGGAATAGTAGACAAGTCATTCCTTTGTCACAAGTATGCCTCCAATTTTTCTAGGGTAGGAGTCTGAGCTACCCCTGTCCTTGGGGTGAGGGTCAAACCACAACCCTTCCTACCAAACAAAATTGCCATGCACCAAAACTTCGGCAGCACCTGTTAAAGACTCTGAGGTCACAAGGACTGCATACACAGCTGCCAGCTGCTTCTCTATCAGTGTAGTGAACCTCTGCACCCTCCACCACTGTGACCTAAAGCTTACTGGTCTCCCTGGATGCTCATGCACCGTCACAGGCCCCCTCCAAACCCATTCAGCTCAACATGGCAAGCTGGGTCTGGGTGTGCTACAGGCAAGGCCTGAGCTTGCTGAACAGTGTCTTAGAGCATCTGTTCAGTGGCCACAGTCCAGTCCCACCAAATCCCTTTCATGACTAGGGTAGCAGGGCTGACACAACTGGACCAAATGGGAACCACCAATGTCACAATAAGTCAACTAGGTCTGCAACTAAACAAGAGTTGTTGGTCACAGATCTGTGTGAATTTTATCAATAACAGCCTCAGGCAAACTATTGTCCTACCCAATGAAAACTTACCAAAAACTTGACTGACAAGCCAGATCCTGGCACCATGGGCTTGTTTACTACCCAGCCATGTGTCTTGAAATGGGCCACTAAGGTCAAGGCTTCAAGCTTTCTATCAGCAAGACAGTCAGAAGTCAACACACATCATCTGGGGAGGAAACATGTACTGAGGGTGGCTGAGTCCGGTGGGCCAAATCACTGGTCACCAAACATGGCATAGGGTCAGGCTATCCATATAACCCTGTGGCAACACTTGAAATGTCCACTGCAGGCCTTCCCCTGTGAAGGAAGACTGCTCCTGGCTCCCCAGAAAAAGAGAAGAAAGCAATAGCCAGGTCCATCACATAGTGCTATGTGGGCAGCTGCAAGGTCAGCTGGTCTCTGAGGTTGTGCCCAGATGGAGGCTGCAGGGAAGACAGCACTGCGTCAGCTCTCCATGGTACCCATCATGCTGCAGGTGCCTCAGGCTTCTCCACTGGCCCTAAGGAGACTTAGAGGAGCACCTGCTCCAGCTGCAGGATGGAAGCCGATTCCTGCATGTCCCCCTGAAAGGTGGAGCTGCTTCACTCCACAGTCCTCCAGGGCTGTAGTGGGACCTGGGCCCTGCTGTCTTGCATGTCCTGTCATGACCACCTTCACAACTGCTCCTCTGCTGTGGCCTGTAGACACAGCCTGTGACCTCATCTACACCTAAGATGTACTTCAGCATAAAATGCAGAGGCACCATGTGTGCTTGTGGGGTATGGCCTGTCCCCAGCAGTAGGGACACTGCCTTCATCTTGATCGTTGGGGCCTGTGGCCATCAACCTGGCATATGGGCCTGGGAATGTACCTGTTTGCCAAATCCCACACTGCACTCAGCCCCAGTGTCCACCAGGGCCAGCACATTGTTTGGGGACCAGTAGGTGGCCAGCTCCACATGTGGCCTTTAGCACCCAGCCATTCCTTCAGGGTGGGCACCTTGGCTGGATTCCTAGTCATGCTGAAACACAGTTCCCTCACTCCTCCTAGAAGCACCCAGGTTGACTTTCAGTTGCACAGTTCAGGCTTCTCAGGATGCTTGTCTACCTCTGCCTCTTTCAGGTACTGCTGGTGGACATATCTGTTCCCACAGCTCAAGAAGGACCAAAGTAGCCTGGGTGTATCTCCTGGCAATCCACCCTGCTGCCAGGAGATCAGTCCTTATTTGCATGTGAGTGATTCTGATGGGCACTTTCTTTCTTTCTGTCCCCCCTCCAGGACTCACTCTGTGCACCTTTTGGACGGCCATCTGCTAGGGCTTCTCCCAGGTCAGCCATCATGCTAGTGACTTCACTAAAGGGGCACCCAAAATATGGGTGAACATAGCCATCAGAGACCCAAATGTGGTGGGCTGAACAGGCTAAAGAACAAAGTCTCTCATGCCACTAGTAAATCTTCCATCATGTGGTCTGCATATATTGGAATTAAACATTAGCTGACACAGATATATAATAATCTCAAAAAATGTAATACCAAAATAATAAAAATAAAAGAAATGAATAACAATCAATAAATGGGCAAAGTAACTGAACAGGCATTTCCTAGAAGTATGAATAGTGAACAAATATATGGAAAGACGTTCCACATCTCTAGCAATTAGATACATGCAAATTAAAACTGCACTGAAATTTCTTCTCACTATAGTCACAATAACTGTTGGGGGCTATGCTGTGCAGACGGCACCGGGATGGCGCTTGGCAGCCAGGCAGAGCTTGCTTTGATCACATTGGCGGTGAGGAGGTTGATTGACATAAGCACACCCAGGTGATTTGTCATTGGCCATATCCAATTAAGTCCACGCACACAACGTGTGCACAGGTGCTCCTGCTGGTGCCTGCTCGTTTTGAACTTTACCATGATTGGGCAGCTAGCTCTCGCCTAATCTTTGCATAATTGTCATCAGCCCTACCCTTCGCCTCCTGGAGGGGATATAAGCCGGCTCTCTTCCAGTGCGGGGGGGGGGAGGGGTGGTGGGGGGTGGTGGTTTAGAGGTTGGAGGTTGGAGGTTGGAGGTTGGAGGTTGGAGGTTGGAGGTTGGAGGTTGGAGGTTGGAGGTTGGAGGTTCCAGTTCCCAGGTTTCCTGATTCATCAATAAACCGTTCAGAATTCAAGAGCCTCACTACTCTTTTGTCCCCCATGCCAAATTGACTCTGCTGGATGATGTCAAATAACAATTATCAAGAATAGGAGCAACAATGGATTTGGAGAGGATGTGGGGGAAAGGTATACTTATATACTGCTGGTAGGATTGCAAGGTGGTGCCACCACACTGGAAAGGAGTATGGAGATGCTTCAGAAAACTTGGAATGAAACAACCATTTGACCTGGTTATCCCACCACTTGGTATATAACCCAAAGTAATTAAAATCAGCATACTACAGTGACATAGCCACATCAATGCACCCTACATGTCTTCAGTTACTGCTCAGTTAATCCCTATCAGAGGAATAATTCACTGATTGGGTTAAGGCTATAAAAAACCAGTCATTTAGCCTCTGAATATTCTTGCATTGTCTCATTCATGAGCTTTTGGGGGATACCTAATGTCTAAACCACAACAGACTCAGGGCTATTGTGGGAAAGAAACTGACCAAGAATAGCACTCAGAGAGGAGAACTCCAAATAAATTATTTTACACCAGGGGCCCAGAGAAAAACCAAACTCCAAATTCTGAGCACCCATCCACAGTTTCTCACAATATTTATAGGTTGTGTGTGATGGGCTGGCAGATTTGACTCCTGGAAATGTTACAGGTCAGTATATATGGGCAATGACCAAACAGACTATGTGTTGCTCTGAGACTCCATGTTACGTAGTAAATAAGCTTCTCCCATAAGAATCCCCCACCTCTATACCCATTATTAGTTAAGTAGCGTGACATGGTTAGCAATACAGAATGACAATTCTTATGTAATGAAATATTGCTCTCTTTTGATTCCTATTGGTCCTAAACAATGCACCATGTGAACGGCAATTGTGTGGATGTTAGTAACCATTCTTTAGTTTGTACCTAGGTAAGGGTCATTTTGACCCACTTCCCCCTCTGCTGATGATCTCATGATGTTAGTTTGTAATTTTGAATCATAGCAACAGATACATATGATTGATGTGATTATTGTTTTATGAACCCCTAAAACCAATAGTCATTTTGGGGGCATTGTGTGAGACAGTCAGCAGGCCAGCTTAATAAAGACTCTCAAATTTGGACTTCTAGTAGCAATCAATCTGTTCTTAACTTTCACCCCCACAACACTATGTAGTGCCCTAAGTTTCTAGTCTACCGGACATAGGGTTGTGCATGCGATCTAGTAGGAAGTATGTTACAGCAGCAGATTGCAGTAAGGAGAAGAACTGGCTCCTCTTACAAGGCCTTCAGCAAATCTCCAGCCTTGGGCCCTGAGTCCCTACAGGTACATTTACACTTCACAGGGGAGGAGTCCGACTCCCAAGTGAAGTTATCTGCAATCCAAAAGATAAGGACCCATGACCAATCAGATTTCCTGGGAAAATGCTGAGAGAGGTGAAGGGAACTGACCCCTTCCTCAGGGATAGATTTCTTACTGGGATGGACTGACAGATCTGGCTCCATGAGAATGTTGTAAGCCAGAATCTAAGGGAAATGACTAAACAGACTCCATTTTGCTCTGAGACTCCCTGTTATGTAGGAAATAAGCTTCTCCCATGGGAACACCCCGCCTCTGTGCCCATCATCAGTTACTTAGTGTGACATGTTTAACAATAAAGAATGATAATTCCTATGTAAAGAAAAATTGCTCTCTTTTGATTCCTATTGCTCCTAAACAATACACCATGTGAATGGTGATTGTGTGGATGTCAGTAACCATTCTTTAGTTTGTACCTAGGTAAGGGTCATTTTGACCACTTCCCACTGTCGGTGATCTCATGATTTTAATGTGTAATTTTGAATCATAGCAACAGACACTTATGATTAATGTAATTTCTGGTATAAGAACCCCTAGTTAGGGCTTTTCTCCCAATAGTCATTTTTTGGGGCATTGTATGATACAGCCAACCAGCTTAATAAAGACTCTCAAATTTGGACTTCTCAGTTGTGACTAGTCTATTCTTAAGTTGCGCTGATAACATTACCATAACATTTCTACAATCTTATTTCACAACCAGGACTGGGTTTGCAATCACTCTATTCCCTGAGTCTCAAGGAGGTTCAGTGGTATTACCAGAGAATAAGTGAGGCTCAGACTCTTCCCTCAGAGCCCATGAGGTTCAGAGCCTCCATGAGGATCTCAGTGAATCCCAGGTTCTTGCTCAGGTGCTCAGTGAAGTTCAGCCATTAGCAGGGTAACAGTGGTGATCAATGCTTTGTCCAGTGTCTTAGTGAGTGAGGTTCAGGGTCCTTTCAAGGATCTCAGTGGGGCTCAATCTCTTGCCCAGGACCTCAGTGGGATGCAACCTAATTCAGTGTGTCATGGGCTCTCAGTTTTTTGTAGGATATCAGTGGTGCTCATGGTCTTTCCAAGTTTCTCAGTGGGCTCAGACCTCTCTCCATGGTATCAGTTGTATCGTGTTTTGCAAAAACCATGTTGCCAGACTGGAAATGATGAATTGCAGACACCAAAGGGGGAGGGGTCTGAGAGCAGCTCAGAATAATGATACCAGAAAAAAGTGACAAGAGACACAGATCAAGTTCATGTAGGCAGGAGGTTAAGAAGATTTTTAAGGTTTCAAATTCACTCGGCACAAACTTGTGATTCTGACAGAGCATTTTGTGATATATATCAGGCCTCTTGCATAAAAACACTTCCTTTACTTTTTAAAATTTGTTATTATATTTGCTCTAATTGATTGTACATGACAGTAGAATGTAATTATACATTTTCATAGAGCATACTTAAATGGAGTATAATCTCTCATTTTCTGTTTATACATGTTGCAGATCATGCAGTCATACATGTACATGTGGTGATAATGTCTGTTTCACTCTACTATCATTCCTTCCTCTACACCCCTTCCCCTGGCTTCACTCCCCTCTACCTAATATAAAGTAACTCTATTCTTCCCTCTCCCCTCCTTATTGTGAATTAACTTCTGCATATCAGAGGAAAAAATGGCTTGTTGTGTTTTGGGTCTGGCTTATTTCACTTAGCAGGATGTTTTCTAAATCCATGCATCCACCAGCAAATGCCAGAATTTTATTCTTCTTTAATGCTGAGTAATATACCATTGCATAGTGGTACTTGCTTCTGGGAGAACTGATAGAAAAGTACTTCTCAATTGATAATGAAAGAACCATTGTCCTATCTTTTAAATACCCATGTGTGGTGTGATTTGGGTATATTCTCTTGCCAGGTGATTTAAGACCAAGTTTGTCAAAACTGACCTTTTTCCTCTCTATTATTAGAGTCAGCTGAGAGTTATCAGGGATTTATCTTGGGAACTCTGGAGGAGACTCTTGGCTCCTTTAGTTTTCCTCTAGCAGTTGTGCCATCTTCTAGGGTGAATCAAGGTCTTGCTGACCCCATATGGCTTTCCCTTTCTGGCCCCATGTGGTTTGCCATTATCCACTCCAATGACTCTGCTCTTTGCAGAGTGTGCACTGGTTCACTTCCTGTTCTCTAGGGTACTCTCAACACCCCTGATCAACAGGTCAGGTGAGTCCTCAGAGTTGCAGGGCTCTCAGAGGTGTCCTATTGTTCCCTGGATCCTGGTTCACCTTAGAGTACAAGGACCAAATATTGGTGACTTTTCCTTGTCTCTTTCACTTACTTGATTTTGATCTCCACATTTTGATTTTAAACTTCTAGCAAGTCAATTTTGACAGTCTTGAAGTAAGAGTACTGGGTTTTACCTTTTTGTCAGTCTTGAAGTAAGAGTACTGGGTTTTAACTTTTTCCCAGTCTTGAAATAAGAGTCCTGGGTTTTAACTTTAATGTCTATAATTACTTAGGGTCTGTATTAGAACTGGAAGTCAAAATGACATCCTATCAGTTCTATAGGTGATGGAGCATTGTATCAAATTAAATCAGGTTGTTCTATCAGAAGCAGTGTTTCTGCAAAACACTAACAGGCTACAGTTATAACACTTAAGGAAAATATAAAATGTTAAAACAGCAAACACATTCAGTTTATATAACAGCTATGAACCAAGAAGCATAATTTTTATAATCCCAAACCTTTACTTAGTTATGTGTTATATCTCCTGTTTATTTTGAGATCTCAGTAACATTTACAACAAAAAGCTAACTTTTAAACAAACTTTAAATTAGCTTAATTCTAGAGTACATTGGAGTCAACTAAAATGAAATGTGAGAGGCAGAATCTTATTTCAGTTGACACTTCTTGAAAATTTTAGATAAATTGCTCTTTTTCTGAAAATGATCTTTGTCCCTTTCTTAAATATTATTTCACAGTGTTCTCATGTATTATTTCCTTAATCTATCTGAATATCAGTTAACAAAATACAACATTAAATCTGAAGTATGACTGAAACATAAAGGCCAAGAGAGCTCTTAACTTCAACAATTCAGACTCTCCCTTAATACCTTCCAAAAATACACTTAAATTCACATCTCTGTGTAAAGAGTAATACAAAATTATTTATATAACTTATAACATGCTACATTAATCCAGTTACAAAACATTAAATGATACATGATATACATGATCTTGGTTATTTCTATGTAAATCTAAAGGAGAGTATTGGGAGAACATCGACTTGGTAAAATGCTCTCCTAAGCTTTATATGTTAAAATATTGTATACTTGAAGAACAGGAAGTCATATGATATACACAGAAGTCAGTCATTGATAGGGTCACATTTGCATATATTTCCTCATTAACTAAATTTAACTTTTACATTGAAACTTACACAAGGCTCAAACAGTTCCAGATGTACACATAACAGTTGTTTATTTAATCAGTCCCAAAGTAATCATTTTAAAAACTTCATTTATTTTTGAAAAAGACTTTAAAACAGGCACACTGTTAATCCCTTTAGACTTACTTTTCCTAAGGAATAAAACCTAAAAAAAACCAATACGTTATATTTACAGATAAGACCAGATCAATGTTTTAAGAATTTTTTGCTGTTTCTAAACATAGAAAAGTAGCATATTAAAGGTTCACCTTAGTAAAAAAGCCCTTAAGTAACCTAGTGATTATAACCAACATAATCACATACATGAACTTTTTGAGATTTACTTTCCACAAACCTTTTGAATCTTATTTAGGCTTCTTACAACTTGTTTACCATACAAAACATACAGACTTTTTTTTTCTTCTAAATTTTCATACCTATAACTTTCTTATATCTCTCTTTGTCCACTTGCTGATTGTCAGAAATGCACTCATGTGTCCAAGCCCAAAGACTGGACTAAGAGATATAGGTAGAGGAAAAAGTGAGGCTTTACTTAAAGATGGTCTTGAAAGACCCATGTACCTATGGGTCAGGAACACATAGATTGGGTACAACCAGCATTTAATCCCCTAGAGCACAAGTTTCTTCATTGGCTGAGTACTATGAGGTGTACAATCTTCCAGAATGTCACCTAGGTTTACTTTCTCCTATTGGTTATGTAAAGAAATAAAATTTATTCATCCCCACATCCATTCATTTACTTGTGGCTGGAAAGTCTCCTGCATTGAGTGCTTTGTGGCCCTCTTCTCACAAATACCTTTATGAAGTTGAATTCCATTTAGGCAAAAATAAATCTATCCACTTCTAATTTCTGTTACCCTTGAAATCCAAGATATCAAACAAGTCTAGTTAATATTCTAAGTCAGTTATTCCTGTCAAAGAAAAATACTTAGGTTGCACTTTATATAACTTATAGATTTTGTGACCTAGAAACATGTAGATTAGTAATTCTGAAGATATCTTTACTCCTAACCAATTTAACTTATGTGAACTGAAAGGCATTTGGATCCATTTGGGTGATTGATTACCTAGTTTGTAAGTGTTCATTTATCTATTTGTAATTTTCATACCATGTAAACAATACAGACACAAGCATATATGGAGACAACAGATATAGGCACAAATAAACATACAACAGACAGGAAACAAGAATTTTGTACCTTTGTCGTGAGTTTTAATTTCTACAGGTTAGGGGGCAAAGTAACTATTCGATTTAGGGCTTTAGAAAGTGAAATAGAGCCTGTCACAGATTTTTACAGAATGACTCAGATCTGGGAAGGCCCTGTGTTTTCCACTTTTCTACCCTGTGTCTAGGCCTATAACTTTTCCTGGAGATTCCTTGCACACCCCAAACTCCCTGCACACTCAGTGAGTGCTTAAAAAACAATAGCATTTTATCACCTTTGTTATATTTTTTCCTTTTGTCCTAAGACTCTCTTTCCAATATTTTGGCCCTGAGGACTATCTGGGGGAATTTCAGTATCTTTTTCCCTGCTGGTGTCTCCTTCTGTAGAGGTTTTTTGTTAAAGGTTCAAAAATCCTATGGGCGGTCTCTTGTTCCCACATGCCATCCTACACTCCAGCTGTGGGCTTATGTTTCTGAAAAGGGGTTCAACTGCCCTTTTGGGAGGTTCCTTGCCTTGCATCTCAATCACACTCACACAGCCTCCAGGATGTTCTGACCCCAAGGAAGAACTTCTTTCTTTAGAACAGACTTTCCTACCTTCCTGTGTACATGGAGCTACCTGTGTGCTGCTGCACTTACCAGGGCACTCTCTTCTCTCTCTCTCTCTCTCTCTCTCTCTCTCTCTCTCTCTCTCTCTCTCTCTCTCTCTCTTTCACTCTCTCTGTTGCTGATCACCTTTTGATTTGGGAACTGTTTTTAGTCCCATAAATCACAGGTATTATCTCTCATTTCTAATTCATGGCAACAAAGCAGTGGGATGCATCTTCTTTAAAGGGAAGTTCCCATGAACCCCTAGGTGATGAATGAATCCCCAGGTTGGGTGTCAACATTTTAGAGATATCAGCATGCCTCAAGGAATGAAGCATGTTCTCAGAAGTAGCTTGCAGAGGCAAACTTTACTTCTGCAGAGGGTGGGCTACCAAAGTCTGTAAGCAAGTACAGGTTGACAGGCAGTCTACCTATTTTTATCCCCAATGCAGAACTGTCCTCTGCTCTGACAGAAGGAGTTTGGGGTTACAATTATGTGATTGCCTAATTTTAAAGTTGGAAAAGGAAGCCAGGCCTATTGGCACATGACTAATCCCAGTGGCTCAGAAGTCTGAGGCATGAGGATCACAAGTTCAAAGTCAGTCACAGCCAATGTGAGGTGCTAAGTTAGAGACATGTTTACAACTGTTTGAGGAAGTAGCCCTAAGATGGTGGCTGGCATATATAAGACAGCCTTATATATGCTGATTGGCTGCCTTAGTGTATATAAGACATTCTCTTCACCTGGGAGGAAGGCAGCACCTCTAAGAAGAAGCACACCTCAAAGAAGTAGTACCTCTGAAAGCGTAGCCTCTCTGAAAGCATGGCCTCTCTGAAAGCATAGCCTCTGTGAAAGTGTAGCACTTCTAAAAGCAAGTAAACCTCTCTTCCTTTAAAAGCAAGCAAGCCTCTCTTCCTCTATAAACTAGGGAGCAAACAATCAAGCAAGGAAGCAGCCCAGAAAGAGATAAAGAAGTTGTTCATTCCCAGTCCACCTCCGATACTTTCCTGCAGTAGCATTGTTGCAGGCAGCAACAGCTAAGCAATTCAGTGAGACCCTGTTTCTAAATAAAATACAAAGTAGTGCTGGGATGTGGCTCAGTGGTTGAGTGCTACAGAGTTCAATTCCCAGTACAAAAAAAAAAAATATATATATATATATATATATATATATATATATATATTTTTATATATATATATATATATATATTGGGTAGGGGAAAGGAAGGGCTATAGTTAAAATGGACTGTGCTTGTATACATGCTGGAAACTCCAAAATGAATAAGTAGGAATGTTAAATCCCAGATAAGGCTAAATACTATATTCTATATACTCAGTATCATTCCTGAGGTCACTGTGGTGCTCTGAGCCTTCCACAGGGTCACGATGGGAATCAGTGCTTTGCCCAGGGTCTCAGTGATACTCAGATCATCCCCAGAATCACAGTAGCCCTTGGGGTCTTCTTAAGTGGATAAGCAGGTCTCTGGGGCTTCACCAGGTCAAAGACATGTTCAGGAATTTTGCCAGAGTCTCAATGGATTCTTCCCTTTCCAGAGGAACTCACTTGGGCTCTTAGACCTCCTCAGGGTCTCTGAGGATTTCAGAATATTCCCAAGGATTTTCATGGGGCTCAGGCCCTTGCCTAGGGACTTAGTGGGACTCATGGCCATACCCAGAATTTCAGTTTGTGTCAGACTTTCTCAGAGTCTCAGTGCTGTTCCCAGATCTCAGTGTGACTCAGAGACTTTCTCATGTGCACTCTGGGTTCAGGACCCTCACAGGTACTTAATGCATCCCAGGGCCTTACCTATGTTCTCAGCGGAGCTCAGCACTATTCTAGGGTCA
This sequence comes from Sciurus carolinensis, assembly GCF_902686445.1. Lineage (NCBI taxonomy): Eukaryota > Metazoa > Chordata > Mammalia > Rodentia > Sciuridae > Sciurus > Sciurus carolinensis. The sequence goes on from NC_062223.1 coordinate 4,797,040, forward strand.
CACTGGTGCTCATTGCTTTCCCTAGTGTTTGAATGGGGCTCTGCACCTTCCCCAGTTTCTCAGCAGATTTCATAGTCTTCTACAGGGTCTCAGTCAGGTTCAGTGCCTTCCTCATGTGTGCATAGGGGCTTGGAGCATTTTCTAGGGTGTCATGAGGGATCAGAACATTTCCCAGAGTATCACTGGGACTCAGGCCTTCCCCAGAATGTCAATAGAACTCAGGGCTGTCTACAAGTTCTTAGGAATTCTTCCCCAGTGTTTCTGTGTTTAGCATTCACTATCCTCAGTGGTGTTCAGAGCCTCCTCTGTGGTGGTGTAAATGGTGTGCTGGGCCTTTCTCAGGTCTCATTGGTTCTCAAGGCTCCTCCAGGACGTCAATGGGGTTCATGGCATTTCTAAGTGTTTCAGTGGGGTTCTGGGCACTTTCCTGCCTCTTAGTGGAATTCTGAGTTTCCCCCAGTGTCATAGTCATGCACAGACCATTCCTCAGTGTCACAGTCTTGTCTAGGACATTCCACAGGGTCACTCTCATGCATATGCCCTTCCCCAGGATCACAGTCATGCATAGGTACATTCAGGAGGATCACAGTGATTCATAGACCCTTCCTCAGGTTGACAGCCATGCATAGACCCTTCCCCAGCATCACAGTCATGAAGATGCCCTTCCTGGGTGTCAGAGTTATGCATAGGTCATTCCCCATGGTCACAGTCATGCATAGGCTCCTCTTCAGAGTCACAGTGATGCATAGGCATTTCTACATGTTCACAGTCATGCATAGAACCTTTTCCCATGGTCACTGTATTGCATAGGCCCTACTCCAGGGTTACAGTCATGCCTAGGCCCTCCCTCAGGGTCATATCATGCATTGAAATTTCCCCAGGGTCACACTCATGCATAGGCCTTTCCACAGGGTTACAGTAATGCATAGACCTTTCCTGAGCATCACAGTCATGCACAGGACCCTTCCCCAGTGTCACATTTATGCCCAGGGCCTTCCCCAGATTCCCAGTCATACATAGCACTTCCCCAGAGTCACAGTCATGCATGGACTTTTCCCAGGATCACAGTCATGCATAGGTCCTTCTCCAGGTTCACAGTCATGCATAGGCCATTCCCTATAGTCACAGTCATGCAAAGGGCCCTTTCCCAAGGTCACAGAAATGCATAGGACCCTTCCCAAGAGTGACAGTCATGCACAGACCTTTCCACATAGCTGCAGTCTTGCATAGGGCCCTTACACAAAGTCACAGTCATGCAAAGGGCCCTTTCCCATGTTCACAGTTTCAATGGATCTCTGGGGTTTTCCCTACCTCTCAACAGAATTCTGGGATTTCCCCAGGGTCACAATCATGCACAGTCCCTTTGCCATGGTTGAAATCATGTATAATCCTTTTCCCAGGGTCACAGTCACACATAGGCCCTTCCTCAGGGTCACAGCCAAGCATAAGGCCTTCCCCAGCATCACAGTCATGCAAACATCCATCCTCAGTGTCATAATAAAACATAGGCCCTTCTTCATTGTCAGTCATACACAGGACATTCCTCAGGGTCAATGTCATGTGTAGGGCCTTTGTGCAGGGTCACAGTCATGGATAGGCCCTTTTCTGAGGTCACAGTCATGCATAGGACTCATCCCCATGATAATAGAAATGCATTTAGCCTTCCCCAGGGTCACAGTCATGCATAGGGTTCTTCTGCATGGTCACAGTCACATTACGGCCTTCCCAGGGTTACAGTCTTGCAGAGACTCCTTCCCCAGGATGACAGTCATGCTTAGGGCCCTTCAACAGGGTAAGAGTCAGGCATAGGCACTTCCCCATGGACAGAGTCATGCATAGAGACCTTCTCCAGGGTCATAGTCATGCATTGGTACCTTCCCCAGGTCAGCTATGCATATGGACATTCCTTTGGGCACAGTCATGCACAGGCGCTTCCCCAGGGTCACAGTCATGCACAGATACATTTCCAGAATCACAATCATGCATATGTGCTTCCTCAAGTACAAGTCATGCATATGACCTTCTCCATTGTCACAGTCATGCATAGGCACTTCCTCTTGGTCACCATCCTGCTTAGGCCCTACCTCAGATTCACAGTCATGTATAGGGCTTTTCTGTAGGGTCACAATCATTCACAGGACCATTCTGCAAGGTCAGTGTTGTATAGTGCCTTCCCAATGACACCGTCATGCATAGGCCCTTCCCCAGGGTCACAGTCTTGCTAAGGCCTTTCCTCATGGTCACAGTCATGCATAGGCCCTTCCTCAGTTTCACAGTAATGCATAGGCCTTTCCCCAGTCCCTTGTGCTTGCATAGTCCCATCCCCATGGTCACAGACTTACATAGGGTCCTTCCACAGGGTCACAGATATGCATACGGCCATCCCAAATGTCACAGGCATACATAGGACCCTTTTCCAGGGTCACACTCATGCATGGGGCTCTTTAGCATCATCACAGTCATACAGAGGACCTTCCCAAGGATCAGAGTCATGCATCAGGCTCTTCCCCCTGGTCACAGTCATGCATAGGACCCTTCCTCATGGTCACAGTCATGCATTGGCCCATCCTCATGGTCACAGTCATGCATAGGCCCATCCTCAGATTCAAAGTCATGAATAGACCCTTTATTATGGACACAGACATAAATAGGACCTTCCCCCGTGTTGCAGTCATGCAGAGAGTCATCCCCAATATCACAGTCATGCACAGATCCCTTCCCCATGCTCACAGTCATGCACAGACCATTCCCCATGGTCACAGTTATTCATAGGCTTTTCTCAGGATAGCGGTCATGCATAGGGCCCTTGTGCATGTCACAGTCATACAAAGACCATTCCCCAGGGTCACAGTCATTCATAGCCTCTTCCCCATGGTCACAGTCTTACATAGGGCATTCCTCAGGGTCATAGTCATGCCTAGCCCATCCATGGCCTCACTGTTATGCATAGGTCTTTCCTCAGGGTGACAGTCATGCATAGGCCCCTTTCTATGATCCCAGTCATGTATAGGGACCTTCCCCATTGTCATAGTCATGCATATTCCCTACCTTAGGTCACAGTTAAGAATAGGGTCCTTCACATGTTCACAGTCATGCATAGACCCATCCTCAGTGTCAAAGTCATGCATAAGCCCTTTATCATGATCACAGACATGCATAGGCACTTCCCCCATGTCAGTCATGCATGGGGCCATCCCTAATATCACAGTCAGTACAGAGACCTTCCCCATGATCACAGTCATGCTTAGACCATTTTCCAGGGTCATGCATAGCCCTTCCACAGGGTCACAGTCATGCATAGACCCTCATGGTAACAGTCGTGCATAGGCCTTTCCTCAGGGTCATAGTCATGAATAGGCCCTTCTCCAAGGTCACAGTCATGCATAGGCCCATCCACACAATCTCAATCATACAAATGGCCATTCCCTGGGGTCACAGATGCATAGGGCCCTTCCCGAGGGTCATAGTCATAGGCCCTTCCACATTGTCATAGTAAAGCACAGGGGCCTTCACCAGGCTCACAGTCATGTGCCAAAATTCCAGGGTTCACAGTCATGTATACACCGTTGTACAAGGTCACAGTCATGCATAGGATATTCCTGAGTATCACAGTCTTGCTTAGGGCTCTTCTGCAGTGTCACAGTCATGCATAGACCTTTCCCCAGAGTCATAGTCATGCACAAGCCCTACCTCGGGGTCACAGTCATGCACAGGACCTTCCCCTTGATCATAGTCATTCATAGGCCTTCCCCATGGTCACCATCATGCATAGGCCATTCCTCAAGACCACAGTCATGCATATGTTCTTCCACACACTCAGGGTCATGCATAGGGCCCTTCCACAGGGTAACAGTCATACTTCGAGACCTTCTGCAGGGTCACAATCATAGTTCATTAATCAGGGTCACAGTCATGCAGGCCCTACATCAGGGTCACAGTCATGCATAAGCCCTACATCAGTGTCACAGTCTTGCATAGGCTCTTTTCCATGGTCACAGCCATACATAGGGTCCTTCCACAGGGTCACAGTCATGAATAGAACACTTCCCATGGGTCAGAGTCATGCATATGGCCCTCTGAATGAAGACAGTCATGCTTATGGCCATTCCCTAGGGTCACAATCCTGCATAGACTCTTCACAGGAGTCACAGGCATACATAGACCCTTCCCCAGGGTTACAGTCATACATAGGGCCCTTTTCCAGTGTCACAGTCATGCTCATAGGGCCTTCCACATGGTCACAGTCTTCCATAGGGCCTTTGTGCAGGGTGACAGACACACACACAACTCTTCCCCAGGGTCACAGTCATGCTTAGTCCTCTTCCTCAGGGACACAGTTATGCTTATGACCTGTCTCAGGGTCACAGTCATACACAGGGCAATTCCCCAGAGTAACAGTCATGCATAGAGATCTCTCCAGGGTCACAGTTTTAGTTCCTTCCTTAGGGTCATAATCACACATAGGCCCTTCCTTAGGGACACAGTCACTCATAGGACCTTTCTGCAGGGTCACATTCATGGTTAGGGCCTTTCAGAGGGGCACAGTTATCCACAGACCCTTCCTCGGTGTCACAGTCATGCATACGGCCCTTCTGCAGGGTCACAGGAATGCATAATCCCTTTTCCATGACCACAGTCATGCATAGGCTCTTCCCCGGGGTCCCAGTCATACATAGAACCCTTCCAAAGGGTCAAGTCATATATAGGCCTTTTCCTATGATAATAGTCATGCATAGGCCCATCCTCAATCTCACTGTCATGCATGCGGCTCTTCTGCATGGTCACAGTCATTCATAGGTTCTTTTTAAAGGTGACAGTCATGCATAGGCCCTTCCCCAGTGTCACAGTCATGCATAGGCACTTCCCCATGATCACATTCATGCATAGACCTTTCCCCACGGTCACAGTCATGCATAGGCCCATCCTCAGGATACACTCATTCATAGGTCCCTTCTGCATGGTCACAGTCATGTTTAGGCCTTTCCTCAGCATCATGGTCATGCATAGGAACTTCCCTATGGTCATAGTCATGCATACGGCCTTCCCCAGGGTCACAGTCATGGTTAGGTCCCTCTGCAGTGTCATAGTCATGCATAGGCCCTACCCTAGGCTTACAATCATGCATAGGTCTCTTACCCAGGATCACAGTCATGCATAGGGAACTTCCTTAACATCACAGTCATGAATAGGCCCTTCCACGTGGTCACAGTCATACATAAGATTTTCCTCAGGTTTACCATCATTCATAGGGACATTCCACAGGGTCACAGTCACGGATAGTCCATTCCAATGGTCACAGTCATTCATAACGCCATTACTCATGGTCACAGTCATGCTGAGGGCCCTCCACAGAGTCTCAGTCATGCACAAGGTCCCTTCTTCAAAGTCATAGTCATGCATACAACCTTCACAGGTGTCAGTCATACATAGGGCCATCACCTGGGAACAGTCATGCATGGGGCCCTTCCCCATGATCACAGTCATGCATAGGTCCTTCCCCATGGTCACAGCCATGCATAGGCACTTCCTCAGGTTCACAGTCAAGCATAGGGCAGTTTCCAGGCTCAGAGTCATGCATAGGATCTTCCTCCTTGTCACAGTCATGAATATGCCATTCCTCAGTGTCAAAGTCATGCATATGACTTACCTCAGGTCACAGTCATGCATAGGCCCTTCCTCAGTGTCACAGTCATGAATAGGGCCCTTCCTCAGGGTCACAGTCATGCATAGAACCTTTCCCAGTTTTAGAGTAATGTATACACTTTTCCTCAGGGTAACAGTCATGCATAGGGACTTTCTACAGTATCACAGTCATGCATGGGCCTTTCCTCAGGGCCACAGTCATGCATGGAGCTCTTCCACAAGGGTGGCAGTAATGAATAGGTCCTTCCCCAGGCTTACAGTCATGCATAGGGTCCTTCTCCATGGTCACAGTCATGCATAGGCCCTTTCTCAGGGTCACAGTCATGCGTAGGTCCTTCCCCAGTCAGGATCATGAATTTGGAATATCCACAGTGTCACACGAATGCATAGGCCCTTCCCCAGGTTCAGAGACATGCCTACCGCCTTCCCCAGGTTTAAAGTCATGCAGAGACTCGTACCCATGGTCTCAGTCATGCATGGGGCCTTTCCCCAGGGTCAGAGTCATGCACAGGCATTTCCACAGGGTCACATTCATACAGGCTGCCTTCCCATGTGTCAAGTCATGCATAGGCCCTTCCTCAGGGTGACAGTCATAAATAGGGCCCTTCCTCTGGGTCAGAGTCATGCATAGGGCCATTTCCCAGTCTCACAGTCATGCATTGGCCTTTCCTCAGGATGACACTCATGCATAGGCACTTCACCATGCTCTCAGTCAGTATAAGCCCTTTCCCAATGTCAAAGTCATACATATACCCTTTCCCGGATCACAGTCATGCATAGGCCCTTAATCAGCATCAGAGTCATGAATAGCATCCTTTCTCCAAGTTGCAGTCATCCATAGGGCCCATCCTCTGGGTCACTGTCATGCATAAGGCCCTTCTACCGTATCATAGTCATGCATATTACCTTTGCCAGTGTGACAGTCCTGCATAAGACCTTCCTCAGCATCATAGTCATGTATAGGGCTCTTCCTCAGGGTCACTGTCAGACATAGGCCCTTCCTCTCTGTCACAGTCATTCATAGGTCCTTCCTCAGCATCAGTCATGAATAGGGCCCTTCCTCATGGTCAGAGTCATGCATAGGCCCTTTTCCAGTGTCCCAGTGATGCACAGGCCCTATCTATGGTCACAGTCATGCATAGGGCACTTCCCCAGGGTAACAGTCATGCAAAGGGACCTTCTGCAGGTTCACAGTCATTGTCCCTTCCTCAGCATCATACTCAGTCATTCACCCTTCCCCAGAGTCACAGTCATGCATTGGAACTTCCTCAGGGTCACCATCACTTGTAACCCTTCCTCAAGGTCATAGTAATGCATAGTAGATTTTTCAGGGACACAGTCATGCATAGTGATTTCTGCAGAGTCATAGTCATGCATATCCCTTCCCCAGGGTCACAGTAATGCATAGGCAATTTCTCACGGTCATAGTCAGGCATAGGCCCTTTTCCATGGTCACAATCATGCCTATGGCATTTTCCAGGGTCACAGTCCTGCTTAGGGCCTTCCCCAGCATCACACGCATGCATAGGCTCTTCCCCAGGTCAGGGCCATGCATAGGACGCTTCCTCAGGGACACACTCATGCATAGAGCCATTTCCCAGGGTAACAGTCAAGCACAGGGACCTTCTCCAGGGACACAGTCATAGTCACTTCCCATGGTCACAGTCATAATCACTTCCAATGGTCACAGTCATACATAGGCCCTTCCTTAGGGTCACAATTATTCATATTACCCTTCTGCTGGGTCACCATCAAGGATAGGCCCTTCCACAAGGTCACAGTCATATATAGACCTTCCCCAGTGTCATAGTCATGTGTAGGCCATGCCCCATGCTCACAGTCTAACATAGAGCCTTCCCCAGGGAAACAGTCATGCATAGGGACCTCCTCCAGAGTCACAGTCATAGTCTCTTTTGCAGGGTCACACTCATGCATAGGCACTTCCCCAGGGTAAGGGTCATGCATAGGCCCTTCCCCATAGTCAGAGTCATGCATAAGCCCTTCCCCATTGTCACAGTCATGCATAGGCCCTTCCTCAGTCTCACAGTCATGCATAGGTCCTTTCTGCAGGGTCATAGTTATGCATAGGACACTTTCTGTCATACAGTCATGCATAGGGCCCTTCCCCATGGTCACAGTCATACATACAGCCTTTTACAAGGTTACAGTACTGATTAGGGATTTTCCTAGGATCACAGTCATGCATACCTCTTCCCCAGTCAGGGTCATGCATTCAGCCCTTTCTCCATGTCAAGTTAATGTATAGGTCCCTGCCCCAGGGTAATAGTCATGCATAGGGACCTTCTCCAGATCACAGTTGCATAGGCCCTTCTACATGTTCACAGTCATGCATAGGATTTTCCTCATTCATAGGGTTGTTGGATCTCATTGGGACTAGATATGCCCCATATATCTGTGAATATAAGGGACTTCACCAGGGTACCTGAGGGGCTCAGGGCATTCAACAAGGTCTCATAGCTTCCACAAATCTCCCAATTCTCAGTGGGTCTTTCAGCCTTTCCGAGGGTCTCTTTCAAGCTCAAGGTCTTTTTTCAGGGTTTCATTGCAGCTCAGGGTCTTTCCCAGAGTCCCAGTGGGACTCAGAGTCTTCCCCAATTGCATGCTTCATAATCTTTATGGGTGTCTAACTTGTATCAGGACCTTCCTAGTGTCTCACTGGGCTCAGTGCTATATCCACAGTTTCAGTGAGGCCTAGAGGTTCTCAGTGGGGCTGAGGTACAAGTTCAGAGTCTCAATGGAGGCTCAAGGACTTCTCCAGATTCTCACTGAGGATCAGGGGCTACCTAATTTTCTCACTGGGCTGGGGGCCCTCGAGTCTCAGGGCTTCCCCAGAGTTGCCTTGGGGCACTGGTGTCTTCCCAAGTTCCAACTGGGTTCAGAGCCTTTTCCAGAGTTTCAGTGGGGCACACATTTTTTCAGATATTCTCAGTGGTGCTCAGGGAAATGTCTACAATCTCAGTGGGGAATGGGGACTTCCACAAGGATCCACAGGGATGAGATATTTTGCCCAAAGTCTCACTGAGTTGCAGGGCCTGACCCAGATTGTCGGTGGAGCTTAAGATCTTCCCAGTGTGTTACTGTGGCTGAGGACCTTCCCTAGGTTTTCAGAGGGATCTGAGGCTTCCCAAGGGTGAAAGTGGTGTTCAGGGTCTTTGCCAGAATTGTACTGATCTCATTGACTTCCCCAGACCCTCAGTGTGGCTCACATGCAGTACAGGACATTCCCCAGTTTCTCAATGCAGATTGATCCTTTCCCCAGTCTCAGTGAAAATCGAGACCTTAACCAGAGATTCAATAGAGCTCAATAACATTCCTGGGGGTCTCATTGAGGCTCAGGATGTTTCCCAGCATCTCACTGAAACTCAATATCTTTCCCAGAATCTCACTGAGGTCCACACACTTACCAAAGTTCTCTGTGTGCCTCATGATCTTTGCAGGTTTATAACATGTCTCAGGACATTCACTAGCATCTCACTGGGGCTCAGTGGTTTATCCAGAGTTTTGGTAGAACATATATCCTTTCACATTCTCTGAGGGGCTCAAGAACTTGTCCAGAGTCTCAATAGAGCTTAAGAACTTACCCAACCAAATGGATTCAGGCCTTCCTCAGAGTCTTAGTAAAACTCAGGGCTTTCTCCAGAATCTCATTGAGTCTCAGACTCTCTGAGGTACTTAATGGGGCTGAGGGCCTTCCTCAGGTTCTCAGTGGGACTCAGATCATTCCCCAGTGTCTCCATGAGGTTCAGGACCTTGCCCAGCATCTTAGTAGAGTCATTTACTATGCCAGAATTTTATTCTTTTCACAGTCTTTCCCAGAGTTTCAGTGGGACTCAGATTCTTTCAGAATTCTCAGAGGGGCTCCTGAAATGCCCAGGTTCTCAGGGACATGACACAGTTCCCCAAGAATCCAGAGGGATCAGAGATTTTACCAAAATCTCAATGAATCACAGGTTTTGTCAAGGTTCTCAGTGGGGCTCAGTGGCTTATCTCAGTGTGCTAGTGTTGCTCAGGGACTTTGACAGGGTTTCAGAGGGAATAGGAGCCTTCCCCAGGGTCAAAGTACTTTTCAGGGTCTTCCACAGGTTCTCAGTGGAGTTCAGTCTACACTAGGGTCAGTGGGCTCAGAGTTTTCCCCAATACCTCTGTAGTCATCATGGATTTTGTGGGTGTCTCACAGGACCTTCCCTAGAGTTTCACTGGGCCTTGGCTCCATCCCCACATTCCCACTGCATTCAGGGCCTTCCCAAGAACTCAGTGACTCACAAAATTCTCCATGGTTTCAGTGGGACCTACAGTCTTTCCCACAGTCTCAGTGGGTCTCAGGGCTGTTCACAGATTCTCAGTGAGGCTAAGATTTTTACCTAGAGTCTCTGTGGTGATTAGGGCCCTTTGTCAAGTCTCAGTCCAAGCTTAGGGCCTTGTCCCAGGTCCCACCACATTCAGGGCATTTTTATATGGTCTCAGTGGAGTTACAACTTTCCCAAGATTCTCACTGGTTCTCAGGACATTCCCCAGGTTCTCTGTTGGGCTAAAGGCCTTGTTCTGGGTTCAATGTTGCTCAGGTTCTTCCCCAGGATTTCATGGGGAGAGGGCCTTCTCTGCATTTGCAATCATGTTCACAGCTTTTCCCAAGAACTCTGTGATGTTCAGGGTCATCCCCAGGTCTCAGTGGAGATGATCTTCTTTCTAGGATGTGACTGTGTATCCTAGTCTTCCTGGGGGACTTATGGGGCTCAGGGCCTTTCCCATGATCTCAGTGGGGCTTGGGGCCTTCCTTGAGGTCTTTGGAGCTCTCAGAGCCTTCTCCAGGTTCTAAATGTTTTCTATGTCCTTCCGCAAGGACTCATTGGAACATAGCACTTTACTGTTTCTCACCTGGGTTCATGAATTTCCCCAGAAATTCAATGGAGCTGGTAATACATTGTGAGTCTCATTGGTTCTTAATGGTTATCCCTGATGACCATGAGTCCTAAGACCATTACCATGATCTCAATGAGGCTTAGGACCTTCCCCAGTATCAGTGGTACTCAGAGAAATCCCAAGCTTCTACATGTAGAACAGAACTTTCTCCAGTTTCTCACTCTGGACAGCACCTTCCTCAAGGTCTTATAAAGTCTCAGGGCATTCCACTGTGTTGTCAGGTCTAGAATTTCTCCAGAATTTCAGTGGAACTTGGAGGTGTCCACAAGTTCATAGTAGGACTTAGATTCTTCACCAGTGTTTCTTTGAGGCTAATGGTTTTCACTAGTTTCTCAGTAGGTTTTTAAGGGTTTAGGGCCCTTTCGCAGTATTGCATTGTGTCTCAGTCCTTTTCCAGCACATCAAAGGGGCTCAAGGTTTTACCCAGGGCTTCAGTGGTTTTGCAGTGCCTTCCACAAGGTAGCAGGAGGTCGAATGATCTTCTCCAGAACTTCAGTAAATCTCAGGGATATTTATAGTACTTCAGTGGAGTTCAACTACTTTCCAAGAGTTTGTGTGATCTAAAGGCCTTCAAAAGTATTTTTATAGATTTCTGGACCCTCACTGGAGTCTGAATGGGATTCAAGATTTTTTCTATTACATCAATAAATTACTGGGATTCCCAGGTCTCTAATCAGGCTCATTCCCTTTCATAGTGATTCAGTGGATTGCAGGGCCTTGTCCAGCACAAGGACAGTCAGTGAGCCTCCTAGTCTTTTACAGTCTCACAGTCAGGTTCAGGGTGTTTTGCATGTTCTTAGTGGTCTCATTCCCTTCAGAAGGCAGTGGGTGAACTTCTTGAATATTCCCATCCACTCACTGTGGTTCAGGATGGTTCCTAGGTTCTCAATGGACCACATATCTTGGCCAGTATCTCAGATGGACTCCTGGTCTTTACCAGGCTCTCTTATTCTCAGGGCCTTTGCAGTGTCTCAGTCATGCTCAGTGCTCTTCTCGGAGTCTCACTTGGGCTCACATTCCTCCCCAAGTGCATACATGGATGAGTTCTTTGCTAGGGTCTCAGTGAATCTCAGAGCATTTCCCAGGGTCTCAATGAAGCTCAGAGCCATTCCCAATGTCAGAGTTGTGCTCACAGCTTTCTCCAGCATCTACATGACACTCAGATACTTGTGCAGTGTATCAGAGGGTCCAAGTCCTTTCTCCATATCAGTGGGGACTCAGGGCTTACCGTAGCTTCTAAACCAATCTCAGAACCTTGTCATAGTTTCACTGGGGCTCTGGGTCTTCCCAAGAATTTTAGTTATGTGTAGAAATGTTCACATGATCTTTTTGAGGCTCAGATAATTTCCCTTGGGTTTTGAAGATTCTAAGGCCTTCACAAGAATCTTAGAGGGGTTCAATGCTTTCACTGGTTTCTCAGTGGTGTTCAGGATCTTCTACAGAGTCTGAATGAGGCTGAGAGCCTTCCACAGGTTCATGATTCTTTGTACAACTTTTCCAGGAGACTTAGTGGCCTCATAGCCTTGTCACAGTTTAAGCAGATCTCAGAACCATTCCCAAGGATATAGTGGAGGTTAGGACATTACCCAGGGTCTTAATAGGGTTCCATCAACTTGCTTAGGGGCTCAGTATATGTGAGAACATTATTCAGCATCTCAATGGGGCTCAGTGCTATTCCCAGTTTCAGTGAGTCTCAGTGGTATTTCTAGTATCTCAGGGTACAAAACCTCCCCAGGAAAACACTGGGTTTCAGAGTCATCCTGGAATTCTCAGTGAATCCCAGGGTCATTCCCAGGTTTTCCATGTAGTTCAGTGTTACACCCATGGTCACAATGGTGTTCAGGGTCTTTCCCAGATCTGATTGTTGGTCAGGACCTTCCCTAGTACCATAGTGTCCCTCAGGGCCTTCCCAAGTGTCTTAGTGAGGCTCGTGGCTATCCCAGTATTTCAGTGGACCTCAGGATGTGAAGCTATTGAGGTCCCTCAAGAAATCAAACATGTGCTTGAAAATGAGAGTGTGCAGAAGCTTTACTTCTGCCAGAAAGTTGTTCTATAAAACCCAGCTAGGAAACACACTTGGGCATGCACTCCACATTATTTATTCCTATTGTGGCACTGCCACTGGCCTGACTGGGGAACTCAGGGTCAAAATCTATATTATTGTTGAATTTTAAATTGGGGGCAAAGAATGGGGAAGGCTATAAATAAAATGACTACAATTTGCTCTAACATCTCAATTAAGGCTAAATACTATGTTTTGAAAATGCACCATTTCTCACAAATTCCCCCTTTAGCTTTTAAACATTTAATTTCATTTTCATTTTGCTGATGTCCCCATTAGTGGTGTCATCCATTCAAGATATATAAACTTTCTAATGTGGAAATCATCCACCATAATGAGTTCTCCCCCTGTTAGCCATCCCAGTAGCCATCCCAGTGATTACCAGCACTTGTTCAGGTCTTTTGCAGTTAAGTTGAAATTTGTGTCTTTCTAGGTTTTGATTAATATCAAATCCCCAGGCTGGAAGTGATGAATCCCAACCTCTTGAAGGGGTTCATCTGAAGATAATGAAAAAGCAAAGCACTGATAGATCTTTAATTGAATCAGGCAGCAAATCTCTTCCTCTATAACTTCTCAGTTTTACTTACTTTTGGGAGCACTCACACTAATAAACTCCTCTGGTTACATGAAAAGAAACATTACATGTATTTTAATTGCCCTTGTGTGCCCATACTTTGGTTACATTCTCCTGGCAGGTGTTTAAGGACAAGTTGACAAAATTGATTTATTCCTATGTACTGTTAGAGTCAGCTGAGATTTGTCATGGATCATTCATGGGAACATGTGAGAGACTTTTGGCTCCTTAGCTATTCTTCTAGCAATTGTCCCATCTGCCAGGATGGACCAGGGTCTTGCAGACCATATTTGACTTCCCTTGGAAGCATTAGAGATATTTCCTTCTCCAGAGATTATCCTCTTTGCACACAGTGCACTGGTTACCTTCCTGCTCTCTAGGGTCCCCATGAAGCCCCTGATTGGGAGGCCATGAGACCCGGAATTGCAAAGCCCTTAGAGAAGTCCCAGTGTTCCTGGGTCCTAGCTGACCTAAGAGGGCAAGGGCCAAATATTGGTCACTTTTCCTTGGCACTTTCACTTCCTTGCCTTTGGTTTCCAAGTTTTGGGTTTAAACATCCAGCAACTCAGTTTTATCGGTAAATTTGATGTATATAATCTTATACTTACTCCTTCCATTAAATTTGGGTTTTATATTAGTACTGGAAGTCAGCCTTTTATCCTATTGGGTGCTATATGTGATGGCTTATTATCTCAAATTAACTCAGGTTGTTCTGTTAGGAGGAGAACTTCTTCAAAACACTAACATCCAAAATTTATAAAGTTCCATGTGGAAAACACAAAATGAAATTTAAAAGAATAAAAATGTATTCAGTTTGCATAATAGCTTTAAACTAAGCAACGTAATATCTATAGTACACTGGTATATCTTGGTGTCCATATTGCCGCCTCAGAGACACATGAATGTATCACCTCAATGACATACAAAACCCTTTACAAATTTCAAATTCTTTTAAAACTCTCTTTCAACCTGATATACCTTTTATAATTTATCCAAATCTTTACTTAGTTTTGTGTGATATTCCTTGATAATTTTAGGATCATAGTACTTTTCTTTGTACAGGTGATCAAACCCAGGGGCAATTAAGAACTGAGCCACTTCCCCAGTCATTTTTTGTATTTTATTTAGAATCAACATCTCACTGAGTTCCTTACAGCCTCACTAAATTGCTGAGACTGGTTTTGAATCTCACAATCTTCCTGCCTGAGCCTCCCAAGCTGCTGGGATTATAGGTATGATCCACCAGGTCCAGTAGGATTACAGTAATCTTTTCAACAAAAATCTCTCTTTTGAATATAATTTAAAATGGGTGGAAGTCTAACTTTCTTTGCAGTCAGTCTAACACAGGGTGAGAGGCTGAGCCTTATGTCAATAAGGCAGGGCTCTTAACAAATAACACAGTGCAACATTTCATCTGAAATATAATCAATAAACTAAGAGAGATCAGAACTTACTCTGTGTAGAAAGAGTGGCCAAATGCTTCCCTATTTCACCATGTCAGCTTTTAAAGGAATCAGGCTCTCATTTTTTTTAAAGATATATTTAAATTTCCACCCTAGTGTAAAAATTTACAAAAAAGTTTATGCCTATCTTATTGAAAAACAGGTTAGCAGAACATAAATTGAAATAAATAACTCTCCAATTAAATGTGCTTTTTCATACAAATCTGAAGGCCATTACCACTACAGACAACTTTGGTTTGGAGAACACTAACTTGGTAAAGTGCTCCCTTAAACTGATTCAATTCATGTTTTGAAGAGTCATCCAGGAAATTATGGGTCCCCATTAATGCCTCTCTCTTAAAGGGGATATGTCTATACTTTTTGTGGCAAGTTATTTCTCGGTTGAACAATTTCTTGGTTAATATAATTTGATCAGAGGCTAGAGTTGTGGATCAGTGGTCCAGCACCTCATGGCATGTGTTAGACACTGGGTTCAATTCTCAGCACCACATACAAATAAATAAAGATTCCTTGACAGCTAAAAATATTTTTTAAAAAAAGATAACGTGATACTCTTTCTCAAGATCCCTTTAACCCAAATAAACTTATTAACTCCTTGTACACCGCCACAGAGCAGAATTTGTTTCCCTTTCCTGGGAGACCCTTTCCAATAAAGTTGTTACTCTTTGGGTGAGAATATCATTTGTACATTTCATTTACATACAAAACTTATCACAGGAGAGAGATCCAGCATTAGATAATATGGCACTCAAAAAATAAAATATGTGCCTTAAGGATTCCCCCAGCTAATAATGTAATAGTGCTGGAACCATTCTTTGTGACTGGCAGTTTTCACAGCTTGGATAACTTAGGGCAGTTAATAGTCTGCCACTCAGGGTAATGGGACCCAATTAAGGTTTTAATTTTTAATGTAAAGGCCAACCCCATGATGTTAAACACTCCAGCCAACACCTTTGTCCCAGAGAGGTAGAGGGGGGTAGATGGAACTGAGGATGAATCCATATGGAGATTACTGAAAAATTCTAATCAGGGACTAAAAGTATAGTCAATTAAAAAAACATGAGTGAA
This sequence comes from Sciurus carolinensis, assembly GCF_902686445.1. Classification (NCBI taxonomy): domain Eukaryota; kingdom Metazoa; phylum Chordata; class Mammalia; order Rodentia; family Sciuridae; genus Sciurus; species Sciurus carolinensis. The sequence goes on from NC_062223.1 coordinate 4,812,791, forward strand.
ACAATAACCAGAGTACCCTCCCAATGCCTATACAACATAGATTTCAGCCTTAAGTCCAAAGCTTTTGAATTTCTGTTCAGCACAGACTTTGATCAATGCCTTCATCCAGAAATCATAAAATCTTTCTTAGGTTGTCCCTTCCATTACAGGAGTTCCTTCTTCCCTCATTCACACAAGTCTTACTCCTTTATAATAAGATATAATACTTCAATCCTTTACAGTACTTTAATTAAAACACAGCTGAAACTTTTTTGTATGCATACAAACTTACAACTGTTAGAATTTTAACCCATGTAATCTTGCTCTTAGTTAGGACCCAGAAATGAACGATCATAATTCCTTTTTAAAATAAACTGATTTAAAACACACATTTAGTAGATCCAGATACATGTTACTGTGAAAGTGGTGACTTGAACCATGGCTTCTGATAGTCTCATCACTGTCTTTGGGCTGGGAACTTCCTGTGCAAAAGTGCAGATCAATATGGCCCAGTTGCTATGGTGACAATCAGCCAAACAAGGCTCTGTGCAATGGCACCAAGGTTCATCAGTTGGGGCCTTGAGCTCAGGCACCATGTCCTAAGGGATAGAGTGTTCTGGGCATAACAAGATAACCCCAATGTCTCCCAAATTTCACTGTGATCTTCAGGACTGTCTGCTTTGCTGAAACTTTCTCACAAATATCTTTTTGATGAAAAAACCTATATAATAAACATGCTGAGCTTGCTCTGAGTCATTCATCTTCCATCAGAAAGTAAATCACCCCCTGGCCCCATCTTTTTTGCTCTCTGTGTGTCTGTCTATCTTTCCTCCATCCCACATCACTCCTCTCTGGTTTCTGAATTAACTGCCAAGCTGCTCATGGCATGTTACCTTATGGAATTCAAGAAGCCAAGAGTCCTTGAATTTATATTTAGTCAATGTATTAGTATTTTATTTTATTTTATTTTTTAAGCATATTAAGCAGGTTTTATTTAAAGGTTATAATACAGACTTCTCCTGGCAGGAAGAAGGGGGCCATGGCTGATATTCTAAAGTCCCAAGAACTGAGTCCACCCTACATCTTTTATAGGTTAAAGTCTCTTTTGTTCTCCATTTCTCTCCCCTCTTATCTCTCCTTCCTGCCTACATGACTAGGCCTGGTTTTGCATTATGTGTGAAGCCATGGGCAGGGGGAGGGTCAAGGTGATTCAGGCAGGTAAGGGCCCAGGGGGCATTAATTAGCAGCTCCATGCTTGCAGTCCTTGATAAAGGCAGGTAAATTTGGTAATCAATGGGCTCTGGAGATCCTTGACATTCCATTCTTGCAGGAAAAATCTCCAACTTCCAGAGGCAGGTGGCTTCATGGCTTCATTTCCTCCATTTGACTGATCCCCCTATTTCTACACTAACTACCTGTCCTTAATTCTGGCTTCATTCCCCCCTTTTGCTTTAGGAACTCCTAACTGCTGTGAGGAAAAGAAAGGAGGTGCTGATCATTCTGGCTGCTTCAAAACTGAAAGGGGGCAGTGAGGGGCAAGCAGTTTGGAGTTCCTTTTATTAAAAATTGGGTCAATCGAGGGGTCCAAGGTAGAAGTCTGGTTGGGGAAGAGCAGGTTGTAAAGTCATTGGAGGTGGGTGTTTCTATGATAGAAGAACAAAAAGAACTGAGTACTGAAATGAGATTAATATAATACAAATGTTGCAGAATCTGGAACATGCCAATGAATATCATAAAGATGACAGAAGTCAATAATTCCTCACCAGGGGGTGGAAGAACTGAGAAGTTGTTCCCATAACAAGGCCTAGCAAAGGCTGGAGAGAACAAGGCCTTTATTTGGGAACTTTAACATTGTCTAGGTTATCAGGAATGTAAACACAACATTTAGTAGAGATCCCTATACTTCTGTTACTTAGGGCTAGCTAATCATACGAGCAAACACAGATTAAGTCTACCTGTGTAGATTAGGAAGGTCTGCAGGCCTTAAACTGACTAAAAACTTCTGACTCTGGCAGTTTCTCTTGATAGTTATCAGGCACATTTGCCTAAGAATCTCTCTTTTGTAGCTTTTAGTTTTTATTCTAGTGAATTAACACAAGTGTACATCTTAATTTATGTTTAGCTATTATTTCTTTTAAATGTCCAAGAATGGCTATATTTTGATTTTAACTGTTTTTCTGGGTGTCTAAGATCAAGCTGGTTAAACTGACTTGTTCCTGTCTTGTTAAAGAGTCAGCTGAGTTCCCACAGGGGTCACTTGTAGAGAACTTAAGAGCAGCTTCTTAGCTCCGTTAGTGCCATTGGTTAGGCAGGGTCTCCTTGATGAGGTGGCTTCCTTTGGAAGCATCAAGGGATGTCTCCCTTTTTCCATGACCCTCCTCTGCAGCAGATGCACTGAGTAATTTTTCATCCTCTAGTGGTCTCAACAATCTCCTTGATCAGGAGGTTGTGTGACCCAGAGTTGCAAAGCTCCTTAGAGAAGTCCTCTTATTCCCTGGGTTCAGGCTGACTGAGGGCAAAAGATCCAAATACTGGTCTATCTTGCCCTCTGTAATTAATCTCAATCTCTAAATTTGATCTTTATCATCCAGCCAGTTAGTCTCACCAGTCATAAAGTAAGAGTGCTGGGTTTTAACTTCAATGTCTATAACTTTACAGTTATTTACCCTTTTATCTAACTGGAATCTGTATTAGTACTGGAAGTTACCACTATCTGTTCTATAGGTGATGGCTTATTATCAAAAGTTACTTAGGTTGTGTGTTCTTGAAGCAGCTACTTCTGCAAAACATTAACAGGTAACTTTTAGCAAGAGTAAAACTATATATTCAACTTGTATAATAGTTATCTTAAATTTTGACTGAGAACCACATTATATCCCCTGTTTGAGATTACAGTAATTTTACAACAAAAACCTATCTTTTGACTATAACTATAAAGAGGCTGGAGTCTGGCTTATTTTGGAGCCATTCTACATGCAGTGAGGTGGGAGGCAGAGCCTTATCTCAGTTAAGACGTGGCTCTTTACAGATCTTAAGTGTTCTAATTCTGATGTTGATCTTTGCTTTCTTCCTTAAATATTATTTTAAGTAGTTTACATATACTGTTTCCTGAGTCTATATAAACTTTGTAACTAACACAATTTAACATTGTGTCTAAAACATGAATCAAAGGAAGGCTGAGAGAGCTCTTAACTTTCCTTTTGTGTGTCAACATGGCAAAATGTTTTCATGTTTTACAATATTAACCATAAAACTAGTCAGGCTCTAACTTTTATAAATACATTTATATTTGAAATTATTTATCTCAGTATAAAAAGTAACAAATTTTACATATACCCTATTGATAACAGGTCCTATAATAGAACATTAAATGATAGAAATACATCCCCACTTAAAATTTACTCTTTATAAGTTTTAAATTACCATTACAGACACATTGAATCTGGAGAATAGCGGGTTGATAAATTCCCTGCTTTAAAACCTTGTATACCTGGAAAATATGAACACCTTTAATATACAAAGAGTGACCATTTCACAATTACCTTGACACTTTTATATTACCAAATTTAGTTTTTAAAGAAAAATTTAGACTCTGTAACATAGTACAATACTCTAACAGTTGTTTAACCATAATTTGAAAAAATCCCAATTTTTAACATTAATTGTTCTAAAGAATAAAATTTAATAGACACAAAGTTAAGAGTAAATTAGTGTTTCTAAGAAATCCTTGTCATTTTACCATATAGATTAAACTTTGGTTTATATCAGAATATTAGTATTTCACTTTAGGAAAAACCTTAAAGAGTTTTAGGTGTCTCACATACATACGACCAACTTAGTTACACACAACTTGTTGAAATTTGTCCTTTACTTACACGGACTTTCTTAGCACTTACTTAGACCCTCATGTATTTCATCACACAAGCACTTTCTTACCCAGAAACATTTCCTTTTCCCTTTTACTAAATATATTTCCATACCCAGAACCTTTTATTTTCTCTTTCCTATCTGTTGACCCCTTTTTGTTCACATTCTGAAACAACTCTTATAAAATTTCTGAATTTAGATAAATTACTCTATTTTAATAAGATTAAATATTTTGTTATTTATAGTACTCTAATTGAAGCACAGTTGAAACTTTTGGGACCCTTTGTATATAGAATTGCACTTGTTAGGACATAACTCTTAGTAACCTTGTTTTTAGTTTAGTGATGACACAAAGCAAGTTTAAACCCTTTTATTTACCAACCTATGAAAACACCAATAATGTTTAAGTATGATACCCCATGGAATTTAAGGAGTTAAGAGTACTTGATGTTATTTAACAATTAGCATTTTAACTTTGTAAATTAATCAGATGTCCCTACAAACACACTTGAGTAATCCCATACATGTGAACTCTAATTCACTTATTTTGTAAAAACCAAGATATCAGATAAGTGTCCTGAACATTATTTGCTGTCTCTTTCCTGTTGAAGAAAAGTCCTAGAGACAATTGATATTAGACCTTTTGTTAACATCAATATTTTATTAGCTTGACTACCTAGAGATTTGCGAGTTACTTTCAAAGACATTTTACTTTTATTAGTTTACCCAATTTGAATTGAACCTTTTTAAATCATGTGAATTAAAAGTATCTGGATCCATTTATAATTTTTAATTTTAGGAGCGCTCAGTTTTGATACAGACACAACATGACATCAGATAGCACGACATACAAATAACACAAAATCAAAGGCCTTGTAACTTTATAGGTGAATCTCCATTGCAATGTAACAGATGTTCAAAAACTCTAGTTGATTAAAAAATAGAACTGATCAAAAAAGTCATGAGCCATATAATGGGGGGTGGGAGGGGTTACCATTAGGGTTAGGGTTAGGTTTAGGATTAGGGTTAAGGAGGGTGGTAAGAATGGAGGAAGAAAGGACTGTATAGAGGGAAAAGAGGGGTGGGAGGGATGGGGGAAGGAAAAAAAAAACAATGAATCAAACAATATTACCCTATGTAAATTTATGATTACACAAATGGTATGCCTTGACTCCATGTACAAATAGAGAAACAACATGTATCCCATTTGTTTACAATAAAAATAAAATAAAATAAATTTTAAAAAAAATATGAAAAAATGTTCCACATCTCTAGTAATAAGAGAAATGCAAATCAAAACCACCCTAAGATTCCATCTCACTCCAATTAGAATGGCGATTATCAAGAATACAAGCAACAACAGGTGTTGGCGAGGATGTGGGTCCAAAGGTACACTCATACATTGTTGGTGGGGCTACAAATTAGTGCAGCGACTATGGAAAGCAGTGTGGAGATTCCTTAGAACACTTGGAATGGAAACACTATTTGACCCAGCTATCCCACTCCTCGGCCTATACCCAAAGGACTTAAAATCAGCATACTACAGAGATACAGCCACATCAATGTTCATTGCTGCTCAATTCACAATAGCCAGATTGTGGAACCAACCTAGATGTTCTTCAACTGATGAATGGAAAAAGAAACTGTGGTGTATATATATACAATGGAATATTACTCAGCCATAAAGAATGATAAAATTATGGCATTTGCAGGCAAATGAATGCAATTGGAGAATATCATGCTAAGTGAGATAAGCCAATCTTTAAAAAACAAAGGTTGAATGACCTCTCTGATAAGCGGATGATGACACATAATGGGGGGTGGGAGGGGTTAGTGTTAGGGTTAGAGTTAGGGTTAGGGAGGGGGGCAAGAAAGAAGTAAGGACTATATAGAGGGAAAAGAGGGGTGGGAGGGGTAGGGGGAAGAGAAAAATAACAGAATGAATCAAACAACATTACCCTATGTAAATTTATGAATACACAAATGGTATGCCTTTACTCCATGTATGGAGAAACAACATGTATCTCATTTGTTTACAATAATAAAAAAAGGAAGAAAAATGCATTTGTTTAAAAAAACAAAATAAAATAAAAAATAAAAATATATATTTTTCTATAAAACAAACAAAAAAAAGTCATGAGCTCAAAAAAAATATATAGAATTTAAAAAAAAAAAAAAGAGTCCTGGAAAAATTATATGGCCATTAATTACTTTAGTAAAGCACCATAAAATTTACTTTTGCTGGAGTTTAGGTAAGACTCTTTTTACCTTTTTTTCTTGGGTTTGAGACCAGTCTCCTACTGGGCCTTTAGGCTTCCTCTATTTACATCTCAATGTAAGCCTTGACTGAGATCTGGAAGGATCTAACAGGTTTTAATAGAAACCTTGTGCCTAGGGCATTTTAGCCATCTCTTATCAGGACAGGTTGGATGTCAAAGAAAATTATGAGACCTTATTTTCCATTACTTTTGAGAATGAAGCACTTTGCTAAGTTCCTCACTGAGATATGCCATTGGTTATTGAGCTGCGTATAGCTGCATATCTGGGATTTATATTCCCCTCAGTGACAAATAGGCTAAATCTTGCTCCATAGATAAGCTGAGGACAGGAGCTTGAAGTAAGGCCCCTTCTTGATATTCTTGGGGCAGAATATTGTCCTATGGTGGCTATTTTCTGTAGTATTGAACCTGTTGATGACATAATTAAGCTTTATCTTTGAGATCTTATAATTCCTATTAGCTAAGAAGTTTAGGAACTCCATTATGACCTTTTGATATTCCTCCTGGGCAGAAGCACATAAAGGATGTACTTTACTTACTGGAGAACAATCACAGATATTTTATCTCTAAATTTTGTTAAGTCCTTAGCTAAGGTTTGTCTGGAACAGGTGAGGGCCATCTAAATCCTGAGGCAATACTGTTTAGGTTAGTTGAGATACAGTATCTGGTTCCTCAAAGGCAAACAGAAATTGCCATTCAGAGTCTAGCATAGACAGGAAAAGTCATCTTTTAAATCTAACTTAGTAAACCAAGCAGCAGTTGGAATCCAAGATAAAAGTGTATGGATTAAGAACAACGAGGTGGGGGAAATTACTGCTTCATTATTTTAAGGTTTTGGACTAGGCAGTTTGCTTTTTAACTCCTAAAATGGGTGAATTGCATGGGTTGCAAGGCATTAAAAGTTTCTGTCATTTTGAATGATCTTTAATAAGTCCTTTTTCTTGTCTTTTCTTTCCTTTTGATCTCTATTAAAAATGGAAGGCACAAGCTGGAGAAGATCATCTAAGGATTGATCAGGGTCACGTGCCAATTTTTGTAATGTCCTCTAAATATTTGGAACTGACTAAATGATAAATTTGTACCTTAAAAGTAGGTGGCCCTTTATGGATTCAGGATTCAGGGTGGTGTGTTTTCTTATTGCCTTCCTGAGTCTTTCTGTGAAAATAGCAAGACTTCCCTTCTATTCCTGTTTAGGCATACTACTCATTATTCGAATCCCAGTTAGGATGGTTTCTGGGAACTGCCTGTGCTCTAGATGGTTAATAGCATAATTTTCCAGGTGAAGTCAAATACCTGGCATAAGTTTTGAAACATCTCAATATTTATTAGTATCCTCCAAAAGCCTCTTTAAATTTATTTTTGTCTGTCTTAAGTTGGGAGGGTCCCCTTAATTTTCCTCCCTTAGTAGGCAATTCCTCAAGGCTTTCTCCTCTCATGGTAGAGATTATTGATGGCAAGAATGGTAATGAAAAGATAGAAAAAGCTTGCACCTGTGTAAATACGAGGCTCTTCCCAAACTGCCCTCAATCCCTCATAAAAGCCACAAAGAATTTTCGTCTCATCTCTTATCTTATCTATAAAGGCCAGGTGGCTGACCCAAAAAGCAAACTTAAAGATAATGGCGACCCTCCTCTTGGAGGTCAGGGAGACCCAGAACTTAAACTAACATGCTTTACAATTTTATATGTTAACCAATTAAAAAGAACACTGTAAAACTGCTTGCCTTTCATTATAAAAACACTGCTAAACAAGGACTCAGGGCCTCTTAGTGTCACCGGTTACCGAGTGTGCAGAAGACCAGGCTCAAGCTTGCTAATAAATGACTCTTTGTTGCTTGCATTGATCATGGTCTCTGGTGGTCTTTGTGGGGTCTCGAGCCACTGGGCACAACATCTTGGGGGCTCACCCGGGATGCCCCAAGCCCACCCAGACACCTGATCATAGAGTCATAAGTGACACCTTCATCCAGTGAGTAAGGCATTGCTGCATTTTCTTCTGGTCTGGATTGCCTGCAGGTTCTGGTTCTGGGCTGGCAAAGTCCTGGTGGACACGCTATAGGACCCCAGCAGGGTCTCCGGGACGTCCCCTTGACCCATCTGGGCAGCTTTTGTGCTGCATCTGGGTGACTCTTTGTCACATCTGGGCAGCCTTTGTGTTGCATCTGGGCAGCTTTTGTGCTGCATCTGGGTGACACTTTGTCACATCTGGGCAGTTTTGTGCTGCATCTGGGTGACTCATTGTCACATCTGGGAAGCCTTTGTGTTGCTTCTGGGCAGCTTTTGTGCTGCATCTGGGTGACTCATTGTCACATCTGGGCAGCCTTTGTGTTGCATCTGGGCAGCTTTTGTGCTGCATCTGTGTGACTCTGTCACATCTGGGTGACTCTTTGTCACATCTGGGCGACTCTTTGTCACATCTGGGCAACTTTTGTGTTGCATCTGTGCAGCTTTTGTGTTGCATCTGGGTGACTCTTTGTCGCAATTGGAAATTGTTTGTTTTTGTTGACAAAATACCAACTAGCCAATTTTGATTTAGCACACTATATGTCTGTCTGTTTGTGTTTTGTACCCTATGGTCTTTACTCTTGTATCATATTAAATTCTTCTTTGTGTTAATTCGATCTTAGGCTTAGGGATACTCATTGCAGGGTACTTTACAATCCTTCTCCTTGTTCCTGAGAGATTTGTTTACTCCAATACCCCTAGGCAGAGAGCTTAGCAACTCCATTCCTCAAAAGTAGTGAGAAATAATGTTTTGTGATTTTCTGCATTCAAACCTAACCTGATTTCTCAACCAGGAAGAAAAAGGGTTAAAAAGTCCTAGGTGATCCCCCCTCCCCCCTGCCTAGCAGTGCTGAAGCCTGCATTGGAATGTAAACTGCAGCAGTCTCAGTGGGAAGGAGGGGTAACCTGAAGAAAAGGGGAAAAAAAGGTGTCCATTTTAAACTCCTGGGCTGCTACACAGAACTAACTCATTTTCTAGGATTCTTGTTTTGTTTTGTTTTTCTTTAATGCTGTATTTTTGAGTTCATAATTTTGATCCTACATACCTAGGTTAATAATTTTTTTCTTTTTGATCAGTTCTATTTTTTATTCAACTAGAGTTTTTTGAACATCTGTTACATTGCAATGGAGATTCACCTATAAAGTTACAAGGCCTTTGATTTTGTATTATTTGTATGTCATGCTGTCTAATATCATGTTTTGTCTGTATCAAAACTGAGCACTCCTAAAATTAAAATTTTGAAAATGGATCCAAATCCTTTTATTCACATGATTTAAAAGGGTTTGATTTAAATTGGGTAAACTAATAAAAGTAAAATGTCTTTAGAAATAACTCGCAAGTCTCTAGGTGGTCAAACTAATGAAATGTTGATGTTAAACAATGTCTAATATCAATTGTTCCTAGGACTTTTCTTCAACAGGAAAGAGATGGCAAATACTGTTCAGGACACTTGGTTTTTTTCAAAATAAGTAAATTAAATTTAACATGTATGGGACTACTCAAATGTGTTGTTAGTGACATCTGATTAATTTGCAAAGTTAAAATGCTAATTGTTAAATAACATCAAGTACTCTTAATCCTTAAATTACATGGAGTAACATACTTAAACATTATTGGTGGTTTCATAGGTGGTAAATTAAAAAGTGTTTAAAATTGCTTTGTGTCATTACTAAAAACAAGGTTATTAAGACTTATGTTCTAACAGGTAAAACCCCAACCCGGAGGGTGAGCATTCCATCTGCTCCCTTACCACTTCCCCCTGTTCCCCCTCCAGTTCTGCAAAGCTCCAGGGAGCTCTTAGATTTGGATTTAGAGTTACCATATCCCCTCTCACTGTGTTTCAGTTACAGTACTATAAACAACAAAGTATTTTATCTTGTTAAATTGGAGTAATTTGTCTAAATTCAAAAATTTCGTAAGAGTTGTTTCAGAATGTGAACAAAAAGGGGTCAACAGAGAGGAAAGAGAAAATAAAAGGTTCTGGGTATGGAAATATATGTAATAAAAAGGAAAAGAAAATGTTTCTGGGTAAGAAAGTGCTTGTGTGATGGAATACATGAGAGTCTAAGTAAGTGCTAAGAAAGTCTGTGTAAGTAAAGGGCAAGTTTCAATAAGTTTGTGTGTAACTAAGTTGGTTGTATGTATATGAGACAGTTGAAACTATTTAAGGTTTTTCCTAAGATGAAATACTAATGTTCTGATATAAGCCAAAGTTTAACCTAAATGGTAAAAATGACATGGTAAAATGACAAGGATTTCTTAGAAACACTAATTTACTCTTAACTTTGTGTCTATTAAGTTTTAATCTTTAAAACAATTAGTCTTAAAAATTGGGGTTTATACAATTATGGTTAAACAACTGTTAAGGGTATTGTCCTATGTTGCAGAGTCTAAATTTTTCTTTAAAGACTAAATTTAGTAAGATTAAAGTGTCAAGGTAATTGTGAAATGGTCATTCTTTCATATTTTCCAGGTATACAAATTTTTAAAGCAGGAAATTTGTCAAGCTGCTATTCTCCAGAATAAACTTGTCTGTAATGGTAATTTTAAACTTAAAGAGTACATTTTATTGGGGATTTATTTCTATCATTTAATATTCTATTATGGGACCTATTATCAGTAAGGTATATGTAAAATTGCTTACTCATTTCACTGAGATAAAAATGTAAATGTAAATGTATATCTAAGAGTTAGTGGCAGCCTGATTTGTTTAAAGGTTCATATCATAGAAGGTGAAAGCATTTCGCTACACAAAAGAAAAGTTAAAAGCTCTCTCAGCCTTTCTTTGATTGATTCCTGTTTTGGATATAATGTTAGACTGTGTTAACTAATGTTCATATGGACTCAGAAATCAATATATATAAACTTCTTAAAATGACATTTAAGAAAGAGTGTAATGCGCAATAGCAAAAATGGGACAACAGTGACTGGGTGGGGTCTCTAACCTCATGACTGTAGCATGCCTGGTGCCTGGGACTGTTCCTGTGTAGGAGCACAAGATGCCTAAATGCTGTGGCAGTAGCCTCCCTGGGGAGGCTCTGTACAGGAGTCCTATCAGCTCTTACATTGATCTCAGGCACACCACTCTTGTGCAGAAAGGAATTGTTTTGCTAGATAACCAGTGTTTCATCAGTTCCCTTCTCTAGTTCCTGCCCACCTTACAGTAACTTTGGACAGTGGACTTCATTGAGAGCTATACAGAGTTTCTAACATTGCACTTTGCAGTTGTGGGAAAAAGTTACGTAGATATTCTAGTCTCTGTAACTCTCCTGAAAACAAAGAATAATGCTTACATAGTCTTTAACCTAATAATAAGACATGTATAAAGATTGCTAACATAACTCTTTAGGTCTGCATTTCCATCAGAGAACAGAGCTCCATCTGATCTCAGCTTAATCTTCAAAATCTGTGTTTATAAACCTTTATTTTCTAATACTCCTTTGACCCTCACTGAACTTGAAAATTTGATCCTGCTGGTCATGGCAAAAGGGGCAAAACTTAGCTTTATGAATAGAACATTTTACTTAATATTTGTGAAGAGCCCTGCCTTACCTGGGATAAGGCTCTGCCTCACCCTGCTACATGTTAGAATGGCTCCAAAGTAAGCCAGACTTTAACTCATTTAAAGTTGTGCTCAAAAGTTTGATGTTTGTTGTAAAGATTACTGTGATCTTAAACAGGGTATATAATGTAGAACTCAGCCAAAACTATTATACAAGCTAAATATGTTTTTACTCTTGCTAATTTCATTTTGTAAAACTGTTGCCTGTTACTGTTTTGCAGAAGTAGCTGCTTCCAGAACATACAACCTAGGTAACTTGTGATAATAGGCCATCACCTTCAAAACAGATAGTATGTGGTAGTACTTTTAAAAAGGGTAAATGACTGTAAAGTTATAAACATTGAAGCTAAAGCCCAGTACTCTTTATGACTGGTGAGACTGACTTGCTGGATGGTTAAGATCAAACTTAGAGATTGGGATTAAATACAGAGGCCAAGAAAAGCCAGTATTTGTGTCTTGCCCTCAGTCAGCCTGAATCCAGGGAACAAGAGAACTTCTCTAAGGAGCTTTGCAACTCTGGGTCACACAACCTCCTGATCAAGGAGATTGTTGAGACCACTAGAGGATGACAAATCACTCAGTGCATCTACTGCAGAGGAGGGTCATGGAAAAAGAGAGACACCCCTAATGCTTTCAAGGAAAGCCACCTCATCAAAAAGACCCTGCCTAACCAATGGCACTAATGGAGCTAAGAAGCTGCTCTTAAGTTCTCTATGAGTGACCCCTGTGGAAACTCAGCTGACTCTTTAACAGACAGGAACAGGTCACTTTGACCAGCTTGATCTTAAACACCTAGCAAAACAGTTAAAACCAAAATACAGCCATTCTTGGGCATTTAAAAGAAATAATAGTTCAAAGTAACTTAAGATGTACACTCGTGTTAGCCCACTAAAATTAAGAGTGGAAGCTACAAAAGAAAGATTCTTAGGCAAATGTGCCTGATAACTATCAAGGGAAACTGCCAGAGTTAGAAGATTTTAGTCAGTTTAAGACCTACAGTCACAGGTAGGTTTAATCTATGTTTGCTAGTATGATTATCTAGCCCTAAGTAGCAGAAATATAGAGATCTCTACTTAACACAGGCTATACCAATAAAGAGATATTGTACAAAAATCAGATGACATTAAGTAGTTTAACTATATTTTCTGGGGACCTCAATGACATTAAGAGTTAAATATTGTGTTTACATTCCTGATAACCTGGACAATGTTAAAGTTCCCAAATAAAGGCCTTGTCCTTCCAGCCTTTGCTAGGCCTTGTTATGGAAACAACTTCTCAGTTCTTCCACCCCCTGGTGAGGAATTATTGACTTCTCTCATCTTTATGATATGCATTGGCATGTTCCAGATTCTGCAACATTTATTTTGTATCAATCTCATTTCAGTACTCATGTCTTTTTGTTCTTCTCTCATAGAAGCACCCATCCCCAGATGCCTTTACAGCCTGCTCTTCCCCAACTGGATTTCTACCTTGGACCCCTCAGTTGACCCAATTTCTAAAAAGGAAACTCCAAACTGCTTGCCCCACACTGCCCACTTCCAGCTCAAAGAAGCCAGATCAGTCATCGCCCATTTTCCCTACAGCAGTGAAGAAGTTCCTAGTATTAGAGGAGTTAATGAAGTCAGAACTGGGGACAGGCAGTTAGTATAGAAATAGGGGATTGGGTCAAATTGAGGAAATGAAGGCCATGAAAGTCATCTGCCTCTGGAAGTTGGAGACTGCCCCTGGGAGAATAAAATGTTAAGGATCTCCTAAGCTCATTAATTACCAAATTTACCTGCCTTTAAAGACTGTAAGCAAGGAGGTCTATGTGCAGCCCTGGGAGAAGAAGGTGGGTTTTATGCTAATCATTCTGGAGTAGTGAGGGAATCCATGGCTAAGGTCAGAGAGGGTCTCGCCAAGAGAAAGCGAGAGAGGAGGGAGGCCCAAGAAAATTGATTTGAAGCATGGTTCAATAGGTCCACTTGGCTTGCTACCCTAATCTCTACCCTAGTAGGCACCTTAGCTCTGCTTTTGCTTATTTTAACTTTTGGCCCCTGCATTTTAAATATGTAAATTGCCTTTGTTAAAGATAGAATAAATATGGTACAGCTAATGGTGCTAAACGCCCAATATCAGCCCATTAAGCAGCAAGAATTAAAACAATAGAGACCCAAGATTGGCTCTCTAAATGTTCTTGGAGAGGGAGGAATGAAAAGATAGAAAAAGCTTGCACCTGTGTAAATATGAGGCTCTTCCCAAACTGCCCTCAACCCCTCATAAAAGCCGCAAAGAATTTTCATCTCGTCTCTTATCTGTAAAGGCCAGGTGGCTCACCCAAAAAGCAAACTTAAAGATAATGACCACCCTCACCTCGGAGGTCAGGGAGACCCAGAACTTAAACTAACATTATTTACAATTTTATATGTTAACCAATTAAAAAGAACACTGTAAAACTGCTTGCCTTTCATTATACAAGCCCTGCTAAACAAGGGCTCGGAGCCTCTTAGTGTCACCAGTTACCGAGTGCGCAGAGGACCATGCTCGAGCTTGCTAATAAATGATCTTTGTTGCTTGCATTGATTGTGGTCTCTGGTGGTCTTTGTGGGGTCTCCAGCCACTGGGCACAACAGTAACATATGAAAGGCACTTTTCTTGATCATTTGCATTTTAGCAGTATGCAGGCTAGTGGTGAACCTGGCATACTATTGAGAGAGAAGCTCCCTTCTGAGTTAGAAGTATTAGGGTCATTCCCTAAATTTGAGCTTCCTTATGGTCCAGAAAAACCCATCTCTCACTACCTGACTTTGCCAAAGTTATTTCTGGCTTTCTTTGGCAAAGTGCTAGGGTCCTACTTTGCCCTGTGCTAGAGAACCTGGGAGGATTCAGACTTAAGGTCATTACTGCTCTCCTCCTGCCACTATAAACTCCTAATTATGAAAAACAATGACAAGAGTAAAAAGTGTGCCTTTTGCTTATCTTTTTGACCTGTAGACTAAAGGAATCTCCAGAGGGTGAGGGAACATCTATTGGTTGTTAGGCGTCTTTGCTTGGAGGGTCTCATGGGAGGGGTTTTTAAATGCCTCCCTCTTGCAGTGTAAAGAGAACACCATGAGCACATTTAAGCAGAGGAACAGTAATGGGGAGACTCTAGATGTCTAGACTAGTGAAGGCTAACTATGCAAACAAAGGGAACCTGGGCATTTTCATACTGATCATCCCAGGCCTTAATCCTACAGTTTAAATTCCTAATGTCTGACAAGGGAAGGGGAGAATCCAGGAGGTACTGGATGTGTGGAGTGTTGTGCACTGTACGGCCCAAATGGAGGCAAAGGTAATTGGTGCTTTCCCTCAGTGCCATTCATCTACAGATCACCCTGGATACCCCTCAGGGTGGTCAAGAGGGGGAGTCCAGAGAAGGAACCTTTGGGGTCCACCTGAGAGTAGCCCGGGCCGAGAACCCCGCAGTTGTTCCAATCCTTCCTCCGCCTCCATGCATCCTGGGCAGATTAGGACTAGGGACACAGTGTACTTGGGGCAATTGTGCTCTAGGCCTGGAAAGAAAAGTAGGAAATGGCTTCAGCAGAGTCCAACATGCCTACAGAGCAGGTGATTGGAAACTTGCCTGGGCTGGGAAACCTCTCACCTGAGTCTTAAGAATGGTGGCTGCACTAACTGCATTTAAGTAGCCGAGGGGTGCCCATTTTGCCCTCCAAAAATAAAGAGACAGAAAGATGCACCTCAAACAGATGTGGGGTGCATGGAGAGAGAAGCTTATTTATCCTGGTGTAAGTCTCAGTGGAACCTCCAAATCTGATACCGCTGTTTACCAGTGACAAGTTTTGCTCTTTCTAATGTTGAAGATTGAACACTGGAGAAGCATGCCAAGGCAAGCATATTAAGCAGGTTTTATTTAAAGGTTATAATACACACTTCTCCCAGCAGGAAGATGGGGGCCATGGCTGATGTTCTAAGTCTCCTGTGTTAGTATTTTAACACTGCTTATAAATCAGATGTCTCCTCTAACAAACCCATTTATGAAGGTTAATCACACTTATGTAAAAGCTCATTTGATCATTTGTAACTTAGAATACCCCTAGAAAGCAAGGTATGAAACAAGTCTAATTAACTTTAAGTCAGTTATTACTGTGAAAGAAAAATCCTAAGAAACAATGGCCATTGCACTTTAAACATTTTATAGGAATGAACAATCTTGCTAGGCACCTGGAAAAATGCATGGTTTAGTAGAATCAATGGCACCTTTGTTCTTACCAATTTAGATGGACCCTTTTTGTTAAAGTTTTATTTAAATCATGTGAATTGAAATTCATTTGTATCCAATCATGACATGTATGAGTACTTATAAATCGATCAGCCAATTATGATGACATGCACATAATATAGACAAACATGTACATAGACACAGAATACAACACATGGGTTAAAATAATGCCTGTTGCATATTTTTACAGGATGACCATGACATGAAAGGGCCTGTGTAGTTGGGAAAATTAGGAATAGAGTGTGTCAGTCATGGTGGACACCAAAAATAAAGTTTCAGGTGGCCACTTGTCCTCCACAGGGGCAGATTTACTCCCACCACCAACACTGTTTTTTCCCTGCTCTTCAATGGAAAAGAAAATTTACACATATGAGATCTTCCATTGTTCTTCCCCATTCTTAGGCCTAGAATTTTCATTCCCCAATCCTGTAATTAAGCTTTCCACTGTCCTGAACCCCTCCTCATTGAGGTTTCTTGCACACATGGGCCCCCTGTATGCTCAGTCTTCCTTACTGGGGATTTCATTCACACACCCTCCTGCTTTCCTGGGTGTTGGCTTGTGTTTATGAATAGAGACTCAGTGACCCCACTCTTCTGGGAAGTTTCTTGAACTCTTGTCTCAGTCACACTCACACCACCACTGGGATGTCCCAACCACCAAGGTGGTACTTGTTTATCAAGCTGAACAATAGAATTTCCTCCCTCAGTCGGTCTTTACTTGGAGTTACCTGGTTGCCATGGTGCTTGCATGGCCCTCTCTGTGTGGTGCCAATCAACTTTCTATTTTGGGTCCACTGTTAACCTCAGTGATCACAGATTCCTCCCATGCTCTGCAGCCAAGCAACAAGGAAGTAGAAGGTTTCTGCTCTAATGTGGGGCATCCTAACAACCCTGAGGTAGTTTATGGAACCCTGGAGCTGGTGCAGAAATTGTTAGCAATAACAAAAAAAAAAAAAAAAAAAAAAAAAAAAAAAAAAAACCACCTGTGCTAGGTGCTGGGTGTCAAAGGTCAACTTTCCTTCTGCCAGAAGGGCATGCTACAATATCTGGGTAGCAAGTATGCTTGGGTGAGCAGTCAGGAAGTTTTAACTAATGCATGCTACCTCCTGCTCTGATAAGAAGATTGGGTATAAAATCTAGTACATTAGCCAATGTTAAAATTGTGGCAGGGAAATGCAAAAGTTATCATAAAAATGATAACTGGATTTTTTTTGAGAAACAGATCAATTGAATTTTTTTTCAGAGTCTGGGGATTGAACGTAGGGACACATATCCACTGACACATCCTGTGCACCTTTTATGTTTTGAGGCAGGATCTCATGAAGTCACAGAGGGTCTTTCACATTGCTGAGGCTGGTTTAGCATTTCCAATCCTCTTGCCTCAGTTTCCTGAGCAACTTGGAGTACAGCAGTGTGCCATTGCACCTGGCTACAATTGGGGCTTACATGCCATATAAGACTAGATGCTATATTCTTAAATTGGACCATCAAACTTTCTGTTTATCACACCCAGAGTCTTATTATTGCCCCATATTGAGCTAGGGCCTTCAGAGTGATGCTCAAAATCCTTCCACAAAATCTATGTGGTCTCACTGTCTTCCCAGGCACTCAGTGGAGCTGGGAGTATTTACAAGGGGTCACAGGATGCTCAGGGCATCTCCCAGAGTCTCAGTGAAACTCAGGGCTTTCTACAGAGCATCAATGGGGTCAGTGACTGGCCCAGTATGTCAGTGGGACTTAGGGCCATTCCCATTGTCATAGGGGTGCTCAGGGCCTTCTACAGAGAGCTAAAGGAACTGAGGATATTCCAAGTTTTGTAGTGTAGCATGGTTTTCCCTAGTATTTCATTCTGTCTCATTACTTTCTCTAATAAATCATAGGGCTAGACCATACCCTAGGGTTTTACATAAATATTCCCTGAACATTACAGGTCCTTCCACAGAATGTCAATGAGTCTTGGAGTGTGCACAGTTGTATGGGGATAAGATATTTCCCACGTATTTATTTGAAGTTAAAAGCTTTGCTATCTTCTCAGTGGGGTTCAGGACCTCTGCCAGGGTATAATGGAGATGCAGACCATTCCCAGGGTTGCATTTTGTTCTCAGGGATTTTCCAGGATATCAGTGGAACTCATGGCTTTTCCAAGTCTTGTGGGCTCAGTGCCTTCCAATGAATATCATTAGGTCTCAGGATTTTTCCTTATATTTGAGTGTGGCTCAGGGCTGTCCATAGTACTTTATTAGGGATTGGATACTTTCCCAGTGTTTGTGGGATCCAAAGTCTTTAAAAAGTATCTCAGGGGGATCAGGGACTTCACTGGGATCTGATAGAGATTCAGGAATTTCCCATTATATCATTGTGTCTTGGTGATATTCAATGGGACACATGGACTTTCCTAGTCAAAAATGGGGATCAGGGCCTTGCCCAGAGTTTCAGTGGGTTTCACAGCCTTCTCCAGTCTCACAGTCAGAGTTTGTTCTTCCACGGGCATTGTGATCTGATTACATCCCCAGGAACTCAGTGGGACATGTAGATATTTCTAGGGTCTATATGGTTGAGGACATTCCCTAAATTTTCAGTGGGGCAGTCTTTCAACAAGTTCTCAGCAGGACTCACAGACTTACCTCCATATCAGCTATTCTCATGACCTTTTGCAGTATCTTAGTGGTGCTAACTGTTATTCCCAGAGCTCCATGTGGCTCAGAAACTTCCCAAGAACACGCTGGGTTCAGGGACATCACCAGGGTTCCAGTGAATATTAGGACCTTATCCAGGTTCCTAGTACCAATAACAGAAATTCTCAGGGTCACAGTGGGGCTCAGGACATTGCCTGGGGTCTCATTGATGTTCATGTCCTTCCCCATTTTTTCAGAGGTACTCAGTCATCCTCAGCATCTCACTGTGTCTCAGGGCCTCTTACAAAACCTCAGTGGGGCTCAGTGCTATTCCCAATGCCTGAGTGAGGCTCAGTGCTGTTCTCAGACTCTCAGTGAGGCTCTGAGTGTCCCCCACACACAGCCCACTGGGGTCAGGGCCTTCATGACAGTCTCAGCAAATGTAGGGTCTTCTACAGCTTCTCAGTGGAGCTCAGCATCAGTCTCAGAGTCACAGTGGTGCTCTTGATCCTCCCTAGATTCTTAGGCTGGTCAGCCCTATGCCATGATTTTAATAGGGCTCAATGCCTTCCTCAAACCCTCTGTGACCTCATGACCTTCCCTAGAATCTCTGTGTCATTTGGAGTTGCCCACCTAATTTATTGGGGATCAGACTTCCCCAGTGTTTCTGTTACACTAAAGGCCTTCAGTAGAATATAAGTGGAGTTGATGGCCTCCAGTGGAGTCCAAATGTTTTTGGGCTCAACATAATGCCTCAGGGCCTTATGTAGAGTCTTAGGGAAGCTCAGGTCTTCCCCAGGGTCACAGTCACATGCAGAGCCTTCCCATGAGTCTTATTTTCATTGCCTTTCCTGAGAGTTATGAAGCTCACTGCCATTCTGAAGGTCAGAGTCATACTTAGGACATTCCTGTTGTCTCAATGGGGGTCATTGCCTTGTCCAGAGAGTCAGTGGTACTCAAGATCATCCCCAGAGTTTCAGTGATGTTTGGAGCACTCCTATGATTTTTGTGGGGTCAGATTTTTCTGAACTGTTTCTGAGAAGTTAAAGGTCCTAAATATAGTCTCAGTGTGGTTCAGAGCATTCAGTGTGGTCTTAATGAGGTTCACAGTTCTTCACAGTCTCTCACTGGGTCTCAAGACTGCAGGTCATGACATTGCTTAAAGCCTTTCCAAGTTTTTCTGTGGCACTGAGTTCTTCCTGAGCTTATCATGGAGCTAAGGCTTTCCTCAGGGTCACAGTCATGTGTAGGCCCTTCCTCAGAATCTTAGTAGTCTCATTGCCTTCCCCAGAAACATGGTCCTTCCCTGGGATTCAGTGGGATAGGGATATTCCCCTGATTTTCCCCAGGATCCCAGTTGGTCTCATAGACTTTCTGAAGTTCTCAGTGGGACTAAGTGCTATTCCCAGTGTTGAAGTGAGGCTCAGAAACTTCCCTAAGAATAACTAATTTCAGACTTTCCTAGGGTCTCAGTGGATCCCAGGGCCTTGCCCATGTTCTCAGTGGAGGTCATTGCTTTCCCAGGATCACAGTGCTACTCAGAGTCTTCTCCAGAGTCTTATTGAGGCCCAGAACCTTCTCCAGTGTATTCACCAGAGTCTTATTGAGCCTCAGGGCCTTCTCCAATGTCACATTGGTAACTGGAATCTTCCCAAGTGTCTTACTAAAGCTCCGGTCTACTCCAGTATTTCCATGGCCCCAGAGTACTCCACAAGATAATTGTTGGATTTAGATTCTTCCCCAGGTTTCTGGCAGGCCTTCACTACTATCTTAGTGGGTTTCTGGGCCTTCATTGTGTTCTGGATGGCTCTCAGGCCTTTCCCAATGGCAGTGTTCTCAGGATTTTCTAGGTCATAAATGGGGCTCATGCCCAGCCAAGTGTTTCAGTGGGACTGAGAGCCTTCCTTAGTATATAGGTGGAGCCTGTCCTTCACTGTCCCATTGATGCTCATGGCCTTCCCCAGAGTCTTAGTGGTCTCCTTGTCTTCCCCAGGAATTCAGTGGGGCTCTTGGATATTCCCATATTCTCAGTTCAGGATATTTGTGAAGATCTCACTGGGGAAAAACCTGATCCAGGATACAAGTGGAACTCATGGCCATTACCAGCACCTTTTGCAGTGTATGGGTTTTGCTCAGCAATATTCCCAGAATCTCAGTGGGACTCAGCGCCATTCCCAGGGACAGAGTTCTCCTCCAAGTCTTCCCCACACTCTTATTGAACTCAAGGCTACTTCCTCAGGTCACAGTGGTGCTCAGGGTCTTCTCCAGTGTGTTAATGGTGCTCAGGTTCATCTCAAGCTTCTTAGTGGACCTTAGGATCTCAGTCTGGCTCAGCACCTATCCCACAGTTACACAGGGGCCTAAGGCTTTCTGGACACAAAGAATCTTTTGGAATCCTAACCTTCTTTGGAACATCTCTGGGTCACAAGATCTTCCCCCAAATTTCAGTGGCTCTTGGGGTTTTCCACAGAATGTTAGTGAGAATGAGATTCTTCTTCACTGGTGCTTTTATTGAGGCTAAAGGGCTTCACTAGACTCTCATTGGGGTTCAGCCCTTTTGAGCTGTTATGGGTGCCATTTCCTAATCAACCAAAACTTCCCAGTCACCCCTCCCCTTTTGGCATCTTACTTACCCTATCTTACACTTTTGAACAAGCTGTTAAGGGAGCTCATGGAGTGTTGTCTCCCTGTGCCATTCACAGCCTCCTCTCCACCTGAACCACCACCTGAATCAAACATCCTTCCATTGCAACTGAGCAATGTGACTTTGCTCTGGGAATTACATCCTCAGTCACTGCACCTCACTGGACTGGACCTCATATGGTTATTCTTACCACCCCAATAACAGCCACACTTCTAGGACTCTCCTCCATGTACCATGTCTCCTGCCTTAAAAAAGCACCCATCCCAGATACCCAGTCCTGGGCCTCCACTACACTGGGACCCACCAAACTCAAAACCTCTCGCCTATCCTCTATGACTCCTCCTACTCATGAATCTCTCTCAGGACTCTGGTTCAACATACAGGTGGTGTTTCTATGTCCAGGAGACTTGGCAGCAGGATGAGACCTCCCAATCTCAGATCAGAGTGGAGAAGGACTGTTCCCCCACAAAACATGAATGGAAGCTCATCTTCCATATCATAGATTTTAACTCTGTATGTATCTCCCCTCACAGCCCCACTGCTATGGCTTGCTTTCTGTTTGACCAGACCAAAACATACTGCAGAAAGTGACCCACCACCTGTGGGGTTTACCCCTACCACCAGTGTGAAAGGCACCTCATTGACCCTGCGAAGAACCCAAATGGAAACTTACTGATTGGCCCAAATGGTGAATTGAACCTTACAAACATCAATATCAAAGACCCCTGGGCCCCCCAAATGGTCATCGGGTTTGATGGAAGCTCTACATATGTATGGAGACAAACTTCCCACAGTTACGCTTACAATTCTGAGGGCCTCTACTCAGGTGGTTCCACAGGTTCATATAACCATCCAAGAGCAGAAAGAAGAAATTCAATGACAACTCAAGAAGGTGGCTCATCCCAGTGTTGACCGCTTCTCATGGCTTCCCCTGATATGTCAAGGCCTTCAGCTTCTCAATTTGTCCAGGGTCAACAACAGCATGGTCTGCTTTCTGCACCCAGGTTTAGATCGGACCCTCTACCAGCCATTCCTATCAATTCCCTCCTTATCTCTTCCTCAGCACCTCACAGGAACCCCTCTCCAACTTTGGAGGGGGATCCCCTTTTTCACAACTCCTCAACTTTACCTACTGTTACACTTCCTTTACCTCAGTACCTTGCATCCTACTGTTCAGGTCTCTTCCGGTATGTTTGCTCCTCCAGGATTCTTTTTCTGGTGCAATGGCACCATAACAAAGAAATTAGATTACAATATGCCCTCTGCATTCACTGTGCCTCTGCTTAATTCCTCAACTGACACTATAGAGTGAAGCTGAATTAACCTGCTTGCTCAGAAGTCCATCCTGAGGGTGTGACAGGCCTTATTCTTACCAGTGGAGGTCAGGCTCTCCAGACCCTCTCACTCGCAGCCTCTGGGTTGGGGGCAGGAGGACTTGGTTATGCAGTCACTGCCACCCAGAAGCTAGAACAGCAACTCCAAGGGCACAGAAGTCTCTGCTGCCTCCCTGGCATCATTACAAAGACAAACTACTCCTAATGCCCAAGTTTTCTCAGAGAACTATCAGGTACTAGATCTGCTGAGAGCAGTAAAAGGAGAAACATGTCTTTTCCTATAGAAGAAAGTTGTTACTACATCAATGAAACTGGGCTGGTTGAGAAAATTGTCAAGGCTCCAGACATCTGAATGAAAGGCTGAAGCAACAACAGTCACATGACCCCTGGTCAGGATGGATAGATTCCACTGTTGTCCCCTGGATGACCACTGGGCTTACCTTCACATTAGTGAAAAGGTTCCTACTAATGATTTATCCCTGTCTTCTCAGGTCAGTGTGGAGTCACATAAGTGATGTGGCCAGAGTAACATATAAGCAAATGCTCTTGCACCCTTACACTCACCTCCCTACCGAACCCATATCCAAGCGTCCTCTCCACAATGCCCCCTATTAGGCAGGAATTAGCCAGATGGACTCCAGTTCCCTATATCTTAAAAAAGACTGAAATGTTGGGGAAGTCAGAAGTGAGTGAATGGGGACAGGCATCAGCAGCCATGCATGCAAAAGAGCAATCAGATGCTGACTCATAAACCCTAATGGCATCTCGCACCCACCTGTCACTCAGTGGCATCACCAGGCAATCCCAGAAGGACATGGGTCCCAACAGGGTTTCCAGCCTACCCCAGGAAGACACATCCACCTCTGAGCTTATGCTGCCTACCCCAGGGTACAGAAACGCCACCCCATTGGAGACCTAGTGAGACTTCCCTGGCCCTTTACTGTGGTGGAATGCTGAATCTTGCCTGAAAGCTGATCCCAATAATGCTTTGCTGAGATGCCTGTGGTCTGATACCTTTCTGGTCAATATCCGACCTTACGCTAATCTTCTGTGGAACATCATTGGGTCACAGGGTCTTCCCCCAAATTTCCCCAGTGGCACTTGGGATTTTCAACAGGATCTTAGTGAGAATGAGATTCTTCTTCCCTGGTGCTTCTTTGAGGATAAGTGCCTTCACTATACTCCTTTTGGGGTTCAGGGCTCTGCTGGAGTCTACATTGTGTTGAGGGCCTTTGGCAGTGTCTGGTGTGTCTCAAGACTTTTCCATCTCATCAGAGGGGCTCATGGCTCTTCCAAGTGCCTTTCATCAGGTGTCAGTTGACCTCAGGACCTTTTCCAGAATTCCGGTGGGGTTCAGAGTTGTCCATAGTATTTTACTGGGACTCAGATCCTTTCCCAGTGTGTATGTTATCTAAAGGCTTTCAAAAATGTTTTAATGGGGTTCAGGGTCTTAAATGGGGTCTAAATATATTTCAGAGTTTCTACTGTGTTTCATTCAATTCAGGGATTTTCAGCCGGTCAGTGAGGCTAATGGCCTTTTCCAGTGATTCAGAGGAGGACAGGGCCTTGCTCAGGGGATCGGTAGGTTTCATGGATGCCATGTGGTGGCTCAGATCCTGGGAAACAGATGTGGGAGCCTAGCAGGTGGAAGGAAATACAAGACAGTTGGGAGAGTAACATTCTTTATTCAGATGTCACAGTAGTGTCTCGCCTGTCCCCATATATACTTCATCTCCTAACCAGTTCCATTTAGCCCCCTGAGTCTTTTCCATATGATTTTTTTACATTTTAGTCAGACAAAAATGCAAACTACCATCAGGTTGCATTGTAGGTGATGCTCACAAACAAATATTTATAGTCTGAGTACATGCACTGAATCAGAGTTCATGACATTGACCACACAGGAAAAACCTAGTCCACTGGAAGTCTCAGCCAGAGACCTAACTATGGCCACTTGGGGCCTATACTACTAACCACCCCTTTAGAATTACATGCCTTACATTTTACATATCTGAACCTCTGAAGGCTTCTGTAATGATCCCTAGTGAGGAGGGCAGAGCTCTGAATCACAGGCCACAACACCAATACAAGCTGCAACAACACACAGTCAGAAAGCAGTCCCCATCACCTAGGATCATTAAACCCATTGCCAGCCTTGTCCATAGTGAGGTGGCAGCTCAAGGCTTTCCCTGCAAGTTCAGTCATCCATAATCATATTCTGGATTCACCAGGGTCTCCCAGCAAAGCTCAGGGCACTTCAGCATACACTCGCCTGCAGAGGTTGGCTACACTGGCATATGTGTGTACTACTTCACTATGGTGTGGGTGACTACACATCCATGGATGGAAGGACACAGCAGTTACAGGCACTAGCACAGGAAATCACATCATGTGGGAGGATGCATGCCAGCTGAGTCCTAGGAAGGCACAGGGACAGCCCATGGCAGCTTACCTGGGTGGTGATATCACAGAGGCACAGCTTGGTCCTGAACCTTGACTGGCTCTATGTACACTAACACCAGGGGACACATAAATTGACAGGGAAAAAAATGTTTCCTTATAACCAGTGTCCCCACTGCAGGGCCTAGCCATGTCACATGCACCTGGGGGAGGGTGGTTCACTAGCCATCCATGGTGTCACAAGGCGATCACACTCCAAACCTTCTCTCATGTGGCTGACGGGCTACCAAACAAGGCCGGGGACTTTAATGCCCAGGGCCATGTATGTAACAGTTTGCACCCTATTGAATGCAGTGGGAATAGGGAAAACAAAATTCTGTGCTTCCCTGACCCAGGCTTAAGAACGACACCCTTGTAACCACCTGAACTGCATTGGGGCTGGAAGCTCCACACCCCAGCCAGAGCATTAGGCGGTGCAGCAAGACCTCCACAGGAGCTGCTCCCTCTCCAGGATGCTCATTCAGAGCTCTTGCAACTAACCACAGGCACTGTGCCCACCCCTTCATGGAAAACAGGTGGACTGCAGTCCTGTGTCCTTGCTCAAGCAGGCATTATGTCTATCAGGCCTGCAGCCTGTGAGTTTTGTGAGATGTGCATCCAACATGGAATCTGTAGCCCATCTCCCATTGCTGCCACCATGACCTGTGAAATCTTTTCTGGTGGCTCTACTGTGATGGGAAGTGCATACAAGGCTATCAACACTGTCAGGGCACAGGACATAGCATGCTGACCTGCTTGACCATAAGGACATCAACAAGCATGTAGCCATATCCACTGTCATCAAGGCAAACATGGCACCTTCTCACCCCTGTAAAGGGCAAGTGAACTCAACCTGACTTAATGTCAAAGGGACGTGTCATGCCCTGCACTACCTGGCCATCTGTGACTTCTAGGTGTCAGGGATATGGTTACTCCTGAGCCAAAGCCACAATGGCATGGCAGGCCCCTATGTGCATCTGACATTGAAGGCAGAGCCCCCTGTTTCCCTGCATTCTACATGGTTTCACCCGAGCAGCTCAGGCAGCCATGCAGCCAAGATAGAAGGTCAGGGAAGCACCCACTGGAAGCTCCATGCCCCAGCCAGAGCATTGGCTCCATCCTTCCCTGGCTTCGCCAGGGCCTGGACAGGATGTCTACTGGTCAACTGCCTTTCCTGGCTCACGGCCCAAAGGTCCTCTCAGTTGCTGAACCCCACAAAGGTGATGTCCTCCCACAACATTGTTTACTTTCCATGTAGTAACCACAAGATGACCCCTAAACATGGCCCAACTATCGGTACAGAAGATCAGAGGTCCTGGTTCATGTGGTGCCACCATCACTAAGGCATGCAACTCAGCCCATGGGCTGCTTTGCCCATTCCCACATCATACCACAAGGTGTCAGCAGAGAGCTGTTTAGCATCAGCAGTGGAAGGAGACCAGGGCCTTCTATTGGATACTTAGGGCACCAAGCACAGGCAGCCAAGGGGCTGCTCCCACCTTGAAGAGCCCTGGCTCCTTGACTTATATGTATCAGCACTGCCTGGCGCTTCCACATTGGACACTGCATGGGCCTTAGAATATGTAGGAGCTCAAGGGACATGGAATAGTAGACAAGGCACTCCTTTGTCAGAAGTATGCCCCTATTTCCTAGGGTAGGTGTCTAGCCTCCCCCTATCCTTGAGGTAAGGGGCAAACCCCAATTCCTTCAGCCACAGACACTTGGCATGCACCAAAACTTCAGCAGCTCTCTAAAGACCCTGAGGTCACAAGGGCTGCATACATAGCTGCCAGCTGCTTCTCTATCAGTGTAGTGAACCTCTGTATCCTCCACCACTGTGACCTGAAGCTTACTGGTCTCCCTGGATGCTCATGCATTGTCACAGTCCTCCTCCAAACCCATTCAGCTCAATGGGGCAAGCTGGGTGTGCTGCAGGCAAGGCCTGAGCTTGCTGAACAGTGTCTTAGAGCATCTGTTCAGTGGCCACAGTCCAGTCCCACCAAACCCCTTTCTTCACTAGGGCAACAGGGCTGACACAACTGGACCAAATGTGAACCACCAATGTCACACTAATGCAACTAGGTCTGCAACTATACAAGAATTGTTGGTCACAGATCAACCAGAATTTTATCAATAGCAAACTTTTTTCCTACCCAATGGAAACTTATCCAAGAATGAATGACAAGCCAGGTCTTGGCACCTTGGGCTCCTTGACTGCCCAGTCGTGTGTCTCAAAAAGGGCCACTAAGGTCAAGGCTGCAAGTTTTCTATCTGCAAGACAGTCAGAGGTCTACAACACATCATCTGGGGAGAATACATGTACTGAAGGTGGCTGAGATGACTGGGCCAAGTCACTGGCCACCAATCATGGCATAGGGTCAGGCTATGCAAATAACCCTGGGGAAACACTTGAAATGTCCACAGCAGGCCTTACCCTGTGAAGGCAGGCTGCTCCTGGCTCTCCAGCAAAAGAGAAGGAAGCAATAGCCAGGTCCATCACATAGTGCTATGTGGGCAACTGTGAGGCCAGCTGATCCCTGAGGTTGTGCCCAGGATGGCAGCTGCAGGGAAGGCAGCGCTGTGTCAGCTCTCCATGGCAATCATCATGTGCAGGTGCCTCAGGCTTCTCCACTGGCCCAAAGGAGACTTAGAGGAGCACCTGCTCCAGCTGCAGGATGGAAGCTGATTCCTGAATGTCCCCCTGGAAGGCAAAGCTGCTTCACTACACAGTCCTCCATGGCTGTGGCAGACCTGGGTCTGCTGTCTTGCATGTCCTGTCATAAGCATCTTCACAACTGCCCCTCTACTGTGGCCTGTAGACACAGCCCTGGGAGTGCATCTACACCTAAGATGTACTCCAGCATAAAAGGCACAGGCACCATGTGTGCTTGTGGGGTGTGGACTCTCCCCAGCAGGAGGGACACTGCCTTCATCTGGATTGTTGGGTTTTGTGGCCATCAACATGGCATATGGGCCTGGGAACTTACCTGTTTGCCAAATCCCAAGCTGCACTCAGTCCCAGTGTCCACCAGGGCCAGCACATTGTTTGGGGACCAGTAGGTAGCCAGCTACACATGTGGCCTTTAGCACCCAGCCATTCCTTCAGGGTGGGCATCTTGGCTGGATTCCTAGTCATGCTGAAACAGTCCCCTCACTCCTCCTAGAAGCAGCCAGGTCACCTTTCAGTTGCACAGTTCAGGCTTCTTAGGATGCTTGTCTACCTCTGCCTCTTTCAGGTACTGCTGGTGGGCATATCTGTTCCCTCAGCTCAAGAAGGACCAAAGTAGCCTGGTGCTATCTCCTGGCATCTACCCCTTCTGCCAGGAGATCAGCCCTCATGTGCATGTGAGTGATTTTGATGGGCACTTTCTTTCTGTCTCACCTCCAGGACTCACTCTGTGCACCTATTGGACGACCATCTGCTAGGCCTTCTCCCAGGCCAGTCATCATGCTAGTGACTTCACTAAAGGGGCGCCCAACATATGGGTGAACATAGCCATCAGAGACCCAAATGTGGTGGGCTGAGCATGCTAAAGAACAAAGTCTCTCATGCCACTAGTAAATCTTCCATCATGTGGTCTGCATGTATTTGAATTAAACATTAGCTGACACAGATATATAATAATCTCAAAAAATGTAGCACCAAAATAATAAAAATAAAAGAAACCAATAACAATCAGTAAATGGGCAAAGGACCTGAACAGATATTTCCCATGATTATGAATAGTCAACAAATATAATGAAAAAAGTTCCACATCTCTAGCAATTAGATACATGCAAACTAAAACTACACTGAGATTTCTTCTCACTCTAGTCACAATAGCAATTATCAAGAATAGAAGCAACAATGGTGTAGGGGAGGATGTTGGGGGAAAGGTATACTTATATATTGATGGTAGGATTACAAATTGATGCTACCACTCTGGAAAGGATTATGGAGATTCTTCAGAAAACTTGGAATGAAACCACCATTTGACCCAGTTATCCCACCACTTGGTATATAATCCAAAGGAATTAAAATCAGCATACAACAGTGACATGGCCACATCAAGCCACCCTACATGTCTTCAGTTACTGCTCAGTTAATCCCTATCAGGGGAGTAATTCACTCATTGAGTTAAGGCTGTAAAAAAACCAGTTGATTAGGCTCTGAATATACTTGAATTGTCTCACCCATGAACTTTTGGGGGATACCTAATGTCTAAACCATAACGGGTTCAGTGCTATTGTGGGAAAAAGACTGACCAAGAAAGAGCAAGCAGAACTCAGATTGGAGAACTCCAAATAAATTATTTTATAACAGGAGCCCAGAGAAAAACAAAATCCCAAATTCTGAGCACCCTATCCACAGTTTCTCACAATATTTATAGGTTATGTGTGATGACTTGACAGATTTGGCTCCTTGGAAATGTTACAGGCCAGTCTATATAGGCAATGACCATACAGATTCCATGTTGCTCTGAGACTCCATGTTATATAGTAAATGAGCTTCTCCTAAGGGAACACCCTGCCTCTATACCCATCATCAGTTACTTAGTGTGACATGTTTAGCAATACAAAATGACAATTCTTATGTAATAAAAAATTGCTCTGTTTTGATTCCTATTGCTCCTAAATAATGTACCATCTGAACAGTGATTGTGTGGATGTTAGTAACCAGTCTTTAGTTTGTACCTAGGTTAGGGTCATTTTTACCCACTTCCCCTCTGTTGATGATCTCATGATGTTAGTTTGCAATTTCAAATCATAGTAACAGACACTTATGATTGATGTGATTTTTGATATAAGAACCTCAAAAACCCTATTGTTGGGGCTCTTCTCCCAATAACCATTTTTGGGGCATTGCATGAGCCAGTCAGCCAGCCAGCTTTCTAAAGACTCTCAAATTTGGACTTCTCAGTAGCAACCAATCTGCTTTTAAGTTGCACCTCACACTATGTAGTGTCATAAATTTCTAGTCTACTGGATATATGGTTTTGCACGGGCTCTAGTAGGAAGTATGTTTACAGAAGCAGACTGCAGTAAGGGGAAGAACTGGCTCCTCTTACAAGACCTTTGGGAAATCTCCAACCTTGGGCCCAGAGCCCCTACAGGTACATTTACACTTCAAAGGGGAGAACTCAGACTCCCAGGGTAAGTTATCTACACTCCAGAAGATAGGGGCCCATGGCTAATCAGACTTCATGGGAAAAGGCTGAGAGAGGGGAGGGGAACTGACCCTTCTCCAGGGATAGGTGTCTTACCATAACATTTTTACAATCTTTTTCACCACCAGCTCTGGGCTTGCAATCACACTATTCCCAGAGTCTCAAAGAGGTTCAGTGGTATTACCAGAGTCTAAGTAAGACTCAGAATCTTCCTTCAGAGCCCACTGGTCCAGGGCCTCCATGAGGTTCTCAGTGAATCCCATGACCTTTCCCAGGTGCTCAGTGAAGTTCAGCCATTAGCAGGGTCACAGTGGTGATCAATGCTTTGTCCAGTGTCTTAGTGAGGTTCAGGGCCCTTTCAAGGATCTCAGTGGGGCTCAATCTCTTGCCCAGGATCTCAGTGGGATGCAGCCTAATTCAGTGTGTCATGGGCTCTCAGTTTTTTGTAGGATACCAGTGGTGCTCATGGTCTTTCCAAGTTTCTCAGTGGGCTCAGGCCTTTCTCCATGGTATCAGTTGTATCTGTTTTGAAAAAACAATGTTGCTAGACTGGAAATGATGAATTGCAGACTCCAAGGGGTAGGGGTCTGAGCAGCAGCTCGGAATAATGATACCAGAAAAAAGTGGCAAGAAACACAGATCAAGTTCATGTAGGTAGAATGTTAAGAAGATTTGTAAGGTTTCAAATTCACTCGGCACAAACTTGTGACTCTGACAGAGTTTTTTGTGATAGCTATCAGGCCTCCAGCATGAAAACCATTCCTTTATTTAAAAAAAATATTTTTATTGCATTTGTTCTAATTGGTTGTACATCACAGTAAAATGCAATTATACATTTTGATAGGTCATACATAAATGGAGTGTAATCTCTCATTTTTCTGATTTTACATGTTGCAGGTCATGCAGTCAAATATGTACATGTGGTGATAATGTCTGTTTCACTCTACTATCATTGCTTCCTTCACACCCCTTCCCCTGACTTCATTCCCCTCTACCAATTATAAAGTAACTCTATTCTTCCCTCTCCCCTCCTTATTGTGAATTAACTTCTGCATATCAGAGAAAAAAATTGGCCTTTTGTGTTTTGGGTCTGGCTTATTTCACTTAGCAGGATATGTTCTAACTCCATCCATCTACCAGCAAATGCCAGAATTTCATTCTTCTTTAAAGGTGAATAATATTCCATTGCAGAGTTGTAGTTGCTTCTTTGAGAACTGACAAAAAGTATATCTCAACTGACAATAAAAGAACCATTGTCCTATCTTTTAAATGCCAATGCATGGTGTGATTTGGGTGTATTTTCTTGCTAGGTGTTTTAAGACCAACTTCATCAAAATTGACCTTTTTCTTTTCTACTATTAGAGTCAGCAGAGGTTTATCAGAGATCAATCTTGGGAACTCATGAGAAGCCTCTTGGCTCCTTTAGGTTTTACTCTAGCAGTTGTGCAATCTACCAGGATGGATCAAGGTCTTGGTGATCCCATGTGGCTTTCCTTGGTTTCCCTTTCTGGCACCAGGTGATTTGCCATTTTCCACTCCAATGACCCTACTCTTTGCATAGTGTGCACTGGTTCACTTCCTGTTCTCTAGGGTACTCTCAACACCCCTGATCAACAGGTCAGCCCCAGAGTTGCAGGGCTCTCAGAGGTGTCCTGTTGTTTCCTCGATCCTGGTTCACCATAGAGGATGAGGGCCAAAATATCAGTGATAGTTTCCTTGTCTCTTTGACTTACTTGACTTTGATCTCCACATTTTGGTTTTAAACATCTAGCAGGTCAGTTTTGTCAGTCTTGAAGTAAGAGTCCTGGGTTGTAACTTCAATGTCTATAATTATTTGGGGTATGTATTAGAACTGGAAGTCAGAATTACATGCTGTCTGTCCTATAGGTGATGGACTATTTTCTCAAATTAACTCAGGCTGTTCTATCAGAACACTGTGTCTGCAAAACACTAACAGGCATTAGTTATAACAGTTAAGGAAATTTTAAAAAGCTAACAAGAGCAAAAATATTCAGTTTGTATAATAGCTATTAACCAAGAAGCATAATTTTGATAATCCCAAAACTTTAATAAATTATGTATTATATCTCCTGTTTATTTTGAGATCTCAGTAACATTTACAAAAAAAAAAAAAAAGCTACTTTTGAACAAACTTTAAATCAGCTTAATTCTAAACTACATTGGAGCCAATTATTATGAAATTTGATAGGCAGAATCTTATTTCAGGTGAAGATTCTTGACAAATTTGAGGTAAATTGCTCTATTTCTGAAGATGATATTTGCCCCTTTCTGAAACATCTTTTCACAGTGTTCTCATGTATTATTTCCTTAATCTATCTGAATATCAGTTAACAAAATACAACATTAAATCTGAAGCATGAATTAAACATAAAGGCCAAGTGATCTCTTAACTTAAACAATTCAGTTTCCTTAATACTGTAAACTCAGGGGCATGGCTAGTGGACAAATATAATTGGACAGAAAGTGCCCAAAGCAAGTTTTATTGGAATTTGGTTCTTGGGTGAAATTCCCAGCACCCAGGGTATAAGTTAGGGTACAGATTTGGAGAAAATTGCCCATGGCCCAGGTTGACCAGGGTCTTTATAAGATGGAATGGGCTGGGGTCCTGCTGAGTGACACATTGAGGTAAGAGTCAATGGCATTTTCCTGCCCATTTGATTGGTCACTGTGTGGTTCACTGTCCATTGCCTCAGTTGCTCCGCTCTCCGTCATATAGTCACCCAAATTCTGACTTAACTTACCTTCAAAAAATACACTTAAATTCCCATCTCACTATAAAGAGTAACACAAAATTATTTATATAACTTATAATCACATTACATTAATCCAGTTACAAAATATTAAATGTCACATATATCCAACAACTTGGTTATTTCTATATAAATCTGAAGGAGAGTTTTGGGAGAGCATCAACTTGGTAAACTGCTCTCCTAAGCTTTACATTTTAAAAGATTGTATACTTGAAAACATGAAGTCATCTGATATACAGAGAAATCAGTGATGGCTATGGTCACATTTACACACTTGTCCTCATTAACTAAGTTTAACTTTTACATTGAAACTTAGACAAGGCTCAAACAGTTCTCAGATATACACATAACAGTTGTCTATTTATCAGCTACAAAGTAATCATTTAAAAGATTTTATTTATTTTTTAAAGACTTTACAACAGGCACACTGTTAATCTCTTTAAGACTTAGTTTCCGTAAGTAATAAAAACTTTAAAAACAATAAATTATATTGACAAATAAAACCAGATTAATGTTTTAAGAAGTTCTTGCTTTTTCTAAACATATTGAATTAGCATATTAAAGCTTAACCTTAGAAAAAAGCCCTTCAATAACTGACTGATTATAACCAACTTAATCACATACATGAACTTTTTGAGACCTTCTTGAAACCTTTTGAAACTTCCTTCAGCTTCTTACAATTAGTTTATTATACAAAACAGAAATATTTCTTTTACCTTTTCAATTTCCATACTCCAATATCTTTCCATAATTATAATTTTCTTATATCTCTCTTTGTCCAGTTGCTGACTGTCAGAATTGCACTCACCTGTCTAAGCCCAAAGAATGGACTAAGAGATACTAGGTAGAGGAAAAAGTGAGGCTTTACATAAAGATGTTCTTGAAAGACTGGGTACCTATGGGTCAGGAACACACAGATTGGGTACAACCAGCATTTTATCCCCTAAAGCACAAGAGCCCTCCCCAGGTTCCTCACCTAGGTTTACTGTCTCCTATTGGTTATGTAAAGAAATAAAATTTATTCATCCCCACAGCCATTTGTTTACTTGTGGTTGGACAGTCTCCTGCATTGGGTGCATTGTGGCACTCTTCTCACAAATACCTTTATGAAGTTGAATCCCACTTAGGTAAAAATAAATTTACCCACTTCTAATTTGTGTTACCCTTGAAATCCAAAATATCAAACAAATCTAGTTAATACTCTAAGTCCCTTATTCCTGTCAAAGAAAAATACTTAGGAGCAATGGACATTGCACTTTATATAATTTATAGATTGATTTGTGACCTAGAAACATGTAGATTAGTAATCCTGAAGATATTTTTACTCCTAACCAATCTAACTTATGTGAACTGAAAGGCATTTGGATCCATTTGGGTGACGTTTACATAGTTTATAAGTGTTCATTTATCTATTTCTAATCTTCCCACCACGTATACAATACAGACACAAGCATATATGGAGACAACAAATATAGGCAAAGATAATCAATAATTTTTTAACTTTTTTCTGAGTTTAAAATTTCTACAGGTAGGGGGCAAAGTAGCTATTAAATTTATTGCTTTAGATATTAAATTAGAGCCTGTCACAGATTTTTACAGTATGACTCAGACCTGGGAAAAGCCTGTGCTTTCCATTTTCCCTCCCTGTGTTTAGGCCTATGATTTTTCCGGGAGATTCCTTGCACATTCCAAACTCCCTGCACACACAATGTGTGCTAAAAAAAAAAAAAAAAAAAAAAAATTGCATTTTATCACCTTTGGTATCTTTTTCCCTTTTATCCTAAGACTCTCTTTCCAATATTTTAACATAAGGCCCCAAGCTCTATCTGGGGGAATTTTAGTGTCTTTCCCTCTGCTGGCCTCCCCTTCTCTAGAGTTTTTTTGGTTAGAGGCTAAACCCCCCAATGGTGATCTCTTGTTCCCACATGCCATCCCATTCCCTGGCTGTGGGCTCAATTTCTGAAAAAGGGTTCAACTTCCCTTTTGGGAGGTTCCTTGCCTCACATCTCAATCACACTCACACAGCCTCCAGGATGTGCTGACCCCAAAGAAGAACTTCTTTCTTTAGAACAGACTTTCCTACCTTCATTTGTGCATGATGCTACCTGGGTGCTGCTGCACTTGCCAGGACTCACTCTCTCTCTCTCTCTCTCTCTCTCTCTCTCTCTCTCTCTCTCTCTCTCTCTCTCTCTCTTACTCTCTTGCTGATCAATTTTTGAATTGAGAACTTTTTTCAGTCCCAGGGATCAAGGTATTATCTCTCATCCCAAGTTCATGGCAACAAGGCAGTGGGATGCATCTCCTCTAAAGCGAATTCCCCATGAGCCCCTAGGTGATGAATGAATCCCCAGGTTGGGTGTCAACATTTTAGAGATACCAGGGTGCCCCATGGAATCAAGTATGTTCTCAGAAGTAGCTTGGAAAGGCAAACTTTACCTTAGCAGAGGCGTGGGCTACCAAAGTCTGCAAGCAAGCACAAGTTGACAGGCAGTCTGCCTATTTTTATCCCCAATGCAGAACTGTTCCCTTCTTAATAGGAGGAGTTTGGGGTTAAAATTATGTGATTGGCTCATTTTAATGTTGGAAAGGTAACCAGGCATATTGGCACATGACTAATCCCAGTGGCTCAGAAGTCTGAGGCATGAGGATCACAAGTTCAAAGCCAGCCTCATCCAATGCGAGGTGCTAAGCAACTCAGTGAGACCCTGTTCCTGAATTAAATACACAGTAGGACTGGGGATGAGGCTCAGTGGTTGAGTGCCACTCAGATCATTTCCCAGCACAAACAAAAATTGGGGAGGGCAACAGAGGGGCTATAGTTAAAATGGCTGTGCTTGGATACATGTTGGGAATCTCAAAATGAATAAGTATGAATCTTATATCCCATATAAGGCTAAATACTATATTCTATATACTCAGTGTCATTCTGGTGTTCACAGTGGTGCTCTGGACCTTCCACAGGGTCTCGATGAAAATTAGTGCCTTGCCCAGGGTCTCAGTGTTACTCAGATCATTCAGAATCACAGTAGCTTTTGGGGTCTTCTCAAGTGTGTAAGCAGGTCTCTGGCCTTCCCTAGGTCAAAGCAGTGTTCAGGGATTTTGCCAGAGTCTCAGTGGATTCTTCCCTTTCCAGAGTAATCCACTTGGGCTCTTGGACCTCCTCAGGGTCTCTGTGGATTTCAGAATATTCCCAAGGTTTTTCATGGGGCTCAGGCCCTTGCCTAGGGACTTAGGAGGACTCGTGTCCATCCCCAGAATTTCAGATTGTGTCTGGGACTTTCTCAGAGTCTCAGTGGCGTTCCCAGATCTCAGTGTGGCTGAGAAAATTCCTCCACAGCACATTGGGTTCAGGGCCCTCACAGGGACTTAGTGCATACCAGAGCCTTACCTATGTTCTCACTGAAGCTCAGCACCATTCTGTCAGGTTCAGTGCCTTCCCCGTGTGTGCATAGGGACTTGGAGCATTTTCTAGTGTCTCATGAGAGATCAGAACATTTCCCAGAGTATCGCTGGGACTCAGGGCCTTCCCCAGAATGTCAATAGAACTCAGGGATGTCTACAAGTTCTTAGCAATTCTTCCCCAGTGTTTCTGTGTTTAGCATTCACTATTCTCAGTGGTTTTCAGAACCTCCTCAGTGGTGGTGTAAATGGGGTGCAGGGCCTTTCTCAATGTCTCATTGGTTCTCAAGGCTCTTCCAGGACATCAGTGGGGCCCATGGCATTTCTAAGTGCTTCAGCAGGTTTCTGGACATTGCACTGACTCTTAGTGGAATTCTGGGTTTTCCTCAGATTCACAGTCATGCACTGACCATTCCCCAGTGTCACAGTCATGCCTAGAACAATTCCCAGGTCACACTCATGCATATGCCATTTTCCAGGGTCACAGTCATGCCTAGACCCTTCCCCAGCATCACAGTCTTGAAGAGGCTCTTTCTCAGTGTCACAGATATGCATAGGTCATCCTCCATAGTCACAGTCTTGCATAGGGTCCTTCCACAGGGTCACAGACATGCATTTGGCCATCCCAAATGTCATAGTCATAAATAAACCCTTCCCCAGGGTCACACTCATGCATGGGGCTCTTGAGAATGGTCACAGTCATACAGAGGGCCATCCCAAGGGTAAGAGTCCTACATCAGGCCCTTCCCCATAGTCACAGTCATGGATAGGTCTCTTCCCCAGTGTCACAGTTATGTCTATGGCCTTTCCTCAGGGTTACATCATGCATAGAGCCCTTCTGCAAGATCACAGTCATGCATAGACCATTCTTCAGGGTCACAGTCATACATAGTCCCTTCCCCATTGTCACAATCATCATAGGGCATTCCACAGAGTCATAGTCATGCATAACCCTTTCTCAGGGTCACAGTTATACATTTTTCTTCGGTGTCACAGTCATGCATAGGGCCCTTGTCTATGATCCCAGTCATGCATAGGGCCCTTTCCCATTGTCACAGTCATGCATATTCTCTACATCAGGTCACAGTCAAGCATAGGCCCATCCTCAGACTCAAAGTCATGCATAGGCCCTTTATCATTGTCACAGACATGCATAGGTTCTTCCCCTGAGTAACAGTCATGCATGGAGCCATCCCCAATATCACAATCATGCACAGGGCCCTTCCCCATGATCACAGTCATGCATAGATCATTCTCCAGGGTCACAGTCATGCATAGCCCTTCCACAGAGTCACAGTCATTCATAGGTCCTTCCTAAGGGTCACAGTCATTCATCAGGATCTTCTTCACATCACAGTTATGGATAGGTGCTACCTCAGGGTCACAGTCATGAATAAACCTTTCCACAGTGTCACAGTCATGCATAGGCCCTTCCCCACATTCTCAGTCATGCAAATGGCTGTGCCCTAGGGTCACAGATATGCATAAGGCCCTTCCTGAGGGTCATAGTCAATCATGGGCCCTTCACATTGTCACAGTCCTACACAGGGGCCTTCCCCAGGTTCACAGTCATGCACAAATCTTCCAGGATTCAGTCATGCATACACCCTTCCGCAGGGTCACAGTCATGCATAGGACATTCCTGAGAATCAGTCTTGCTTAGGGCTCTTCTGCACATCACAGTCATGCATAGGCCTTACCTCAGGGTCACAGTCATGCACAGGACCTTCTCCTTGATCACAGTAATTCATAGACCTTTCCCATTGTCACCATCATGCATAGGCCATTCCTCAAGACCTCAGTCATGCATACGTTCTTCCACACACTCAGGGTCATGCATAGGGCCCTTCCCCAGGGTAACTCTCATGCTTCGGGACCTTCTGCTGGGTCACAGTCATAGTGCATTAATCAAGGTCACAGTCATGCATGGGACCCTGCCCCATGGTAACAGTCATGCATAAGCCCTACATCAGAGTCACAGTCTTGCACAGGCTCTTTTCCATAATCACAGTCATACATAGGGTTCTTCCACAGGGTCAGTCATGAATAGAACCCTTCCCAAGGGTCACATGGCCCTCCCAATGGTGATAGTCATGCTTACAGCCATTCCCCATGGTCACAATCCTGCATAGACCCTTCCCAGAGTCACTGTCATGCCTAGCCTTTTCCATAGGGTTGCATAGGGCCCTTCATCAGGGTCACAGTTTTTTTGGTTTTTTTTTTTTTTTTTTTTGCAGTGCTGGGGATTGAACTCAGGGCCTTGTGCTCGTGAGGCAGGCAATCTAGCAACTAAGCCACATTCCCAGTCCCTGGTCACAGTCTTTTACAGGGCCTTTGTGCAGTGTGACAGACACACACACACCCTTTGCCCAGGGTCACAGTCTTGCATCCAGCCTGTCCCAGGGTCACAGTCATGCATAGGGCCATTCCCCAGAGTAACAGTCATGCATAGAGATCTTCTCAAAGGTCGAAGTTATAGTCCCTTCCTCAGGGTCACTGTCATGCATAGAGCCTTTTCCCTTGGTCACAATCATGCATAGGCCCTTCCTTAGGGACACAGCTATTCATAGGGCCTTTCTTCAGGGTCACATTCATAGTTAGGCATTTTCTCAGCATTACAGTCATGCATATGGCCCTACCCATGGTCGCAGTCATGCATAGACCATTCCTCATTGTCACAGTACTTCATAGGCCCATTTCCATGGTCACAGTATTGCATAGAGCCCTTCCCCAGGGTCACAGTCATGCAGGGTGTCTTCCACAGAGTCACAGTCATGCATAGGCCTTTCCCTGGGGTCACAGTCATCTATACGCCCTTTCCCATGGTCACACTTATGTATAGGCCCTTTTTCATTTTCACAGACATGCATAGGGCCATTCCCCAGGGTAAGAGTCATGCATAGGGACCCTCTCCAGGATCACAGTCGTAATCCCTTCTTCAGGGACACAGTCATACATACAGCCCTTCCCCAAGGTCACAATCATGCATAGGCCCTTCCTCAGGGACACAATCATTTACAGGGCCTTTCCATAGGGTCACATTCATGGTTAGGCCTTTCCACAGGGTAGCAGTCATGCACAGCCCCTTCCTTAGTGTCATAGTCATGTGTAGGCCCTTCCTAAGGGTCATAGTCATGAATGGGCCCTTCCCCAGTCAGGGTCATGCATTCAGCCCATCCCCAGTATCACAGTGTAACAGGGTAATGGTCATGCATGGGGACCTTCTTCAGGATCATAGTCATGCATAGGCCCTTCCACATGGTCACAGTCATGCATAGGAGTTTCCTCAGCTCTCAGTCATATACAAGGCCCTTCTGCAAGGTCACCATCATGCATAGAACCTTCCCCAGTTTCACAGTCATATATAGGGCTATCACCTTGGAACAGTCATGCACAGGGCCCTTCCCCAGTCACAGTCATGCATAGATCCTTCCACATGGTCACAGTTAAGCATACGATTTTTCTCAGGCTCACCATCATTCATAGGGATGTTCCACAGGGTCAGAGAGATTGGTAGGCCCTTCCTCAAGGTCACAGTCATTCATAGGGCTAATCCTCAGTGTCACAGTCAAGCTTAGGGCTTTTCCACAGGGTCACAGACATGCATAGGTGTTTCCTCAGGGTCTTAGTCATGCATAACACCCTTCTGTAATGTCACAGTCATGCATACAACCTTCCCCATTGTCACAGTCCTGCATATGGCCTTCACCTAGGAGCTGTCATGCACAGGGCCCTTCCCCAGGGTCACATTCATGCATAGGTTCTTCTCCATGGTCACAGTCATGCATAGGCCTTTCCCATGATCACAGTCATGCATTCAGCCCTTCCCTAGTGTTACAATGATGCATAGGCCCTTCCCCAGGGTCACAGTCATGGATAGAAACCTTCTCCAGTATCACAGTCATGCATAGGCCCTTCCACATGGTCAAACTCATGCATAGGAATTTTCTCAGGCTCAACTCATTCATGTGGACATTCTGCAGGGTCACAGTGATTAATAGACCCTTCCCCATGGTCACAGTCATTCATAGGGCCATTCCTCATGGTCACATTCATGCTTAGGGCCCTTCCACAGGATCACATCATGCATAGGTGTTTCCTCAGGGTCTCAGTCATTCATAATGCCCTTCTGTAATGTCACAGTGATGCATAGAATCTTCCCCAGTGTCAGTCATATATAGGACCATCACCTGGGAACAGTCAAGCACAGGGCCCTTCCCCAGAGTCACAGTTATTCATAGGGCCCTTCCGCAGGGTCAGAGTCATTCATAGGGCCCTTCCCCAGAGTCACAGTCATGCATAGAGACCTTCTCCATGGTTACAGTCATACATAAGCCTTTCCCCAGGATCACAGTCTTGCATAAGGCCCTTCCACAAGGTGACAGTCATGCAAAGGGGCCTTCTCCAGGGTCACAGTCATTGTCACTTCTTCAGGGTAACAGTCATGCATAGGCCTCTTTCTGTGGTCACAATCATGCCTACAGCATTTTCCAGGGTCACAGTCCTGCTTAGGGTCTTCCTCAGTGTCACACTCATGCATAGGCTCTTCACCAGGCTCAGGGCCATGCATAGGGCACTTCCCCAGGGACACAGTTATGCAAAGGTAACTTCTCCAGGGTCACAGTCATAGTCCATTCCCATGATCACAGTCATGCATAGGCTCTTCCTCAGGATCACAGTCATTCATATTGCCTTCCACTGGGTCAGTCAAGTATAGGCCCTTCCACAAGGTCACAGTCATGCAAAGGACACTTCAGCAGTGACACAGACATGTATACATTCTTCAATAGGGTCACAGTCATGCTTCAGACTCTTCCCCAGTGTCACAGTCATGCTTCAGGTTTTCCTCAGGGTTGAAGCCATGCATAGGGCCCTTGCAATCTCACAGTCATGCATAGACCACTCCCCAGTGTCAGTCATATGTAGGCTGTGCCCAATGCACACATCTTACATAGAGCCTTCTGCAGGATCAGTCATGCATAGGGACTATCTCTAGGATCACAGTCATAGTCCCTTTCTCAGGGTAACAGTCAAGCATAGGCCCCTTCCCCAGGGTAACAGTCAAATGTAGGTACCTTCCCCAGAGTCACAGTCATAGTACCTTTCACAGGGTCACCACCATGCATAGGCCCTTCTCCAGGCTCAGGGTCATGCATAGGCCCTTCCCTATGGTCACAGTCATGAATAGGCCTTTCCCCTTGGTCACAGTCATTCAGAGGGCTGTTCTGCAGTGGATAGGCCCTCCCTCAGTAGCACAGTCATGCATAGGGCCCTTCCCATGGTCACAGTCATGCATAGGCTCTTCCTCAGGGTCACAGTCAAGCATAGTGAATTTCCTATGGTCACAGTCATGCATAGTCCTTTCCCCATGGTCACAGTCATGCATAGACCCATCTGCAGTGTCACAGTAATGCATATGCCCTACCTCAGGTCACAGTCATACATACAGCCTTTCTGCAATATCATAGTTATGCATAGGACCCTTTCTGTGGTACAGTCATGCATAAGACCCTTCCCCATGGTCACAGTCATACATGTGACCTTTTCCAGGGTTGAAGTACTGATTACACTTTTCCCAAGTGTCACAGTCATATGTAGGCACTTCCCCAGTCAGGTTCATGCATTCGGCCCTTCCCCTGTGTCAAGTTAATACATAGGTCCCTTGCCCAGAGTAATAGACATGCGTAGAGAACTTCTCCAGGATAACAGCTGCATAGGTCCTCCCACATGGTCACACTCAAGCATAGGATTTTCCTCAGACTCATACAAATTCATAGGGATGTTTGATCTCATTGGAACTAGATTTACCCCACATATCTGTGAAAATCAGGGCCTTCACCAGGATCTCTGAGGAGCTCAGAGCATTCAACAAGGTCTCATTATTTCTACAAATCTTCCTCAATTCTTAGTGGATCTTTGGGCCTTTCCCAGGGTCTCTTTCTGGCTCAAGGTCTTTTTTCAGGGGTTTGTTAGAATTCAGAGTCTTTCCTAGAGTCTCAGTGGGACTCAAACATTTCCCCAAGTGCAGGTCTCATGAACTTTGTCGGTGTTTAATTTGTATCAGGACCTTCCTAGTGTCTCACTGGGCTCAGTGCAATATCCACAGTTTGGGTGAGGCTTAGAGATCCTCACTGGTGCTCAGGTACAAATCCAGAGCCTCAATGGAGGCTCAAGGACTTCCCCAGATTATCACTGAGGTTCAGGGGTTATGCAATTGTCTGATTGGACTGAAGTCCCTTGAGTCACAGGGAATTCCCCAGAGTTACCTTGAGGCACTGGTGCCTTCCCAAGGTCCAAATGAGTTCAGAGCATTTTCTAGAGATTCAGTGGAGCTCAAGTATTTTTCAGATATTCTCAGTGGGGCTCAGGGAAATGTCTACAATATCAGTGGGGAGCAGGGACTGCCACAAAAATCCACAGGGATGAGATATTTTGCCCAAGTCTCACTGAGTTGCACAGCCTTGCCCAGATTGTCAGTGGGGCTTAGGGTATTCCCAGTGTATTACTGTGGCTCAGGACTTCCCTAGGTTCTCAGAGGGATGCGGAGACTTCCCACTGGTGAAAGTGGTGTTCAGGGCTTTTGCCAGAATTGTGCTGATCTCATTGACTTCCCCAAACCCTCAGTGGGGCTCATGTGGAGTTCAGGACATTCCCCAGTTACTCCATGCAGGTTGATTCTTTCCCCACTCTCAGTGGAAATCAGGACTTTTACCAGAGATTCAATAGAGTTCATGACCTTCTCTGGGGACTCACTGAGGCTCAGGGTGTTTCCCAACATCTCAGTGGAACTCAATATCTTTCCCAGAGTCTCACTGAGGCTCACAGACTTACTAATGCACTCTGTGTGTCTCATAAATTTTGCAGATTTATAACATGTATCAGGAACTTCACTAGCATCTTGCTGGGGCTCAGTGGTATATCCAGAGTTGGGTGGAACATAGATACTTTCACACATTCTGTGTGGAGCTAAGAAATTGTCCAGAGTCTCAATAGAGCTTAAGAACTTCCCCAACCAAATGGATTCAGGGCCTTCTTCTGAGTCTTAGTGAAACTCAGGGCCTTCCCCAGGGTCTCATTGAGCCTCAGACTATCTGAGGTACTTAATGGGGCTGAGGATATTTCTCAGGTTCTCAGTGGGACTCAGATTATTCCCCAGTGTCTTCATGAGGTTCAGGACCTTCCTCAGTGTCTCAGTAGAGCTCATGTTCTTTGCCAGAATTCTACTGTGTTCACAGTTTTTCCCAGGGTCTCAGTGAGACTCTGATTCTTTCAGAATTCTAAGTGGGGCTCCTGGACATCCTAGGATCTCAGGGTCATCACAGTGTTCCCCAAGAATCCAGAGGAATCAGAGATTTTACCAAAATTTCAGAGAATCCCAGGTTTTGCCAAGGTTCTCAGTGGGGCTCAGTGCCTTACCTCAGAATGGTAGTGTTGTTTAGGGATTTGACAGGGTGTCAGAGGGACTGGGAGCCTTCCCCAGGGTCAAAGTACTTTTCAGGGTCTTCCACAGGGTCTCAGTGGAGTGCAGTCTACACTAGGGTTTCAGGGAACTCAGAGTTTTCCCCAATATCTCTATGGGCATCATGGATTTTGTGGGTGTCTCACAGGACCTTCCCTAGAGTATCATTGGGCCTTGGTTCCATCCCCCAAATCCCAATGCATTCAGGTCCTTCCCAAGGACTCAGTGGATCACAAAATTCTCCATGGTTTTAGTGGAACTTACAGTCTTCCCCAGAGTCTCAGTGGGACTCAAGGATATCCACAGATTCTCAGTGGGGCTCAGAATTTTACCTAGAGTCTCTTTGGTGATTAGGGCCCTTTGTC
This sequence comes from Sciurus carolinensis, assembly GCF_902686445.1. NCBI lineage: Eukaryota > Metazoa > Chordata > Mammalia > Rodentia > Sciuridae > Sciurus > Sciurus carolinensis. The sequence goes on from NC_062223.1 coordinate 4,856,916, forward strand.
AAGTCTGAGTCCAAGCTTAGGGCCTTGTCCCAGGTCCCATCATATTCAGGGCATTTTATATGATCTCAGTGGAGTTCCAACTTTCCCCAGATTCTCACTGGGTCTCAGGACATTCCCCAGGTTCTCTGTTGGGCTAAAGGTCTTGTTCTGGGTCTCAATGTTGCTCAGGCCCTTCCCAAGGAATTCATTGGGGGAGAGGGCTTCTCCACATTTGCATTAGTGTTCACAGCCTTTTCTCAGGAACCCAGTGGTATTCAGGGTCATCCCCAGGTTTCAGTGGAGATGATTCTCTTTCTAGGATGTGTGTCTCCTAGTCTTCCTGGGGGACTATAAGGCTCAGGGCCTTTCCCATGATCTCAGTGGGGTTTGGGGCCTGTCTTAGGGTCTTCAGAGCTCTCAGAGCCTTCTCCATGTTCTAATTGGGTTTTATGCCCTTCCACAAATTTCATTGGGACCTATCACTTTACAGTTTGTCACCTGGGTTCATGACCTTCCCCAGAAATTTAGTGTAGCTGGTAACAAATTGTGAGTCTCATTGATTCTCAATGGTTACCCCGGGGTGGCCATGGATCTTAAACATTTCCATAATCTCAGTGAGACTTAGGACCCTCCCCAATATGTCAGTAGTACTCAGAGCCATCCCAAGTTTATATGTGTAGGACAGGACATTCTCCAGGGTCTCAGTTTGGCTCAGCACCTTCCCCAATGGCCTATAAAGGCTCAGGGCACTCCACTGAGTTGTCAGGTGTAAGGTCCTTCTCCAGAATTTCAGTGGATCTTGGACGTGTCCACAGGTTCATAGGAGATTTAGATTGTTCACCACTGTTTCTTTGAGGCTAAGTTTCACTAGTTTCTCAGTAGGTTTTTAATGGTTTCGGGACCTTTCACAGTATTGCATTGTGTCTCATTGATTTCTCCAGCACCTCAAATGGGCTCATGGCTTTTTGAAGGGATTCAGTGTTGTGCAGTACCTTCCACAAGGTAGCAGTAGGTTGAAGGACCTTCTCCAGTACTTCAGTGGATCTCAGAGACCTTTATAGTACTTCAGTGGATTTCAAGTACTTTCATAGAATTTGTGTGACCTAAGGCCTTCTAAACTATCTCAGTAGAGTTCAGGGCCCTCACTGTGGATTCAGGAATTTTCCTTTTACATCATTGGATTTCTGGGCTTTTTCATGTCCTTAATGAGGCTCATTGATTTTCATAGTGATTGGTGGATGGTAGGGCCTTGACCAAGGCTTGTGAGTGGGCTTCCTGGTCTTTTAAAATTTCACAGTTGTGTTCTGGGTGTTTTGCATATTCTTAGTGGTCTCATTCCCTTCACCGGGCAGTGGGCAAACTTCTTGAATATTCCCAGCCTCTCACTGTGGTTCAGGATGGTTCCTAGGTTCTCAATGGACTACATATCTTGGAAGTTTCTCAGATAAACTCCTGGTCTTTATGAGTGTCTGTTATTCTCAGGGCCTTTGCAGTGTCTCAGTCATGCTCAGTGCTCTTCTCAGAGTCTCACTGGGGCTCAGATTCCTCCCCAACTGCACATATGGCTGAGTTCTTTGCTAGGGTCTCAGTGAATCTCAGAGCATTGCCCAGGGTCTCAATGAAGCTCAGTGCCATTCCCAATATCAGAGTTGTGCTTATGGCCTTCTCCAGCATCTATGTTGCACTCAGAGCTTTGTTCTGGGTACCAGAGGAGTTCAAGCCCTTTCCCCATATCAGTGGGGACTCAGGGCCAACCCGAGCATCTAAGCAGATCTCAGGGCCTTTTTATAGTTCCACTGGGACTCTGGGTCTTCCCAGAAATTATATTTAAACTTAGAAATGTTCACATGATCTTTCTAGGCTCAGATAATTCCCCTTGTGTTTTGAAAAATCCAAGACCATCACAAGAATCTTAAAGGGATTCAATGCCTTCACTGTTTTCTCATTGTGTCCATGATCTTCTATAAAGTCTTATTGAGGCTGACAGCCTTCCCCAAGATCACAGTTGTATATACATCTTTTACAGGAGACTTAGTTGTCTCACAGCCTTGTCAGGATTTAAGTGGATCTCAGGACCATTCCCAAAGATATAGGGGTGCTTAAGGTCTTCCAAGGCTCCATCATCTTGCTTAGAGGCTCAGAACAAGTGAGAAACTTTTTCAAAATCTTTTTCAACATTACTGAGTGGGACTCAGTGCTATTCCCAGTCTCAGTGAGTCTCAGTTGTATTTGTACCCTCTCAGTGAAGGTCCAAATCTTCCCCAAGAAGACACTGGATTTCAGAGTCATCCTGGGGTTCTCAGTGAATGCCAGGATCTTTCCCAGGTTTTCCATGGAGTTCAGTGTCACACCCATGGTCACAATGGTGTTCAGGATCTTTCCCAGTTCTGATTGTTGGTCAGGACCTTCCCTAGTACCAAAGTGTTCCTCAGGGCCTCTCCAAGTGTCTTAGCGAGGTCATGGCTATCCCAGTATTTCAGTGGACCTCAGGGTGTGATACTATTGAGGTTCCACAAGAAATCAAACATGTGTTTGAAAATGAGTGGGAAAGGGAAACTTTACTTCTGCCAGAAAGTCATTCTACAAAACCTACCTAGGAAACACACTTGGGCATGCAGTCTATATCTTTTATTCCTATTGTGGCACTACCCCTGGCCTGCCTGGAGGACCTCAGGGTTACAATCTATATGATTAATTTTAAATTGGGGCAAAGAATGGGTAAGGCTCTAAATAAAATGACTACAATTTACTCTGACATCTCAATTAAGGCTAAATAACATATTTTGAAAATGGACCACTGGGCGTTCCATTTCTCAGAAATCTGAATTTTGACTTTTAAACATTTAATTTCATTTTCATTTTTCTCAAGATATATTAAATTTCTAATGCAGAAATCATCCACCATAATGAGTTCTCCCCCTTTTAGCCATTCCTGTAGCCATTCCAGTCATTACTAGCCCTTGTTCTGGTCCTATCCAGCCAAGTTGAACCTTGTGTGTTCTCAAGGTCTTCAATAAAATCAAATCTCTAGGCTGGAAGTGATGAATGGCAACCTCTTGAAGTGGAGCCTGAGCAACAATTCATTTGATCATGATGAAAAAGAAAAGCACAGATTATCGCTAATTGAATCAGAAGAAACTTTTGTATCAGGCAGCAAATCTCTTCCTGTGTAACTTCTGAGTTTTAATTACTTTTGGGAGCACTGATCCTAATATACCACATTGGTTACATGAAAAGAACCATTGTGTTTTATTTTCAATGTCCATGTGTGCCTGTACTTTGGTTCCATTCTCCTGTCAGGTGTTTAAGAACAAGTTGGCAAAATTGACTTGTTCCTATGTACTGTTAGAGTCAGTTGAGATTTGTCATGGATCATTCTTGGGAACATGTGAGAGGCTTTTGGCTCCATTAGCTATTCTTCTAGCAGCTGTTGCAATGCCAGGATGGACCAGGGTCTTGCTGACCATATTTGACTTCCCTTGGAAGCATTAGAGATATTTCCTTCTCCAGAGATCCTCCTCTTTGCAGACTGTGCACTGATTGCCTTCCTGCTCTCTAAGGTCCCCTTGAAGCCCCTGATTGGGAGGTCATGAGACCCAAAATTGCAAAGCCCTTAGAGAAGTCCCAGTGTTCCTGGGTCCAGCTGAACTTAGAGGGCAAGGGTCAAATATTGGCCACTTTCCCTTAAGGCTTTCACTTCCTTTCCTTTGGTTTTGAGTTTCGGGTTTAATCATCCAGCTGCTCAGGTTCATCAGTAAATTTAATGTATATAATCTTATAGTTACCCCTTCCATTTAATTGGGGTTTACATTAGTACTGGAAGTCAGCCTTATATCCTATTCTGTGCTATAGGTGATGGTTTATTATCTCAAATTAATTCAGGTTGTTCTGTTACAAGGAGTACTTCTTCAAAACACTAATATTCCAAAGTTATAGGTTTCATGTCAAAAATGGAAAATAAAATTTAAAAGACCAAAAATGTGTTCAGTTTGAATAATAGGTTTAAACCAAGCAACATAATATCTATAATACACTAGTATGTTGGGGGCTGTGCCATGTGGGCTGTGCTGGGATGGTGCCTGGCGGCCAGCCAAAGTTTGTTTTGATCACATCGGCAGTGAGGAGGTTAATTAACATAAGCACACTCAGGTGATTTATCATTGCCCATATTCAATTAAGTCCACTCACACAATGCGTGCACAGGTGTTCCCAAGTGCTCCTGCTTGGGCCTGCTCATTTTAACCTTTGCCGTGATAGGGCAACTAGCTCCTCACCTGATCCCAACTGGCATGGCCCCACCCTCTGCTTCCTGGGGGGAATATAAGCAGGCAGTAGGTAGAAGAAAAGGAGAAGCAGCAGTAAGCAGAAGCAGCTAGCAGAGAAAGGCAGCAGCTAGCAGAGAGAAGAAGCAGCTAGCAGAAAAGCAACAGCTAGCAGAAAGAAGCAACTAAAAGAAGCAGCTAGCAGAGAATCAGAAGCAGCTAGCAGAGAGAAGGAGCAGCTAGCAGTAAGAAGCAGTAGACAGCGGCAGAAGGCAGATCATAGAGCGGAGAACTGAGAACACACCTCTAGGTTGCACCCTTTAGTTCACAGGATGCAGGACGCACCTCTAAGAAGAAGCAGTAGAACTCTAAGAAGAAATAGATCTCTGATAAGCAAAGAAGCCTGTATTTCTCTAAAACTTTCTCAATAAGCAAAGCCTATCTTTCTCTCAAAGCCTCTCTTTCTCTAAAATCAAGCAAGCCTCTCTTTTCTTCAATAAGCTAGGGAATAAGCAAACAAGCAAGGAAGCAGCACAGGAAGAGAAGTGGTTTATTTCCAGTCCACCTCCGATAAATACCCACGCAATTGATGCCACAGGCAGTGACAAATAGTGGCTCGTATGGGGATGGGGAGCCTATGGGGAAAGGGAAATCGGCAACAACCTTACGGGGAAAAAGGAAATCGGAAAGGTGGGGAAAGTAAACTGAGGAACCTCGCAGGAATAGGGCAAGGGAAAATTTCAAGTTCGCCTCTGGGAATAGGTATGGCAGGGAAAGTAAGAACCTCGCAGGAGACTCTGACCAGAGCGGTTTAAGGGTGAGGGATAGTAAAAAGAAATGGGGTCAGTCAAAAACTAAAGGTCACAAAGGACACGACAGTGAAGTGCAAAAATGCATGTATTTTTTGTTTTTTGTGTTTGTCAAAGTCAAGAGTCTTGCTCTAAGTAGCAAGGTAAGCTGACGCCCTGTCTCTCTCTGAGGCAAATAGGTGCTCAGGATAGCTGGCCAGGGAAGCTGAGCCCCTGTCTCTCTCTGGGGCAGTTAGGTGCTCAGGTAAGCTGAGACCCTTTCTCTAGGGCAGTTAACCCCTGTCCCTGGGGCAGTTAGGTACTCAGGTAAGCTAAGACCCCGTCTCTAGGGCAGTTAACCCCTGTCCCTAGGGCAGTTAGGTACTCATGTAAGCTGAGGCCCTGTCTTTCTAAGGCAGTTAGGCACTCAGGATAGCTGGCCAGGTGATGTAATATAAAGAGGATGATAAAGGAGCTCTGGAATGTATGTATTTTGTATTGTTTGTGTGTTTGTACTACTGTTAGTGTGGCCTTTGTACAGTAAAAGATGGGTTCAGAAATATCACAAAATCAGTCTGAAAGGATAATTCAAAAAGGAGGCATGAAAAATATATTACAAGAAGGAGAAGAAGTGTTAGAAGAGATTAAAGAGGAAGTTAGCTGGGGTAGCCAAAAACAGGAAAGTTCTGGGGAGGAAGGAAACACTGGGGGGGAATGAGAAAATAAGGAAACCACTGCACGATCATATGTTCAAACCCTAGCAGAAATAAGCCCAGGGTTTATAGGGGAAAAGCTGCTCAATGTGCCACAAGGGGATATTCATAAACAGGATCTAATAGCAACAGAAAAGAACTGTTAAAGAAAACAAAGTGAGGAATAATTGCATGATAGTGACTTAGAAAACAATTATACAGAAAGTTTAAGAACAAGGGAAAAATGTAGGAGAAAGCTAAATCTGATACAAAGAACCCCAAAATTCTGGAACCTGCCCGTAAAAACTTTAAAGAGGCAGTGATGACTGACTGGAAAGAGCTATGTAGAGCAGTGTTATCTGGAGGACAATATCTGAATTGGAGGGCTAAGTGGCAAGAAATAGCTGTTGAAACTGCTTGCAGAAACACAGTAGCAAGGTTTCCTGGTAGGAATGTTGAATAAGAGAAGGCCAATACGCTTCAATAGATAATCAAAATCAATATAATCCTGGAGTGTATGCACAGATATATACAGCGGCAAAGAGACAATGCCCTAACAAAAGACAAGTGATGACTACAGTAAAATCTGTTACACCTTGTGCCCCAGGTCTCTGCCCAAAGCACAGAAAAGGAAAACATTGGGCTAATGAGTGCAAATTAGTTACTGAAGTTGAGGGCAAGATGTTACCAAATCATTTAAGAAATGGAGCACAGGGCTCTTTGACTCAAAGCTCACAAATGTACAGAGCTTTAGAGGAGAACAATGTTAGATCACGAATTCAGATGATTCCTCGACACAATCTTTTCCTAAGGCCCTGAATGTTTCTCCTAATGGTACTGCTGCAGTAGTTACTCACCAAGATACTATTATTCAGATTACATCTCAAGAATCGACTCAATTGGTCGAAATGGAAGTAGCTGTCATAGCTCTTATAGAGTTTAAGGAGTAACAGATCTTTTTGCTGATAGTGATTGCATCACTCGGGCGATTCCCAAATTAGAATTGGGTGGACCCATAGCCTCTCATAAGCTGATTTAGCCACTCAGATGGTTTTCACTTTTCTCAGTAAAGCAAGCTGCTTATTATTATCCTGTGTAACTCACTTTCTAATCCCTCATGTTGGTGCCTCACCTTTAAGGAGGGTCTATAAGTAAAGGGAAGTGCACTGATCAAAAGGTTAATGGAGTTAATACTGAAATATGTAGAGAGGGTAAAACTATTGTTTTTTCATATACTGCTGGTGCCTAGCTTTCCTTTTTGTGACTTTTAATGAGAACTTCTCTAGACAGTTATTTTCACAGATCGTACAACAACGGACAGATAGATTTGACGAGCTAGTAGCAAGACTTTGACAACAAATCCTCACCATAAATGCCACTAAGGTGGAAGTCAACCTGGGAGGACTTATCACAGGAGCATTAGATGGGCTAGCACAATTTGGTACCAAATTTGGGGGACTCTTAAATTTTAAACTAATAAGCTTGGGTAGGCTTGTGTTAATTCTATTCTACATCTACAAACACCTCAAAGCCAGTCAACAGACTAATAATGTGATCATAAAATAGGCCATGGCTGCCCTTGAAGTGGAACAATCTCCCAACATATGGCTTAGTATGCTGGGTCAGTAGTCAAGACGGGTAACCACAGGAAAACACTGTACCACCTAAGAGAGAACAGCCAACTCCACTTTGGTATCCTTTGATGATGGGTAAGGACAGGATGTTGATTCCTGGAACCTAAGACAGACACAATCCCTGCCAGCTTTATTTCATTTCATATAAGGAAGGGGGAATTGTTGGAGGCTGTGCCATGTGGGCTGTGCTGGGATGGTGCCTGGCGGCCAGCCAAAGTTGTTTTGATCACATCGGCAGTGAGGAGGTTAATTAACATAAGCACACTCAGGTGATTTATCATTGCCCGTATTCAATTAAGTCCACTCACACAATGCATGCACAGGTGCTCCTGAGTGCTCCTGCTTGGGCCTGCTCATTTTATCCTTTGCCATGATAGGGCAACTGGCTCCTCACCTGACCTCAACTGGTATGGCCCCACCCTCTGCCTACTGGAGGGAATGTAAGCGGGCAGTAGGTAGAAGGAAAGGAGAAGCAGCAGTAAGCAGAAGCAGCTAGCAGAGAAAAGCAGCAGCTAGCAGAGAGAAGAAGCAGCTAGCAGAGAAAAGCAGCAGCTAGCAGAGAGAAGAAGCAGCTAGCAGAGAAAAGCAGCAGCTAGCAGAAAGAAGAAGAAACTAGAAGAAGCAGCTAGCAGAGAATCAGAAGCAGCTAGCAGAGAGAAGGAGCAGCTAGCAGTAAGAAGCAGTAGACAGTGGCAGAAGGCAGATCATAGAGTGGAGAACTGAGAACACACCTCTAGGTTGCACCCTTTAGTTCACAGGATGCAGGACGCACCTCTAAGAAGAAGCAGTAGAACTCTAAGAAGAAATAGATCTCTGATAAGCAAAGAAGCCTGTCTTTCTCTAAAACTTTCTCAATAAGCAAAGCCTATCTTTCTCTCAAAGCCTCTCTTTCTCTAAAATCAAGCAAGCCTCTCATTTCCTCATTAAGATAGGGGATAAGCAAACAAACAAGGAAGTAGCACAGGAATAGAAGTGGTTTGTTTCCAGTCCACCTCTGATAAATACCCGCACAATTGTTGCCGCAGGCAGAGACACTAGTATATCTTGGTGCTCATTTTGCCTCCTCAGAGACACATGAATATATCAACTCAATCACATATGAGATGCTTTACAAATTTTAATTTATTTTAATACACACTTACAACCTGACATACTTTTTATAATTTACCCAAATCTTAGTTTTGTATGATATTACTTGTTAATTTTGGATCATAGTAATTTCTTTTGTACAGGTGATCAAACCCAGGGGTAATTAACTACTGCACCTTATCCCCAACTATTCTTTATATTTTTATTAGAAACAGGATCTCCCTGAGTTCCATATGCCCTCACTAAGTTGCTTAAGCTAGCTTTGAATCTCACAATGTTCCTGCCTCAGCCTCCCAAGCTGTTGGGATTACAGGTATGAGCCACCAGGCCCAGTGGGATTAGGGTAAACTTTTCAACAAAAATCTCTCTTTTGATTATAATTTAAAATGGGTGGAAGTCTAACTTTCTTTGTAGTCAGTCGAACACAGGGTGAGAGACTGATTCTTATCTCAATAAGGCAGGGCTCTTGACAAATAACACAATGCAACATTACATCTGAAAAATAATCAATAAACTGAGAGGTCCTAACTTATTCTGTGTAGAAAAAGTGACCAAATGCTTCCCTATTTCACCAAGTAAACTTTTAAAGGAATCAGGCTTTCATTTTTTTTTAAGATATATTTAAATTTCCACCCTAGTGTAAAAATGCACACAAAAGTTCATATCTATCTTATTAAAAAACAGGTTACAAGAACATGAAATGACATAAATAACTCTCCAATTAATTTGCTTTTTCATACAAATCTGAAGGTAATTACCACCACAGATGACTTTGGTTTGGAGAACACTACGGTGGTAAAGTGCTCCCCTAAATGGATTCAATTCATGTTTTAAAGAGCTATCCAAAAAATAATGGTCCCCATGAATGCCTCTCTTTTAAGGAGGATAAGTCGATACTTTTTGTGGCAAGTTGTTTCCTGATTGAACAAAATCTTGGTTAAGATTACTTGATCAGGTATGGGATTGTGGTTCAGTGGTCCAGCATCTCCCTGGCATGAGTTAGGCACTGGGTTCAATTCTCAGCACCACATATAAATAAATAAAAGTCTCTTGAAAAATAAAAATAATTTTTAAAAAAGATAACTTGAAACTTTTTCTCAAGATTCCATTGGCCCAAATGAGCTTATTAACTCCTAGGACACCCCCAGCAGAGCAGGTTTTGTACCTTTTCCTGGGAGATAATTTCCAATAAAGTTGTTACTCTTTGGGTGAGAATGTCATCTGTACATTTAATTTACATAACACAGCTTCTCACAGAAGAGATGGGGAGGGTTAAACAATATGGCACAAAAAAATAAAATAGGGGCCTTAATGTTTCCCCAAGCTTATAATATAAGAGTGCTGGAACCCATTGCTGTGTTCTTTGTGACTGACAGTTTTCATACCTTGGATTAGATAGGAGAGTTAATAGTCTGGCACTCAGGAAATGGGCCCCAAAAAGGTTTTATTTTTTTAAGGTAAAGGCCAACCCCATGATGTTAAACACTCTAGCCAACACCTTTGTCCCAGAGAGGTGGGGGGGTGGCAAGTGGAACTGGGGATGGACCCATGTGAAGGTTACTGAAAAATGCCAATCAAGGACTAACAGGACATAATCAATTAGAAAAACCTGGGTGAAGCAATAACATCGGTACCCTCCCAATGCCTGTACAACATAGATTTCAACATTAACTCCAAAGCTTTGGATGTCTGTTCAGAACAGTCTCTGATCAATGCCTTCATCCAGAAACCATAATACCTCTCTTAGTTTGTCCCTTGCATTACAAGACTTCCTTCTTCCCTCACTCACACAAGTCTTACTCCTTTTTAATAAGATGTACTACTTCAATCTTTAACAGTACTTTAATTAAAACACAGTTGAAACTTTTTTGTATGCATATAAACTTACAGTTGTTAGAATTTTAACCCATGTAATCTTGCTCTTAGTTAGGACCCAGAAATGCACAATCTTAATTCCTTTTTTAAAATAAACTAATTTAAAACACACATTTAGTAGAGCCAAATATATGTTACTGTGAAAGTGGTGACTTGAATCATGTCTTCTGGTAGTCTCATCACTGACTTTGGCCTGGGAACTTCCTGTGCAAGAGTGCAGGTCAATATGGCCCAGTTGCTATGGTGACAATCAGTCAAACAAGGCTCTGTGCAAAGGCACCGAGGTTCATCAGTTGGGGCCTTGAGTTCAGGCACCATGTCCTAGGAATAGAAAATTCTGGGCATAACAAGATAACCTCAATGTCTCCCAAGTTTCTCTGTGATCTTCAGGTCTGTCTGCTTTGCTGAAACTTTCTCACAAATTTCTTTTTGATGACAAAATGTATATAATAAACATGCTGAGCTTGCTCTGAGTCATTCATCTTCCATCAGAAAGTAAATTCCGCCTTGGCCCCAGCTTTTATGCTCTATGTGTGTTTGTCAATCTTTTCTCCATCCCACATCACTCCTCACTGGTTTCTGAATTAACTACCAAGCCGCACACAGCATTTTACCTTATGGAATTGAAGAAGCCAAGAGTACTTGAATTTATATATAGTTGATGTGTTAGTATTTTAACACTGCTTATAATCAGATGTCTCCTCTAACAAACACATTTATGAAGATTAAGCCCACTTATGTAAAAATTCATTTGCTCATTTGTGACTTAGGATACCCCTAGAAAGCAAGGTATGAAACAAGTCTAATTAACTTTAAGTCAGTTATTAATACCGAAGAAAAATCCTTAGAAGCAAAGGCCATTGCACTTTATTTTTTTGTTGTTGTTTTTGTTTTTAAAGGTATAATTTCTGCCTAAAGATAGATGTAAGAATTTTAAATCCATCAAAACAACTTTTAATCAGTCAATTTATCAGAGAGAGATTCTGTAAAACAATGTTTCTCTCTCTGGAACACAGAGGTCAGCCTCAGAGCATAATTTACATTTCTACATTCCCAAGTATATGATTCTACTTAGGCTTTTATATAATACAAATTAAGCCTGATTTAATTAGGTCTTTTCTGTGACAACTGATATTGTATAGGTAGCTAATATCCATGAATAATCCATAATTTATCATTTCTAATTTTGTATAATCAAAAAGAATGCATAGTGTTGGTACTTAGTTTCTGTACCACATTGATTATTCCTTTTTAAAAAATTCAAAACTTAAAAAACATCATTATAACACTAATGAAGGAATGAGTATTTAGGGTTAAAATTATATACTTTACCATTTACTATCACAATTACATATTAATTAGTTTTTTTATTATTGTAAACAAATGGGATACATGTTGTTTCTCTATTTGTACATGGAGTCAAGGCATACCATTTGTGTAATCATAAATTTACATAGGGCAATGTTGTTTGATTCATTCTGTTATTTTTTCCCTTCCCCCCACTACTCCCACCCACATTTCCCTCTATACAATCCTTCCTTCCTCCATTCTTACCACCCTCCTTATCCCTAACCCTAACCCTAACCCTAACACTAACCCCTCCCACCCCCCATTATATGTCCTTATCCGCTTATCAGCGAGATCATTAGTCCTTTAGTTTTTTGAGATTGGCTTATCTCACTTAGCATGATATTCTCCAATTTCATCCATTTGTCTGCAAATGCCATAATTTTATCATTCTTCATGGTGGAGTAATATTCCATTGTATATATATATGCCACAGTTTCTTTATCCATTCATCCAACTGAAGGGCATCTAGGTTGGTTCCACAATCTGGCTCTGGTGAATTGAGCAGCTATGAACATTGATGTGGCTGTATCTCTGTAGTATGCTGATTTTAAGTCCTTTGGGTATAGGCCAAGGAGTGGGATAGCTGGGTCAAATGGTGGTTCCATTCCAAGCTTTCTGAGGAATCTCCATACTACTTTCCAGAGTGGCTGCACTAATTTGCAACCCCACCAGCAATGTACGAGTGTACCTTTCTCCCCACATCCTCGCCAACACCTATTGTTGCTTGTATTCTTCATAATCGCCATTCTAATTGGGATGAGATGAAATAGTAGGGTAGTTTTGATTTGCATTTCTCTTATTACTAGAGATGTTGAACATTTTTCATATATCTGTTGATTGCTTATATATCTTCTTCTGTGAAGTGTCTGTTCATTTCCTTAGACCATTTGTTGATTTGATTATTTGTATTCCTGGTATAGAGTTTTTTGAGTTCTTTATAGATTCTGGAAATTAGTACTCTATCTGAAGTATGAGTGGCAAAGATATTCTCCCACTCTGTAGGCTCTCTCTTCACATTACTGATAGTTTCCTTTGCTGAGAGAAAGCTTTTTAGTTTGAATCTATCCCACTTGTTGATTCTTGCTTTTATTTCTTGTGCTATGGAAGTCCTGTTAAGGAAGTCTGATCCTAAGCTAACAAGTTGAAGGTTTGGACCTAATTTTTCTTCTATAAGATGCAGGGTCTCTGGTCTGATTCCAAGATCCTTGATCCATTTTGAGTTGAGTTTTGTGTAGGGTGAGAGATAGGGGTTAAATTTTATTTTGTTGCTTATGGTTTTCCAGTTTTCCCAGCACCATTTGTTGAAGAGGCTATCTTTTCTCCATTGCATATTTTTGGCCCCTTTGTCTAGTATGAGAAAATTGTATTTATTTGGGTTTGTGTCCATGTCCTCTATTCTGTACCATTGATCTACCTGTCTATTTTGGTACCAATACCATGCTGTTTTTGTTACTATTGCTTTGTAGTAGAGTTGAGGATCTGGTATTGTGATACCCCCTGCTTCGCTCTTTATACTGAGGATTGCTTTAGCTATTCTGGGATTTTTATTCTTCCAGATGAATTTCATAATTGCTTGCTCTATTTCTGTAAGGTACATCATTGGGATTTTAATTGGAATTGCATTGAATCTGTATAGCACTTTAGGTAGTATGGCCATTTTGACAATATTAATTCTTCCTATCCAAGAACATGGGAGATCTTTCCATCTTCTAAGGTTTTCTTTAATTTCTTTCTTTAGTGTTCTGTAGTTCTCATTGTAGAGGTCTTTCACCTCTTTTGTGAGATTGATTCCCAAGTATTTTATTTTTTTTGATGCTATTGTGAATGGGGTAGTTTTCCTAATTTCTCTTTCTGAAGATTCATCACTTATGTATAAAAATGCATTGGATTTATGAGCATTGATCTTGTAACCTGCAACTTTACTGAATTTACTTATGAGTTCTAAAAGTTTTCTGGTGGAATTTCCAGGTTCCTCTAACTATATAATCATGTCATCAGCCAACAGGGATAGTTTGAGTTCTTCTTTTCCAATTTGTATCCATTTAATTTCTTTGGTTTGTCTAATTGCTCTGGCTAGAGTGTCAAGGACAATGTTGAATAGAAGTGGTGAAAGAGGGCATCCCTGCCTTGTTCCAGTTTTTAGGGGGAATGCTTTCAGTTTTTCACCATTTAGAATGATATTGGCCATGGGCTTAGCGTACATGGCCTTTACAATGTTAAGGAATGTTCCCACTACCCCAATTTTTTCTAGTGTTTTGAGCATGAAGGGATGCTGTATTTTATCAAATACTTTTTCTGTATCTATTGAAATAATCATGTGATTCTTAACTTTAAGTCTGTTGATATGGTGAATGACATTTATTAATTTCTGGATGTTGAACCAACCTTGCATCCCTGGGATAAAACCCACTTGATCGTGGTGCACTATCTTTTTAATATATTTTTATGCGATTTGCTAAAATTTTGTTGAGAATTTTTGCATCGATGTTCATTAAGGATATTGGTCTGAAATTTTCTTTCCTAGATGTGTCTCTGTCTGGTTTAGGTATCAGGGTGATATTAGCTTCATAGAATGAGTTTGGGAGGGTTCCCTCCTCTTCTATTTCATGGAATGCTTTGAGTTGTATTGGAATGAGCTCTTCTTTAAAGGTTCTGTAGAACTCGGCTGAGAACCCATCTAGTCCTGGACTTTTCTTTGTTGGTAGGCTTTTGATGACCTCTTCTATTTCATTGCTTGAAATTGATTTATTTAAGTTGTGTATGTCCTCCTGGTTCAGTTTAGGTAATTCATATGTCTCTAGAAACTTGTTGACGTCTTCGAGGTTTTCTGTTTTGTTGGAGTATAGATTTTCAAAATAGCTTCTAATTATGTTTTGTATTTCAGTCGTGTCTGTTGTGATATTTCCTTGTTCATTCCGAGTTTTAGTAATTTGAGTTTTCTCCCTCTTTCTCTTTGTTAGTGTGGCTAAGGGTTTATCAATTTTGTTTATTTTTTCAAAGAACCAACCATTTATTTTGTTCATTTTTCTGATTGTTTCTTTTGTTTCAATTTCGTTGATTTCGGCTCTGATTTTAACTATTTCCTGTCTTCTACTACTTTTGGTATTGGTCTGCTCTTCTTTTTCTAGGGCTTTGAGCTGTAGTGTAAAGTCATTTATTTGTTGATTTCTACTTCTTTTGTTGAAAGCGTCCCATGAAATAAATCTTCCTCTAAGTACTGCTTTCATAGTGTCCCAGAGATTTTGATAAGATGTGTCTTTGTTCTCATTTACTTCTAAGAATTTTTTTTGTTTCCCTCCTGATGTCTTCTGTTATCCATTCATCATATAATAGTGTATTATTTAATCTCCAGGTATTGGAGAAGTTTCTGTTTTTTATTCTGTTTTTATTTCTAATTTCAATCCATTATGATCTGATAGAGTACAAGATAGTATCTCTATCTTCTTGTATTTGCTAACAGTAGCTTTGTGGCATAAAACATGGTCTATTTTAGAGAAGGATTCATGTGCTGCTGAGAGGAAAGTGTACTCATTCTTTGTTGGATGGTATATTCTATATATGTCGGTTAAGTCTTAATTGTTGACTGTGTTATTGAGATCTATGGTTTCTTTATTCAATTTTTGTTTGGAAGATCTATCCAGTGGTGAGAGAGGTGTGTTAAAATCGCCTAGTATTATTGTGTTGTGGTCTATTTGATTTCTGGAATTGAGAAGGATTTGTTTGACGTACATGGATGAGACAATGTTTGGGGCATAGATATTTATGATTGTTATGTCTTGCTGATTTATGCTTCCCTTAAGCAGCATGTAATGTCCTTCTTTATCCCTTCTGACTAGTTTTGGCTTAAAGTCCACATTATCTGAAATGAGAATGGATACTCCAGCTTTTTTGCTGTGTCCGTGTGCATGGTATGTTTTTCCCCATCCTTTCATCTTTAGTCTATGGGTATCTCTTTCTATGAGATGAGTCTCTTGCAGGCAGCATATTGTTGGGTTTTTCTTTTTAATCCAATTTGCCAGTCTATGTCTTTTGATTGATGAGTTCAAGCCATTAACATTCAGGGTTATTATTGTGATATAATTTGTATTCCCAGTCATTGGACTCATTTTTGTTTTTTGACATGATTTGGTTTCTCCTTTATTTGGCTATTCCTTTAGGCTAGTTCCTCCCGTTGCTGATTTGCATCGTTGTTTTTCATCTCTTCCTCATGGAATATTTTGCTGAGAATGTTCTGTAATGCTGGCTTTCTTTTTGTAAATTCCTTTAGCTTTTGTTTATCATGGAAGGGTTTTATTTCATTGTCAAATCTAAATGTAAGTTTTTCTGGGTATAAGATTCTTGGTTGGCATTGTTTTCTTTCAGGGCTTGGTAAATGTTGTACCAGGCCCTTCTAGCTTTTAGGGTCTGGATTGAAAAATCTGCTGATATTCTTATTGGTTTCCCCCTGAATGTAATTTGATTCTTTTCTCTCGCAGTCTTTAAAATTCTGTCTTTATTTTGTATGTTAGGTATTTTCAAAATAATGTGACTTGGTGTGGGTCTGTTGTAATTTTGTATATTTGGAGTTGGTTTTCCATTTCATTCTTCAGATTTGGGAAATTTTCTGATATTATTTCATTGAATACATTGATCATTTCTTTGGTTTTTTTTCTCTAAGCCTTCCTCAATCCCAATAATTCTTCAATTTGGCCTTTTCATGATATCCCATAATTCTTGTAGATTTTGTTCATGATTTCTTACCATCTTCTCTGTTTGATCAATTTTGTTTTCAAGATTAAATATTTTGACTTCAATGTCTGAGGTTCTGTCTTCCAGGTGTTCTATTCTATTGGTTATGCTTTCTATGGAGTTTTTAACTTGGTTTATTGTTTCCTTCATTTCAAGGATTTCTGTTTGTTTGTTTTTTTTTCAGTATCTCTAACTCTTTCTTGAAATGATCTCTTGCTTCCCATTTTTGTTCTTTTAACTGTTGATTGGTGTGATCATTTAATGCCTGCATCTGCTCTTTCATCTCCTCCTTCAATGCCTGCATTTGTTCTTTCATCTCCTCATTTGCTTCTCTGATTGTTTTAATTATGTACATTCTGAACTCCCTTTTGACATTTCTTCTGCTGTGCTGTCATTGGGTTTTATTGATATAGTATCTAGGTTTGTTTGGGACATTTTCTTCCCTTGTTTTCTCATATTGGTCAGATGTCAGTGGGACTCTGAGATATTGCATATTTCCTCTATTGTCTTATAGTTTCCCTATAGATTTCTAGTGTATCATCTCCCAGCCTTCAGTAGTCTGAAGTCTTGGAGGAACTTGATAATGCAGTGCTTCCGAAGAAAGCTACCCCTAGCCCGCTACTGGTTCCAGGACTTGGAGCTGGCTCTGTGCGGAAAGGCTCTCACTGGGGGGCCTGCTCCGTGAAGCTGGCCGAGTAGGGAGGAGCCCATCGCCAGAGTGTGCAGGGCTACCTGGGGAAGACACTAGATGCCCTGCCCTCTTCTGATAAGCCGCCCCTATCCATGCCTGCAGCCCAAACCAAGCTTCACCAGGTGGGGGAGACTCACCCCAGGGCTCTATTTTAGTCCGAGTCTCTCAATGCCTCTCCTTCTTGAATCCTGGGTTCTGGAGGGACTGGAGATGCAGTCACCCTCTAGTCTGCCATCTTGGATCACCCCTGCTATTGCACTTTAAACATGTTATAGGAATGAACAATCAGGCCAGCCACTTGAAAAAATGCATGGTTTAGTAGTATCAATAACACCTTTGTTCTTACCAATTTAAATGGACCCTTTTTGTTAAAGTTTTATTTAAATCATGTGAATTGAAATTCATTTGTATCCAATCATGACATGTATGAGTACTTATCAATCTATCAGTCAATTTTGATGACATGAACATAATACAGACAAGCATGTACATAGACACAGAATACAACACATGGGTTACAATAAAGCCTGTTGCATATTTTTACAGGATGACCATGACATGAAAGGGCCTGTGCACTTGGAAAATTTAGGAATACAGTGTGCCAGCCATGGTGGACACCAAAAATAAAGGTTCAGGTGGCCACTTGTCCTCCACAGGGGCAGAATTACTACCACCACCAACACTGATTGTTTTCCCTGCTCTTCAAAGGAAAAGAAGATTTACACATATGAGATCTTACATTGATCTTCCCCATTCCTAGGCCTAGAATTTTCATTCCCCATTCTGGAATTAAGCTTCTCCTTGTCCTGAACCCCTCCTCATTGAGGTTTCTTGCACACCTGGGCCCCCTGTGTGCTCAGTCCTCCTTACTGGGGATTTCTTGCTCACACCCCTCCTTCTTTCATGGGTGTTGGCTTGTGTTTCTGAATAGACCCTCAATGACCCCACTCTTCTGGGAAGTTTGCTGAACTCTTGTCTCAGTCACACTCACATCACCTATGGGATGTCCCAACCACCAAGGTGGTACTTGTTTCTCATGCTGAACAATAGAGTTCCAGCATGATTATACATATTACTATAATATAATAGTACTGGAACCCATTGCCTGGGTCTGTGCATGGGGTCTGTGCACAGGGTTACGTGGTTCTCACGGTGCTTGCTTGGCCCTCCCTGGGTCTGCATGGGGTTACCTTGTTGCCACAGTGCTTGCTTGGACCTCTCTCTGTGGTGCCAATCCACTTTCTATTTTGGGTCCACTGTCAACCTCAGTGATCACAGATTTCTCCCATGCTCTGCAACCAAGCAAAAAGGCAGTAAAGGTTTCTGCTTTAACGTGGGGCTTCCTAACAACACTGAGGTAATTATGGAACACTGGAGTTGGTGCAGAAATTGTTAGAAATAAGAAAAAACAATTCAGATCTGTGCTAGGAGCAGGGTGTCAAATGTGAACTTTACTTCTGCCAGAAGGGTATTCTACAGAATCTGGTTAGCAAGTATGCTTGGGTGGGCAGTCTGCATACTTTATATTTAATGATTGCTCCCTCCTGCTCCGATAAGAAGATTGGGTGTAAAATCTACAACATAAGCTAATTTTAAAATTGTGACAGGCAAATGCAAAGGTTATCAAAAAATGTGTATAACTGGATTGTTTTTGAGAGAGAGATCAATTGACTTTTTTTTTTTTTTCTGGAACTAGAGATTGAACGTAGGGCCACATATCCACTGACAACATCCTCCACATTTTTATGTTTTATTTTGAGGCAGGATCTCATGAAGTCGCAGAGCACCTTTCACATTGCTGAGGCTGATTTTGCACTCACAATCCTCCTGCCTCAGTTTCCTGAGCAGCAGGGACTACAGGATTGTTCCATTTCACCTGGCTACAATTGGGGCTCACATCCCAAATAAGGCTAGATGCTATATTCTTAAAATGGAGAATCTGACATTCTGTTTATCACACCCAGAGTCTTATTATTGACTGGTATTGAACAAGGGCCTTCACAGTGATGCTCAAAAACATTCCACAGAATCTACATTGTCTCACTGTCTTCAAAAGCACTCAGAGGAGCTGGGAGTATTTACAAGTGGACACAGTGGTGCTCAGGGCATCTCCCAGAGTCTTAGTGAAACTCAGGGCATTCTGTAGAGTCTCAAAGGGGCTCAGTGGCTTTCCCAGGGTCTCAGTAGGACTTAGAGTCATTCCCATTGTCACACAGGTGCCCAGGGCCTTCTGCACATAGCTAATAGAACTCAGGATACTCCAAGTTTCTTAGTGTAGCTCAGGGTTTTCCCCAGTATTTCATTCTGGCTCACCACTTTCTCTAATAAATCATAGGGGTTGGGCCATACCCTAGGTTTTTTATGAAGATCATAACTGTTCCCTTAATATTACAGGTCCTTCCACAGAATGTCAATGCATCTTCAGGTGTGCACAGAATTATGGGTCTCAGATACTTCCCACATGTTTATTTGAAGCTAAAGTCTTTCCTATTTTCTCAGTGAGGTTCAGGACCTCTGCCAGGATATAATGGAGAGGCAGAACTTTCCCTAGGTTGCATTTGGTCTCAGGGATTTTCCAGGTCATCAATGGAACTTATGGTGTTTCCAAGTCTTGTGGACTCAGTGCCTTCCATTGAATATCATTAGGTCTCAGGATTTCTCCTCACATTTGATTGTGGCTCAGGAATGTCCATGGTACTTTATTATGGTATGGTTACTTTCCCAGTGTTTGTAGGAGCCAAAGACTTTAAAAAGTATCTCAGGGGGTCAGGGACTTCACTGGGATCTGAATGAGATTCAGAAATTTCACACTATAAATTGTGTCTTGGTGCTTTTCAATAGGACACATGGCCTTTCCTACTCAAAAATGGAGATCAGGGCCTTGCCCAGAGTTTCAGTGGGTTTCACAGCCTTCTCCAGTCTCACAGTCAGAGTTTCTTCTTCCACAGGCATAGTGGTTGCTTACATCCCCAAGTACTCCATGGGACACATAGATATTGCTACGGTCTGTATGGTTGAGGACATTCCCTAAATTCTCAGTGGGACACAGTCTTTCAACAGGTTCTCAGCAGGACACACAGATTTACCTCCATGTCAGCTATTCTCATGGCCATTTGCAGTGTCTCTGTGGTGCTAACTGTATTTCCAGAGCTTCCATGTGGCTCAGAAACTTCCCAAGGACACACTGGGTTCAAGGCCATCACCAGGGTTCCAGTGAAATTGTGGACCTTATCCAGGTTCCTAGTACCACTACAGCAATTCCCAGGGTTACAGTGTACCTCGGAACATTCCCAGGGGTCTCATTGAGGTTCATTTCCTTCCCCATTCCTTCAGAGGAACTTGGGCCATCCTCAGCATCTCACTGTGTCTCAGGGCCTCTTAGAAAGTCTCAGTGGAGCTCAGTGCCATTCCCAATGCCTGAGTGAGGTTCAGTGCTGTTCATTCTCAGAGTCTTGCTGGAGCTCTGAGTGCCCCCACATACCGCTCACTGGTATCAGGGCCTTCCTGAGGGTCTCTGTAAATTGTAGGGCCTTAAACAGGTTCTCAGCAGAGCTCAGCACAAATCCTAGAGTCACAGTGGTGCTCATGATCCTACCTAGATTCTTAGGGAAGTTCAATCCTACTCCAAGATTTCCATAAATCTCAAGGCCTTGTTCTGTGAACTCAGCCTTCCCCAGAATTTCAGTCTCATTTGGAGTTGCCCACATTGTCTTTCTGGGGCTCAGACTCTTTCCCCATGTTTCTGTTACACTTAAGGCCTTCAGTAGAATTGAAGTGAAGTTGATGGGTTCCAGTGGAGTCCAGATGGTGTTCAAGGCCTTATACAGAGTCTTAGTGAAGCTCTGTGTCTTCCCCAGGGTCACAGTCATATGCAGAGTCTCTCCAAGGGTGTTGTTATTGTCATTTCCTTTCCTGAAAATCATGAAGCTCACTTCCAATCTCAATGTCTCAGTGGTAATCAGGACCTTCACTGGGGTCTCAATGAGGCTCATTGCCTTGCCCAGGGAATCAGTAGTACACATGGTCATTCCCAGAATTTTAGTGATGTTTGGAGCAGTCCATGTGATGTTTGTGAGTATCAGAACTTTCTGAACTGTTTCTGAGAAGCTAAAGGCCTTAACTAGACTCTCAGTTGTTCAGTCCATTCAGTATGGTCTTAGTGAGGTTCAGAGCCCTTCCCAGTCTCTCATTGAGTCTCAAGGCTCTTGCAGGTCATGACATTGTTTAAAGCCTTTCCAAGTATTTCTGTATCACTCAGATCCTTCCCAAGGGTATCATTGGGCTTAGGGTTTTCTCAGAGTCACAGTCCTGTGTAGGGCCTTCCCCAGAAACTTGATCCTTCCCCAGGATTCAGTGGGGTAAGGACATTCCCCAGATTTTCCCCAGGATCTCAGTTGGTCTCATGGACTTTCTCAAGTTCTCAGTGGGACTCAGTGCTATTCCCAGTGTTGAAGTGAGGCTCAGAATCTTCTCTAAGACTCACTGATTTCACACTTTGCTAGGGTCTCAGTGGGATCCCAGGGCCTTGTCTAGTTCTCAGTGGAGGTCATTGCTTTCCCAGGATCACAGTACCACTCAGTTTTTCTCCAGAGTCTTATCGAGGTTCAGGGCCTTCTCCAGTGTCATATTGGTGCCCAGGGTCTTCCCAAGAGTCTTTTGAAGCTCAGGTATTCTCCAGTATTTCCATGGGCCTCAGAGTACTCCACAAGATATTAGTTGGATTTAGATGTTCCCCAGTTTCCTGGGAGCCCTTCACTAGTGTATTACTGGGTTTCCTGTGCCTTCATTGTGTTCTGCATGGCTCTCAGACCTTTCCCAGTGTCAGCATTCTCAGGATTTTCAGGTCATCAGTGGGCTCATGCCCTCCCAAGTGTTTCAGTGTGGCTGAGGGCCTTCCTTAGCATATCATTGGAGCCTGCCCTTCTTCAGTGTCCCAGTGGTGTTCATGGCCTTCCCCAGAGCCTTAGTAGTCTCCTTACCTTCCCCAGGAAGTCAGTTGGAGCTCCTGAACATTGTCAGTGTGGTTCAGGATATTTGTGATGTTTTCAAGGTGGCAAAGGCCTAACTCAGGATCTCAGTGGGACTCATGGTCATTACCAGGTCTGTTTTTCTCAGCACATTTTGCAATGTCTCAGTTTTGTTCAGTGCTATTCCCATACACTCAGTGGGGCTCAGTGTCATTCTGAGGCATAGAGTGCTACTACTTCCCCACACTCATACTGAACTCCAGGCCTTCATTCCCCAGGTCACAGTGCTGCTCATGTCCATCTCAAAAGGTTCTTACTGGACCTTAGGATCTCAGTGTGGCTCAGTGCCATTCCCAAGGTTACAGGCACTTAGGGTATTCCCTGGAGAGGGGGTATTTCTGAAACCTAACTATTGGGGCAGTTGAAAGTGACTGAATGGGTGCAGGGCATCAGGCACACCATGTATGCCAAAGAGCAACCAATCAGACATCGACAGATAAACCCTAATGGCCTCTTGCAACCTCCTGTCACTCAGTGGGATCCCCAGCCAATCCCAGAGAACACAGGTCCCAACAGGGTTTCTGACCTAACTGCAGGAAAAACATTCACCGCATAGCCTACTCCCTGCCTACCCCAGGGTACCACAACTCTGCCCTGTCAAAGACCCAGCATGACTTTTTTAGCCCTTTACGTTGGTGGACCAGTGAATCTCACCTGACAGCTGATCACAATAAAGCTTTGTTGAGATGCTTGTTGTCTCATTACTTTTTGCTCAGCATCTGATCTTACATTTGGGAGAAGGTCCTCACCCCCCCCCCATCAGGTTTGAGGTCTACCCTCTCCTTCAAATGCACCAGGGAATTCCTGCACCACTTCCTTTCTCTTTACCTGAGTCAACAGAAGTGCGGTAAGTTCCATGAATTCCCTCGGTCTTTCAGTTAAACCTTCCAAAAAGGTGATCTGTCCATAAGTCGTGTGCTCACACCAGACTCCCACCCATTCCATTTCAGCCCCGGTAGATTGTGGAGAAGTCCAGTCTCTGACTGGCCGCACTCTGCCCATTTTGGGCCCCCAAAGCCTAAGGAGATGTCCTAGCCTCTGGCCCACATGCCTCCATTTTACAGGTGACCACGATCAGAATTTGGGATGCTTCTTTCTGTTCTTGTTCACCCTCTAGGTGATACTGAAAGGTCATGGGAAACTTCCTTAGACCCCAAAACTCTTTGGGCTGTCTATATTTTAATTTTGTCAAATTAGTACACACCCAAGTCTTACACTGTTAGCTGCTGGTCTTTTAGTCAACTGAGGCCTGGCCTCAGTATGTCATGGACAATGGCTCAAAATGCCCACCAGAGGGAACTTCTGA
The DNA here is from genome assembly GCF_902686445.1 of Sciurus carolinensis. NCBI lineage: Eukaryota > Metazoa > Chordata > Mammalia > Rodentia > Sciuridae > Sciurus > Sciurus carolinensis. The sequence goes on from NC_062223.1 coordinate 4,880,337, forward strand.
CTTTCAAATATACACTGATTTGGCAATTTCTGTCACAGTACAGAGAAATGTTCAGAATTGCCTTACATTCAAACTTTTTGGGACTTACATGCTCACCCCTCACTTTGTCCAACCTGCTCCAATGCCCAAGTTTTCCTCACCAGAGATGTCCCAAGCCTCTCCCCACTTCTCCTGCATCTTCATCCTTGTTTTCAGATCCAGTGGAACTGCATTCAGCTCCCCATGTGCCCCACCCTCCCCCTCCTTACACAGGCCATACTTCCTCCTCTTCTTCTCCCCCTGCTCCTCCTCCACCTACCATGCCACTCTCAGGACCCCCTGATTCCACTCCTCCTTCTTTTCTACTGGAAGGTCCCTCCTCCTCTCTTCCATCTTCTTCTCTTACAGGTCCATCCTCCCCTTATCTCTCTTCTCCTCTTACAGTCACACCTCCACCCCCTTCTTTCCAGCAGGTCCTTCCACCTCTTCCCCATCTCGCTCATCCCCTGTTAGTGCTCACACCAGATCTCATCAAGTCCTCCGACCACCCAACACAGACCTCCTTTGTCCTCTCTGGGAAGTGGCTGGTGCAGAGGGCATTGTGTGTGTCCACATCCCATTCTCATTCCAGGATCTTTCCCAGATCAAAAAGTGCCTAGAATCTTTCTCTGCTGACTCGTCTACTTTTATTAAGGAATTTAGAGATCTTTCTCAGGTTTATGATCTCACCTGGCATGATGTTTATCTCATTCTTTCTCCCACCCTCACCCCAGATGAATGGGGCCCTCATCCAGCAGGCAGCACAGGATGATGATGACCAAGTCCACATAACTGACATAATGCTACAGGTGCAGCAGCAGTTCCAACAACGGACCAAAATGGACTACCAGAAAGGCCAGCAGGATTGCCGCCATTGTTCTTGCATGGTCCAACATCTCTGAGCAGGCATGCAGGCAGTCTCCAATATGGTGGCAAACTTTGATAAACTGATGGAAATTACCCAGGATCTGGATGAGAATCCAGCCTTTTCCTTAACTGCCTTACATAGGCCCTTTCCATATATACTAAACTGGGCCCTGAATCTCCCTCTGGGGCTACAGTGCTAGCAAACCACTTCATTTCTCAGTGAGTCCCTGATATTAGAAAACTGCTCAAACAATCTGAGGAGGGCCCTCAGACCCCTCTCTGAGATCTGGTAACAATGGCCTTCAAAGCATATAATGCCCAAGAGGAAGCAGCTGAATTGGCCAGGCAGGCTAGTTTACAGAAAAAGGCATTGCTCCAATTCCAAGCTTTGGTAGCTGCTGTGCAGCCTGTAGTTCCAGAGAGAGCTTCAAATGGGGACAAGCAATCCTTCCACCAGGGGTTTGCTTCAGATGTGGATGTGGAGGTCACTGGGCTTGTCAGTGCCCAAACCCATGGCCCCCTTCTAAGTCGTGTCCACCTGAAAACAAGCAGGACACTGGAAGAGAGACTGCCCTATGGCATGTCCCTCCCTAGTGCCTCAGCGTGGAGGTGTGACTGGTCAAGCAGTTCCTTCTCTCAAGCTGTTGGGATTTGCAGAAGACTAAAGGAGCCCAGGCTCAAGGACCCTTATCACACTTGCTTAGTCCAGGGTAACACTCCAGGTGGCAGATAAGTGCATAACATTTCTTCTGGTTATGGGGGCTCCCTACTCTGTCTTGCCTGCCCATTCTGGGCATTTGTTTCCTTCCCAGATTTTGATTTTGGGAATTGATGTGAAACACTCCTACCCAAACAGAACAGCTAACCTAACCTGTTCCCTGGAGGGACATCTTTTTTCACACTCCTGGTCAATCCCTCCTGTCCAGTTCCCCTCCTATGTAGAGATGTCCTTCAACTGCTGGGAGCCACCCCACATCTTCTCCCCAGGGACACTACTACTACTCACCTCCTTCTACCTCTAGTTCTTACACTTTTTAACACCTTAACACCACCTACCCTACCACTGCCTCCAGACCTGGTAGATCCCCAAGTCTGGGGGCACCTCCAAGCCAGTCATAGCATCCCACCACAAGCCAACCCTATCTGACTGAAACTTCAAACTAAATTTTTTTCATATCCTCAATTTCTTATTTATCCCAGCCACAGGGAAGGAGTTAAACCCATATAGACCAATTGCTTACTCAGGGACTCCTCATCACTAAGATTCTTCCTGTAAAACCCCCATATTGCCAGTACACAAACACTCAGGGACCTACTGCTTAGCCCAGGACCTCCACCTGATGAAAAAGTAGTTGTTCCCATTTGCCCAGGGGTTCCTAATCCTTACCCTCTTCTTTCCCACATTCCTCCATCTACCACTCATTTCACAGCCTGGATCTCAAACATGCGTTCTTCACAGTTACCCTTCATCCTGACTCCTAATACCTCTTTGCCTCCACATGGGAGGATCCTATAGCCATTAGGTCTCAACAGTCAATATGGACAGGTTCACCCAAAGATTCCAGGACAGCCCCAACCTCTTTGGGCAAGCCCTATATCAGGGCTTGGTTTCTTGTGATGTATGAGATAGCACCCTCCTACAGTATGTGGATGAACTTCTCCCATCCCTCAAAGCTCTCAAGCTCATACTGCTCAGCTCCTTAACTACCTGGGGTGTCAGGGCTATTGGGTGTCTCTAGCCAAGGTCCAACTCACCACCACTTCAGTCACAAATTCACGCATACTCCTCAGTCCTACATCTAAGAGCCTCAAAACACACAGAATCCAGGCCCTCAGTGACCTCCAGTCACCTAAAATGGCAGATTACATTCTCTCCTTCCTGGGTCTTGCTGGCTTCTTCAGGCACTGGGTCTCTACCTTTGCACTCCTCACCAAACCCCTGTACCAGGCAGCAAAGGAGACCCCTCATGGGCCCCTTGCCTCCCCCAAAATGATAGCTAACTCTTTTTACAAGCTCAGGGATGCCCTTACATCCTCCCATACTCTGTCTCTCCCTAGCCCTAACCATCCTTGCCACCTCTTAACAATGAAATATATGGTGTTGCCAGAGACCTCCTTGCTCAGGCAAGTGGACCTTCCTATAGACCAGTGGCATATCTCTCCAAGCAGATTGATTCTATTGTTTGTGGGTGGCTACTATGGCTCTGGACACTGGTGACAGCATCTGAACTAATGAAAACTAAAAGCCATCTTGCTCTAGTCAATAACTATTCTCTACTCATCAATTACATGACCTCTTAAGCCATAAATATATTCCCATCCTGAACCCATCAACAATTCAAGAATTCCATCTCCTCTTCATAGAAAACCCCACCATCACTCTCTGCTCTTCCTCTTCCCTCAACCCTGCTACACCTCCTCCACTGACCCCATCTCCCTCAACAGTCAGTCATTCCTGTCCTCAGGAACTGAAGGCACATGAGGACACTCACCACATGAGGACCTTTTTGATTACCCACTCCCCTCACCTGACTTAACCATTTTTGTAGACGGCAGTTCTGTGCTAGATCCCAAATGATGCTGTAGAGCAGTGCTCACCACTGATTCAGTTCTGGAAGGCAGCTGCATTCCAGATGGACAACCTCCCAGAAAGTTGAACTCTTTGCCCTCACTAGGGCCTTCATTCTACCCAAAGGCAAACAAGTTAACATTTACACAGACTCCAAAGATGTCTTCTTGATTGCTCACTCACATTTGGCTATTTGGAAGAAGTGTGGGTTTCTAACCACAAAGGGGTGACCAGGGGTCTATGCCTCCCTGATTTCCAAACATTTGGTGGCACTTCAGCTGCCATTCCAAGTTGCCATCATACACTACCGAGGACATCAAAATTTCTCAGCGGCTATACCATGGGTAACAAGAAGGCAGACTATAGCATGGGGTTGGAGATTGGCAACAAAGTCTGCAAGAGCCCCCATTCTACACTTATCCACTGCAATAAAACATGAATATTCTACACAGGCCCAGAAAGACCTGAAAACCAGGCCAGCCATCTTGGGGATAACAACTGGGTCTTTCTGGGGAACCAGATGGCTCTTCCTAAGCAGCAAGCTATCAACTTGCTGATGGACATTCATAACTCTCTTCATATTGACCCCAGGCCTTTTCTGAACTTTCTCCAACCCCTCTTTTATCACCCAGATTGAGATCTATTCTGTTAGCAATGCCACTTCACTTGCTTCGGCTGTTCCACAGTATCCCCACAAAGAGGCTTCAAACCCAAATTCCCAACACACCAGATAGAGGCCAACAGCCTCTATCTGGCTGGTTGACTTCACCCACATGCCTAGACACAAAAAGCTCCTTTACTTACTTTGGCTGATAGTTTTTCAGGCTGATAGAAGCCTTCTTCACCTCCAGGAAAACTGCAGACACTGTTGCCTCCATCCTCATCAGCAGATCATCCAGAGATTCAAACTTCCTGCATCCATTCAGTCAGACAACTATCTTACCTTCACCTCTCAGGTTGTTCAACTAGTGTCCAAAGCCTCAATATCACCTGGAAGTTCCACATCCCCTACTGACCCCAGTCCTCAGGTGAGGTTGAAAGGACTAACAGCACCCTCAGAGAGCATCTCACTAAACTTACCATTGAAGTCAAACTCTCCTGGCCCAATCTCCTTCCATTGACCCTTACCTGCATTCAGGCAGCCCCCAGAGTCCCCACAGGACTTAGCCCTTTTGAGCTGCTCTGTGGGCACCCTTTCCCAATCAACCAAAATTTCCCAGTCACCCCTCCCCCTTTGGCATCTTACTTACCCTATCTCACACTCTTGCACAAGCTGTTGAGGGAGCACACACACTTCTGTAGCCCTGGACCATTCACAGTCTCATTTCAATCTGAACCACCACCTGAATCAACCATCCTTCCATTGCAACCGGGCAATGTGATTTTGTTCTGGAAATTACATCCTCAGTCACTGCAACCTCACTGGACTGGACCTCATATGGTTATACATACACCCAAACCATGACCAATCTTCTAGGCCTCATCTCCTGGTACCATGTCTCCCACCTAAAGAAAGCACCCATCCCAGATACCCAGTCCTGGGCTTCCACTATTCTGGGACTCACCAAACTCAAAATCTCTCACCAATCCTCTGTGACTTCTCCTACTTATGAATCTCTCTCAGGCCTCTGGCCCAGCCTACAGGTGGCATTTCTATGTCCAGGAGAAATGGCAATATGATGGGACTTCCACTCTCAGATCAGAGTGGAGAAGAACTGATCCCCCACAGAACATGACCAGAAGCTCATCCTCCCTCTCATAGATTTTAATTCTATATGTATCTTCCCTCAGAGCCCCACTGCTATGGCTTACTTTCTGTTTGACCAGACCAAAACATACTGCAGAAATTGGCCCACCACCTATGGGGGTGCCCCTACCACCAGTGAAAGGCACCTCATTGATCCTGCAGAGAACATAGAGGACAACCTTCTGAAGGGCTCAAATGGTGAATGGAACCTTCTAACCATCAATATCAAAGACCCCTGACCCCCATATGATCCTCAGGTTTGATGGCAAGCTCTACATGTGTACAGAGCCAAACTTCTCACAGCTTACCTTACAATCCTGAAGGCTTCTACTCGGGTGGCTCCACAGGTTCACATAACCATCTAAGAGCAGGAAGAAGAAATTCAATGCCAACTCAAGAAGGCAGCACATCCAAGTGTTGACACCTTCTCATGCCTTCCCCTGATATGTCAAGGCCTTCAGTTTCTCAATTTGTCCAGGGTCAACAACAGTATGGTCTGCTTTCTGTACCCAGGTTTGGATTGGACCCTCTACCAGCCATCCCTATCCATTCCCCCTTAACTCTTCCTCAGCACCTCACAGGAACCCTTCTCCACCTTTGGAGGGGGATCCCCTATTTCGTCAACAAACTTTACCTGCTGTTACACTTCTTCTACCTCAGTACCTCGCAACCCTACTGTTCTGGTCTTTTCCTTGATGTTTGCTCCTCTGGGATTCTTTTTTCTGGTGCAATGGCACCATAACAAAGAAATTAGATTACTATATGCCCTCCATGTTCTCTGTGCCTCTGCTTTAGTTCCTCAACTGACACTATAGAGTGAAGCTGAATTAACCTGCTTGCTCAGAATCCCATCCCTAGGGTGGGATGGGCCTTATTCTTACCAATGGAGGTCAGGCTCTCCAGACCCTCTCACTCGCAGCCTCTGGGTTGGGAGTATATGGACTTCATTATGCAGTCACTGCCACACAGAAGGTAGAACAGCAACTTCAAGGGGCAGGAGAGGTCTCTGCTGCCTCCCTGGCATGATTACAAAGACAAATAACTCTGAATGCCCAAGTTTACTTACAGAACCACCAAGAACTAGATCTCCTGATAGCAAAGGAGGAACTTGCCTTTTCCTAAGGAAGAAAGTTGTTACTACATCAATGAAACTGGGCTGGTTGATAAAAATATCGAGGCTCTCAGACATCTGAATGAAAGGTTGAAGCAACAACAGACACATGGCTCCTGGCCAGGATGACTAGATTCCACTCTTGTCCCCTGGCTGACCCCTATTCTTACTCCCACATTAGTGATAAGACTCCTACTAATGATTGTTCCCTGTTTTTTCAGGTCTGTCTGGAGATGCACAAGAGTGAGGTGGCCAGAGTAACATACAACCAAATGCTCTTGCACCCTTACAGTCACCTCCTTAGGGAACTCACATTCGAGCGTTCTCCCCATGATGCCCCCTATTAAGCAGGAAGTAACCATATGGACTCCAGTGCCCTATATCACCAAAGAGACCAAAATGTTGGGAAAGTTGGAAGTGACTGAATGGGGACAGGGCATCAGGCAGCCATGCATGCCAAAAAGCTGACACATAAACCCTAATGGCATCTCGCACCTGCCTGTCACTCATTCGTATGTCCACACAACCCCAGAATGACATGAGTCCCAGCAGGGTCTGTGACCATACCTAGGAAAACACATGCACCCCTGAGCCTACCACTACACATGCCAGGGTACAAAAACAGCACCCCACCTGGGACCCAGCAAGATTTCCTCAGTCCTTTACCTTTGGGAACCACTGAATCTTGCCCTGAGAGCTGATCACAGTAATACTTTGCTGAGATGCATGTGGTCTGATCTCTTTGTGGCCAACATCCAATCTTACACTAACCTTCTCTGGAACATCATTGGGTCACAGGGTCTTCCCCCAAATTTCAGTGGCACTTGAGGTTTTCCACAGGATCTTAGTGAGAATGAGATGCTTCTTCCCTGGTGCTTTTTGGAGGCTAAAGGCCTTCACTACACTCTCATTGGGGTCCAGGGCTCCACTGGACTCTACATTGTGTTGAGGGCCTTTTGCAGTGTCTGGTGTGTCTCAGGACTTTTCCAGCTCATCAGTGGGGCTCATGACTCTTCCAAGGCATCATTGGTCTTGGTGCCTTCCATCAGGTGTCAGTTGGCCTCAGGAACTTTTCCAGAATTCCAGTGGGGTTCAGAGCTGTCCATAGTTTTTGATTGGGATTCAGATTCTTTTGCAGTATGTGTGTGATCTAAAACTTTTCAAAAATTTTTTAGTGGGGTTCAGTGCTTTCACTGGGTCTAAATATATTTTCAGAGATTTTGACCATGTATCATTGAATTCAGGAATTTTCAGCTGATCAGTGAGGCTAATGGCCTTTTCCAGTGATTCAATGGAGGTCAGGGCCTTGCTCAGGGGATCAGAAGGTTTCATGGCTTCCATGTGGAGACTCAGATCCTGGGAAACAGATGTGGGAGCCTAGCAGGTGGAGGAAAATACAAGAGAGTTGGGAGAGTAACATTCTTCATTCAGATGTCACAGTAACCTCTCACCAGTCCCCATCTCTACTTCATCCCCCAGCCAGTTCCATTTAGCCCCCTGAGTCTTTTCCATATGATTTTTTTACAAGTTGGTCAGACAAAAATGCACACTGCCATCAGGTTGCATTGTAGGTGCAGCTCACAAATGTTTATGGCCTGAGTACATGCACTGAATCAGAGTTCATGACATTGACCACACAGGAAACCCTAGCCCACTAAAAGCCTCAGCCAGAGACCTAACTATGGCCACATGGGGCCTATACTAGTATCCACCCTTTAGAATTACATGTCTTACATTTTACACATCTGAACCTCTGAATGCTTCCATAATGATCCTTAGTGAGAAGGGCAGAGCTCAGAATCACAGGCCATAACACCAACACAAGCTGCAACAACACACAGTCAGAAAGCAGTCCCCATCACCTAGGATCACTAAAACCATTGCCATTCTCGCCCATGCTGAGGTGACAGCTCAAGGCTTTCCTGCAAGTCCAGTCATCCATAATCATATTCTGGATTCACCAGGGTCTCCCAGCAAAGTTCAGGGCACTTCAGTGCACACTCGACTGCAGAGGTTTGACTACACTGGTATATGCGTGTGCTGGTTCACAATTGTGTGGGTGATGACACATTCATGGATGAAAGGATGCAGCAGTTGCAGGAACTAGCACAGGAAATCACATCATGTGGGAGAATGCATGCCAGCTGAGTCCCAGGAAGGCACAGTGACAGCCCATGGCAGCTTAGCTGGGTGGATAACACACGTGCACAGCTTGGTCCTAAACCTCTGCTGGCTCTATGTACACCAAGACCAGGGGACACATAAATCCACAGGGGGGAAATAAATGTTGCCTTATACCTGGTGTTCCATCTGCAGGGCCTAGCCATGTCACATGCACCTGGGTGAGGGTTGTTCACTACCCATCCATGGTGTCACAAGGCAATCACACTCCAAACCTTTTCTCATGGTGCTAACGGAAACCAAACAAAGGCCAGGGGACTTTCCTGTCCAGCACCATGTTCACTGCAGTTTGCACCCTGTTGAATGCAGTGGGAGCAGGGATATGAACATTCTGTGCTTCCCTGACCCAGGATTAAGTACAACACCCTTGTAACCACCTGAACTGCATTGGGGCTGCTGGGCGGTGCAGCAAGACCTCCACAGGAGCTGGTCCCACTCTCCAGGATGCTCATTCAGAGCTCTCACAACTATCCACAGGCACCATGCCTGTTAGGGGTTGCTGGCTTAGTTGTGACTTGCCAATAGCTCCCAGAAAAAAAGCTCCGCAGACACGAGATCTCATGCAGGAGACTTTATTTATGTGGACGATTCACGTCCACTTGGGGGGAAAAGAAGGGTAGAAAGAGAAATATGGTGTATGGCTTCTCCTAGATATTGGAATCTCACAGACTGGAAGGAACCAGTCGTGGAGGAGAATGCTTGCAGGCTGACTGATGAACCAATGGCATGTTAGAACGTAATGTGGGAGGCAGAAAGATGGCGGCGCCTAAGCTGGAAATTCCTATAACGTAAGAGGCAGGCAGAGCACAGATTGACAAGTGGCTGGGAGGTGGGAAATTCCTGTCACAGGAGAGGTGGGCGGCTTTATACCTTACAATGCCCACCCCTTCATGGAATGCTGGTGGACTGCAGTCCTGCATCCTTGCTCAAGCAGGCCATTATGTCTATCATGCCTGCAGCCTGTGGGTGGTGTGGATGTGCAGCCACCATGGAATCTGTAGCCCAGCTGCCATTGCTGCCACCCTGACCTGTGAAATGGTGCCTGGTGACTCTTCTGTGATGGGAAGTGCATACAAGGCTATCAACACTGTCAGGGCACAGATAATAGCATGCTGACCTGCTTGACCACAAGACCATCAAGAAGCATGTAACCATTTCCACTGCCATCAAGGCAAACATGGCCCCTTTTCACCCCTCAAATGGACCAGTGGAGTCAACTTAACTTAGTGTCAAAGAGACATGTCATGACCTGCACTACCTGCCATTCCATGACTCCAAGGCATCAGGCATGTGGATACTCCTAAGCACAAGCCACACTGCCCTAGCAGGCCCTTATGTGCATCTGACATTGAAGGCAGGGCCCCCTGTTTCCCTATGTTCCACATGATTTCACCCCTGCAGCTCAGGCAGCCATATGACCAAACCAGCAGGTCAGGGAAGCACCCACTGGAAGCTCCACCCCAGCCAGAGCATTGCCTCCATCCTTCCCTGGGCTTTGCTGTGTCTGGACAGAAACATGTACTGGTCATCTGCTTTGCATGACTAATGACTCAGAAGTCCTGCCAATTGCTGAACCCCACAAAGGTGATGTCCTACCTGATATTCTCTACTTTCCATGCAGTAAGCCCATGTTGACCCCTAAACATGGCCCAGCTGTCAGTACAGAAGATCAGAGGTTCTGGTTCATGTGGTGCCACCATCCCTAAGGCATGAGACTCAGCCCAGGAACTGCTCTGCCCATTCCCACATCATACCACAAGGTGTCAGCAGAGGGCTGTTTAGCAGCAGCAGTGGAAGGAGACCAGGGCCCTCTATTACATCCTTCAGAACACCAAGCACAGGCACCCAAGAGGCTGCTCCCACCTTGAAGAGCCCTGGCTCCTTGACCCATAATTATCAGCACTGCCTGGTGCTACCTTGGTGCATATTGCACAGGCCCTAGAATCTGTTGGAGCTCAAGGGACACAGAACAGTAGACAAGGCATTCCTTTGTCAGAAGTATGGTCCCCAATTTGCTGGGGATGGTGTCTCAGCTCCCCCTGTCCTTGTGGTAAGTGCCCAATCTCAACCACTCTTGACAAACAAATTGGGATGCACCAAAACTTCAACATCACCTGTGATGGACTGAAGGCCACCAGGGCTGCATACACAGGTGCCAGCTGCTTCTCTATCAGTGTAGAGAACCTCTGCAGCCCCCAGCACAGTGACCAGCAGCTTCCTAGTCACTCCAGCTGCACATGCACTGCCAGAGACCCCCTCAAAATCTTTCTGGGTGACCTGAATATCCACCTCAAAGGGGCAACATGGTTGTACTACAGGCAAGGCTTGAGCCTGCTGAATTTTTTCTTAGAGCAGCTGTTGATTGGCTGCTGTCCAGTGACACCAACCCTCCTCTTCACCAGGGCATGCAGGGCTGACACAGTGGGCAAAGGGGGAAAACACCAAGGTCCCAACAAGACACCTAAACAGTTAAACAACATTGTAAGTTGTGGATCTGCCTGAATTTTATCAATAACAGCCTCAGGCAAACTTTTGTCCTACCCAATGAAAACTTACCCAAGAACTTGACTCACAAGCCAGGTCCTGGCACCTTGGGTTCCTTTACTGCCCAGTCATATGTGTACAAATGGACCACTAAGGTCAAGGATGCAAGCTTTCAAACTGCAAGAGAGTCAGAGGTCAACAACACATTATCAGAGGAAGGAAACATGTACAGTGGGTGGCTGAGACCACTGGGCCAAGTCATTGGCCACTGAACATGACATAAGAGTCAGGCTATGTAAATAACCCTGGGGCAACACTTGAAGTGCCCACTGTAGGCCTTCCCCTGTGAAGGCAGACTGCTCCTGGCTCTCCAGAAAAAGAGAGGAAAGGACTAGCCAGGTCCAGTGCATAGTGCTATGTGGGCAGCTACAAGGCAGGCTGTCCCTGAGGTTGTGCCCAGGATGTCGGCTGCAGGAAAGGCAGCGCTGCATCAGCTCTCCATGGTGCCTGGTCATGTGCAGGTGCCTCAGGCTTCTCCACTGGCCCAAAGGAGACTTAGAGGAGCACCTGCTCCAGCTGCAGGATGGAAGCCAATTCCTGTATGTCCCCTGGAAGGTGGAGCTGCTTCACTCCACAGTCCTCCAGGGCTGCAATTGGACCTGGGCCAGCTGTCTTGCATGTCTTGAAATGACCACCTTCACAACTGCCCCTCTGCTGTGGCCTGTAGACACAGCCCTGTGAGCACATCCACACCTAAGATGTACTCCAGCATAAAAGGCACAGGTACCATGTGTGCTTGTGGGGTGTGGCCTGTCACCAGCAGTGGAGGGACACTGCCTTCATCTGGATTGTTGGGGCCTGTGACCATCAACATGGCATATGGGCTTGGGAACTTACCAGTTTGCCAAACCCCAGGCTGCATTCAGCCACAGTGTCCCAAAGGGCCAGTATCCTCTGCACATTGTCTGGGGACCAGTAGGTGGACAGCTCCACATGTGGCCTTTAGCACCCAGCCATTCCTTCAGAGTGGGCGCCTTGGCTGGATTCCTAGTCATGCTGAAACACAGTCCCCTCACTCCTCCTAGAAGCAGCCAGGTCAACTTTCAGTTGCACAGTTCAGGCTTCTCAGGATGCTTGTCTACCTCTGCCTCTTTCAGGTACAGCTCGTGGGCATATCTGTTCCCATGTTCAAGAAGGACCAAAGTAGCCTGGGTGCTATCTCCTGGCATCTACCCCTGCTTCCAGGAGATCAGCTCTCATTTCCATGTGAGTGATTCTGATGGGCACTTTCTTTCTTTCTGTCTCATCTCCAGGACTCACTCTGTGAACCTTTTGGACAGGCATCTGCTAGCGCTTCTCCCAGGTCAACCTTCATGCTAGTAACTTCATTAAAGTGGACATCAGAGATACAAATGTGGTGGGCTGGGCATGCTAAAGAACAAAGTCTCTCATGCCACTAGTAAATCTTCCATCATGTGGTCCCCATGTATTCAGATTAAACATCAGCTGACACAGATATAAAACAACCTCAAAATATTAGCAAAGAAAAAAAAGGGAAACAGATAACAATCAATAAATGGGCAAAGAAACTAAACAGACATTGCCCAGGATTAGGAATAGTCAACAAATATGTGGACAAATGTTCCACATCTCTAGCAATTAGATACATGCAAACTAAAACTACATTGAGATTTCTTCTCACTCTAGTCACAATAGCAATTATCAAGAATAGAAGCAACAATGGTGTAGGGGAGGATGCAGTGGATATGTACACTTATATACTGCTGGTAGGATTGCAAATTGGTGCCACCACTCTGGAAAGGAGTATGGAGATTCTTCAGAAAACTTGGAATGAAACAACCATTTGACCTGGTTATTTCACTACTTGGTATATAACCCAAAGTAATTAAGATCAGCATACAACGGTGACATGGCTACATCAATGCACCCTACATGTCTTCAGTTACTGCTCAGTTAATCCCTATCAGGAGAGTAATTCACTGATTGGGTTAAGGCTATAATAAACCAGTCATTTAGCCTCTGAATATTCTTGCATTGTCTCATTCATGAGCTTTTGGGGGATACCTAATGTCTAAACCACAGCAGGCTCAGGGCTGTTGTGGGAAAAAGACTGATCAAGAGATAGCACTCAGAGAGGAGAACTCCAAATAAATTATTTTACACCAGGGGCCCAGAGAAAAGCCAAACTCCAAATTCTTGCACCCATCCACAGTTTCTCACAATATTTATAGTTTATGTGTGATGGGCTGGCAGATTTGGCTCCTTGGAAATGTTATAGGCCAGTCTATATGGGCAATGACCAAACAGACTCCATGTTACTCTGAGACTCCATGAGGTATGCCTGTTTCACTCTACTATCATTCCTTCCTCCACACCCCTTCCCCCTGCTTCACTCCTCTCTACCTTAAAGTAACTCTATTCTTCCCTATCCTCCCACACCTTATTGTGAAATTACTTCAGCATATTAAAAAACATTTTGGCATATTGTTTTTTGGATTTGGCTTATTTCACTTAGCAGGATATATTCTAACTCCATCCATTTACCAGCAATGCCAGAATATCATTCTTCTTTAAAGCTGAGTAATATTCCATTGTATAGTTGTACTTATGTCCAGGAAAACTGACAGAAAAGAACATCTCAATTGACAATAAAAGAACCATTGTCCTATCTTTTAAATGCCCATGTGTGGAGTGATTTGGGTATATTTCTTGGCAGGTGTTTTAAGACCAACTTCGTCAAAACTGACCTTTTTCCTCTCTAGTATTAGAGTCAGCTGAGATTTATCAGGGATCAATCTTGGGACTCATGAGAAGCCTTTTGGCTCCTTTAGCTTTTCCTCTAGAATTTGTCCCATCTGCCAGGATGGATCAAGGTCTTGCTGATCCCATGTGGTTTTCCTTGGTTTCCCTTTCTAGCCCCAGGTGGTTTGCCATTATCCACTCCAATGACCCTGCTCTTTGCAGAGTGTGCACTGGTTCACTTCCTGTTCTCTAGGGTACTGTCAACACCCCTGATCAACAGGTCAGGTGACTCTCCAGAGTTGCAGGACCCTCAGAGGTGTCCTGTTGTTCCCTTGATCCTGGATGACCTTAGAGGACAAGGGCCAAATATTGGTGACTTTTTCCTTGTCCCTTTTACATACTTGACTTTGGTTCTCCACATTTTGATTTTAAACATTTTGCAGGTCAGTTTTGCCAGTCTTGAAGTAAGAGTCCTGGGTTTTAACTTCAATGTGTATAATTAATTGGGGCCTGTATTAGAACTGGAAGTCAGAATTACATCCTCTCTGTTCTATACATGATGGATTATTGTCTCAAATTAAGTCAGGTTGTTCTGTTACAAGGAGTACTTCTTCAAAACACTAACAAGCCCAAAGAATGAGCTAAGAAATACAAGGTAGAGGAAAAAGTGAGGCTTTACTTAAAGATGTTCTTGAAAGACTGGGCACCTATTGTTCAGGAACACACTGATTGGGTACAACCTGCATTTTATCCCCTAAAGCACAAGAGCCCTCCCCAGGTTCCTCACTGGCTGAGTACTATGGGGTGTACAATCTTCCAGAATGTGACCTAGGTTTACTGTCTCCTATTTGGTTATTTAAAGAAATAAAAATTATTTGTCCCCACATCCATTTGTTTACTTGTGGTTGGAAAGTCTCCTGGGTTGAGTGCATTGTGACACTCTTCTCACAAATGCATTTGTGAAGTTGAATTCCATTTAGGTAAAAAGAAATTTACCCACTTCTAATTTGTTTTACCCTTGAAATCCAAGATAACAAACAAGTCTAGTTAATACTCTATGTCCATCATTCCTGTCAAAGAAAAATACTTAGATGCAATGGACATTGCATTTTATATAACTTCTAGATTGATTTGTGACCTAGAAACATGTAGATTAGTAATCTTGAAGATATCTTTACTCCTAACCAATTTAACTTATGTGAACTGAAAGGCATTTGGATCCATTTGGGTGACAGTTTACATAGTTTATAAGTGTTCATTTATCTATTTCTAATTTTCACACCATATAAACAATAGAGGCACAAGCATATATGGAGACAACAGATATAGGCACAGATAAAGTTAGAACAGACTGGAAACAAGGATTTTGTAACTATTTTCTGAGTTTTAAATTTCTACAGGTAGGGGGAAAAGTAACTATTACATTTATTGCTTTAGAAATTAAAATAGAGCCTGTCACAGATTTTCACAGTATGACTCAGACCTGGGAAGGGCCTGTGCTTTCATTTTCCTTCCCTGTGTCTAGGCCTATAATTGTTCCTGGGGATTCCTTGTACACTCCAAAATGCCTGTGCACTCAATGAGTGCTAAAAACACAATAGCATTTTATAAACTTTGGTATATTTTTCTCTTTTGTCCTAAGACTCTCTTTCCAACATTTTAACATAAGGCCCCGAGGAATATCTGGGGAAATTTCAGTGTCTTTTCCCCTGCTTGCCTCCCCTTCTCTAGAGGTTTTTTTCATTAGAGGCTCAAATTTCCCACTGGTGGTCTCTTCCCCCACACAAAATGCCACTCCCTGGCTGTGGGCTCATGTTTATGAAAAGGGGTTCAACTGTCCTTTTGGAAGGTTTCTCACACTCACATCTCAATCACACTCACACAGCCTCCAGGATGTCCTGGTCCCAAGGAAGAACTTCTTTCTTTAGAACAGACTTTCCTACCTCATCTGTTTGTGGAGCTACCTGGGTGCTGCTGCACTTACTGGGGTTTGCTCTCTCTCTGTTGCTGATCACCTTTTGATTTGGGACCTATTTATAGTCCCAGGTATCATAGGTATCATCCCACAACCCAAGTCCATGGCAACAAGGCAGTGGGATGCTTCTCCTCTAAAGATAAGTCCCCATGAACCCCTAGGTGATGAATGAATCCCCAGGTTGGGTGGCAACATTTTAGAGATACCAAGGTGACTCATGGAATCAAGCATGTTCTCAGAAGTTGCTTGGCAAGGCAAATTGTACTTCTGCAGAAGGGTGGGCAACCAAAGTCAGCAAGCAAGCATAGGTTGACAGGTAGTCTGCCTATTTTAATCCCCAATGCAGAACTGTCCCCTTCTTCATAGGAGGAGTTTGGGGTTACAATTATATGAATGGCTAATGTTAAAATTAGGGAAGGAAGCCAAGTTTGATAGCAAATGACTAATCCCAGTGACTCAGAAGTCTGAGGCATGAGGATCACAAGTTTAAAGCCAGCCTCACCAGATGTGAGGTGCTAAGCAATTCAGTGAGACCCTGTTCCTAAATAAAATACAAAGTAGGACTGGGGATGTGACTCAGTGGTCGAGTGCCACTGAGATCATTTCCCAGTACAACAAAACCTTGGGAGGGGAAAGGAAGGGCTATATATATACATGGTTATGCTTGGATACATGTTGGAAATCCAAAATGAATAAGACTGAGTCTTATATCCCAGATAAGGCCAAATATTATATTTTATATACTCAGTGTCATTCTTGAGGTCACAGTGGTGCTCAGGGCCTTCCACTTGGTCTCAATGGAAATCAGTGCCTTGCCCAGGGTCTCAGTGTTACTCAGATTATCCCCAGAATCACAGTAGCTTTGAGTTTTCTCCAGTGTGTAAGCAGAACTCTAAGCCTTCCCCAGGTCAAAGCAGTGTTCAGGGATTTTGCCAGAGTCTCGGTAGTTTCTTCCCTTTCCAGAGGAACTCACTTGGGCTCTTGGACCTCCTCAGGGTCTCTGTGGATTTCAGAATATTCCCAAGGATTTTCATGCGGCTCAGACCCTTGCCTAGGGACTTAGTGGGACTCATGGCCATACCCAGAATTTCAGATTGTGTCTGGAACTTTCTCAGAGTCTCAGTGGTGTTCCCAGATCTCAGTGTGGCTGAGAAACTTCCTCCAGGGCACACTGGGTTCAGGTCCCTCACAGGGACTTAGTGCATCCCAGGACCTTACCTATTTCCTCAGCAGAGCTCAGCACCATTCTAGCATTGCTAATTGATTTCCCTGGTGTTGGAATGGGGCTCAGCACCTTCCCCAGTTTCTCAGCATATCTCACAGCCTTCTACAGGGTCTCAGTCAGATTCAGTGCCTTCCCCAAGTGTGCATAGGAGCTTGGAGCATTTTCTAGTGTTTCATGAGTAATCAGAACATTTCCCAGAGTATCACTGGGATACAGGGCCTTCCCCAGAATGTCAGTAGAACTCAGGGCTGTCTACAAGTTCTTAGCAATTCTTCACCAGTGTTTCTGTGTTAGTGTTCACTCTTCTCAATGGTGTTCAGAGCCTCCACTCAGGTCGTGTAAATGGGACTTTCTCAGTGTCTCATTGGTTCTCAAGGCTTTTCCAGGACATCAGTGGGGTCATGGCCTTTCTAAGTGTTTCAGTGAGTCTCTGGGCATTGCCCGGGGTCTCAATGGATTCAGGGAATTCCGCAGGGTCACAGTCATGCATAAAGCCCTTCCCATGTTCACAGTCATGCATAGGTCCATTCACCAGGGTCGCAGTCATCCATAGATGCTTCTCCCATATAAGTCATGAAAAGGCCTTTCCTCAGAGTCACAGTTATGCACAGGCTCTTCCCATGGTCACAGTCATGCATAGGCCCTCCCTCAGGGTCACCTCATGCATTGACCTTTCCCCAGGGTCACACTCCTGTGTAGGCCCTTCCCCAGCTCACAGTCATGCATAGGCCCTTTTTCCATGGTCACAGTCATGTTTAGGGCCCACCTCCTGGGTACATGCATGCATAGGGCCTTCCCCAGATTCCCAGTCATGTATAGGGTCTTCCCCAGAATCACAGTCATGCATGGACTTTTCCCAGGATCACAGTCATGCATAGGTCCTTTGCCATGGTCACACTCATGCATAGGGCCCTTCCCCATGGCAACAGTCTTCCATAGAGCCATTCCCCATATTCACAGAAATGCACAGGACCCTTCCTGAGTGTCATAGTCATGCACAGGCCTTTCCACATTGCCACAGTCACACATAGGACCCTTATACCAGGTCACAGTCATGCAAAGGGCCCTTTCCCATGTTCACAGTTTCAGTGGGGCTCTGGTCTTTACCCTGCCTCTCAATGGGATTCTGGGATTTCTCCAGTGTCACAGTCATGCACAGACACTTCCCCATGGTCACAGTCATGTATAGTCCTTTCCCCAGGTCACAGTCATGCATAGGCCCTTCCTCAGGTCACAGTCATGCACAGGCCATTCCTCAGTGTCAAAGTCATGCATAGAGCCTTTCTGCAGGGTCACAGTCATGGATAGGCCCTTTTCCATGGTCACAGTCTTGCATAGGCCCCATCCCCACAATAATAGTCATTACTATTCAGCTTTCCCCAAGGTTACAGTCATGCTTAGGGTCATTCCCGAAGGTCACATTTATGCATCGGTCCTACTGATACTACCATTTATGAGTGACAAGTTCTGCTCCCTCTAATGTTGAATTTTTAACACTGGAGAAGCATGCCAAGGCAAGCATATTAAGCAGGTTTTAGGTAAAAGTTGTAATAATACAGACTTCTCCTGGGAGGGAGAAGGGGCCCATGACTGATATTCTAAAGTCCCCAGAAGTGAGCCCACCCTACATCTTTTAAAGGCTAAGGTCTCTTTTGTCCTCCAGTTCTCTCTCCCCTTATCTCTCCTTCCTGCCTATGTGACTAGGCCTGGGTTTGCGATGAGATACATAAAGTGAGAATCAGATGGGACAGGGGGAGGGCCAAACTGATTCAGCCAGGCAAGGGCCCAGGGGGCATTAATTAGTAGTTCCTTGCTTGCAGTTCTTGATAAGGGCAGGTTGGGCTCTGAGAGATTCTTGACATTCCATTCTCCCAGGGGCAGTCTCCAACTTCCAGAGGCAGATGGTTTTCAAGGTCTCCTTTTCCTCCATTTGACCCAATCCCCTATTTCTACACTAACTGCCTGTCCCCAATTCTGGTTTCACTACCTCTGGGTCACAGTCATGCTTAGGTCCTTCACCAGGTGCAAAGTCATGCATAGGCCCTTCCCCTTTGTCAAAGTCCCCACAATCATGCATAGGCCTTTTTCCATGGTCACAATCATACATAGGCCCTTCCACAGGGTCACAGTCATGCAAAGAACACTTTCCAAGGATCACAGTCATGCATAGGATCTCTCCATGATCACAGTCATGCTTATGGTCATTCCCCAGGGTCAAAATCATGCATATATGCTTCCCTGGGGTCAGAGGCAAGCATAGAGCATTCCCCAGGGTCACAGTCATGCATACGGCTCTTCTGCATGGTCACAGTTGTTGACAACAGGGTGACATCTGTAAAACCCCCACAGGAGAGGGCGCACAAATACTAAGGAATGAGAGACTATCTTAATCACCAGGATGCAGGCGGTTGCAACTAGCACCCTCAAGAGCCAATACAGGACAAATAGGATGTGCTGGGTCCCTGGGCTTATCAAGACTTTAAGAGATACCTGTCCGAGGAATGTGCAGCTGCCCAGGAACCTTATCTATCAAGGACAGGTGGGCCTAGCCCCAACTCATCTCCTGCATAGTTCACCCCTTCCCTCCTCCCTTCTTCCTCCAGGACTGTTCAGTTCTGGTGGGACCCAATGAGAATCAAATAAATTGGTGGGACCCAACCAAAGAGGACAAATATTTAGCTGTTCAAATGTTAACCAATAATATACAGGTCTTTGTGTGTGAATGCTTGAAAATCTCTTAAATAAATAAATAAATCTCTTAAATCTCTCAATCCTTGGGGCTACTCCCCACTCAGCCATTGTAGTGGTCTGAGAGACTGGTTGTGGTCCAAGCTCAAGCTTGCAATAAAACCTCATTGTGTGTCCTGCATTACTGTGTGTGCACTTTGACTCTCTGGGGATCAGTCAATTTTGAACCCCAACATTTGGGGTCTCACCCGGGATAGGCTCGTCCGACTCCACTCCAGGAGACAAACAGCCCACGGTACTGAAGTTTCTAAGGAGATTTGCAGCAGAAGGAGGATTGGCCACCTCCATTTGCTGGGACACAGATCCCCATTTGAGTTTGGTTGAGAATTCTTGTTTGGGGGAAGGAAAGAGTTGTGAGTGACCCTAGAGGTTCCACTGTTGAAAGTCATGGGAGATGTCCCCAATAATCAGGAGTCACATCGATGTCCCCAGTGGATGCTGTCTAGGTGGCTATTCATAAAAGATCCTTTGTCTGATTTTGGTAGTGTAAATTTGAAAGGCATTGCGCCTGTGAGGGTGGTGTGGTTGACTGACCGGTGAATGTTAGAGAGTCCTATGAAAATTTGTTTTACTGTGTGGATTGCCTTCATCGTTCTTTTCCATCTACTTAGTTCTTTTCTCCTCATTATTATGGGACAGGCTCAGGTAACTCCTAAGACTTTCCTCCTGAGTCACTTCTCAGAGGTCCGGGACAGAGGATGGAACTTTGGTGTGGACCACCTAAAGAAGGGTAAGTTTACTATACTTTGCTCCGCGGAGTGGCCAACCTTTACCAAGATCTATGCGGAACGAGGTAGGTAAGCTTCTCTCTCCATGCACCCCACAACTGTTTGAGGTGCAGCTTTCTGTCTCTTTATTTTTGGAGGGTAAAATGGGCACCCTTTGGCTACTTAAAGGCAGTTAGTGCAGCCACCATTCTTCAAGACTCAGGTGAGAGGTTTCCGGCCTAGGCAAGTTCCAATCACCTGCTCTGTGCAGACCAGGCATGTTGGAATCTGCCAAAGTCATTTGTCACTTTTCTGCCCAGGACCAGAGCGCAATTGCCACCAGTACACAGTGTCCCTAGTCCTGACCTATACAGGATGCTTGGAGGTGGAGGAAGGGTTGGAACAACTGCAGGGTTCTCTGGTCTGGGCATCTCTCAGGAGGACCCCAAAGGCTCCTTCTCTGGCCTCCCCCTCCCAACCACCCTACATGGTATCCAGGGTGTTTGGTCGACCAATGGCACTGAGGGAAAGTGCCAATTACCTTTGCCTCCATACAGGCCATACAGCACACCCCCCCACATCCACTCCCTCCACAATGTTTCCCCTTTTCTTGCCAATCAGATATTAAGCGTTCAGATGGTAGGATCAAGAGGAAGACATAGGACAATTAGTATGAAAATGCCCAGGTTCCCTTTGTTTGCATAGTTAGCCTTCACTAGTCTATCTACAGTCTCCCCATTACTGTTCCTATGCTTAAATGTGCTCACTTTGTTCTCTTTAAGCTGCAAGAGGGAGGCATTTAAAAACCCCTCCCATGAGACCTCCAAGCAAAGGGCATTATATGCCTAAGAATCAATAGATGTCCCCTCACCCACCAGAGATTCCTTTAGTCTACCATGCTTGACATCAATAATCTGTACCATGAGAGGAGAAAGCCTTGAGGAATCGCCTACTAAGGGAGGAAGATCAAGAGAATCCTCCCAACTAAAGACAGACAAAAACAAATTTAGGGAGGTTTTTGGAGAAATCTAAAAAGTATTGAGATGTTTCAAAACTTATGCCAGGTATTTGACTTCACCTGCAAAATTATGCTATTAACCATCTAGAGCACAGGCAGTTCCCAGAAACCATCCTAACTGGAATTTTAGTGAGTTGGATATGAACTCGGTGGGTTCGGAGGTGGGACCAAATGTAAGCTCAGAGGGCTCTGCAGGCTCAGCAGGCACAGGTAGCAACCAAATAAAATCAAACAGAAATTGGCCAGAGCAAGCTTTATTGGAATTTGGTTCTCAGGTGAAGTTCCCAGACCCCCAGGGTATAGGGACCTGGAGAAAATCACAAGTGGCCCTGGCTGCCCAGGTTTTTATATGCTGGGGTGGAAGTGGGTCCTGTTAGTGACAGGTGGATGTGAAGAGTCAGTGGAACTTTATAGCCCACTTGATGGTCACATTTGGCGGGTTGGCCTTTGTTCCAGCTGCTCAGCTCTGCCACCTACAGGTGCCTAAACTTCCAACCTAACATCATGATCTTTTTGGTGATATAGGGCTCCTGAGTCCGTCTGGCTACTTCCTGCATGTTAGGGGGTGTCATGGGGAAAAAAAGGTTCTGGTTTTAGGTTGGCAGGGAGGTGGCTATAGGAGTGTAGGAGCATCTGGTTGTAGGTCACCCTGGCAACCTCACTTACACAGTTCCGGGCAAACCTGAGAAGACAGGGAGCAATCATTAGCAGAAATCCTATCACAAATAGGAGAGTAAGGGTAGGGGTCAGCCAGGTGACAAGAGTGGAGTTCAGCCATGCTGGCCAGGGGTCATTTGATTCTTCTTGCTTCAGCCTTTTATTTAGACATCTGAGAACTTTGACATTGCTTCCATTAGACCGGTTTCAATGATACAGCAGCAACATTCTCTCAGGAAGAGGCATGTTTCCCCCTTTGTCTGCTGTCAGATCTAGTGCTTGTTGGTTCTGCAAGGAAACTTGAGCAATAAATGTTATTTATCTTTGCAGGGATGTCAGGGGGCAGCAGATTCCTCTACTGCCTTCTGGAGTTGCTGTTCTAGCTTTTGGTTGGCAGTGACTGCATAACCAAGTCCTCTTGTTGGTAAAACTGTGTTTAGTAGAGATCTCTATATTTCTGAGACTTAGGGCTAGATAATCATACTAGCAAACACAGATTAAGCCTAGCTATGTAGCTTCGGAGGATCTGTAGGCCTTAAGCTGACTAAAAATCTCCTGGTTTTGGAAGTTTCTCTTGATAGTCAGCAGGTACATCTGCCTAAGAATCTCTACATAGCTTCCAGTCTTTATTTATTCTAGGGGCATTAACACAGTGTACATCTTAGGTTGCATTTAACTATTGTTTATGTTAAAAGCCCAGGAATGGCTATATTTCAGTTTTAACTGTTTTACTAGGTGTCCAAGATCAAGCTGGTCAAGTTGATCTGTTACTGACTTTTCTTGGCCTCTGTATTTAATCTCAGTCTCTAAATTTGATCTTAACCATCCAGCAAGCTAGTCTCACCAGTCATAAAGTAAAAGTGCTGGGCTTTAACTTCAATGTCTATGACTTTACAGTTATTCACCCCCTTTTATCTAATTGAGGTTTACATTATCTGTCCTACTGGTGATGCCTTACTATTTCAAGTTAATTTACAGTGTTTGCTTTTGAAGCAGTACTTCTGCAAAAATTAATCAGGCAACAGTTACAGAGTTTACAAGGAAAATACAAAATGGAATCACCAACAGTAGAACATTCAGTTTGTGCAATAGGTATCCTGAATTTTAGCTGAATCTGAATTATGCATTATATCCCCTCTTTGAGATCACAGTAATCTTTGCAACAAACATCAAACCTTTGAACACAACTTTAAATGAATTAAAGTCTGGCTTTCTTTGGAGCCATTCTAATATGCAGCTGGGTGAGGCAGAGCCTTATCTCCGGTAAGGCGGATCTTTTCACAAAACAGATTTTGAAGATTAAGTGGAGATCAGATGGAGCTCTGTTCTCTGATGGAAATGCAGTTCTAAAGAGTTACATCAGTAATCTTTATATATATCCTATTATCAGGTTAAGAATTATGTAAGCATTATTCTTTGTTTTCAGGAAGGTTACAGAGACTAGGACATCTATGTAACATTTTCACAGCTGCAAAGTGCAAGGTTAGGAGCTCCTTGTGGCTCTCAAGAAACTCCACTGTCCCAAGTTAATGTAAGGTGGGCAGGAACCAGAGAAGGGAACTGAGGAAACCCTGGTTTTCTGGCAAAGGAATTCCTTCCTGCCCGAGAGCTGTTTTGAGAACAATGTCAGAGCTGATAGGATTCCTGCACAGAGCCTCCCCAGCGAGGGTACTGCCACAGCAGCCAGGCATCTTGTGCCCCTGCACAGGAATATTCCTAGGTACTAGGCCACAGCCTGTCTCACGTACATATAACCAACTTAGTTATATGCAAACTTGTTGAAATTTGCCCTTTACTTACACAGACTTTCTTAGCACTTACTTTAATCCTCATATAATCCATCACACAAAAACTTTCTGTCTTAGAAACATTCTTTTACTTTCTACTGAATACATTCCTGTTAGGTTGGAAATTAGGCTACTGTAGGGGGAAAAGCTGAGCAGCTAGAACAAAAACCAACCCACCAAAGGTGACCAGAAAGATCGCAGCAAGGTGAATGGAAAGTTCCACTGACCCTTTACACCCACCTGTCACTCAACAAGACCCCTTAACATCCTAGTCTATAAAAACCCTGGGCAGCCAGGGCCACGTGAGATTTTCTCCGGGTCCCTATACCCCGGGGATCTGGGAATTTTGCCCGAGAGCCAAATTCCAATAAAGCTTGCTTCGGCCACTTTTCTGTCTCATTTTATTTGGCTGCTAACTGTGCCCGCCAAACCCATCCGAGCTTACATTTGGTGCCGTAACCCAGGAGGGGGATTTTTCGGGCTCCCCCACCTCGGGGTTGAGACCCACCCCCTCCTCAGAAGAACCAGGAGATTCCAATCCGTCCCGATCATCTCTGCTCCATTTGCTCCATCCCGCTTCAAAGCCCGGTAAGTTCCCTGGGTTTTTCCCCATATGCCGTTCCAATCTACACCCTCCATTCCGCAGGAGGTCTGTCCGTGGGCGCCCCACAGGCCTCGCCTTTGCTCCGTTTGGGCTCTGGTTATTGTGAAGACGTTCCAACCTCCAGTGAGCCCCCCCATTTTTCCGTTTTTGGGTGCTCAAAAGTTGAGAGATGTGTTGATTTCCGGCCTGCCCATTGTTCTCCAGTGTGCAGGAGTCAGAACTGGGACACCTTTTCTGATTCTGGCACATCTGTCCAGGTGAAATTGGATGGCTAATGGGAAATACCGGGAGCTCACTAGACCCCAAAACTCCTTTGGGGTGTATCCACCATAATTTTACTAAATTGGGACTTTCCAAAAACTTAAGCCGTAAGCAGCTAGTTTTTTATTCAAGCCTCAGTATGTTTTAGATCTCAAGATGGCCACCAAAAGGCACTCGCAAGCATTCACAAGCTTTCTTTTTGGAATTTGGCGCTCGCCCCGCTCCTCCTTCTACCTGCTCCACCACCCACATTCTCCTCCCCTGAGCAGTCCCAAACCCTGCCCACCTCCATGCTCTGGCCAGAACTCCGCCTCCTCTTCCTGTCCTTCTCCGGTCAAATATCCACCCCCTCCTCCCGCAGATGCAGCTCCTCCCCACTTCCTCCTCGGGCCCTCCCACTTCCCCTCCCCTCTTCCCCTCTCTGCCTAGTCTGTTCCCTCCTCCTGTCAGCACTAACAGGCAACTTTATCAGACTCTCCCACTGCCTAATCCAGAGCTTCTTTATCCTCTCCTAGAAATAGCTGGTGCAAAGGGGTTATGTGAATCTAAGTTCCATTCTCATTTAGGGTCTTTCTCTGCTGATTCCTCTACTTATATTAAGGAATTTAATTATCTTTCCCAAACTTTTAGTCTTAATATCCTTTCTTCCTCTCACAATATCCAACAGGCAGCACAGGACCATGCTGACCAAGCCCATTTAACGGACATAACTTCACCCACAGGAGCAGATTCCAATAACTGAACCAAACTGGAACTACCAGGAAGGCCAGCAGGGCCACCGTCACTGTGCTTGCATGGTCCAATACCTCATAGCAGGCATGCAAGCAGTCTCCAATAAGGTGGTAAACTTTGATAAACTGAGGGAAATTACCCAGAATCAAGATGAGAATCCAGCTCTGTTTCTTAACCACCGTACAGAGGCCCTTACTAGATACACTAAACTAGACCCTAAATCTCCCTCTGGCACTACAGTGCTAGCAACCTACTTCATTTTTCAATCAGCCCCTAAGATAAGAAAAAAAACTCAAGTGAGCTGAGGAGGGCCCTCAAACCCCTATCCATGATCTGGTGAAAAATGGCCTTTAAAGTCTGTAATGCCCCAAAACTCAGCCAAATTGGCCAGGCAAGTTTATTTACAGAAAAAGGTGACACTCCAATCTCAAGCCTTGGTAGCTGCTCTGCGGCCTGCAACTCCAGTGAGAGCTTCAAAGGGGAGCCAGCAACTCCCTCCACCAGGGGCCTGCTTCAACTGCAGATGTAAAGGTCACTGGGCTCATCAATGTCCAAACCCACGGTCCCCCACCAGACCGTGTCCCACCTGCAAACAAGCAGCACACTGGAAGAGTAACTGCCCTATGGCCTGTCCCTCCCCAGTGTCTCTACATAGAGGTGTGGCCAGCCAGGCAGTCCCTTCCCATGAGATTTTGTCATTCGCAGAAGACTGAAGGAGCCTGGACTCGAGGACCCCTATACCTAGCCAGGCCCAGGGTAAAAGCTCCAGGTAGTGGGTAAGTCCATAATTTTCCTTGTGGATATGGAGACCACCTATTCTGTCTTGCCTGCCCACTCTAAGCCTTTATTTCCTTCCCAGGTTTCAGTTATAGGAATTGACAGAAAAGCCTCTTTCCCAAGCAGAACAGCTAGATTAACCTGTGCCCTGGAGGGACATCCTTGTACACACTCGCTCCTAGTTTTTCTCTCCTGTCCAGTCCCCTCCTAGGAAGAGATGTTCTCCAACCCCTAGGATCCACCCTACAGCTTCTTCCCAGGCACACTGCTAGTGCTCACCTTCTACCTCTGCTTCATACATTCTCTAATGCCACCACACCACCTACCCTACCATTGCCCCAGACCTGGTCGACCCCCAAGTCTGGGACACTTCCAAGTCAGTCATGGCCTCCCACCACAAACCAGTCCTTATCCAACTGAAACCTCAAGCTAAGTTTCCCTCACATCCCCAGTTTCCAATTTCCCGTACTCACAGAGAAGAACTTAAACCCATTATAGACCTGTTGCTTACTCAGGGACTCCTTATCCCTACTGACTTCCCTGTAATGCCCCAATACTGCCAGTATGTAAACCCTCAGGAACCTATCGCTTGGTTCAGGACCTCCATCTAATTAATGAGGCAGTTATTCCCATCCACCCTGCGGTTCCTAACCCTTACACCTTCCTTCTCACATCCCCCTTCTACCACCCACTTCACAGTCCTGGATCTCAAAGATGCATTCTTTACAGTTCCCCTTCACTCTGACTCCTATTACCTCCTTGCCTTCACATGGGAGAATCCTACATCCTTTAGGTCTCAACAGCTGACATGGACAGTTTTAGCCCAAGGCTTCTGGGACAGTCCTCACTTTTGTGGGCAAGACTTAGCTCAGGATTTGGCTACTTGTGATTTGGAAAGTAGCACACTCCACAATATGTGGATGACCTCCTCCTAAGCAGCCCATCCCTCAAGGCCTCCCGGACTCACACTGCCCAGCTCCTTAACTTCCTGGGGTCTCAAGGCCATCAAGTCTCCAACCAAAGCCCAGCTCACCACCCCTTCAGTCACATATTTGGACATACTCCTCACTCCTACCTCTAAGAGGCTCACAACCAACAGAATCCAAGCCCTGTGTAACTTACAGTCACCAGAAATGGCAGATTACATTCTCTCCTTCCTGGGTTTAACAGTTTTTTTTCAGACACTGGGTCCCTAATTTTGCACTCCTTGCCAAAACCCTCTATCAGGCAACAAAGGAGACTCCACATGGGCCCCTTACCATCCCCAAGGTGATAGCTGACTCTTTTTTACAAGCTCAGGGATGCTCTTATATCCTCCCCTGCTCTCTCTTCCCAACCCTAATCGTCCTTTCCACCTCTTCACGGATGAAAAGCAGGGTATTGCCACTGGCCTCCTCATGCAACCAACTGGACCTTCTCACAGACTGGTGGCATCTCTCCAGGCAGCTTGATTCCACAGTTCGTGGGTGACTACCATGTCACTCTAAAACTCACCCTACTTCAACCAGTAACTGTGTTTTCTACCCATCGACTGCAGGACCTCTTAAACCATAAATCCCTTCCACTCCCACAGGTGCTAAAGATGCTACATTCACCTCATGAAGACCTCTTCAGTTACCCACTTCCCTCTCCTAACCTAACCATTTTTATAGATGGCAGTTCTGTGCTGGGTCCTGATGGACACTGTACAGTTGCTTTACGCAGATGTCACCACCGCCTCAATTCTGGAAGCCAATTGCCTTCCAGAAGGGACCACTTCCCAAAAGGCTGAACTTTTTGCTCTGATCAGGGCTCTAATTTTATCCAAAGGTAAACAGGTCAACATCTACACAGATTCCAATATGCCTTCCTGATTGCTCACACACATTAGGCTATATGGAAGGAGTGTGAATTTTTCACCACAAAGTGCTCACCAGATAGGAAAGAAAAACAGAAGGTTCTAAGTAAAAAGTAAAAGAATGTTTCTAAGGCAGAAAATTCTTGTGTGATGGAATATATGAGGGTCAAAGTAAGTGCTAAGAAAGTCTGTGTAAGTAAAGGGCAAATTTCAACAAGTTTGCATATAACTAACTTGGCTATATGTACATGAGACAGGCTGTAGCCTAGTACCTGGGAGTGCTCCTGTGCAGGGGCACAAGATGCCTGGCTGCTATGCCAGTACCCTCGCTGGGAAGGCTCTGAGCAGGAATCCTATCAGCTCTGACATTGATCTCAGGCACACAGCTCTCAGGAAGGAAGGAATTCCTTTGCCAGACACCAGTGTTTCCTCAGTTCCCTTCTCTGGTTCCTGCCTGCCTTACAGTAACTTTTGACAGTGGACTTCCATGAAAGCAACACAGAGCTACTAACATTGCACTTTGCAGCTATGAAAAGTTGCATAAATGTTCTAGTCTCTGCAACTTTTCTGAAAACAAAGAATAATGCTTATGTAATCTTTAACCTGATAATAAGACATATATAAAGATTGCTAATGTAACTCTCCAGAACTACATCTCCATCAGAGAACAGAGTTGCATCTGATCTCTGCTTAATCTTCAAAATCTGTGTTTTGTGAAAAGCCCTGCCTTATCTGAAATAAGGCTCTGCCTCCCCTGGCTGCGTGTTAGAATGGCTCCAAAATAAGCCAGACTTTAATTCATTTAAAGTTGTGTTCAAAAATTTGATGTTTACTATAAAGACTACTGTGATCTCAAACAGGGGATATAATGAATAACTCAGCCAGAATTCAGGATACCTATTGCACAAACTGAATGTTTTACTGTTGGTAATTCCATTTTGTATTTTCCTTGTAAACTGTTGCCTGATTAATTTTTGTAGAAGTATTGCTTCAAGAGCAAACACTGTAAATTAACTTGAAATGGTAAGGCATCACCGATAGGACAGATAATGTAAACCCCAATTAGATAAAAGGGGATAAATAACTGTAGAGTCATAGACATTGAAGTTCCTAAAAGAATGTTGTTGCTGCATCAATGAAACCATTCTAATGAAAGCAATGCCAAGACCTTTAGACATTTAAATAAAAGGCTGAAGCAAGAAGAAACAAATGACCCCTGGCCAGCATGGCTGAACTCCACTCTTGTCACCTGGCTGACCCCTCCCCTTACTCCCCTATTTGTGATAAAATTTCTGCTAACAATTGCTCCCTGTCTTCTCAGGTTTGCCTGGAACCACATAAGTGAGGTTGCCAGGGTGACCTACAACCAGATGCTCCTACACTCTTATAGACGCCTCCCCACCAACCTAGAACCCGAACCTGTTTTTCCCCATGACACCCCCTAACATGCAGGAAGTAGTCAGACGGACTCCGGCACCCTATATCATCAAAAAGGTCAGGATATTAGGTCGGAAATTAGGCGACTGTAGGGGGCAAAGCTGAGCAGCTAGAACAAAAACTAGCCAGCCAAAGGTGACCAGAAAGTTCGCAGCAAGGTGGATGGAAAGTTCCACTGACCCTTCACACCCACCTGTCACTCAACAAGACCCCCTCCCATCCTAGTCTCTAAAAACCCTGGGCAGCCAGTGCCACTTGCGATATTCTCGGGGTCCCTATACCCCAGGGGTCTGGGAATTTCACCCAAGAGCCAAATTCCAATAAAGCTTGCTTCGGCCACTTTTCTGTCCCATTTTATTTGGCTGCTAACTGTGCCCGCCGAGACTCGCCGAGTTTACATTTCATCCTGCTGTTGAGCCCGCCGAGCCTGTCCGAGCTTACAATTCCCATACTTAGAACTTTCTGTTTTTCTTTCCTATCTGGTGAGCAATTCATAGTGAAAAATTCACATTCCTTCCATATAGGCCAATGTGTGTGAGCAATCAGGAAGGCATATTTGGAATCTGTGTAGATGTTGACCTGTTTACCTTTGGATAAAATTAGAGCCCTGATCAGAGCAAAGAGTTCTGCCTTTTGGGAAGTGGTCCCTTCTGGAAGGCAATTGGCTTCCAGAACTGAGGTGGTGGTGACAACTGCGTATAGCGACTCTACAGCGTCCATCAGGACCCAGCACAGAACTGCCATGTACAAAAATGGTTAGGTCAGGTGAGGGGAGTGGGTAATTGAAGAGGTCCTCACGAGGTGAATGTAGTGCCTCTAGCACCTGTGGGAGTGGAAGGGATTTATGGCTTAAGAGGTCCTGCAGTTGGTGGGTAGAAAACACAGTTATTGGTTGAAGTAGGTTGAGTTTTAGAGCTTCCTTATTTAATTCAGCTGCTGTCGCCAGCACTCCAAGACATGGTAGCCACCCACGAACTGTGGAATCAAGCTGCTTGGAGAGGTATGCCACCGATCTGTGAGAAGGTCCAGTTGGTTGCATGAGGAGGCCAGTGGCAGCACCCTGCTTTTTGCCCAGGAAGAGGTGCTTTTTGCCCAGGAGAGGTGGGTTGGGGAGAGAGAGAGCAGGGGTGGATATAAGAGCATCCTTGAGCTTGTAAAAAGAGTCGGCTATCACCTTGGGGGTGGTAAGGGGCCCATGTGGAGTCTCTTTTGCTGCCTGATATAGGGGTTTGGCAAGGACTGCAAAATTAGAGACCCAGTGTCTGAAAAAGACAGCTAAACCCAGGAAGGAGAGAATGTAATCTGCCATTTCTGGTGGCTGTAAGTCACACAGTGCTTGGATTCTGTCTGTTGTGAGCCTCTTAGAGGTAGGAGTGAGGAGTATGCCCAAATATGTGACTGAAGGGGTGGTGAGTTGGGCTTTGGCCGGAGAGACTCGATAGCCTCGAGACCTCAGGAAGTTAAGGAGCTGGGCAGTGTGAGTCTGGGAGGCCTCGAGGGATAGGCTGCATAGGAGGAGGTCATCCACATATTGTAGGAGTGTGCTATTTCCCAAGTCACAAGTAGCCAAATCCTGAGCTAAGACTTGCCCACAAAGGTGAGGACTGTCCCAGAAGCCTTGGGCTAAAACTGTCCATGTCAGCTGTTGAGACCTAAGGGATGTAGGATCCTCCCATGTGAAGACAAAGAGGTAATAGGAGTCACAGTGAAGGGGAACTGGAAAGAAGGTATCTTTGAAATCCAGGACTGTGAAGTGGGTGGTAGAAGGGGGAATGTGGGAAAGAAGGGTGTAAGGGTTAGGAACCACAGAGTGGATGGGAATAACTGTCTCATTAATTAGATGGAGGTCCTGAACCAAGCGATAGGTTCCTGAGGGTTTACATACTGGCAGTATGGGGGCATTACAAGGGGAGTCAGTGGGGATAAGGAGTCCCTGAGTAAGCAACAGGTCTATAATGGGTTTAAGTTCTTCCCTGTGAGTATGGGAAAATGGAAATTGGGGACATGAAGGAAACTTAGCTTGAGGTTTCAGTTGGAAAAGGACTGGCTTGTGGTGGGAGGCCATGACTGACTTGGAAGTGTCCCAGACTTGGGGGTCGATCAGGTCTGGGGACAATGGTAGGGTAGGTGGTGTAGGGGTGTTAGAGAATGTATGAAACAGATGTAGAAGAAGGTGAGCACTAGCAGTGTGCCTGGGAAGAAGCTGTAGGGTGGATCCTAGGGGTTGGAGAACATCTCTTCCTAGGAGGGGGACTGGACAGGAGGGAATAACTAGGAGCGAGTGTGTACAAGGATGTCCCTCCAGGGAACAGGCTAATCTAGCTTTTCTGCTTGGGAAGGAGGGTTTTCCATCAATGCCCATAACTGAAACCTGGGAAGGAAATAAAGACCCAGAGTAGGCAGGGAAGACAGAATAGGTGGTCTCCATGTCCAGAAGGAAAATTATGGATTTACCCGCTACCTGGAGCTTTTACCTTGGGCCTGGCTAGGGTTATAAGGGTCCTTGAGTCCAGGCTCCTTCATGTAAGCTCAGTAAGCTCAGCAGGTTCAACGGCGGGACCAAATGTAAGCTTGGTGGGCTTGGTGGGCACAGTTAGCGGCCAAATAAAACAGGACGGAAAGTGGCCAAAGCAAGCTTTAGCTTTATTGGAATTTGGCTCTCGGGTGAAATTCCCAGACCTCCAGGAGTATAGAGACCCAGAGAAAATCGCAAGTGGCCCTGGCTGCCCAGGGTTTTTAGAGACTAGGATGGGAGGGGGGTCCTGTTGAGTGACAGGTGGGTGTGAAGGGTCAGTGGAACTTTCCATCCACCTTGCTGTGAACTTTCTGGTCACCTTGGGTGGGCTGGTCTTTGTTCTAGCTGCTCAGTTTTGCCCCCTACAGTCACCTAATTTCTGACCTAACACTTCAGTCTTCTGTGAATTCCAAAGCTCATGGGAAAGAATTGCCTGGCTGGCCACATCTCTGTGTAGAGACACTGGGCAGTCACTCTTCCAGTGTCCTGATTATTTGCAGGTGGGACACAGCCTGGTGGGGGGCCCTGGGCTTGGACATTGAGCCCAGTGACCTTCACATTTGCACTTGAAACAAGCCCCTGGAGGAGACAATTGTTGGTTCCCCTGTGAAGCTCTCACTGGACCAGCAGGCCAGCTACCAAGGCTTGTGACTGGAGTGTCACCTTTTTCTGTAAACAAGCTTGCCTGGCCAATTCAGCTGATTTTTTTGGGGGGAGAGGGGTCATTATAGACTTTAAAGGCCATTTTTACCAGATCTCAGATAGGGGTTTGAGGGTCCACCTTAGCTCATTTGAGCTTTTTTCTTATATCAGGGCCTGATTGAAAAATGAAGTAGGTTGCTAGTGCTGTAGCCCCAGAGGGGGATTTACGGTCCAGTTTAGCATATCTAGTAAGGGCCTCTGTACGGTGGTTAAGAAACAGAGCTGGATTCTCATCTGGATTCTGGGTAATTTCCCTCAGTTTATCAAAGTTTGCCACCATATTGGAGATTGCCTGCAGGCCTGCTATGAGGTATTGGACCATGCAAGCACAGTAATGGTGGCTTTGCTGGCCTTTCCAGCTTGGTTTGGTTATTGGAACCTGCCCCTGTGGGTGAAGTTATGTCTGTTAAATGGGCTTGGTCAACGTGGTCCTGTGCTGCCTGTTGGATACTGGGAGTGGAAGAAAGGATATTAAGACTATAAGTTTGGGAAAGATAATTAAATTCCTTAATATAAGTAGAGGAATCAGCAGAGAAAGACCCTAAATGAGAATGGAACTTAGATTCACATAACCCCTTTGCACCAGCTACCTCTCAGAGAGGATAAAGAAGCTCTGGGTTAGACAGTGGGAGAGTCTGATAAAGTTGCCTGTTAGTGCTGACAGGGGAGGATGGAGCAGACTGGGTGGAGAGGCATTCTGAAGGAGGAGGTGGGAGGGGAAGTGGGAGGGCTCTGAGAGGGAAGGGGAGAGAGGAGTTGCATCTGTCGGAGGAGGGGACAGGTTTGCAGGAGTAGGATAGGAAGAGGAGGCAGAGTTTTGGACAGAGCGTGGGGTGAGGCCAAGTTTGGTACCACTCCGGGGAGGAGAATGTGGGTGGTGGAGCAGGTAGTAGGAGGAGCGGGGCAAGCACCAAATTCCAAAAAGAAAACTTGCAAATGGCTCTGAGTGCTTTTTGGTGGCCATCTAAAACATTGAGGCTTGACCACTGTCCAATAAAAAACTAACCGCTTTTCTGCCTTTAAACAATGGCTGCCCAAGTCTGTGAGAATTTGAAAGTCTAGAGTGCCCTCTGGTGGCCATCTTGAGTCATTACCTAGAATATACTGGGGTGAGAACAAGGTCGAATAAAAAATTAGCCGCTTATGGCTTCAGTTTCTGGGAAGTCCCAGTTTGCTAAAATTACAGTGGATACACCCCAAAGGAGCATTGGGGTTCGATGAGCTCCCGGTATTTCACATTAGCCATCCAATTTTACCCAGAGAGAGATGTACAGAAGCAGAACAGGTGCCCCAGTTCTGACTTGTGTACACTGGACAACAGCGGGAGAGCCAAAAGTTGAGACATCTCTCAAGTCTTGGGGGCCCCAGACGGACAAGGAGACTAACTGGAAGCCCAGACAACTCTGCTGTGACCAGAGCTGGATGGGCGGAGGGAGTCTGTGGCCCGCCAAGGGAACAGAAACCTCGGTGGAACGGAAGGGAAATTGGAGCTGCAAATGGAAAAAAAACCCAGGAAACTTACCACGCTTTGAAGCGGGATGGAGCAAACGGAGCAGAGTTGAGCAGGACAGGATGGAACCTCCTGGTTCTTCTGAGGAGGGTGTGGGTCTCAACCCCAAGGTGGGGGAGCCTGAAAAACACCTCCCAGGTCTCGGCTCCAAATGTAAGCTCAGAGGGCTCTGCGGGCTCGGCGGGCACAGTTAGCGGCCAAATAAAATTGGACATAAAGTGGGCAGAGCAAGCTTTATAGGAATTTGACTCTCGGGCGAAGTTCCCAGACCCCTGGGGTGTAGGGACCCGAAGAAAATTGCACATGGCCCTGGCTGCCCAGGGTTTTAATAGGCTGGAATGGGAGAGGGTCCTGTTGAGTGACATGAAGAGTAAAAGTGGACATGAAGAGTCAGTGGAACTTTCTAGCCCACTTGATGGTCACCTTTCACAGGCTGGCCTTTGTTCCAGCTCCTCAGCTCTGCCACTTACAGTCACCTAAATTTCCAACCTAACATAGGCTACCTAGAAATCTATTATGAGGCCTTCAGGAAAATCCTGCTATTTTCATGAAGAGACTCAGGAAGGCAATAAGAAGACACACCACACTGAATCCCGAATCCACAGAAGGCCACCTACTTTTAAAGCATAAATTTATCATTCATGTTCGGATATAAACCAAAGTTTAAACTTTATGGTAAAATGACAAGGATTTCTTAGAAACACTAATTTACTCTTACCCTTGTGTCTATTAAGTTTTATTCTTTAAAACAATTAGTCTTAAAAAATTGGTTTTATACAACTATAGTTAAACAACTTTTAGAGTATTGTACTGTTACAGAGTCTAAATTTTTCTTTAAAAACTAAATTTGGTAATATAAAAGTGTCAAGGTAATTGTGAAATTGTCATTCTTTGTATATTAAATATGTACATATTTGCCAGGTATGCAAGTTTTAAAGCAGGGAATTTATCAAGCTGCTATTCTCCAAATTTAACTTGTCTATAATCATAATGTTAAACTTATAAAGAGTAAATTTTATTGGGGATTTATTTCTATCATCTAATGTTCTATTATAGGACCTGTTATCAATAGGGTATATGTAAAATTTGTTACTTTTTACACTGAGATAAAGAATTTTAAATGTAAATGTATTTCTAAAAGTTAGAGCCTGATTTGTTTAAAGGTTAATATTGTGAAACATGAAAACATTTTGCCACTTTGCCACACAAAAGGAAAGTTAAAAGCTCTCTGAGACTTTCTTTAATTCATGTTTTAGATATAATGTTAAATTGTGTTAACTAGTGTTCATATACACACAGGAATTAATATATGTGAACTTCTTAAAATGACATTTAAGGAAGAAGCAAAGATCAACATCAGAATTAGAACACTTCACTTAAGATTTGTAAAGAACCACGCCTCACCTGAGATAAGGCTCTGCCTCTCACCTTCCTGCATGTTAGAGTGACTCCAAAATAAGTCAGACTTCAGTTTCTTTAAAGTTATAGTCAAGAGATTGGTTTTTGTTGTAAAATTACTGTGATCTCAAACAGGGGATATAATGTATAGCACAGCCAAAGTTTAAGATACCTATTATACAAGCCAAATAATTTTTTTTTACTCTTGCTAAATTCATTTTGTAAAACTGTTACCTGTTAATGTTTTGCAGAAGTAGTTGCTTCAAGAACACACAACCTAGGTAACTTGTGATAATAAGCTATCACCTATAGAACAGATAGTGGTAACTTCCAGTACTAATACAGACTCCAGTTAAATAAAAGGGTAAATGACTGTAAAGTTATAGACATTGAAGTTAAAACCCAGTACTCTTACTTTATGACTGGTGAGACTGGCTTGCTGGATGGTTAAGATCAAACCTAGAGATTGAAATTAAATACAGAGGGCAAGAAAAAAAAAAACAGTATCTTGCCCTCAAAATCAGCCTGTACCCAGGGAACAAGAGGACTTCTCTAAGGAGCTTTGATTAATGAGGCCACTAGAGGATGAAAAGTCAGTCATTGCATCTGTTGCAGAGGAGGGTCATGGAAAAGGGAGAAACTCCTGATGCTTCCAAGAGAAGCCACCTTATCGTGGAGACCCTGCCTAACCAATGGCACAAATGGAGCTAAGAAGCTGCTCTTAAGTTCTCTACAAGTGACTCCTGTGGGAACTCAGCTGACTCTATAACAAGACAGGAACAGGTCAATTTGACCAGCTTGATCTTAGACACCCAGCAAAACAGTTAAAACTAAAATATAGCCATTCTTGGGCATTTAAATGAAATAATAGTTGAATGTAACTTAAGATGTACACTTTTGTTAGCCCACTAGAATAAAGACTGGAAGCTACAAATAAAAGAGTCTTGGGCAAATGTGCCTGATAACTATCAAGAGAAACTGCCAGAGTCAGAAATTTTTAGTCAGTTTACACAGGTAAGCTTAATTCTATTTGCTGCTAATATGATTATCTAGCCCTAAGTAACAGAAGTATAGAGATCTCTACTAAACACAGATTATACCAATAAAGGGATATTTTACAAAAATCAGATGACATTAAGTAGCTTAACTATATTTTCTGGGGACATCAATGACATTCAGCATTAAATGTTGTGTTTACATTCCTGATAACCTGGACAATGTTAAAGTTCCCAAATTTGTACTCTTCTGCCTTTGTTAGGCCTTGTTATGGGAAAAATTTTTCAGTTCTTCCATCTCCTGGTGACAGATTGACTTCTGTCAGCTTCACGATATTCATTAGCATGTTCCAGATGCTGCAACATTTACTTTGTACTATCTCATTTCAGTACTCATGTCTTTTTGTTCTTCTATCACAGAAGCACCCAACCCCAGATGACTTTACAACCTGCTCTTCCCCAACCAGACTTCTACCTTGGATCCCTTGATTGACCCAATTTTAAAAGGGAACTCCAAACTTCTTGCCCCTCGCTGCCCCATTTCAGCTTTGAAGCAGTCAGAACAATCGGTGCCCCCTTTCCTCATGGCAGTAAGGAGTTCCTAAAGTCAAAGGAGGGAATGAAACCAGAATTGGGGACAGGCAGTTAGTGTAGAAATAGGGGATCAGGTCAAATCGAGGAAATGAAGGCCATGAAAGCCATCTGCCTCTGGAAGTTGGAATAGCTTTTGTTAAGGACCGTGTAAGCACAGTCCAACTGATGGTGCTAAGGCAACAATATGAGAGAATACCAGCCCCAGAGGATGAATATGCATGATGCCCAAATGAGCATGATTCCTCATTATGAAGAACTAAATGGTGGAATGTTGAGAACAGGGTGACATCTGTAAAATCCCCCACAGGAAAGGGCGCACCAACACTAAGGAATGAGAAACTATCTTAATCACCAGGATGCAGGCGGTTGCAACAGGGCCCTCAAAAGTCAATATAGGACAAATAGGATGTGCTGGGTCCCCAGGTTTATCAAGCCTTTAAGAGATACCTGTCCGAGGAATGTGTAACTGCCTGGGAACCTTATCTATCAAGGACAGGTGGGCTTAGCCCCATCTCATCTCCTGCATAGTTCACCCCTTCCCTCCTCCCTGCTTCCTCCAGGACTGTTCAGTCCTGGTAGGACCCATTGAGAATCAAATAGATTGGTGGGACCCAACCAAAGAGGACAAATGTTTAGCTGTTCAAATGTTAACCAATAATGTACAGGTCTTTGTGTGAATGCTTGAAAATCTCTTAAATAGAGTGCTTTCTCACCCCTCGGGGCCACTCTCCACTCAGCCATTGTAGTAGTCTGAGAGGCTGGTTGCAGTCCAAGCTCAAGCTTGCAATAAAACCTCATTGTGTGTCCTGCATTAGTGTGTGTGCACTTTGACTCTCAGGGATCGGTCAATAATGAACCCCAACACAGTCATCATAGGGTCTTCCGAGGGTCACAGTCTTGCAGAGGCCCCTTCCCCATGATGACAGTCATGCTTAGGGCCCTTCAACAGGGTCACAGTCATGCATAGGCACATCCCCATGGACAGTGTCATATATAGGGACCTTCCCCAGGGTCATCATCATGCATCCTAACCTTACCCATGTCACGGTCATGCATAAACCATTCCCCAGGGTCACAGTCATGCATAGGCCCTTCCCCAGGGTCACAGTCATTCATAGGCTTTCCTCAGGGTCGCAGTCATGCATAGGGCCCTTCTGCAAGGTCAGAGTCATGCATAGACCATTCCCCAGGTTCACAGTCATGTGTAGCCCCTTCTCCATGGTCACAGTCTTACATAGGGCATTCCACAGGGTCATAGTCATGCACAGTCCCTTCCCCATGGTCACAGTTATGCATAGGACATTCCCTAGGGTCACAGTTATGCATAGGTCTTTCCTCAGGCTCACCATCATGTCCCAACCCGCGGGACATCAACGCAGGACGGCAAACCTAAGAGAGAAGGAATGAAGGGACAAGAGACACAGGGAGTGACAGCAAGACAGGAATTCTGATCAAGCTGCAAATTTTTATTGTTCTCAAGGATATTTATGCTGAGGGAATGAGGGACATGATGAGACACAGGCTGGTTGGCTGTGTTTTTCTTTTGGGCTCCTGATAAGGTGCAAGTTCACACCGGCGGGCCATAGGCAGAACTATCAGCCGGGAGTGGGGAGGGGGTGCACTCCGGGAATCCGTCAGCCTTCAGCTGCAGGGTGTTTGTACAGGGGAGGCAACCGCAAAATGCTCCCTGGGCTGCTGCTTATCATAAAGGTCAGAACGTCCTCAGAATGAGAACTTCTTCTTGGTCCCTGACACCATCATGCATAGACACATCCCCAGGCTCAACATCATGCATAGGGCCCTTCCATAGGGTCACAGTTATGCATAGGCCCTTTCACAGGGTCACAATCATGCATAGGGCCATTCCCCTGAGCAACAGTCATGCATAGAGATCTTTTCCAGGGTCACAGTTATAGTCCCTTCCTAAGGGTCACAGTCATACATAGGGCCCTCCCCAAGATCACAATCATGCATAGGCCCTTCCCCAGGGATGCAGTCATTCATAGGGCCTTTCAGCAGGGTCACATTCATGGTTAGGCCCTTCCACAGTGTCAGAGTAATTCACAGGCCCTTCCTCAGTGTCACGCTCATGCATAGGGCCCTTCCCATGCTCACAGTTATGCATAGGCCCATTTCCATGGTCACAGCCATGCATAGGTCCTTCCCCAGGGTCACAGTCATGAAATGACCTCTTCACAGGGTGATACTGCATTGTCCAGGGTCACAGTCATGCATAGATCCTTCCCCATGGGTAACCGTCATGCATAGGCCCTTCCCTAGGGTCACAGTCATCTCTAGGCCCTTCCCATGGTCACAGTCATGCATAGGCCCTTTTTCATGGCCACAGTCATGCACAGGGCCATTTCCCAGGATAACAGTCATGCATATGGATCTTCTCCATGGTCACAGGCATAGCCCCTTCCTCAGGGTCACAGCCATGCATAGGGTCCTTCCTGCATGTTCACAATCATGCATAGGCCCTTCCTCAGGGACACAGTCATTCATAGGACCTTCCCACAGGGCCACAGTCATGCACAGGCCATTCCTCAGTGTCACAATAATGCACAGGGCCCTACCACAGGGTCACAGCCATGCATAGGTGCTTCCCCATGGTCACAGTCATGCATAGACCTTTTCCCATGGTCACAGTCATGCATAGGCCAGTACTCAGTATACATTCATAGGGCCTTTCCCAGGTTCACAGCCATGCATCATACCCTTCCCATGGTCACAGTCATGCATACAGCCTTCCCCAGGGTCACAGTCATGGTTAGGTGTCGGGGTTTTCAGGACCCCCAGCCTTGAGCACGATCAAGATGGCACCTGATGCTGAGCCAAAGGCGGCCAGCTATACAGTAAACAACCAGCGAATTCCAATGATTGGCTAGTTAACGATGTGATTAGAGCATGCCCCCCTTGTTTGCCTATTCTATACCTGCAGCTGTCCGCGTGTTTACCTCGTGTGCTCTCCCCTGATTGGTTGAAGTGTATATAAGCTTGATGGGTGGGGGAGTAGCAGAAGAAGCTGGGAATAGGAGAGAAGAAGCTGAGAGCAGAAGCTGAGAGCAGAAGCTGAGAGAAGAGGCTGAGAGTAGGGGTAGAAGCGGAGAAGTGGAACGACCGGCGCAGGCGAGAGTTAAGCGGAGGGAAAGAGAGCAAGAGAAAGAAAAGAGAGAAGAAACTGAGAGTAGGAGTAGAAGCTGGGAATAGAGGCGTGCAAGCGGGCGTGAGCCGAGCGGGAGAAACGAAGCGGCCGGAGCAGGCGAGAGCCAAGCGGGAGAAGAGTGAAGTGCAGGAGAGGGAAAGAGAGCGAGAGAAAGGGATAGATAAGAAGGAAAGAAAGGAAGACTGTACGCAATATACTTCCAAAGCTTCAGACGTTTGTCGTGTCTCTCTCTGTGGGCAGAGGGAACGCGATAGTTAGGTCCATCTGCAGTGTCACAGTCATGCATAGGGCCCTTCCCCAGGGTAGCAGTCATGCATAGGAATCTTCTCCAGAGGCACACTAATTGTCCCTTCCTCAGGGTCACAGTCATGCGTAAGTCCCTTCCC
Organism: Sciurus carolinensis; assembly: GCF_902686445.1. Classification (NCBI taxonomy): domain Eukaryota; kingdom Metazoa; phylum Chordata; class Mammalia; order Rodentia; family Sciuridae; genus Sciurus; species Sciurus carolinensis. The sequence goes on from NC_062223.1 coordinate 4,921,108, forward strand.
CATTGTCACAGTAATGCATACACCCTTCCTCAGGGACACAGTCATTCATCAGGACCTTCTTCAGGATGGATCACAGTCATGGATAGGCCTTTCCTCAGGGTCACAGTCATGAATAGGTATTTCCAAAGGGTCACAGTCATGCATAGAACCCTCCCTACTGTTACAGTCATGCTTATGGCCATTCCCCAGGGTCAGAATCATGCATAGGCCCTTCCCCAGGGTCACAGTCATACATATGGTCCTTGCCCAGTGTCACAGTCATGTATAGGCTTTTCCTCATGGTCACAGTCATGCATAGGTCATTCCTCAAGTTCAGAGTCAAACATAGGCTCTTCCACAGACTCAGGGTGATACAGAGGGCCCTTCCCCAAGGTCACAGTCATGCATGTGGCCCTTTCCCATGGTCATAGTCATGCATAGGCCCTTTCTCAGTGTCACAGGCATGCACAGGGCCATTCTGCATGGTCATAGTAATGCATAACCCTTCCCCATGGTGACAGTCTTCCATAGGGTCTTTGCACAGGGTGACAGAAATGCATACAACCCTTAACCAGGGTCAAAGTTCTGCTTAGGGGTACCCAGGGTCAGAGACATGCATATTTTATTCCCTAGACTCAGAATCATGCATAGAGTCATTCCCCAGGATAACAGTTATGCACAGGGATCTTCTCCAGGGTCACAGTCATAGTCCCTTCCTCAGGGTCACAGTCATGGTTAGGTCTTTCCACAGGGTCACAGACATGAACAGGCCCTTGCTCAGCATCATAGCCATGCATAGGACACTTCCCATGGTCAGATTCATGCATAGTCCATTTCCTATGGTCACAGTCATGCATAGGCCCTTCCACATGCATGGACTCTTCCCCAGTGTCACAGTAATGTATACCCAGGTCTTTGGGGATTCAGCCATGCATATGGCCCTTCCCCATGTCACAGTCATGCATAGGCCTTTCCCCAGGATTGCAGTAATGCATAGGCCCTTCCCCAGGGTAACAGTCATGCACAGGAACATTTTCCAGGATCACAGTCATGCATAGGCCCTTCCACATGGTCACAGTCATACATAGGATTTTCCTCAGGCTCACCATCATTCATAGGGATGTTCTGCAGGGTCACAGTCATGGATAGACCCATCCACATGCATGGTCATTCATAGGGCCATTCCTCAATGTCACGGTCATGTTTAGGGCCCTTCCACAGGGTCACAGTAATGCATAGGCCTTTCCTCAGCATCACAGTCATGCATAGGGCCCTTCCACAAGGGTGACAGTAATGGATAGGCCCTTCCCCAGGCTTACAGTCATGCACAGCATCCTTCCTCAGGATCACAGTCATGCATAGGGCCCTTCTCCATGGTCACAGTCATGCATAGGCCTATCGTCAGGGTCAGAGTCATTTATAGGCCCTTTCAATGGTCACAGTCATGCTTATTCCCCATCTCAGTTCACAGTCATGCATAGAGCACTTCCCCAGAGTCTCAGTCATACATAGGCCATTCCTCAGGTTCACAGTTATTCATAGGGCACATCCACAGTTTGACATTCATGCATAGGCCCTTTCCCATGGTCACAGTCAAGCATCAGTTCTTCCTCAGGGTTACAGGCATGCATAGGCTCTTCCCAAGTCAGGGTTATGCATTCAACCCTTCCCCAGTGTTACAATAATGCATAGACCCCTTCCCCAGGGTAACAGTCATGCATAGGGACCTTCCACAGGGTCACAGTCATACATAGACCCTTCCCCAGGCTCACAGTCATGCATAGGCCCTTCCTCAGGGACACAGTCATGCATAGGGCCCTTCTCCATGGTCAAGTCATGCATAGGCCCTTCCTCAGCATCACAGACATAAATAGGGCCCTCAATTGGGGTCACAGTCATTCATTGGGCCTTTCCACAGGTGACAGTAATGATTAGGCCCAGCCCAGGCTTACAGTCATACATAGGGCCATTCCCCAGGATCACAGTCATGCATGACAGTCATGAATAGGGCCCTTCCTCAGGGTCAGTCATGCTTAAGGCCCTTACTCCTGGTGAGAGTCATGCATAGGCCCCTTCCTCAGGGTCACAGTCATGCATAGGACATTCCCAAGTGTCACAGTCATGTATAAACTTTTGTTCAGGATTGCAGTCATGCATAGGGCCCTTCCCCATGGTCACAGTCTGAATAAGCCCTTCCCCAGGATCATAGTCATGCTTGGGGTCTTTCCACAAGGTTGCAGTCATGCAAAGGCCCTTCCACAGGGTCATGTTCATACAGACTGCATTCCCCTGGGTCACAGTCATGCTTATGGCCTTCCCCAGGGGCACAGTCATGCATAGGCCCATCCACGTGGTCACAGTCATGCATAGGTTTCTCCTCACACTCACACTCATTCCTAGGGATGTTTTGAAGGGTCACAGTGATGAAAAGGTCATTCCCCATGGTCACAATCATGCATCGGCCTTTCCTCAGGGTCACAGTCATGCCTATTCTCTACCTCATGTCAGAAACATGCATAGGGCAATTCCCCAGGGTCACACTTATGCATAGGCTGATTATCAGGGTCACAGTCATTCATAGGACCATTCCACAGAGTGACAGTAATGGATAGGCCCTTCCCCAGGCTTACACTCATGCACAGGACCCTTCCCCATTGTCACAGTCATGCATAGGCCCTTCCCCAGTGTCACAATCATGCATATTCCCTACCTCAGGTATCCCTCATGCATAGGGCACTTCCCCTGGGTCACAGTCATTCATAGATGCTTAATCAGCATCACAGTTATGAATAGGGTCCTTCCTCTGAGTCACAGTCATCCACAGGGCTCTTCCTCTGGGTCACCATCATGCATAAGGCCCTTTCCCAGTGTCTCAGTCCTGCATATGCCCTTCCTCAGCATCACAGTCATGAGTAGGGCCCTTCCTGAGTGTCATAGTCATGAATAGGGCCCTTCCTCAGTGTCACAGTCATGAATAGGGCCCTTCCTCAACATCACAGTCATGAATAGGGCCCTTCTTCAGGGTCTGAGTCATGTGCGGGGGCTTTCCACAGCATCAGTCCTGCATAGGCCCTTCCCCATTGTCACAGTCATGCATAGGCCCTACCTAAGATCACACTCATGCATAGCGCACTTGCCCAGGGTAACAGTCATGCAAAGGAACCTTCTCCAGGGTCACAGTCATTGTTCCTTCCTCAGGGTCACAGTCATGCATTGGCCCTTCCTCAGGGTCAACATCATGCATAATGCTTCCTCAAAGTCACAGAAATGCATAGGAGATTTTTCAGGGACACAGTTATGCACAGGGCCTTCTGCAGAGTCATAGTCATGCATAGCCCTTCCCCAGGGTCACAGTCATGCTCAGGCCCCTTTCCATGGTCACAGTCATGCCCACAGCATGTTCCAGGGTCACAGCCCTCCTTAGGTCCTTACCCAGCTCACACGCATGCATAGGCTCTTCCCCAGGCTCAGGGCCATGCATAGGGCCCTTCCCCAGGGACACAGTCATGCATTAGGCCCATCCCCAGGGTAAGAGTCATGCATAGGTACCTTCTCCAGGGTCACAGTCATAGTCCCTTCCCATGGTCACAGTCATAGTACCTTCCAATGGTCACAGTCATGCATAGGCCCTTCCTCAGGGTCACAGTCATTCATATTGCCCTTCTCCTGGGTCACAGCCAAGGATAGGCCCTCCACAAGTCACAGTCATGCAGAGCCCTTCCCCAGGGTTACAGTCATGCATAAGACCCTTCAGCAGTGTCAGAGACATGTATACATCCTTCCACAGGGTCACAGTCATGCTTAGGACTCTTCCCCAGTTTCTCAGTAATGCATCAGATTTCCTCAGGATTGAAGTCATGCATATGGGCCTTCCAAGCTCACAGTCATGTATAGACTATTCCCTAGTGTCAGAGTCATGCATAGGCCCTGCCCCAGTCTTAAATAGAGCCTTCTGCAGGGTCACAGTCATGCATAGGGACCTTATCCAGGGTCACAGTCATAGTCTTTCTTGTGAGTCACAGTCATGCATATACCCTTCCTCAGGGTCAGGGTCATGCCCAGGCCCTTCCCCATGGTCACAGTCATGAATAAGCATTTCCCAATGGTTGCAGTCATTCATAGAGCTCTTCTGCAGTCACAGTCATGGAAGGTCCTTCCTCAGGGTCACAGTCCTGCATAGGGCTCTTCCCCATGGTCACGGTCATGCATAGGCCCTTCCTCATTGTCACAGTCATGCATAGGGCCTTTCTGAAAAGTGAAAGTTATGCATAGAAACCTTTCTGTGGTAGTCATGAATAGGGACCTTCCCCACAGTCACAGTCATACATACAGCATTTTCCAGGGTCGAAGAACTTACGGAATTCCCCAGGATCACAGTCATGTATTGACCCTTCCCCAGTCACAGTCAGCCATTAGGCCCTTCCCCTGTGTCAAGTAAATGCATAGGCTCCTTCCCCAGGGTAATAGTAATGCATAGGGACCTTACACATAATCACAGTTGCATAGGACCTTCCACATGGTCACACTCATGCATAGGATTTTCCTCAGGTTCATACACATTCATAAGGGTGTTGGATCTCATTGGGACTAAATTTACCACATATATCTGTGAAAATCAGGGCCTTCACCAGGGTCTCTGAGGGGCTCAGAGCATTCAACAAGGTCTCATTATTTCTACAAATCCTTCCCAATTCTTAGTGGGTATTTGGGCCTTTCCCTGGGTCTCTTTCAGGCTCAAGTTCTTTTCTCAGGGTTTCATTAGAGTTCAGAGTCTTTCCCAGAGTCTCAGTGAGGTTCAGAGACTTCCCCAAGTGCAGGTCTCATAATCATTGTGGGTGTCAAATTTATATCAGGACCTTCCTAGTGTCTCACTGGACTCAGTGCTATATACACAGTTTTATTGAGGCCTAGAGGTTCTCAGTGGGGATCAGGTACAAGTCCAGAGTCTCAATGGAGGCTCAAGGTCTTCCCCAGATTATCACTGAGGATCAGGGGCTACATAATTTTCTCACTGGGCTGAGGGTCCTTGAGTCCCAGGGCTTCCCAGAGTTGCCTTGGGGCACTGGTGCCTTCCCAAGGTCCAACTGAGTTCAGAGCATTTTCCAGAGTTTCAGTGGGGCTCAAATTTTTTCAGATATTCTCAATGGGGCTCAAAGAAATGTCTACAATCTCAGTGGGGAGCAGGGACTTCCAAGAGGATCCACAGGGATGAGATATTTTGCCCAAGTCTCACTAAGTTTCAGGGCCTTACCCAGATCATCAGAGGGGCTAAGGGTCTTCCCAGTGTGTTACTGTGGCTCAGGGCCTTCCCTAGGTTCTCTGAGGGATCTGAGGCTTCCCAAGGGTGAATGTGGTGTTCAGGGCTTTTGCCAGAATTGTACTGATCTCATTGACTTCCCCAGACCCTCAGTGTGGCTCACATGGAGTACAGGACATTCCCCAATTTCTCAATGCATATTGATTCTTTCCCCAGTCTCAGTGGAAATCAGGACTTTAACCGGAGATTCAATAGAGTTGAATACCATCTCTGGGGGTCTCATTGAGGCTCAAGGTGTTTCCCAGCATCTCAGTGGAACTCAATATCTTTCCCAGAGTCTCACTGAGGCTCACACACATACCAAAGCTCTCTGTGTCTTATGAAATTTGCAGGTTTAAAACATGTATCAGGACCTTCACTAGCATCTCACTGGGGCTCAGTGGCATATCCAGAGTTTGGTGGAACATATATATATTTTCACACATTCTGTGTGGGGCTCAAGAACTTGTCCAGAATCTCAATAGAGTTTAAGAACTTCCCCAACCAAATGGATTTAGGGCCTTCCTCAGAGTCTTAGTGAAACTCAAGGACTTCCCCAGGGTCTCACTGAGCCTCAGACTCTCTGAGGTACTTAATGGGGTTGGGGGCCTTCCTCAAGTTCTCAGTAGAACTCACATCATTCCCAAGTGTCTCAATGAGGTTCAGGCTCTTCCCAAGGGTCTCAGTAGAGTTCATGATCTTTGCCAGAGTTTTATTGTGTTCACACTCTTTCCCAAGGTCTCAAGGGGACTCAGATTCTTTCAGAATTCTCAGAGGGACTCCCAAAATACCAAGGTTCTCAGGGTCATCACAGCATTCCCCAGAAATCCAGAAGGATCAGAGATTTTACCAAAATATCAGTGAATCCCAGGTTTTGCCAAGGTTCTCAGTGGGGCTCAGTGCATTACCTCAGAGTGGTAGCATTGCTCAGGGGCTTCAACAGGGTCTCAGAAGGACTAGAGCTTTCGCCAGGGTCAAAGTAGTTTTCAGAGCCTTCCACAAGGTCTCAGTGGAGCTCAATCTACACTAGGACCTCAGTGGGCTATCTCTGTGGGCATCCTGGATTTTGTGGGTGTCTCACAGACCTTTCCTAGAGTTTCAGTGGGCCTTGGCTCCATCCCCACAAATCCACTGCATGCAGAGCCTTCCCAAGGACTCAGTGGCTCACAACTTTCTCCAGGGTTTCAGTGTGGCTTACAGTCTTCAGAGTTGTCCACAGATTCTCAGTGGGACTCATATTTTTACCTAGAGTCACTGTGGTGATTAGGGCCCTTTGTCAAGTCTCAGTCCAAGCTTAAGGCCTTGTACCAGGTCAGTGGTACTCAGAGTCATCCCAAGTTTCTACATGTAAAACAGGACTTTATCCAGGGTCTCAGGCTGGATCTGCACCTTCTCTGATGGCTTAAAATGGCTCAGGGCATTCCACTGAGTTGTCAGGTCTAAGGTCCTTCTCCAGAATTTCAGTAGAACATTGAGGTGTCCACGGGTTCATAGGGGATTTAGATTCTTCACCAGTATTTCTTTGAGGTTAATGGTTTTCACTAATTTCTCAGTAGGTTCCAAGGGGCCCTTTCACACTATTGCATTGTGTCTCAGGTCATGTCCTGCACCTAAAAGGGGTTCATGACTTTTCCAAGGGCTTCAGTGGGTGCAGTACCTTCCACAAGGTGGCAGGATATCAAAGGACCTTCTCAAGTACTTCAGTGGAACTCAGGGATCTTTATAGTCCTTCAGTGGAGTTCAAGTACTTTCACAGAGTTTGTGTGATTTAAAGACTTTCTAAAGTATCTCAGTAGAGTTCAGAGCCCTCACTGGTGTCTCAATGGGATTTAGGGTTATTCCTATTACATCATTGGATTTCTGGGCTTTTCCAGGTCTCTAATGAGGCTCATTGACTTTCATAGTGATTCAGTGGATTGCAGGACCTCGTCCAGGACTTGTCAGTGGGCTTCCTGGTCTTTTACAATTTCAGATATGTTCAGGGTGTCCTGCATATTCTTAGTGATCTCATTCCCTTCCCAGGCAGTGGGTGAACTTCTTGAATATTCCTAGCCTCTCAATGTGGTTCAGGATGGTTCCTAGGTTCTCAATGGACTACATATCTTGACCAGTATTTTAGATGGACTCCTGGTCTTTACCAGAGTCTGTTATCCTCAGGGCCTTTGCAGTGTCTCAGTCATGCTCAGTGCTCTTCTCAGAGTCTCACTGGGACTCAGATTCCTCCCTGAGTGCACACATGGATGAGTTCTTTGCTAGGGTCTCAGTGAATATCAGAGTATTTCCCAGGGTCTCAATGAAACTCAGTGCCATTTCCGATGTCAGAGTTGTGCTCATGGCCTTCTCCAGGATCTACATGGCACTTGGGGCTTTGTGCTGGGTACCAGAGGGGTTCAGACCCTTTCCCCATGTCAGTGGGGACTCAGGGCCTACTCTAGTATCTAAGCAGAACTCAGGACATTTTCGTAGTTTTATTGGCACTCTGGGTCTTCCCAAGAATTTTGGTTTCACTTAGAAATGTTCACATGATCTTTTTTGAGCTCAGATAATTCCCCATTGTGTTTTGAAGAGTCTAAGACCTTCACAAGAATCTTAGAGGGGTTCAATGTTTCACCGTTTTCTCAGTGGTGTTTAAGATCTTCTACAGGGTCTTAATGAGACTGAGACACTACCCCAGTTTCACAGTGTGTGTAGAACATTTCCAGGAGACATACTGGACTCATAGCCTTGCCAGGATTTAAGCAGAGCTAGGACCATTTCCAAGGATACAGTGGAACTTAGGTTTTTCCCCAGGGGTCAGTAGGGCTTCATCATCTTGCTTATGGGTTCAGTAGAACACAGGACTTTTTTCAACCTCTCAATAAGGCTCAGTGCTATTCCCAATGTAGGTGAGGCTCAGTGGTATTTCTAGCATCTCAGTGAGGTTCCCAATCTTCCCCAAGAAAACACTAGGTTACACAGTCTTCATGGGGTTCTCAATGAATCCCAGGGTCTTTCCCAGGTTTTCCATGGAGTTCAGAGTCACACTCATGATCACAGTGGTGCTCAGGATCTTCCGCAGCTATGATTGTTGGTCAGGAACTTCCCTAGTACCAGAGTGTTCCTCAGTGTTTTCCCAAGTGTCTTAGTGAGGCTCATGACTATCACACTATTACTGTGGACCTCAGGGTGTGAGATATATTGAGGTTCCTCAAGAAATCAAACATGTGCTTGGAAGTGAGTGGGCAAGGGAAGTTTTACTTCTGCCACAAAGTCATTCTGTAAAACCCGGCTAGGAAACACACTTGGGCATGCACTCTACCTCCTTTATTCCTATTGTGGCAGTACCCCTGGCCTGAATGGAGGCTTTGGGGTTACAATCTATATGAATGATTAATTTTAATTTGGGACAAAGAATGGGGAAGACTATAAATAAAATGACTCAATTTTCTCTTACATCTCAATTAAGGTTAAATACTATATTTTGAAAATAGGACACCAGACTTTCCATTTCTCACAAATCCACTTTTTAGCTTTTAAACATTTAATTTTATTTTCATTTTTCTCAAGTACCCATCAGTGGTGTCATACATTCAACATATATTAACTTTCTAGTGTGGAAATCATCCACCATAATGAGTTCCCCTTTTAGTCATCCCTGTAGCCATTCCAGTCATTACTAGCACTTGTTCTGGTCCTATCCAGGCAAGTTGAAGCCTGTGTGTTTTCAATGTCTTCATTAAAATCAAATCTTCAGGCTGGAAGTGAAGAATGGCAACCTCATGATGTGGAATCTGAGCAACAATTCATTTGATCATGATGAAAAAGTAAAGCACAGATTATCTCTAATTGAATCAGAAGAAACTTTTGTATCAGACAGCAAATCTCTTCCTGTGTAACTTCTGAGTTTTAATTAATTTTGGGAGCACTGACCCTAATGTACCCCTCTAGTTACATAAAAAGAACCATTGTGTTTTATTTTCAATGCCCATGTGTGCCTGTACTTTGGTTCCATTCTCCTGTCAGTTGTCTAAGAACAAGTTGGAAAAATTGACTTGTTCCTATGTACTGTTAGAGTCAACTGAGATTTGTCATTGATCATTCATAAGAACATGTGAGAGGCTTTTGGCTCCTTTAGCTATTCTTCTAGCAGTTGTCCCATCTGCCAGGATGGACCAGGGTCTTGCTGACCATATTTCACTTCCCTTGGAAGCATTAGAGATATTTCCTTCTCCAGAGATCCTCCTCTTTGCAGACTGTGCACTGGTTGCCTTCCTGTTCTCGAGGGTCCCCTTGATGGCCCTGATTGGGAGGCCATGAGACCCAGAATTGCAAAGCCCTTAGAGAAGTCCCAGTGTTCCTGGGTTCTAGTTGACCTTAGAGGGCAAGGCCCAAATATTGGTCACTTTTCCTTGGCATTTTCACTTCCTTTCCTTTGGTTTCCAAGTTTTGGGTTTAAACATCCAGCAACTCAGTTTTATCAGTAAATTTAATGTAAATAATCTTATTCTTACTCCTTCCATTGAATTGGGATTTTATATTAGTACTGGAAGTCAGTCTTATATCCTATTCAGTACTATATGTGATGGCTTATTATCTCAAATTAACTCAGGTTGCTCTGTTACAAGGAGTACTTCTTTAAAACACTAACATCCAAAAATTATAAAGTTCTATGTGTAAAATACAAAATGAAATTTAAAAGACCAAAAATGTGTTCAGTTTGCATAATAGCTTTAAACCAAGAAACAGAAAATGTATATTACACTGGTATATCTTGGTGTCCATTTTGCCTCCTCAGAAACACATGAATTTATCAACTCAATCATATATGACTCCCTTTGCAAATTATAATTTCTTTAAAAACTCTCCTTCAACCTGACATACTTTTTATAAATTACCCAAATCTTTACTTAGTTTTGTATGATATTCCTTGATAATTTTTGGATCATAGTAATTTCTTCTGTGCAGGTGATCAAACCCAAGTATTATAAACTACTGAGCCACATCCCCAGCCATTTTATGTATTTTATTTAGGATCAGCATCTCACTGAGTTTCTTACAGCTTCACTAAGTTGCTGAGGCTGGTTTTGAATCTCAAGATCTTCCTGCCTGAGCCTCTCATGCTGCTGGGATTACAAGTATATGCCACAAGGTCCAGTGGGATTACAGTAATATTTTTGACAAAAATCTTTCTATTAAATATAATTTAAAATGAGTGGAAGTCTAACTTTCTTTTTAGACAGTCTAACACAGGGTGAGAGGCTGATCCTTATCTCAATAAGGCAGGGCTCTTGACAAATAACACAATGCAACATTATATCTGAAAAATAATCAATAAACTGAGAAGTCCTAACTTACTCTGTAGAAATAGTGGCCAAATGCGTCCCTATTTCACCATGTCAGATTTTAAAGGAATCAGGCTCTCATTATTTTTTAAGATACATTTAAATTTCCACCCTAGTGTAAAATTTCACACAAAAGTTCATGCCTATCTTATGAAAAAACAGGTTACCAGAACATGAAATGACATAAATAACTCTCCAATTAAACGTGCTTTCATACAAATCTGAAGGCCATTTCCACTACAGACAACTTTGTTTTGGAGAACACTAACTTGGTACAGTGGTCCCCTAAATGGGTTCAGTTCATGTTTTAAAGAGTCATCCAAAAAATAATGGGTCCCCATTAATGCATCTCTCTTTAGGGGGATATATCTATACTTTCTGTGACAAGGTATTTCTTGATTGAACAAAATCTTGGTTAAGGTAACTTGATCAGGGGCTAGGGTTGCAACTCAGTGGTCCAGACCTCCTTGGCATGTGTTAGGCACTGGGTTCAATTCTCAGCACCACATATAAATAAATACAGTAAAGGTTCCTTGACAAATAAAAATAATATTTAAAAAGTAACTTGATCCTTTTTCTCAAGATTCCTTTGGCCCAAATGACCTAATTAACTCCTCTGACACCCTCTGCAGAGCAGAATTTTTTTCCTTTTCCTGGGAGACAATTTCCAATGAAGTTGTTACTCTTTCGGTGACAATGTCATCTGTACGTTTAGTTTACATAACAAAGTTTGTCACAGAAGAGAGATGGAGAGTTAGACAATATGACACACAAAAAATAAAATACGGGCCTTAATGTTTTCCCCAGCTTATAATCTAATAGTGCTGGTATCCATTGCCATGTTCTTTATAACTGGCAGTTTTCACAACTTGAATAAGATAGGATAGTTAATATTCTGGCACTCAGGTAATGGGTCCCATTAAGGTTTTATTTTTTAATGTAAAGGCTAACCACATGATGTTAAACACTCCATACAACACCTTTGTCCCAGAAGGATGGAGGGGGCAGATGGAAGTGGGGATGAACCCATATGAAGGTTACTCAAAATTCCAATGAAGGACTAACAGGACATAGTCAATTAGAAAAGCATGGGTGAAGCAATAACCTTGGTACCCTCCCAATGCCTGTACAACACAGATATCAACCTTAACCCCAAAGCTTTTGGATGTCTGTTCAGCACAGACTCTGATCAATGTGTTCATCCAGAAACCATAAAACCTCTCTTAGGTTGTCCCTTGCATTACAGGAGTTCCTTCTTCCCTCATTCACACAAGTCTTACTCCTTTTTAATAAGATGTAATACTTCAATCTTTTACAGTACTTTTATTAAAACACAGCTGAAACTTTTTTGTATGCATATAGAATTACACCTGTTAGAATTTTAACCCAGTCGATCTTGCTTTTAAATTAAAACCCAGAAATGCACAATCTTAATTCCTTTTTCAAAATAAACTAATTTAAAACACATATTTAGTAGACCCAAATATATGTTACTGTGAAAGTGGTGACTTGAATCATGGCTTCTGATAGTCTCATCACTGTCTTTGTCCTGGAAACTTCCTGTGCAGAAGTGCAGGTCAATATGGCCCAGTTGCTATGCCGACAATCAGCCAAACAAGGCTCTATGCAAAGGCACTGAGGTGCATCAGTTGGGGCATTGAGCTCAGGCACCATGTCCTAGGGATAGAGAATTCTGGGCATAACAAGATAACCCCAATGTCTCCGAGTTTCACTGTGATCTTCAGGTCTGTCTGCTTTGCTGAAACTTTCTCACAAATAACTTTTTGATGAAAAAACCTATATAATAAACATGCTGACCTTGCTCTGAGTCATTCATCTTCCATCAGAAAGTAAGTCCCCCTCTGGCCCCAGCTTTTTCACTTTCTGTGTGCCTGTCAATCTTTTCTCCATCCCACATCACTCTTCACTGGATTCTGAATTAACTGCCAAACCACACACAGCATTTTACCTTATGGAATTGAAGAAGCCAAGAGTACTTGAATTTATATTTAGTTGATGTGTTAGTATTTTAACACTGCTTATAAATCAGATGTCTCCTCTAACAAACACGTTTATGAAGATTAATCCCACTTATGTAAAAACTCATTTGCTCATTTGTAACTTAGGATACCCCTAGAAAGCAAGGTATGAAACAAGTCTAATTACCTTTAAGTCAGCTATTACTGCCAAAGAAAAATCCTTTAAGCATGGCCATTGCACTTAAACATTTTATAGGAAACAACACTCTGGCCAGTCACCTGGAAAAATGTGAGGTTTAGTAGTATCAATAACACCTTTGTTCTTACCAATTGAGATTGACCCTTTTTGTTAAAGTTTTATTTAAATCATGTGAATTGAAATTCATTTGTATTCAATCATGACTTGTCTGAGCACTTATCAATCTATAATCAGTTTTGATGACATGTACATAATACAGACAAGCATGTACAAAGACACAGAATACAACACATGGGTTAAAATAAAGCCTGTTGCATATTTTTACAGGATGACCATGACATGAAAGGGCCTGTGCACTTGGAAAAATTAGGAATAGAGTCAGTCAGTCACAGTGGACACCAAAATAAAGGTGCAGGTGGCCACATGTCCTCCACAGGGGCAGATTTACTCCTGCCACCAACACTGGTATTTTTCCCAGCTCTTCAAAGGAAAGGAAGATTTATACATAGGAGATCTTACATTGTTTTTCCCCATTCCTAGGCCTAGAATTTTCATTCCCCATTCCTGGAATTAAGCTTCCTCCTGTCCTGAACCCCTCCTCATTGAGGATTCTTATACAGCTTGGCCCCCTGTGTGCTCAAGTCCTCCTTACTGGGGATTTCTTGCACACACCCCTCCTGCTTTCCTGGGTGTTGGCTTGTGTTTCTGAATAGAGCCTCAATGACCCCACTCTTCTGGGAAGTTGCTTGAACTCTTGTCTCAGTCATACTCACACCACCTCTGGGATGTCCAAACCATCAAAGTGGTACTTGTTTCTCATGCTGGACAATAGAGTTCCAGCATGATTATACATATTATTATAATGTAATAGTGCTAGAACCCATTGCCTGGGTCTGTGCATGGGGAGCTAGGAGCTGGGTGTTCAAGGTCAACTTTCCTTCTGCCAGGAGGGCATGCTATAGAATCTGGCTAGCAAGTATGCTTGGGTGAGCAGACAGGATGATTTAACTTTAATGCATGCTCCCACCTGCTCTGATAAGAATATTGGTTGTAAAATCTACAACATTAACTAATTGTAAAATTGTGGCAGGCAAATTCAAATGTTATCATAAAAATGGGTACAACTGGACTTTTTTTGGGGGGGGGCGGTGCTGGGCATTGAACCCAGGGCCTTGTGCTTGCAAGGCAAGCACTCAACCAACTGAGCTATCTCCCCAGTCGCACAACTGGACTTTTTTGAGATAAAGATCAATTGAATGTTTTTTTCTGGTGCTGGGGATTGAACTTAGGGACACATATCTACTGACAACATCTTCTGTGCTTTTTATGTTTTATTTTGAAGCAGGATCTCATGAAGTCACAGAGGGCCTTGCACTTTGCTGAAGCTGGTTTTTCACTTGCAATCCTCCTGCCTCAGTTTCCTGAGCAGCTGGGAGTGCAGGAGTGTGCCATTTCACCTGGCTACAATTGGGGCTCACATTCCTAATAAGGTCAAATGATATATTCTTAAAATGGACCCTCAGACTTTCTGTTTATCACATCCAGAGTCTTATTATTGACTGGTGTTGAACAAGGGCCTTCAGAGTGAGGTTCAAAAAACTTCCACAGAATCTACATTGTCTCACTGTCTTCCCAGGCACTCCGTGGACCTGGGAGTATTTACAAGGGGTCAACTGGTGCTCAGAGCATCTTCCACAGTCTTAGCAAAACTCAGGGCATCCTGTCGAGTCTCAAAGGGGCTCAGTGACTTTCCCAGTGTGTCATTGGGACTTTGGACCATTCCCATTGTCACAGGGGTGCTCAGAGCCTTCTGCACAGAGCTAATGGAACTCAGGATATTCCAAGTTTCTTAGTGTAGCTCAGGGTTTTCCCTAGTATTTCATTCTGTTGCATCACTTTCTCTAATAAATCATAGGGGTTGGCCATATCCTAGGGTTTTTATGAGAATCATAACTTTTCCCTTAGTATTACAGGTCCGTCCACAGAATGTCAATGAGTCTTGGGGTGTGGACAGTTGTATGGGGCTAAGATATTTCCTGCATATTTATTTGAAGTTAAAGTCTTTGCTATCTTCTCAGTGGGGTTCAGGACTTCTGCCAGGGTATAGTGGAGATGCAGACCTTCCCCAGGGTTGTGTTTTTCTCAGGGATTTTCCAGATCATCAATGGAACTCATGGCTTTTCCAAGTCTTGTGGTCTCAGTGCCTTCCAATGAATATCATTAGGTCTCAGGATTTCTCCTCACATTTGAGTGTGGCTCAGGGCTGTCCATAGTACTTTATTAGGGCTTGGATACTTTCCCAGTGTTTGTGGGATCCAAAGTCTTTTAAAAGTATCTCAGGGTTTCAGGGACTTCACTGGGATCTGAATGAGATTCAGGAATTTCCCACTGTATCATTGCATCTTGGTTCTTTTCAATGGAACACATGGCATTTCCTAGTCAAAAATGGGGATCCAGGCCTTTCCCAGAGTTTCAGTGAGTTTCACAGCCTTCTTCAGTCTCACAGTCAGAGTTTGTTCTTCCAGAGGCATAGTGGTCTGCTTACATCCCCAGGCACTCAGTGGGACATGTAGATGTTGCTACGGTCTGTATGGTTGAGGACATTCCCGAAATTCTCAGTGGGACACAGTCTTTCAACAGGTTCTCAGCAGGATGCACAGACTTACCTCCATGTCAGCTATTCTCATGGCCTTTTGCAGTGTCTCTGTGGTGCTAACTGTATTTCTAGAGCTTCCATGTGTCTCAGAAACTTCCCAAGGACACACTGGGTTCAGGGCCATCACCAGGGTTCCAGTGAATTTGGGGACCTTATCTGGGTTCCTAGTACCACTAACAGCAATTCTCAGGGTCACAGTGGTCTCAGAACATTCCCTGGGGTCTCATTAAGATTCATTTCCTTCCCCATCCCTTCAGAGGATCTTGGGCCTTCCTAAGCATCTCACTGTGTCTCAGGATCTTTTACAAAGTCTCAGTGGGGTTCGGTGCCATTCACAATGCCTGAGTGAGGCTCAGTGCTCTTCTCAGACTCTCAGCAGGGCTCTGAGTGTCCCCACATAGTCCACTGGGGTCAGGGCCTTCCTGAAGGTCTCAGTGAATTGTAGGTCCTTACACAGATCTCAGTGGAGCTCCACACATATCTCAGAGTCACAGTGGTGCTCTTGCTCTTCCCCAGATTCTTAGTGCAGTTCAGTCCTACACCAAGATTTCAATAGGGCTGAATGCCTTCCTCAAACCCTCTGTGAACTCATCACCTTTCCTAGAATTTTAGTCATTTGGAATTGTCCACATAATTTTATTGGAACTCAGACTTCCTCAGTGTTTTTGTTACACAAAAGGCTCAGAATCTAAGAATCTACACTTAGAATCTAAGTGGTGTTGATGGCTTCCAATAGAGTCCAAATGGTGTTCAAGGCCTTATGCAGAGTCTTAGTGAAGTTCAGAGTCTTCTCCAGGGTCACCATGATACTCATAGTCTTTCCAAGAGTCTTATTATTGTCATTTCCATTCCTGAAAATAATGAAGATTATATACATTCCCAATGTCACGTGGTACACAGGATCTTCCTGGGGTCTCATTGGGGCTTATTGCCTTGCCCAGTGACTTAGTAGTACACATTGTCATTCCCAGAATTTCAGGGATGTTTGGAGCAGTCCACATAATTTTTGTGGGCATCAGATCTTTCTGAACTGTTTGAGAAGCTAAAGTCCTTAACTACAGTCCTTGTGGTTCAGCCCATTCAGTGTGGTCTTAATGAGATTCATAGTCCTTCCCAGTCTCTCATTGGGTCTCAAGGCTCTTGCAGTTTATGACATTGTTTAAAGCTTTTCCAAGTTTTTATGTGGCACTCAGGTCCTTCCCAAGGTTATCATAAAGCTAAAGTTTTCCTCAGGGTCACAGTCCTGTGTAAGGCCCTTCCTCAGAATATTAGTCATCTCATTGTCTCCCTCAGAACATGGTTTTCCTGAGATTTGGTGGGGTAACATCATTCCCCAGAATTTTCTCAGGATCTCAGTTGGTCTTATGGACTTTCTCAAGTTCTCAGTGGGACTCAGTGGTATTTCCATTGTTGAAATGAGGCTCAGAAAGTTTTCTAAGACTCACTGATTTAACATTTTGCTAGGATCTCAGAGGATCCCAGGGCTTTGCCCAGGTTCTCAGTGGCAGTCACTGCTTTCCCAGGGTCACAGTGGTACTCAGGTTCTTCTTCAGAGTCTTATTGAGGCTCAGGGCCTTCCCCAGTGTCACACTGGTCCAGGGTCTTCCCGAGAGTCTTACTGGAGCTCAGGTCTACTCCAGTATTTGCATGACCTCAGAGTACTCCACAAGACATTAGTTGGATTTAGATGATTTCCCAATTTTCTGGGGGGGGGCTTTCACTAGTGTCTTAGTGGGTTTCTGGGCCTTCATTGTGTTTTGGATGGCTCTCAGGATTTTCCTGGTGTCAGCATTCTCAGGATTTTCAAGGTCTTAATGGGGTTCATGCCCTCCCAAGTGTTTCAGTGTGGCTGAGGGCCTTCCTTAGCATTCAAATGGAGTCCACCCTTCTTCAGTGTCCTAGTGGTGCTCATGGCCTTCCCCAGAGTCTTAGTAGTCTCCTTGCCTTACCCAGGCAGTCAGTGGGGCTCTTGAATATTCCCATATTCTCAGTTCAGGATATTTGTGAAGTTGTCAGTGGGGCAATGGCCTTACCCGGGATCTCAGTGGGACTCAGTGGCCATTTTTCTCAGCACATTTTGCAGTGTCTCGGTTTTGTTCAGTGCTATTCCCATAGACTCAGTGTGGCTCAGTGCCATTCCCAGGCATACAGTGCTATTCAAAGTCTTCCCCACACTCGTATTGAACTCCTGTCCTTTCTTCTACAGATCAGAGTCCTGCTCAGGGCCTTCCCCAGTGTGTTGATGGTGCTCAGGTCATCTCAATCTTCTTAGTGGACCTCTGGATCTCAGTCTGCCTCAGTACCATTCCCAAGATCACAGGGCCTTAGGGCATTCCCTAGAGAGGGGTTCTTTTTGAATCCTAACTGTTGGGGTGGTCAGAAGTGACTGAATGGGGGCAAATCATCAGGCAGCCACTTTGTGTCAAAAAGAAACCAATCACACATCAACAGATAAACCCTAATGGCATCTTGTAATTGCCTGTCACTAACCGGGATCTTAAGCTAATCCCAGAAGGACATGGGTCCCAGCAGGGTCTCTGGCCAACCACAGGAAAAATATCCACCCCTGAACCTACTCCCCTGCCTACCCCAGGGTACAAAAATGCTGCTCTGTAAGAGCCCCAGTGCTAGTTCCCTGGCCCTTTACCTTGGTGGACCAGTGACTCTCACCCGAGAGCTGATCACAAAAAAAGCTTTATTGAGATGCTTGTGGTTTGATCCCTGTTTGGCCAGCATCCCATCTTACATATGGGAGAGGCTCATCTGGTCCAATTTCCTTCAAACGAGCCAGGAAATTCCTGCACTACTTCCTTTCTCTTCACCCAGGTCCACAGAAGTGGGGTAAGTTCCTTGATTTCCCTTGGCCTTTTCATTGCACATTCCAAAAAGGGGATCTTCCCATAAGTTGTGCACTCACACCAGCCCCCACCCATTCCATTTGGACCAAAGTAGATTGTGGAAATGTCCCAGTCTCTTGTAGGCCTCACCATCATCCATTTAGAGCCCCCAAAGGCTAAGGAGATGTCCTAGCCTCTGGCCCACCTGCCTCCGTTTCACAGGTGAGCATGATCAGAATTTGCGATGCCTCTTACTGTTCCTGTTTGCCCTCTAAGTCATGGGAAATGTCATGGGAAAGTTCAAGTCTTCCTTAGACCCCAAAACTCCTTTGGGCTGTCTATATTTTAATTTTACCAAATTAGGACTCATCCAAGACTTACACCATAAGCAGCTGGTCTTTTACTCAACTGAGGCTTGGTCTCAGTATGTCTTGAACAATGACCCAAAATGGCCAGCAGAGGGAATTTTGACTTTCCAATCTTCAATGATTTGGACAATTACTGTTGCAGGACAGAGAAATCATCAGAATTACCTTACATTCAAGCTTTTGGGGACTTACCTGCTCACTCCTCCCTTTGTTCTACCTGCTCTACTGCCTAAGTTTTCCTTGCCAGAGATCATCCCAAACTCTCCCCCACTTTTCCTGCATCTTCTTCCTTCTTTTCAGATCCACCAGAACTGCTTTCAGCCCCCCATGTGGCCAGTCTCTCCCTCCTACTCAGGTCACACTTCCTCCTCTTCTTCTCCCCCAGCTCCTCCTCCACCTACCATGCCACTCTCAGGCCCACCTGCTTCCACTCCTTCTTCTCCACCAGAAGGTTCCCCTCCTCTCTTCCCTCCTCTCCTCTTACAGGTCCCTCCTCCCCTCATCTCTCTTCCCCTCTTACAGCCACAACTCCACCCACTTCTTCTCCTTGGCAAGTTCTTCCACCTCTTCCCCATCTCTCTCCTCTCCTGCTAGCACTCACACCCCATCTCATCAAGTCCTCTGACCACCCAACCAAGCCCTCCTTTGTCCTCTCTGGGAAGTGGGTGGTGCAGAGGGCATTGTTTTTGCCCACATTCCATTCTCACTCCAGGATCTTTCCCAGATCAAAAAGCGCTTAAGATTTTTCTATTCTGACTCTTCTACTGACATTAAGGAATATAGATAACTTTCTCAGGCTCATGATCTCACCTGGCATGATGTTTGTCATTCTTTCTCCCACCCTCACCCCAGATGAATGGGGCCCTCATTCAGCAGGCAGCACAAGATCATGATGACCAAGTCCACCTAACAGACATATCGCTACTCACAGGTGCAGCAGCAATCCCAACAACCAAACCAAATTAGAACTACCAGAAAGGCCAGCAGGGTCGCCACCATTGTGCTTGCATGGTCCGATATCTCAGAGCAGGCATACAGGCAATCTCTAATAAGGTGGTAAACTTTGATAACCTGAGGGAAATTACCCAGGATCTGGATGAGAATTCAGCCTTTTCCTTAACTGCCTTACATACACCCTTTCCAAATACACTAAACTGAGCCCTGAATCCCCCTCTGGAGCTACAGTGCTAGCAACCCACTTCATTTCTCAGTTGGCCCCTGATATTAGAAAACTGCTCAAACAAGCTGAGGAGGGCCCTCAGACCCCTCTCTGAGAACTGCTAAAAATGGTCTTCAAAGTATATAATGCCCAAGAGGAAGCAGCTGAACTGGCCAGGCAGGCTAGTTTAAAGAAAAAGGTATCGCTCCAATCCCAATCTGTGGTAACTGCCCTGTGGCCTGCAGCTCCAGAGAGAGCTTCAAATGTGGACAAGCAATCCTTTCTACCAAGGGTTTGCATCAGATGTGGATGTGGAGGTCACTGGGCTTGTCAATGTCCAAACCCACGGCCCCATTCCAAGTCATGCCCCTTCTGAAAACAAGCAGGACACTGGAAGAGCAACTGCCCTATAGCATGCCACTCCCCAGCACCTCCACATGGAGGTGTGAGTGGTCAAGCAGTCCCTTCTCTCCAGCTGTCAGGATTTGCACAAGACTAAAAGAGTCTGGACTCAAGGATCCCATCACCCTCATTGAGTCCAGGGTCACTCTCCTGGTGGTGGGTAACTTTATTACATTCCTTGTGGGCCCGGGGCTACCTACTCTGTCTTGCCTGCCCACTCTGGGCATTTGTTTCCTTCCCAGATATTGGTTATGGGAATTGATGGAAAACCTGCTTCCCAAACATAACAGCTAACCTAGCCTGTGCCCTGCAGGGACATCCTTTTCCACACTCCTGTTCAATCGCTCCTGTCCAGTTCCCCTCCTATGTAGAGATGTTCTTCAACTCCTGGGAGCCACCGTACAACCTCTCCCCAGGGACACTACTATTATTCCTCTTCTTCTATCTCTAGTTCTTACACTTTATAACACCTTCACACCACCTACCCTACCACTGCCTCCGGATACGGTCAATCCCCAAGTCTGGGGACACCTCCAAGCCAGTCATAGCCTCCCACCACAAGCCAGTTCTTATCCGACTAAACCTCAAACTACATTTCTTTCACATCCTCAATTTCCTATTTATCCCACCCACAGGGAAGTACTTAATCCCACCACACACAAATTGCTTACTCAGGGACTCCTCATTCCTACAGATTCTCCTTGTAAAACTCCCATATTGCCAGTACACAAACATTCAGGGACCTACCACTTAATCCTGGACCTCCACCTGATCAAGAAGAAGTTGTTCCAATTTGCACAGGGGTTTCTAACCCTTACCCTCTTCTTTCCCACATTTCTCCATCTACAACTCATTTCACAGTCTGGAACTTAAACATGCATTCTTCACAGTTCCCCTTCACCCTGACTCATACTAGTTCTTTGCCTCCATATGGGAGGATCCTACATCTCTTAGGACTCAACAGCCAACACAGACAGGTTTACCCAAGGATTCAGGACAGCCCTAACCTCTTTGGCCAAGCCCTAGATCAGGACTTGGCTTCAGGTGATGTAGGAAATAGCACACAAGTACAGTATGTGGATGAACTTATCCCATCCCTCAAAGCTCTCAAACACACACTGCTCAAGTCCTTAACTTCCTGGGGTCTCAGGGTTATTGAGTGAGTCCAGCCAAGGCCCAGATCACCACCAATTCAGTCACACATTCATGCATACTCCTTACTCCTACCTCTAAGAGCCTCACAACACACAGAATCCAGGCCCTCAGTGACCTTCAGTCACCTAAAATGGCAGATTACATTCTCTCCTTCCTGGGTCTTGCTGGCTTCTTCAGGCACTGGGTCGTACTTTTGCACTCCTCACCAAACCCCTGTACCAGGCAGCAAAGGAGACCTCTCATGGGCCCCTTGCCTCCCCCAATATGATAGCTAACTCTTTTTACAAGCTCAGGGATGCTCTTACATCCTCACCTACTTTCTCTCTCCCTAACCCTCACCATCCTTGCCACCTCTTAACAATGAAATATAGGGTGTTGCCACAGCCTTCTTGCAAAACCAACTGCTTTCCAGACAGGACAACCTCCCAGAAAGCCAAAATCTTTGCCCTCACAAGGGCCTTCATTCTATCCAAAGACAAACAGGTTAACATTTACACAAACTCCAAATATGTCTTCTTGATTGCTCACTCACATCTGACTTTTGGAAGGAGTGTGGGTTTCTAACCACAAAGGGATCACCAGGGGTCCATGCCTCCCTGATTTCCCAACATTTGAAGGCACTTCAGCTGCTATCCCAACTTGCCATTATACACTACTAAGGACATCAAAATTCCTCAGACCTATATGAGTAACAAGAAGGCAGACTTTGTAGTGTGGGGGGGAATTTGGCAACAAAGTTCTCAACAGCCCCCATTCTTTTCGTATCCACTATAATTAAACCTGAATATTCTCCACAGGACCAGGAAGACCTAATAACCCAGGGCAGCCATCTTGGGGATAACAGCTGGATTTTTCTGGGAGACCAGATTGCCCTTCCTAAGCAGCAAGCAATCAACCTGCTGATGGACACTCATAACTCTCTTCATATTGACCCCAGGACTCTTCTGAACTTTTGCCAACCTCTCTTTTATCACCCAGGATTGAGATCTCTCCTGTAGCTGTTCCACTTCACTTGCTCTTGTTGCTCCACAGTATCCCCACAAGGAGGCATCAAACCCAAATTCCCAACACACCAGATACAGGCCAACAGCCAGGTGAAGACTGGCAGGTTGACTTCACCCACATGCCTAGACACAAAAAGCTCCTTTACTTACTTACTCTGGCTGATACTTTTTCAGGCTGATAGAAGCCTTCTTCACCTCCAGGAAAACTGCAGACACTGTTGCCTCCATCTCATCAGCAGATCATCCAGAGATTCGAACTTCCTGCATCCATCCAGTCAGACAACTGTCCTGCCTTCACCTCTCAGGTTGTTCAACTAGTGTCCAAAGCCTCAATGTCACCTGGAAGCTCCACATCCCCTACTGACCCCAATCCTCAGGAGAGGTTGAAGGGACTAACGGCACCCACAAGGGTCATTTGACTAATCTCACCACTGAAGTCAAACTCTCCTGGCCCAATCTTCCATTGGCCCTTACCTGCATTCAGGCAGTCCCCAGAGTCCCCACAGGCCTTAGACCTTTTGATTTGCTCTATGGGCACCCTTTCCCAATCAATCAAAACTTCCCAGGCACCTCTCCCCCTTTGGCATCTTATTTACCCTATCTCACACTCTTGCACAAGCTGTTAAGGGAGCACACACATTTCTGTAGCCCTGGACCATTCACAGCCTCATTTCCAGCTGAACCACCACCTGAATCAACCATCCTTCCACTGCAAATGGGTGACATGATGTTGCTTTGGAAATTACATCCTCAGTCACTGCAACTACTGAGGTTAGACTGCACCTCATATGGTTGTACTTACCACCCCAACTGCGGCCAAACTTCTAGGCCTCTTCTCCTGGTACCATGTCTCCCACCTTAAAAAAGCATCCATCACAGATACCTAGTCCTGGGCCTCCACTATTCTGGGACTCACCAAACTCAAAATTACTCACCAATCCTCTATGACTACTCCTACACATTAATCTCTCTCAGGCCTCTGGCCCAGCCTACAGGTGGTGTTTCTATGTCCAGGAGATGTGCCAGTAGGATGGGACCTCCCACTCTCAGATCAGAATGGAGAAGGACTGTTCTCTCACAGAATGTGACTGGAGGCTGACCTTCCATCTTGTAGATTTTAACTGTATACATATCTCCCCACAGAGCCCCACTGCTATGGCTTGCTTTCTGTTTGACCAGACCAAAACATACTTCAAAAAGCGGCCTACCACCTGGGAGATACCCTTATCACCAGTGTAAAAGGCACCGCATTGACTCTGCAAAGAACCCAGAGAGCAACTAATTGATTGGGCCAAATAGTGAATGGAACCTTGTTACCATCAATATCTAAGACCCCTGGACCCCCTTAAGATCCTCAGGTTTGATGGCAACCTCTACATGTGTACGGAGACAAACTTCCCACAGCTCCACTTACAATTTAGAGGGCCTCTACTCAGGTGGTTCCAAAGGTTCACATAACCATCCAAGAGCAGGAAGAAGTTCAATCCCAACTCAATGAGGTGGCTCATCCCAGTGTTGACCCCTTCTCATGGCTTCCCCTGATACATCAAGGCCTTCAGCTTCTCAATTTGTCCAGGGTCAACAACAGCATGGTCTGCTTCCTTTACCCAGCTTTGGATCGGATCCATCAAACAGCCGTCCCTATCAATTTCCCCCTTAACTCTTCCTCAGCACCTCACAGGAACCCCCCTCCACCTTTGGAGGGGGATCCGCTTTTTCACAACTCCTCAACAAACTTTACCTGCTGCTAAACCTCCTCTACCTCAGTACCTTCCAACCCTATTGTTCAGGTCTTTTTCTTGATGTTTGCTCCTCCAGGATTCTTTTTCTGGTGCAATGGCACCGTAACAAAGAAATTAGTTTACAATATGTCCTCCACATTCTCTGTGACCTCCAATTTAGTTCCTCAGCTGACACTATAGAGTGAAGCTGAATCTACCTGCTTGCTCAGAATCCCAACCCTAGTGTTGGATGGGCCTTATTCTTTCCAGTGGAGGTCGGGCTCTCCTGAGTCTCCTCAATAGCAGTCTCTGGGTTGGGGGCAGGAGGAGTTGGTTTTGGAGTCACTGCCACCCAGAAGCTAGAACAGCAACTCCATGGGGCAGGAGAAGTCTCTGCTGCCTCCTGGCATCATTACAAAGACAAATAACTTCTAATGCCCAAGTTTCCTCACAGAACCATCAGATGCTGGATCTGCTGATTGCAGTCAAAGGAGGAACATGTCTTTTCCTAAAGAAAGTTGTTACTACATCAATGAAACTGGGCTGATTGAGAAAAGTGTCCAGGCTCCAGATGTCTGAATGAAAGACTGAAACAACAACAGGCACATGGACCCTGGCCAGGATGGCGAGATTCCACTCTTGTCCCCTGACTGACCCCTATCCTTACCCCCACATTAGTGATAAGACTCCTACTAATGATTGCTCCCTGTCTTTTCAGGTCTCTCTGGAGTCGCATGAGTGAGGTCGCCAGAGTAACATACAACCAAATGCTCTTGCACCCATACAGCCACCTCCTTAGGGAACCCACATTTGAGCCTTCTCCCCACAATGCCTCCTTTAAGCAAGAAGTAACCAGATGGACTCCAGAGCCCTATATTTCCAGAGACCAAAATGTTGGGGAAGTCAGAAGTGACTGAGTGGGGGCAGGGCATCGGACAACCCGTGCGTGCCAAAAAGCAACCAGATGCTGACACATAAACCCTAAAGGCATCTTGCACCCACCCATCACTCAGGGGGATTGCCATCCAATCCCAGAAGGACATGGGTCCCAGCAGGGTCTCCAGATACCCCAGGGAAGACACATCCACCCCTGAGCCTACACTCACCTATACCAGTGTACAAAAATGCCACCCCATCAGAGACCTATTGAAACTTCCCCCACATTTTACCTTGGTGGACCACTAAATCTCGCCCGAGAACTGTTTCCAATAATGCTTTGCTGAGATGCCTGTGGTCTGGTATCTAATCTTACACTAACTTTCTTTGGAACATAATTGGGTCACGAGGTTTTCCCCAAATTTCAGTGGCACTTGAGGTTTTCCACAGGATCTTAGTGAGAATGAGATTCTTCTTCCCTGGTGCTTTTTTGAGGCTAAATGCCTTCACTATACTCTCATTGGTGTTCGGGGCTCCACTGGACTCTACATTGTGTTGAGGGCCTTTTGCAGTGTCTGGTGTGTCTCAGGACTTTTCCGGCTCATCAGTGGGGCTCATGGCTCTTCCAAGGCATCATTGGTCTCATTGCCTTCCATTAGGTGTCAGTTGGCCTCAGGACCTTTCCCAGAATTCCAGTGGGGTTCAGAGCTGTCCATAGTATTTTATTGGGGCTCAGATCCTTTCCCAGCATGCATGTGGTATAAAGGCTTTCAGAAATGTTTTAGTAGGGTTCAAGACCTTCAATGGTCTAAATATATTTTCAGTTTTTTACAATGTATCATTGGTTTCAGGGATCTGCAAATCCTCAGTGAGGCTAATGGCCTTTTCCAGTGATTCAGTGGAGGTCAGGGCCTTGCTTAGGGGATCAGAGGTTTCATGGCTTCCACTGTGGAGTCCCTGATCCTGGGAAACAGATGTGGGAGCCTAGCAGGTAGAAGAAAATACAAGGCAATTGGGAGAGTAACATTCTTTACTGAGACATCACAGTAGCCTCTCGCCAGTCCCCATCTCTAGCTTCATCCACCAGCCAGTTTCATTTAGCTCCCTAAGCCTTTTCCATATGACTTTTCCATATGTAGTCCAGACAAAAATGCACACTGCCATCAGGTTTTATTGTAGGTTCAGCCCACAAACATGTTTATGGCCTGAGTACATGCACTGAATCAGAGTTCAAGACAGTGACCACACAGGAAAACCCTAGCCCACTGGAAGCCTCAGTAAGGAACTTAACTATGGCCATTTTAAGGCTATCCCACTCTCCACCCCTTTAGAATTACTTGCCTTACATTTTATGCCTCTGAACCTCTGAAGGCTTCTGTAATGATCCTTAGTGAAAAGGACAGAGCTCTGAATCCCAGGCCACAACACCAATAAAAACTGCAACGACACACAGTCAGAAAGCTGTCCCATCACCTAGGATCACTAAACCCGTTGCCAGCCTTGCCCATACTGAGGTAGTTGCACAAGTTTTTTGCAGCATGTCCAGGATACCATAATCATATTCTGGATTCACCAGGATCTCTCAGAAAAACTCAGGGCACTTTAGTGCACACTCGGCTGCAGAAGTTTGGCTACACTAGCATACGCGTATGCCTCTTCACAAGGATGTGGGTGATGACATACCATGGATTAAAGGACACAGAACTTAAAGGAACTAGCACAGGAAATCATGTAGGAGGATGAATGGCAGCTCTGAGTCCCAGGAAGCCACAGTCACAACCTGTGGCAACTTACCTGAGTGGTGATACCACACCACAGCTACATCCTAAACCTCAGCTGGCTTTATGTACACAAATGCCAAGGAACACATAAATGTACAGGGGTGAAAAATGTTGCCTTATACCCCATGTCTCATCTGCAGGGCCTAGACATGTCACATGCACCTGAGGGAGGGTGGTTCACTAGCCATCCATGGTGTCACAAGGCGATCACACTCCAAACCTTTTCTCATGGGGCTAACCAGCTACCCAACAAGGCCAGGGGACTTTGCTGCCCAGGACCATGTATGTTACAGTTTGCACCCTATTGAATGCAGAGGGACCAGGGAAAAGAACATTCATATGCTTCCCTGACCCAGGCTTAAGTACAACACCCTTGTAACCACCTGAACTGCATTGGGGCTGCTTGGTGGTGCACCAAGATCTCCACAGGAGCTGGTCCCATTCCAGGATGCTCATTCAGAGCTCTCACAACTACCACAGGCACTGTGCCCACCCCATCATGGAAGGCAGGTGGACTGCAGTCCTGCATCAAACAGGTCATTATGTCTTTCATGCCTGCAGCCTGTGGGTGGTGGGAGATGTGCAGCCACCATGGAATCTGTAACCCAGCTGCCATTGCTGCCACCATGACCTGTGAAATGGTTCCTGGTGGCTCTACTGTGATGGAAAGTGAATACAAGGCTATCAACACTGTCAGGGCACAGGACATAGCATGCTGACCTGCTTGACCACAAGGACACCAACAAGCATGCAGCCATATCCACTGCCATCAAGGTAAACATGATCCCTTCTCACTCCTGAAAAGGGCAAGTGGACTCAATCTGACTTAGTGTCAGAGGGACGTGTCATGCCCTGCACTACCTGACCATCCATGACTCCAAGGTGTCAGGGCTGTGGATACTCCTGAGCACAAGCCACACTGGCCTGGCAGGCCTCTACGTGCATCTGACATTGAAGGCAGGGCTCCCCTGTTTCCCTATGTTCCACATGGTTTCACCCCTGAAGCTCAGGCAACCATGCAGTCAAGAGAGCAGGACGGGGAAGCACCCACTGGAAGCTCCACACCCCAGCCAGAGCATTGCCTCCATCCTTCCCTGGGCTTCTCAAGGGCCTGGACAGGAACATGTACTGGTCGTCTGCTTTGCATGGCTATGGCCCAAAGTTCTGACAATTCCTCAACCCCACAAAGGCGATATCCTCCCATGACATTGTCTACGTTCCATGTAGTAACACCGAGTTGACCACTAAACATGGCCCAGCTGTCAGTACAGACGATCAGAGGTTCTGGTTCATGCAGTGCCACCATCCCTAAGGCATAAGACTCAGCCCAGGAGCTGCTCTGCCCATTCCCACATCATACCACAAGGTGTCAGCAGAGGGCTGTTTAGCAGGAGCAGTGGAAGGAGACCAGGGCCCTCTACTGGATCCTTAGGGCACCAAGCACAGGCACCCAAGGGGCTGCTCCCACCTTCAAGACACCTGGCTCCTTGACCCATATTTATCAGCACTCCCTGGTGATTCTCGGTGCATATTGCACGGGCCCTAGAATCTGTTGGAGCTCAAGGGACAGGGAATAATAGACAAGTCATTCCTTTGTCACAAGTATGCCCCCAATTTTTCTAGGGTAGGAGTCTGAGCTACCCCTGTCCTTGGGGTAAGAGCCAAACCACAACCCCTCCTCCCACACAAAATTGCCATGTACCAAAACTTCAGCAGCACCTGTTAAAGACTCTGAGGTCACAAGGGCTACATACACAGTTGCCAGCTGCTTCTCTATCAGTGTAGTGAACCTCTGCACCCTCCAGCACTGTGACCAGAAGCTTACTGGTCTCCCCAGATGCTCATGCACTGCCACAGGCCTCCTCCAAACCCATTCAGCTCAACAGGGCAAGTTGGGTGTGTTACAGGCAAGGCCTGAGCTTGCTGAACAGTGTCTCAGAGCATCTGTTCAGTGGTCGCAGTCCAGTCTCTCCAACCCCCTTTCATGACTAGGGCAGCAGGGCTGACACAACTGGACCAAGTGGGAACCACCAATGTCCCAATAATCCAACTAGGTCTGCAAGTAAACAAGAGTGGTTGGTCACAGATCTACCTGAATTTTATCAATAACAACCTCAGGCAAACTATCATCCTACCCAATGGAAACTTACAGAAGAACTTGACTGACAAGCCAGATCCTGGCACAATGGACTTGTTTACTGCCGTACCATGTGTCTCAAAATGGGCCACTAAGGTCAAGGCTGCAAGTTTTCTGTCTGCAAGACATTCAGAGGTGAACAACACATCATCTGGGGAGAAAACATGTACTGTGGGTTCCTGAGTCGGTGGGCCAAATCACTGGCCACCAAACATGGCATAGGGTCAAGCTATGCAAATAACCCTGTGGCAACACTTGAAATGTCCACTGCAGGCCTTCCCCTGTGAAGGCAGACTTCTCCTGGCTCTCCAGCAAAAGAGAAGAAAGCACTAGCCAGTTGCCATGCATAGTGCTATGTGGGCAGCTGTGAGGCCGCCTGGTCCTGAGGATCATGCACAGGATGGCAGCTCCATGGAAGGCAGCGCTGTGTCAGTTTTCCATAGTGCCCTGTCATGCTGCTGGTGCTTCAGGCTTCTCCACTGGCCCAAAGGAGACTTAGAAGTGCACCTGCTACAGCTGCAGGATGGAAGCCAATTCCTGTATGTCCCCCTGGAAGGTGGAGCTGCTTCACTCCACAGTCCTCCAGGGCTGTGGTGGGACCTGGACCCACTGCCTTGCATGTCCTGTCATGACCACCTTCACAACTGCCCCTCTGCTGAGGCCTGTAGACATGCCCTGGGAGCGCATCCACACCTAAGATGTACTCCAGCATAAAAGGCACAGGTACCATGTGTGCTTGTGGGGTATGGCCTGTCCACAGCAGGAGGGACACTGCATTCATCTTGATTGTTAGGGCCTGCAGCCATCAACATGGCATATGGGCCTGGGAACTTACCAGTTTGCCAAATCTCCTGCTGCACTCAGCCCCAGTGTCCACCAGGGCCAGTATCCTCTGCACATTGTTTGGGGATCAGTAGATGGCCAGCTCCACATGTGGCCTTTAGCACCCAGCCATTCCTTCAGGGTGGGTGCCTTGGCTGGATTCCTAGTCATGCTGAAACACAGTCCCCTCACTCCTCCTAGAAGCACCCAGGTCGACTTTCAGTTGCACAGGTCAGCCTTCTCAGGATGCTTGTCTACCTCTGCCTCTTTCAGCTTCTGCTGGTGGACATATCTGTTCCCACAGCTCAAGAATGACCAAAGTAGCCTGGGTGCTATCTCCTGGCCATCCACCCTGCTGCCAGGAGATCAGCCTCATTTGCAGGTGAGTGATTCTGATGGGCACTTTCTTTCTTTCTGTCTCTGCACTACAACTCACTCTGTGCACCTTTTGGACTGCCATCTGTTAGGGCTTCTCCCAGGCCAGCCATCATGCTAGTAACTTCACTAACAGGGCACCCAACATATGGGTGAACATAGCCATCAGAGACCCAAATTTGGTGGGCTGAGCACGCTAAAGAACAAAGTCTCTCATGCCACTAGTAAATCTTCCATCATGTGGTCCCCATGTATTCGGATTAAACATCAGTTGACACAGATATATAACAATCTCAAAAAACTTAACACCAAAAATAAGAAAGCAAAAACAATGAATAAATGGGAAAAGGAACTGAACAGACATTTTCCAGAAATATGAATAGTCAACAAATATATGGAAAAATGATCCACATCTCTAGCAATCAAATAAATGCAAATTAAAACTACACTGAGGAGATCCAAGATGGCAGACAAGAGGGAGGCTGTGTTTCTTATCGCTCCATAACTCCAGTTTCAAGCAGAGGATATCTGTTTCTTGGCACCTATCATCCACCATTTGCCTGCCTCTCACCTGTCCATCGCTTGCCTTACACCTATCCATCACCCAACACACAAGATTCACCTCCCAATTGTCCGACAACAGTCAGAAAACTGATCACCGACCGCCACTGGAGCACCAGCTGCCTGCTGTTGCCTGGAAGTTCACTGTACAGTACCTGCAGGTTTGATTACATGTGGCTGCCGCCATTTTGAGACAACAGCCAGGCCCCGTAGGACCCCTGGCCAGAATGACTGAGCCCCATCTCCAGGATCCCTCAGCCCCACCATTCACTCCCTACCTCTGGGGCCCTCACATCAACTGACTGATCCCTGCCACCAGGACCCCCAGACCAACTGACTGCCCCCTATCAACGGGACCCCAGACCGACTGATTGCACCCAGCCTCCAGGATCCCGCAACCACACCAAACACACCTGACCTCCAGAACCCCTGCCTGACCAACCACATCCCGCCTCCAGGACCTCCTGCTGACCACAGCCACACCCTGATCTGCAGCTCCCCATTTGCCAATACATTTCGAAGCCAGAGCGGCCATCTTGGATAATTCTGGAAGCTATAGTTCTGATCTTTAGGTGGGGCAAAACATATCCTGAGATGCCTGCTGGAGGCTTTAAACTCATTGTCAGGTACCTCTCAAGCATCAGGCTACTGAACTCTGGGAAGTTTCATTACTATATGACTGTTATACTATAGATTTTCTTTTTTCTCCTTATAGAAAAAGTTTAAGTTTTTATTTCTTTACTTTTCTTGCTCTCTTTTCCTTTTGTTTACCTGTTCCCTCAGAGTCTCTTTCTCCCTTTTTTTATGCTAACATCCAATTTCTTTTGATTACACTCTCACCCTTTCTATTATCTAGAACTTCTGTATATTCTTTTCTTATCCCATTAACAGCCACATTCTACATCCCTCTGCATCCTCTTTGTCCTCCATTAGAAACTGCTAACCTTATTGCAAATCTGTTTGCTTTACCAAAGATAATATTTGAACTCATTCTGTTTATTATGACAATTTTGTTATTGTCCTCATAGGGTGCCAGGATTGCATAGTGTCTGAATTGGGCACTGCTAATATTGATCTCCCCTTAAAGAAAGGGTTTTGGAAACCTATAGGGCCACTATAAGCCTATAGGGGGAAATCTGCAATACCCCAGATCTGCACTGCTAGAGGGGTAGATACATGAACAACATGAAAAAACAAGGGAAGAAAATGATCCAAACAAATCTAGATTCTATATTAATAGAATCTAATGACAGTATGGCAGAAGAAATGTCAGAAAAGGACTTCAGATTACATGATTAAGATGATTCGTGAAGCAAAGGATGAGATAAGAGAGCAAATGCAGGCAATGAATGATAATACCAATAAGCTGAAAGAGCACCTGCAGGAAGCAAAAGATCATTTCAACAAAGAGATAGAGATTCTCAAAAAAAAAAAAATGGAAATCCTTGAAATGAGGGAAACAATAAACCAAATAAAAAACTCAATGGAAAGCATCACCAAAAGACTAGACCACTTGGAAGACAGAACCTCAGACAATGAAGACAAAATATTTAATCTTGAAAATAAAGTTGCCCAAACAGAGAAGATGGTAAGAAATCATGTACAGAATCCCCAAGAACTATGGGACATCATGAAAAGACCAAATTTAAGAATTATTGGGATTGAGGAAGGCACAGAAATACAAATCAAAGGAATGAACAACCTATTCAATGAAATAATATCAGAAAATTTCCCAAACCTGAAGAATGAAATGGAAAATCAAATACAAGAGACTTACAGAACACCAAATGCACAGAATCACAACAGATCCACACCAAGGCAAATTATAATGAAAATGCCTAACATTCAAAATAAAGATAGGATTTTGAAGACCGTGAGAGAAAAACATCAGATTATATATAGGGGGAGACCAATATGGATAACAGCATCTCAGCAGACTTCTCAACCCAGACTCTAAAAGCTAGAAGGGCCTGGAACAAAATATTTCAAGCTCTGAAAGAACATGGTTGCCAACCAAGAATCCTGTACCCAGCAAAACTAACCTTCAGATTTGAAGATGAAATAAAATCCTTCAATGATAAACAAAAGTTAAAAGAATTTACAAATAGAAAGCCTACACTACAGAATGTTCTCAACAAAATATTCCATGAGGAGGAAATGAAAAACAACAATGGAGGTCAGCAAAGGGAGGAACTACCTTAGAGAAAAACCACTCAAAGGAGGAACCAAGCCAACTTATAAACCAAAAATAAGTCAAATGACTGGGAATACAAATCATATCTCAATAATAACCCTGAATGTTAAAGACCTAAACTCATCAATCAAAAGACAGAGACTGGCAGAATGGATTAAAAAGAAAGACCCAACAATATGCTGCCTGCAAGAGACTCATCTCACAGAAAAAGACATCCACAGACTAAAGGTGAAAGGATGGGAAAAACCTACCACGCACATGGACACAGTAAAAAAATGGGGGTTTCCATACTTACATCAGATAAAGTGGACTTCAAGCCAAAGTTAGTCAGAAGGGATAAAGAAGGACATTTCATACTGCTTAAGGGAACCATAAATCAGGAAGACATAACGATAGTAAATATTTATGCCCCAAAAATGGTGCATCCCTGTACATCAAACAAATCCTTCTCAATTTCAGGAATCACATAGACTACAACACAATAATTCTGGGTGACTTTAATGCACTGCTGTCACACTAGATAGATCTTCCAAACAAAAACCAACCAAAGAAACCATAGAACTCAATAACACAATCAATAACCTAGACTTAATACATATATAGAATAGTCCATCCATCAACGAGTGGATTCACTTTCTTCTCAGCAGCACATGGAACCTTGTCAGAAATAGACCATATGTTATGCCACAAAGTAGCCCTTAGGAAATGCAAAAAATAGAGATACTGCCTTCTGTTCTATCAGATCATAATGGACTGAGAATAGAAATCAATGACAAAATAAAAAACAGAAATTACTCCAACACCTGGAGAATAATATGCTATTGAATGAAACATGGATAACAAAAAAATATCAGGGAGGAGATAAAAAAATTCTTAGAAGTCAATGAGAATGAGCATACAACATATCAAAATCTCTGGGACACTAAGAAAGCGGTACTAAGAGGAAAATTCATTGCATGGAGCACATTCCAGAAAAGATGAAAAGTCAACAACTAAATGACCTAACATTATAGCTCAAAGCCCTAGAAGAAGAACAGAATAACAGCAAAAGTAGTAGAAGACAGGAAATAATTAAAATCAGAGCTGAAATCAATTAAATTGAAACAAAAGAAACAATTCAGAAAGTTGGTTCTTTGAGAAAGTAAACAAAATAGACAAACCCTTAGCCACACTAACAAAGAGAAGGAGAGAGAAAACTCAAATTACTAAAATTCGTGATGAAAAACAAAATATCATGAGAGACACCACTGAGATACAGAACATAATGAGAAGCTACTTTGAAAATCTGTATTCCAACAAAATAGAAACTACCAAAGACATTGACAAATTTCTAGAGACATATGTTCCTCCAAAACTGAACCAGGAGGACATACACAATTTAAACAGATCAATATCAAGCAATGAAATAGAAGAAGCCATTAAAAATCTACCATCCAAGAAAAGCCCAGGACAAGACAGATTCTCAGCCGAGTTCTATAAGACCTTCAAAGAAGAACTCATTCCAATACTTCTCAAAGTATTCCAGGAAATACAAAAGAAGGGTACCCTACTGAACTCATTCTATGAAGCTAATATCACCCTCATACCCAAACCAGGCAAAGACACATCAAGGAAAGAAAACTTTAGACCAATATCCTTGATGAATATAGATGCAAAGATCCTTAACAAAATATTGGCAAACTTTATCCAAAAGTATATTAACAAAATCATGCACCACGATCAACTGGGGTTCAACCCTGGAATGCAAGGATGGTTTAACATCTGTAAATCAATAAATGTAATCCATCATGTCAATAGACTTAAGGATGAGAATCATATGGTTATTTCAATTGATGCAGAAAAAACGTTTGACAAAATACAACACCCCTTCATGCTCAAAACACTAGAAAAAATAGGGATAGTAGGAACATACCTGAACATTGTAAAGGATATTTATGCTAAGCCCATGGCCAACATCATTCTTAATGGAGAAAAACTGAAACCATTCCTTTTAAAACATGAACAAGACAGGGATGTCCTCTTTCACCACTTCTATTCAACATTGTCCACAAAACTCTACCCAGAGCAATTAGGCAGACTAAAGAAATTAAAGGGATACGAATAGGAAAAGAGGAACTTAAGCTGTCACTATTTGCTGATGACATGATTCTATATTTAGAGGATCCTAAAACTTCCTCCAGAAAACTTCTAGACCTCATCAATGAATTCAGCAAAATAGCAGGCTATAAAATCAGCACACATAAATCTAAAGCATTTTTATATGCAAGCGATGAAACAGCTGAAGGGGAAATGCGGAAAACAGCTCCATTTGCAATAGGCTCAAAATACAAATAAAATACTTGGGCATCAATCTAACCGAAGAGGTAAAAGATCTCTACAATGAAAACTACAAAACATTGAAGAAAGAAATTGAGGAAGACCTTAGAAGATGGAAAGATCTCCCATGTTTTTGGATAGGCAGAATTAATATTGTCAAAATGGCCATACTACCAAAAGTGCTATACAGATCCAATGCAATTCCAATTAAAATCCCAATAAAATGCCTTACAGAAATAGAACAAGCAATCATGAAATTCATCTGGAAGAATAAGAAACCCAGAATAGCTAAAACAATCCTCAGCAGGAAGAATGAAGTAGGGGGTATCGCAATACCAAAACTTCAACTATACTACAAAGCAATAGTAACAAAAACGGCATGGTATTGGCACCAAAATAGACAGGTAGATCAATGGTATAGAATAGAGGACATGGACACAAACCCAAATAAATACAATTTTCTAATACCAGACAAAGGTGCCAAAAATATGCAATGGAGAAAGATAGCCTCTTCAACAAATGGTTCTGGGAAAACTGGAAATCCATATGCAACAGCATGAAACTAAACCCATATCTCTCACTCTGCACAAAAATCAACTCACAATGGATCAAGGACCTTGAAATCAGACCAGAGACCCTGCATCTTATAGAAGAAAAAGTAGGTCCATATCTTCAACTTGTTGGCTTAGGATCAGACTTCCTTAACAGGTCTCCCATAGCACAGGAAATAAAAGCAAGAATCAACAACTGGGATAGATTCAAACTAAATAGCTTTCTCTCAGCAAAGGAAACTATCAGCAATGCAAAGAGAGAGCCTACGGAGTGGGAGAATATCTTTGCCACTCATACATCAGATAGAGCACTAATTTCCAGAATATATAAAGAACTCAAAAAACTCTACACCAAGAATACAAATAACCCAATCAACAAATGGGCTAAGTTTATGAACAGACACTTCACAGAAGAAGATCTACAAGCAATCAACAAACATGTGAAAAAATGTTCACCATCTTTAGTAATAAGAGAAATGCAAATCAAAACTACACTAAGATTCCATCTCACCCCAATTAGAATGGCGATTATCAAGAATACAAGCAACAATACGTGTTGAAGAAAATGTGGGGAAAAGATACACTCATACATTGCTGGTGGGGTTGCAAATTAGTGCAGCCACTCTGGAAAGCAGTGTGGAGATTCCTTAGAAAACTTGGAATGGACCCACCATTTGACCCAGTTATCCCACTCCTCAGCCAATGCCCAAAGAACTTAAAATCAGCATACTTCAGAGATACAGCCACATCAATGTTCATAGCTGTTCAATTCACAATAGCCAGACTCTGGAACCAACCTAGATGTCCTTCAATTGATGAATGGATAAAGAAACTGGTATATATATATATATATATATATATATATATATATATATACAATGAAATGTTACTCTGCTATAAAGAAAAATATAATTATGGTATTTGCAGGTAAATGGATGAAATTGGAGAACATCAAGCTAAGTGAGATAAGCCAATCTCAAAAATCCAAAGGACAAATGATCTCACTGATAAGTGAATGATGACAGATAATGGGGGGATGGGAGGAGTGCAAGAATGGAGGAAGGAGGGACTGTGTATTGGGAAAATAGTGGTGGGAGGGGTGGGGGGGAGGAAAAATAACAGAATGAATGAAACATCATTACCCTATGTAAATGTATGATTACACAAATGGTATGCTGTTATTCCATGTACAAACAGAAACAACATGTATCCCATTTGTTTACAATAAAAATAAATTTAAAAAAGAGAGAGACAAAAAAAACTACACTGAGATTTCTTCTCACTCTAGTCACAATAACAATTATCAAGAATAGAAGTAACAATGGGTTTGGAGAGGATGTGGGGGAAACGTATACTTATATACTGCTGGTAGGATTGCAAATTGGTGCCACCACTCTGGAAAGGAGTATGGAGAGTCTTCAGAAAACTTGGAATGAAACCACCATTTAAACAGCTTATCCCACCACTTGGTATATAACCCAAAGGAATTAAAATCAGCATACAACAGTGACATGGCCACATCAATGCACCCTACATGTCTTCAGTTACTGCTCAGTTAATCCCTATCAGAGGAGTAATTCACTGATTGGATTTAGGCTGTAATAAACCAGTCATTTAGCCTCTGAATATTCTTGCATTGTCTCATTCATGAGCTTTTGGGGGATACCTAATGTCTAAACCACAACAGACTCAGGGCTATTGTGGAAAAAAGACTGATCAAGAAATAGCACTCAGAGAGAAGTCAAAATAAATTATTTTATACCAGGGAGCCCAGTGAAAAACCAAACTCCAAATTCTGAGCACCAATCCACAGTTTCTCGCAATATTTATAGGTTATGTGTGATGGACTGACAGATTTGGCTCCTTGGAAATGTTACAGGTAGTCTATATGGGCAATGACCAAAAAGACTCCATTTTGCTCTGAGAGTCCATGTTATGTAATAAATGAGCTTCTCCCATAAGAATACCCCACCTCTATACCCATCATCAGTTACTTAGCATGACATGGTTAGCAATAGAGGATGACAATTCTTATGTAATGGAAAATTGCTCTCTTTTGATTCCTATTGGTCCTAAACAATGCACCATGTGAACGGCGATTGTGTGGATATTAGTAACCATTCTTTAGTTTGTACTTAGGTAAGGGTCATTTTGACCCACTTCCCCCTCTGCTGATGATCTCATGATGTTAGTTTGTAATTTTGAATCATAGAAACAGATACATATGATTGATGTGAATATTGGTATAAGAACCCCTAAAACCAATAGTCATTTTGGGGGCATTGTATGAGACAGTGGGCCAGCTGAATAAAGACTCTCAAATTTGGACTTCTAGTGGCAGTCAATCTGGTCTTAAGTTGCACCCCACAACACTATGTATGCCCTAAATTTCTAGTCTACCAGACATATGGTTGTGCATGGGCTCTAGTAGGAAGTATGTTACATCAGCAGACTGCAGTAAGGGGAAGAAATGGCTCCTCTTACAAGGCCTTCAGAAAATCTCCAGCTTTGGGCCCTGAGTCCCTACAGGTACATTTACACTTCGAAGGGGAGGAGTCAGACTCCCAGGTGAAGTTATCTGCAATCCAAAAGATAAGGACCCATGGCCAATCAGATTTCCTTGGAAAAGGTTGAGAGAGGTGAGGGGAACTGCCCCCTTCCACAGGGATAGGTTTCTTACTGTGATGGGCTGACAGATCTGGCTCCATGAGAATGTTATAGGCCAGACTCTAAGGGAAATGACCAAACAGACTCCATTTTGCTCTGAGACTCCACGTTATGTAGGAAATAAGCTTCTCCCATGGGAATACCCCGCCTCTGTGCCCATTATCAGTTACTTAGTGTGACATGTTTAACAATAAAGAATGATAATTCCTATGTAAAGAAAAATTGCTCTCTTTTGATTCCTATTGCTCCTAAACAATACACCATGTGAATGGTGATTGGGTGGATGTCAGTAACCATTCTTTAGTTTGTACCTAGTTAAGGGACATTTTGACCCACTTCCCACTGTCGGTGATCTTATGATGTTAATATGTAATTTTGAATCATAGCAACAGACACTTATGATTAATATAATTTTTGGTATAAGAACCCCTACAACCCTGTAGTCAGGGCTTTCTCCCAATAGTCATTTTTTGGGGCATTGTGTGAGACAGCCAACCAGCAGCTTAGTAAAGACTCTCAAATTTGGACTACTCAGTGGTGATTAGTCTGTTCTTAAGTTGCACCAATAACATTACCATAACATTTTTAAAATCTTATTTCACAACCAGGTCTGGGTTTGCAATCACTCTATTCTCAGAGTCTCAAAGAGGTTCAGTGGTATTACCAGAGAATAAGCAAGGCTCAGAATATTCCCTTAGAGCCCAAGAGGTTTAGGGAACTCCATGAGGTACTCAGTGAATCCCAGGACCTTGCCCAGGTGCTCAGTGAAGTTCAGCCACTATCAGGGTCACAGTGGTGATCAATGCTTTGTCCAGTGTCTTAGTGAGGTTCAGGGCCCTTTCAAGGATCTCAGTGGGGCTCAATCTCTTGCCCAGGATCTCAGTGGGATGCAGCCTAATTCAGTGTGTCATGTGCTCTCAGTTCTTTTGTAGGATATTGGTGGTTCTGATGGTCTTTCCAAGTTTTTCAGTGGGCTCAGGCCTCTCTCCATGGGATCAGTGGTATCATGTTTTGAAAAAACCATGTTGCCAGACTGGAAATGATAAATTGCAGACTCCAAAGGGGTAGGGGTCTGAGCAGCTGTTCAGAATAATGGTACCAGAAAAAAATGGCAAGAGACACAGATCAAGATCATGTAGGCAGGAGGTTAAGAAGATTTGTAAGGTTTCAAAATCACTCAGCACAAATTGTGACTCTGACAGAGTTTTTTGTGATATTTGTCAGGCCTCCTGCATGAAAATACTTCCTTTACTTTTTAAAATTTGTTATTATATTTGTTCTAATTGGTTGTACATGACAGTAGAATACAATTATACATTTTCATAGAGCATACGTAAATGGAGTGTAATCTCATTTTGCTAATTATACATGTTGCAGGTCATGCAGTCATACATGTACATGTGGTGATAATGTCTGTTTCACTCTACTATCATTCCTTCATCCACACCCCTTCCCCCTGCTTCACTCCCCTCTACCTAATATAAAGTAACTCTATTCTTCCCTCTCCTTCCCGTATTGTGAATTAACTTCTGCATATCAGAGGGGAAAATGGCCTGTTGTGTTTCAGGTCTGGCTTATTTCACTTAGCAGGATATTTTCTAACTCCATCCATTTACCAGCAAATGCCAGAATTTCATTCTTCTTTAAAGCTGAGTACTATACCATTGCATAGTAGTACTTGCATCGGGGAGAACTGACAGAAAAGTACATCTCAATTGACAATAAAAGAACCATTGTTCTATCTTTTAAATGCCCATGTGTGGTGTGATTTGGGTATATTCTCTTGCCAGGTGATTTAAGACCAAGTTTGTCAAAACTGACCTTTTCTCTCTCTATTATTAGAGTCAGCTGAGATTTATCAGGGATCACTCTTCAGAACTCTTGAGGAGCCTTTTGGCTCCTTTAGCTTTTCCTCTAGCAGTTGTGCCATCTTCTAGGATGGATCAAGGTCTTGCTGATCCCATGTGACTTTCCTTGGCTTCCCTTTCTGGCCCCATGTGGTTTGCCATTATCCACTCCAATGATCCTTCTTTTTGCAGAGTGTGCACTGGTTTACTTCCTGTTCTCTAGGGTACTCTCAACACCCCTGATCAACAGGTCAGGTGACTCCTCAGAGTTGCAGGGCTCTCAGAGGTGTCCTGTTGTTCCCTGGATTCTGGTTCACCTTAGAGGACAAGGACCAAATATTGGTGACTTTTTCCTTGTCTCTTTGACTTACTTTGACTTTGATCTCCACATTTTGGTTTTAAACATCTAGCAAGTCAGTTTTGCCAGTCTTGAAGTTAGAATCCTAGTTTTTAACATTTTTGCCAGTCTTGAAGTAAGAGTACTGGGTTTTAACTTTTTCCCAGTCTTGAAGTAAGAGTCCTGGGTTTTAACTTTAATGTCTATAATTAATTGGGGTCTGTATTAGAACTGGAAGTCAGAATTACATCCTATCTGTTCTATAAGTGATGGAGTATTGTCTCAAATTAACTCAGGTTGTTCTATCCAAAGCAGTGTTTCTGCAAAACACTAACAGGCAACAGTTATAACACTTAAGGAAAATATAAAATGTTAAAACAGCAAAAACATTCAGTTTATATAACAGCTATGAACCAAGAAGCATAATTTTTATAATCCCAAACCTTTACTTAGTTATGTGTTATATCTCCTGTTTATTTTGAGATCTCAGTAACATTTACAACAAAAAAGCTAACTTTTAAACAAACTTTAAATTAGCTTAATTCTAGAGTACTTTGGAGTCAACTAAAATGAAATTTGAGAGGCAGAATCTTATTTCAGTTGACACTTCTTGAAAATTTTAGGTAAATTGCTCTTTTTCTGAAAATGATTTTTGTCCCTTTCTTAAATATTATTTCACAGTGTTCTCATGTATTATTTCCTTAATCTATCTGAATATCAGTTAACAAAATACAACATTAAATCTGAAGCATAAATTAAACATAAAGGCCAAGAGAGCTCTTAACTTCAACAATTCAGACCCCCCCTTAATACCTTCCAAAAATACACTTAAATTCCCATCTCAGTGTAAAGAGTAATACAAAATTATTTATTTAACTTATAATAACATGTTACATTAATCCAGCTACAAAACATTAAATGATATGTATACATGAACTTAGTTATTTCTATGTAAATATGAAGGAGAGTATTGGGAGAACATCAACTTGGTAAAATGCTTTCCTAAGCTTTACATGTTAAAATATTGTATACTTGAAGAACATGAAGTCATCTGATATACACAGAAGTCAATGATGGATAGGGTCATATTTGCATACATTTCCTCATTAACTAAATTTAACTTTTACATTTAAACTTACACAAGGCTCAAACAGTTCTCAGATGTACACATAACAGTTGTTTATTTAATCAGTTCAAAGTAACATTTTAAAAACTTTATTTATTTTTGTAAAAGACTTTAAAACAGGCACACTGTTAATCCCTTTAAGACTTAGTTTTCCTAAGTAATAAAACCTAAAAAAAAAAACTATAAATTGTATTTACAGATAAGACCAGATCAATGTTTTAAGAATTTCTTGTTGTTTCTAAACATAGAAAATTAGCATATTAAAGGTTCACCTTAGTAAAAAGTCCTTAAGTAGCCTACTGATTATAATCAACATAATCACATAACATGAACTTTTTGAGATTTACTTTTGACGAACTTTTGAATCTTACTTAGGCTTCTTACAACCTGTTGACCATACAAAACATACAGACATTTCTTTTTCCTTTTAAATTTCCATACCTAATAACTTTCTTATATCTCTCTTTATCCAGTTGCTGACTGTTAAAAATGCACTCACCTGTCCAATCCCAAAGAGTGGAATAAGAGATATAGGTAGAGGAAAAAGTGAGGCTTTACTTAAAGAAGTTCTTGAAAGACTGGGTACCTATGTGTCAGAAACACACAGATTGGGTACAACCAGCATTTTATCCCCTAGAGCACAAATTTCTTCATTGACTGAGTACTATGAGGTGTACAATCTTCCAGAATGTGACCTAGGTTTACTGTCTCCTATTGGTTATGTAAAGATATAAAATTTATTCATCCCCACATCCATTTGTTTACTTGTGGTTGGAAAGTCTCCTGCATTGAGTGCATTGTGACACTCTTCTCACAAATATATTTATGAAATTGAATTCCATTGAGTTAAAAATAAATTTACCCACTTCTAATTTGTGTTACCCTTGAAATCCAAGATATCAAACAGGTCTAGTTAATATTCTAAGTCAGTTATTCCTGTCAAAGAAAAATACTTAGAAGTAATGGACATTGTACTTTATATGACTTACAGATTGATTTGTGACCTAGAAATATGTAGATTAGTAATCCTGAAGGTATCTTTACTTGTAACCAATTTAACTTATGTGAACTGAAAGGCATTTGGATCCATTTGGGTGATTGTTTACTTAGTTTGTAATTGTTCATTTATTTATTTCTAATTTTCACACCATGAAAACAATACAGACACAAGCATATATGGAGACAACAGATATAGGTACAGATAAAGTTAGAACAGACAGGAAACAAGAATTTTGTACCATTTTCCTGAGTTTTAATTTCTACAAGTAGGGGGCAAAGCAACTATTAAATTTAGTGATTTAGAAAATAAAATAGAGCCTGTCACAGATTTTTACAGTACGACTCAGACCTGGGAAGGGCCTGTGCTTTCCATTTTCCCTCCCTGTGTCTAGGCCTATAATTGTTCCTGGAGATTCCTTGCACACCCCAAACTCCCTGCACACACAATGAGTGCTAAAAAAAAATAGCATTTTATCACCTTTGGTATCCTTTTCCCTTTTGTCCTAAGACTCTCTTTCCAATATTTTAACAAGGCCCTGAGGTCTATCTGGGGGAATTTCAGTGTCTTTTTTTTTTTTGCTGGCATCCCCTCCTCTAGAGGTTTTTTTGTTCAAGGCTCAAAAATCCTACGGGTGTTCTCTTCTTTGCACATGCCATCCTATGCCCTGGCTGTGGGCTCATGTTTCTGAAAAATAGTTCAAATGCCCTTTTGGGAGTTTCCTTGTCTCACATCTCAATCACACTCACACAACCTCCAGGATGTCCTGACCCCAAGGAAGAACTTCTTTCTTCAGAACAGACCTTCCTACCTTCATGTGTACATGGAGCTACCTGGGTGCTACTGCACTTGCCAGGGCTCTCTTTCTCTCTCTCTCTCTGTTGCTGATCACCTTTTGATTTGGGAACTGTTTTCAGTACCAGAAATCACAGGTATTATCTCTCACCCCAAGTTCGTGGCAACAAGGCAGTGGGATGCATCTTCTTTAAAGGGAAGTTCCCATGAACTCCTAGGTAATGAATAAATCCCCAGGTTGGATGTCAACATTTTAGAGATAACAGGGTGCCCCATGGAATCAAGCATGTTCTCAGAAGTAGCTTGGAAAGGCAAACTTTACTTCAGCAGAGGGGTGGGCTACCAAAGTCTGCAAGCAAGTACATGCTGACAGGTAGTCTGCCTATTTTTATCCCCAATGCAGAACTGTCCTCTGCTCTGATATAAAGAGTTTGGGGTCACAGTTATGTGATTGGCTAATTTTAAAGTTGAAAAAGGTAACCAGGCATATTGGTACATGACTAATTTCAGTGGCTCAGAAGTCTGAGGCATGAGGTTCACAAGTTCAAAGCCAGCCTCACCAAATGTGAGGTGCTAAGCAACTCAGACCCTGTTTCTAAATAAAATACAAAGTAGTGCT
Source organism: Sciurus carolinensis (assembly GCF_902686445.1). Classification (NCBI taxonomy): domain Eukaryota; kingdom Metazoa; phylum Chordata; class Mammalia; order Rodentia; family Sciuridae; genus Sciurus; species Sciurus carolinensis. The sequence goes on from NC_062223.1 coordinate 4,965,185, forward strand.
GTGGATGTGGCTCAGTGCTCGAGTACCACTGAGTTCAATTCCCAGTGCAGAAAAAAAAAAAAATTGGAGAGGGGAAAGGAAGGACTGCAGTTAAAATGGCTGTGCTTGCATTCATGTTGGGAACCTCAAAATGAATTAGTATGAATCTTATATCCCAGATAAGGCTCAATACTATTTTCTATATACTTAGTGTCATTCTTGTGGTCAAAGTGGTGCTCAGGGCCTTCCACAGGGTCTCAATAGGGATCAGTGCCTTGCTCAGGGTCTCAGGGTTACTCAGATCATCCCCAGAATCACAGTAGCCCTTGGGGTCTTCTCAAGTGTATAAGCAGGTCTCAGGGCCTTCCCCAGGGTCAAAGCAGTGTTCAGGGATTTTGCCAGAGTCTCAATAAATCCATCCCTTACCAGAAGAACTCACTTGGGCTCTTGAACCTCCTCAGGGTCTCTGAGGATTACAGAATATTCCCAAGGTTTTTCATGGGGCTCAGGCCCTTGTCTTGGGACTTAGGAGGACTCATGTCCATCCCCAGAATTTCAGATTGTGTCTGGGACTTTCTCAGAGTCTCAGTGGTATTCCCAAATCTCAGTGTGGCTCAGAAACTTCCACATGTGCACACTGGGTTCAGGGCCCTCACCGGGACTTAGTGCATCCCAGGGCCTTACCTATGTTCTCGGCAGAGCTCAGCACCATTCTCAGATCGCACTGGTGCTCATTGCTTTCCCTGGTGTTTGAATGGGTCTCTGCACCTTCGCCTGTTTCTCAGTGGATCTCTTAGGCTTCCCCGGGGTCTCAGTCAGGTTCAGTGCCTTCCCCAAGTGTGCATAGGGGCTTGGAGCATTTTCTAGGGTCTCATGAAGGATCAGAACATTTCCCAGAGTGTCACTGGGACTCAGGGCCTTCCCCAGAATGTCAATAGAACTCAGGACTGTCTACAAGTTCTTAGCAATTCTTCCCCAGTGTTTCTGTGTTTAGTGTTCACTATTCTCAGTGGTGTTCAGAGCCTCCTCTGTGGTGGTGTAAATGGAGTGCAGGGCCTTTTTCAGTGTCTCATTGGTTCTCAAGGCTCTTCCAAGACATCAGTGGGGCTCATGGCATTTCTAAGTGTTTCAGTGGGGTTCTGGGCCTTTCCCTGCCTCTTAGTGGAATTCTGTGTTTACCCCAGGGTTGCAGTCATCCACAGACCATTCCCCAGGATCACAGTCCTGTCTAGGAACTTCCCCAGAGTCACAGTCATGCATATGCCCTTCCCCAGGTTCACAGTCATGCATAGGTCCATTCAGGAGGATCACAGTCATTCATAGAACCTTCCTCAGGTTGATAGTCATGCATAGACCCTTCCCCAGCATTACAGTCATGAAGAGGCCCTTCCTGGGGTCACAGTTATGCATAGGTCATTCCCCATGGTCAGTCATGCATAGGCTCCTCCTCCAAGTCACAGTGATGCATAGGCACTTCTACATGTTCACAGACATGCATAGAACACTTTCCCATGGTCACTGTATTGTATTGACCTTTCCCCAGGGTCACACTCATGCATAGGCCCTTCCACAGGGTTACAGTAATGCATAGGCCCTTCCTGAGCATCACAGTCATGCATAGGACCCTTCCTCAGTGTGACAGACAGGCATAAGGCCTTTCCCAGATTCCCAGCCATGCATAGGTGCTTCCCCAGAGTCACAGTCATGCATGGACTTTTCCCAGGATCACAGTCACGCATAGGTCCTTCTCCAGATTCACAGTCATGCATAGGCAATTCCCCATGGTCACAGTCATGCAAAGGCCCTTTCCCATGGACACATAAATGCATAGGACCCTTCCCAAGAGTGACAGTCATGCACAGGCCTTTCCACATAGCCGTAGTCATGCATAGGGCCCTTACACAAAGTCACAGTCATGCAAAGTGCCCTTTCTCATGTTCACAGTTTCAATGGATCTCTGGGCTTTTCCCTGCCTCTCAATGGAATTCTGGGATTTCCCCAGTGTCACAGTCATGCACAGTCCCTTTGCCATGGTGAAAGTCATGTATAATCCTTTCCCCAGGGTCACAATCATGCACAGGCCCTTCCCCAGGGTCACAGCTAAGCATATGGCCTTCCCCAGGGTCACAGTCATGCAAACATCCATCCCCAGGGTCACAATAAAGCATGGGCCCTTCCCCATTGTCAGTCATACACAGGACATTCCTCAGGGTCAAAGTCATGCATAGGGCTTTTGTGCAGGGCACAGTCATGGATAGGCCCTTTTCCATGGTCACAGTCATGCATAGGGCTCATCCCCATGGTAATAGAAATGCATTCAGTCTTCCCCAGGGTCACAGTCATGCATAGAGCTCATCCTCATGGTAATAGTAATGCATAATGGTAATTGACCATGCATAGGGTTCTTCTGCATGGTCACAGTCACATTAGGGTCTTCCCAGGGTCACAGTCTTGCATGATGACAGTCATGCTTAGAGCCCTTCAACAGGGTAAGAGTCAGGCATCGGCCCTTCCCCATGGACAGGGTCATGCATAGGGACCTTCTCCAGGGTCATAGTCATGCATTGGAACCTTCCCCAGGTCACAGTTATGCATATGGACATTCCCTTGGGCACAGTCATGCATAGGCCCTTCCCCAGGGTCACAGTCATGCATAGACCCTTCCCCAGGGTCACACTCATGCATATGAACATTCCCTTGGGCACAGTAATGCAAAGAGCCTTTCCCCATGGTCACAGTCATGCATAGGGCCCTTCAGCAAGGTCACAGTCATGCACAGGCACGTTTCTATGATCACAATCATGCATATGTGTTTCCCCAATTCAAAGTCAGGCATATGACCTTCTCCATTGTCACAGTCATGAATAGGCACTTCCTCATGGTCAGTCATGCTTATGCCCTTCCTCAGATTCACAGTCATGCATAGGACCTTTCTGTAGGGTCACAATTATTCACAGGGCCATTCTGCAAGGTCAGTCTTGCATAGTGCCTTCCCAAAGACACCATCATGCATAGGCCCTTCCCCAGGGTCACAGTCATGCTTAGGCCATTCCCCATGGTCACAGTCATGCATAGTCCCTTCCTCAGTTCCACAGTAATGCATAGACCCTTCCTCAGGGTCACAGTCATACATCTGCCCTATTGTGTGCTCAAAGTCATGCATAGGCCCTTCCCCAGGGTCACAGTCTTGCTTAGGCCTTTCCCCATGGTCACAGTCATGCATAGGCGCTTCCTCAGTTTCACAGTAATGCATAGACCCTTCCCCAGGGTCTCATGCTTGCATAGTCCCCATGGTCACAGTCTTACATAGGGTCCTTCCACAGAGTCACAGATATGCACACGGCCATCCCAAATGTCACAGTCATACATAGGACCCTTCCCAATGATCACACTCATGCATGGGGCTCTTTAGCATCATCGCAGTCATACAGAGGGCCTTCTCTAGGGTCAGAGTCATGCATCAGGCCCTTCCCCATGGTCACAGTCATGCATAGGACCCTTCCTCAGTGTCACAGTAATGCATAGGACCCTTCCCCAGTGTCACAGTCATGCATTGGCCCATACTCATGGTCACAGTCATACATAGGCCCATCCTCAGTTTCAAAGTCATGCATAGACCCTTTATCATGGTCACAGACAAAAATAGGACCTTCCCCCATGTTGCAGTCATGCATAGGGTCATCTCCAATATCACAGTCATGCACAGGGCCCTTCCCCATGGTCACAGTCATGCACAGAGCATTCCCCATGGTCGCAGTTATTCATAGGCTTTTCCTCAGGATAGTAGTCATGCATAGGGCCCTTGTGCAAGGTCACAGTCATGCACAGACCATTCCCCAGGGTCACAGTCACATGTAGCCCCTTCCCCATGGTCACAGCCTTACATAGGGCATTCCAAAGGGTCATAGTCATGCATAGCCCTTCCCTGGCATCACAGTTATGTATAGGTCTTTCCTCAGGGTGACAGTCATGCATAGGACCCTTTCTATGATCCCAGTCATGTTTAGGGCCCTTCCCCATTGTCAGAGTCTTGCATATTCCCTTCCTCAGGTCACAGTTTAGCATAGGGCCCTTCACATGTTCACGTCATGCATAGGCCCATCCTCAGTGTCAAAGTCATGCTTAGGCCCTTTATCATGGTCACAGATATACATAGGCCCTTCCCCCATGTCAGTCATGCATGGGGCCATCCCTAATATCACAGTCAGCACAGAGTCCTTCCCCATGATCACAGTCATGCATAGACCATTTTCCAGGGTCATGCATAGCCCTTCCACAGGGTTACAGTCATGCATAGACCCTCATGGTAACAGTCATGCATAGGCCTTTCCTTAGGGTCATAGTCATGAATAGGCCCTTCTCCAAGGTCACAGTCATGCATAGGCCCATCCACACAATCTCAGTCATGCAAATGGCCATTCTCTAGGGTCACAGATATCCATAGGGCCCTTCCCAAGTGTCATAGTCAGTCATAGGCCTTCCACATTGTCATAGTCAAGCACAGGGGCCTTCCCCAGGCTCACAGTCATGTGCTGAACTTCCAGGGTTCACAGTCATGTATACACCCTTCTACAAGGTCACAGTCATGCATAGTATATTCCTGAGAATCACGGTCTTGCTTAGGGCTCTTCTGCAGTGTCACAGTCATGCATAGGCCTTTCCCCAGAGTCATAGTCATACATAGGCCCTACCTCGGGTTCACAGTCATGCACAGGAACATTTTCCAGGATCACAGTCATGCATAGGCCCTTCCATATGGTCACAGTCATATGTAGGATTTTCCTCAGGCTCACCATCATTCATAGGGACATTTGCAGGGTCACAGTCATGCATAGGATTTTCCTCAGGGTCTCAGTCATGCATAAGGCCCTTCTGCAAGGTCACAGTCAAGCTTAGAACCTACCCCATTGTCCCAGTCATAAATAGGGCCCTTACCTGGGAACAGTTATGCACAGGGTCCTTCCCCAGGGTAACAGTCATGAATAGGCTCTTCCCCAGTGTCACAATAATGTATACTCTTTTCCTCAGTGTCACAATCATGCATAGGACCCTTCTCCAGTGTCACAGTCATGCATGAGCCTTTCCTCAGGGTCACAGTCATGCATAAAGCCCTTCCACAAGGGTGGCAGTAATGGATCGGTCCTTCCCCAGGCTTACAGTCATGCATAGGGTCCTTCTCCATGGTCACAGTCATGCATAGGCCCTTTCTCAGGGTCACAGTCATGCATAGGTCCTTCCCCAGTCAGGGTCATGAATTCGGCACTTCTGCAGTGTCACAGTAATGCATAGGCCCTTCCCCAGGTTCACAGTCATGCCTACCACCTTCTCCAGGGTTAAAATCATGCAGAGACTCGTACCCACGGTCCCAGTCATGCATGGGGCCTTTCCCCAGGGTCAGAGTCATGCACAGGCATTTCCATAGGGTCACATTCATACAGGCTGCCTTCCCATGTGTCAAGTCATGCATAGGCCCTTCCTCAGGGTGACAGTCATAAATAGGGCCCTTCCTCTAGGACAGAGTCATGCATAGGACCCTTTCCCAGTATCACAGTCATGCATTGGCCTTTCCTCAGGGTGACACTCATGCATAGGCACTTCACCATGCTCTCAGTCAGCATAGGCCCTTCCCCAATGTCAAAGTCATACATATGCCCTTTTCCAAGGTCACAGTCATGCATAGACCCTTCCAAATGGTCACAGTCATACATAGGATTTTTCCCAGGCTCACAATCATTCATAGGGCCATTCCTCAGGGTCACGGTCATACTTAGGGCCCTTCTGCAAGGTTACAGTCATGCTTAGAACCTTCCCCAGTGTCACAGTCATACATAAGGCCATCTCCTGGGATCAGTCATGCACAGGTCCTTTCCTGGGTTCACAGTCATGCATAGGGACCTTCTCCATGGTCACAGTCATGAATAGGGCACTTCCCCAGGTTTACAGTCATGCATAGGCCCTTCCCCAGTGTCACACTCATGCATAATCCTTTTCTCAGTGTTATAGTCTTGCATTGGCCCTTTCCCAGTGTCACAGTCCTGCATATCCCCTACCTCAGGTCACCTTCAAGCATAGGGCACTTCCCCTGGGTCACAGTCATGCATAGGCCCTTAATCAGCATCAGAGTCATGAATAGCATCCTTTCTCCAAGTCACAGTCATCCATAGGTCCCATCCTCTGGGTCACTGTCAAGCATAAGGCCTTTCTACTGTATCACACTCATGCATATTACCTTCCCCAGTGTGACAGTCCTGCATAGGCCCTTCCTCAGCATCACAATCATGTATAGGGCTCTTCCTCAGGATCACTGTCAGGCATAGACCCTTCCCCTGTGTCACAGTCATTCATAGGTCATTCCTCAGCATCAATCATGAATAGGGCCCTTCCTCAGGGTCAGAGTCATGCATAGGCCCTTTTCCAGTGTCCCAGTGATGCATAGGCCCTACCTATGGTCACAGTCATGCATAGGGCACTTCCCCAGGGTAACAGTCATGCAAAGGGACCTTCTGCAGGTTCACAGTCATTGTCCCTTCCTCAGCATCACACTCATGCATTCGCCCTTCCCCAGAGTCACAGTCATGCATTGACCCTTCCTCAGAGTCACCATCATGTGTAACCCTTCCTCAAGGTCACAGTAATGCATAGTAGATTTTTCAGGAACACTGTCATGCATAGTGCTTTCTGCAGAGTTACAGTCATGCGTAGCCCTTCCCCAGGGTCACAGTAATGCATAGGCAATTTCTCATGGTCACAGTCATGCATAGGCCCCTTTCCATTGTCACAGTCATGCCTACGGCATTTTCCAGGGTCACAGTCCTGCTTAGGGCCTTCCCCCGCATCACACGCATGCATAGGCTCTTTCCCAGGCTCAGGGTCATGCATAGGGCCCTTCCCCAGGGACACAGTCATGCATTAGGCCCTTCCCCAGGGTAACAGTCAAGCATAGGGACCTTCTCCAGGGTCACAGTCATAGTCCCTTCCAATGATCACAGTCAAGCATAGGCCCTTCCTCAGGGTCACAGTCATTCATATTACCCTTCTGCTGGGTCACAGTCAAGGATAGGTCCTTCCACAAGTCACAGTCATGCATAGACATTCCCCAGTGTCACAGTCATGTGTAGGCCATGCCCCATGCTCACAGTCTAACATAGAGCCTTCCCCAGGGAAACTGTCATGCATAGGGACCTCTTCCAGGGTGATAGTCATAGTCCCTTTTGCACACTCATGCATAGGCCTTTCCCCAGGGTCAGAATCAAGCATGGGCCCTTCCCCCATGGTCACAGTCATGAATAGGCCTTTCCGCATGATCACATTCATGCATAGGGACCTTTTGAAAGGTCAGGGTCATGCATAGGCCCTTCTGCAGGGTCACAGTCATGTATAGACCCTTCCCCATGGTCATAGTCATGCATAGGCCATTCCTCAGTGTCACAGTCATGCATAGGGCCTTTCTGCAGGGTCATAGTTATGCATAGGACCCTTTCTGTGGTACAGTCATGCATAGGGCCCTTCCCCATGGTCACAGTCATACATACAGCCCTTTACAGGGTTACAGTACTGATTAGAGATTTTCCCAGGGTCACAGTCATGCATACCCCTTCCCCAGTCAGGGTCATGCATTTGGTCCTTCCTCCATGTCAAGTTAATGCATAGGTTCCTGCCTCAGGGTAATACTCATGCAAAGGGACCTTCTCCAGATCACAGTTGCATAGGCCCTTCTACATGTTCACAGTCATGCATAGGATTTTCCTCATTCATTGGGTTGTTGGATCTCATTGGGACTACATTTGCCCCATATATCTGTGAAAATCAGGGCCTTCACCAGGGTCTCTGAGGGGCTCAGAGCATTCAACAAGGTCTCATTACTTCTACAAATCTCCCAATTCCCAGTGGGTCTTTCAGTCTTTCTGAGGGTCTCTTTCAAGCTCAAGATCTTTTTTCAGGGTTTCATTGAAGCTCAAGGTCTATCCCAGAGTCTCAGTGGATCTCAGAGACTTTCCCAAGTGCATGCTTCATGATCTTTGTGGGTGCCTAACTTCTATCAGGACCTTCCTAGTGTCTCACTGGGCTCAGTGCTATATCCACAGTTTCAGTGAGACCTAGAGGTTCTCAGTGGGGCTCAGGTACAAGTCCAGAGTCTCAATGGAGGCTCAAGGACTTCCCCAGATTCTCACTGAGGCTCAGGGGCTACATAATTTTCTCATTGGGCTGAGGGCCCTTGAGTCCCAGGGCTTCCCAGAGTTGCCTTGGGGCACTGGTGCCTTCCCAAGGTCCAACTGGGTTCAGAGTCTTTTCCAGAGTTTCAGTGGGGCAGAAAAAATTTCAAGTATTCTCAGTGGTGCTCAGGGAAATGTCTACAATCTCAGTGGGGAACAGGGACTTCCACAAGGATCCACATGGATGAAGATATTTTGTCCAAGTCTCACTGAGTTACAGGGACTTGCCCAGATTGTCAGTGGGGCTTAAGATCTTCCCAGTGTGTTACTGTGCATCAGGACCTTCCCTAGGTTGTCACAGGAATCTGAGGCTTCTCCATGGTGAAAGTGGTGTTTAGGGTTTTTGCCAGAATTGTACTGATCTCATTGACTCCCCAGACCCTCAGTGTGGCTCACGTGCAGTACAAGACATTCTCCAGTTTCTCAATGCAGATTGCTTCTTTCCACAGTCTCAGTGGAAATCAAGACTTTAACCAGAGACTCAATAGATCTCAATACCATCTCTGGGGGTCTCATTGAGTCTCAAGGTGTTTCCCAGCATCTCAGCAGAACTCAATATCTTTCCCAGAATTTAACTGAGGCTCAGAGACTTACCAAAGTTCTCTGTGTGTCTCATGAACTTTGCAGGTTTATAACATGTATCAGGACCTTTACTAGCATCTCACTGGGACTCAGTGGTATATCCAAAGTTTGGTGGAATATAGATCCTTTCACACATTCTCTGAGGGGCTCAAGATCTTGTCCAGAGTCTCAATAGAGCTTAAGAATTTCCCCAACCAAATGGATTCAGGGCCTTCCTCAGAGTCTTAGTAAAACTCAGGGTCTTCTGCAGGTTCTCATTGAGCCTCAGATTATTTGAGGAACTTAATGGGGCTGAGGGCCTTCCTCAGGTTCTCAGTGGGACTCAGATCATTCCCAAGTGTCTCAATGAGGTTCAGGCCCTTGCCCAGGGTCTTAGTAGAGCTCATGTTTTTTGCCAGATTTTTATTGTTTTCACAGTCTTTCCCAGGGTCTCGGTGTGACTCAGATTATTTCAGAATGCTCAGAGGGACTCCCAAAATGCCTAGGTTCTCAGGGACATCACAGAGTTCCCCAAGAATCCAGAGGGATCAGAGATTTTACCAAAATCTCAGTGAATCCCAGGTTTTGCCAAGGTTCTCAGTGGGGCTCAGTGCCTTACCTCAGAGTGGTAGTGTTGCTCAGTGGCTTTGACAGGGTCTAAAGAAGGATTAGGAGTCTTCCCCAGGGTCAAAGTAGTTTTCAGAGCCTTTCCCAGGGTCTCAGTGGAGTTCAGTTTACACTAGGGTCTCAGTGGGCTCAGAGTTTTCCCCACTATCTCTATGGGCATCATGGATTTTGTGGCTGTCTCACAGGACCTTCCCTAGTGTTTCAGTGGGCCTTGGCTCCATCCCCACAATCCCACTGCATTCAGGGCCTTCCCAAGGACTCAGTGGCTCACAAAATTCTCCAGAGTTTCAGTGGGACTTACAGTCTTCCCCACAGTCTCAGTGGGACTCAGGGCTGTTCACAGATTCTCAGTGAGGCTAAGATTTTTACCTAGAGTCTCTGTGGTGATTAAGGCCCTTTGTCAAATCTCAGTCCAAGCTTAGGGCCTTGTCCCAGGTGCCACCACATTCAGGGCATTTTATATGGTCTCTGTGGAGTTCCAACTTTCCCCAGATTCTCACTGGGTCTCAGGACATTCCCCAGGTTCTCTGTTGGGCTAAAGGCCTTGTTCTGGGTCTCAATGTTGCTCAGGTTCCTCCCCAGGATTTCAGTGGGGGAAAGGGCCTTCTCCACATTTGCAATAGTGTTCACAGCTTTTCCCAAGAACTCTGATGTTTAGGGTCATCCCCAGGTCTCAGTGGAGATGATCCTCTTTCTAGGATGTGACTGTGTCTCCTAGTCTTCCTGGGGGACTTTTGGGGCTCAGGGCCTTTCCCATGATCTCAGTGGGTTTTGGGGCCTTCCTTGAGGTCTTTGGAGCTCTCAGAGCCTTCTCCAGGTTCTAATTGGTTTCTACGTCCTTCTGCAAGTTCTCATTGGAACCTATCACATTACTGTTCTCACCTGGGTTCATGACCTTCCCCAGAAATTCAGTGGAGCTGGTAACACATTGTGAATCTCATTGGTTCTCAATGGATACCCCTGGTGACCATGGGTCCTAAGACCATTCCCATGATATCAGTGAGGCTTAGGACCTTTCCCAGTATGTCAGTGGTACTCAGAACCATCCCAAGTTTCTACATGTAGAACAGGACTTCTCCAGTGTCTCAGTCTGGCTCAGAGCCTTCCTCAATGTCTTATAAAGGCTCAGGGAACTTCACTGAATTGTCAAGTCTAAGGTCCTTCTCCAGAATTTCAGTGGAACTTGGAGGTGCCCACAAGTTCATAGTGGGACTTAGATTGTTCACTAGTGTTTCTTTGAGAGTAATGACTTTCAGTAGTTTCTAAGTAGGTTTGAAGGTTTGGGGCCCTTTCACAGTATTGCATTGTGTCTCACTCCTTTTCCAGCACATCAAAGGGGCTCATGGCTTTTCCAAGTGATTCAGCGGGGTACAGTGCCTTCCACAAGGTACCAGTAGGTCAAAGGAATTTCTCCAGTACTTAAGTGGAGCTCAGGGATCTTTATAGCACTTCAGTAGAGTTCAACTACTCTCCTAGAGTTTGTGTGATCTAAAAGGCCTTCAAAAGTATTTCTCTAGGTTTCAGGGCCCCCACTGGAGTCTGAATGGGATTCAAGATTTTTCCTATTACATCATTGGATTTCTGGGCTTTTCCAGGTTTCTAATGATGCTCATTGACTTTCATAGTGATTCAGTGGATTGCAGGGCCTTGTCCAGGACTTCTCAGTGGGCCTCCTGGTCTTTTACAGTCTCACAGTCATGTTCAGGGTGTTTTGCATATTCTTACTGGTCTCATTCCCTCACTAGGCAGTGGGTGAACTTCTTGAATATTCCTAGCCTCTCACTGTGGTTCAGGATGTTTCCTAGGTTCTCAATGGACCACATATATTGGCCAGTATCTCAGATGGACTCCTGGTCTTTACCAGGGTCTGTTATTCTCAGGGCCTTTGCAGTGTCTCAGTCATGCTCAGTGCTCTTCTCAGAGCCTCACTAAGGCTCAGATTCTTCCCCAAATGCACACTTGCCGAGTTCTTTGCTGGGGTCTCAGTGAATCTCAGAGCATTGCCCAGGGTCTCAATGAAGCTCAGTGCCATTTCCAATATTGCAGTTGTGCTCACCACCTTCTCCATCATCTATGTGACACTCAGAGTCTTCTGCAGGTGTCATAGGGGCTCAAGCCCTTTCCCCATATCAGTGGGGACTTAGCGCCTACCCTAGCTTCTAATCAGGTCTCACAACCTTGTCATAGTTTCACTGGGACTCTGGGTCTTCCCAAGAATTTTAGTTGCACATAGAAATGTTCACATTATCTTTTTGAGGCTCACATAATTCCCCTTGTGTTTTGAAGATCCTAAGGCCTTCACAAGAATCTTAGAGGGTTCAATGCTTTCACTGGTTTCTCAGTGGTGTTCAGAATCTTCTACAGAGTCTGAATAAGGCTGAGAGCCTTCCCCAGGTTCACGGTTGTTTGTACAACTTTTCCAGGAGACTTAGTGGTCTCATAGCCTTCTCAGACTTTAAGCAGATATCAGGACCATTCCCAAGGATACAGTGGAGTTTAGGACCTGCATCAGGGTCTCAGTAGGGCTCCATCATCTTGCTTACTGGCTCAGTACAAGTGAGAACATTATTTAGCATCTCAATGGGGATCAGTGCTTTCCCATTTTAGTGAGTCTCAGTGGTATTTCTAGTCTCTCAGGGTAAAAATCCTCCTTAAGAAAACACTGGGTTTCAGAGTCATCCTGGGGTTCTCAGTGAATCCAAGGGTCTTTCCCAGGTTTTCCATGGAGTTCAGTGTCACACCCATGGTCACAGTGGTGTTCAGGATCTTTCCCAGGTCTGATTGTTGGTCAGGACCTTCCCTGGTACCATAGTGTCCCTCAGGGCCTTCCCAAGTGTCTTAGTGAGGCTCAAGACTATCCCAGTATTTCAGTGGACCTCAGGGTGTGAAAATATTGAAGTTCATCAAGAAATCAAACATGTACTTGAAAGTGAGTGGTCAAGGGAAGCTTTACTTCTGCCAGAAAGTTATTCTATAAAACCTAGCTAGGAAACACACTTGGGCATGCAGTCTACATCTTTTATTCCTATTGTGGCACTACCCCTGGCCCGACTGGAGGACCTCAGGGTTAAAATCTATATGATTGGTGAATTTTAAATTGGGGGCAAAGAATGGGGAAGGCTATAAATTAGATGACTACAATTTGCTTTTACATCTCAATTAAGGCTAAATACTATGTTTTGAAACTGCACCATTTCTCACAAATTCCCCCTTTAGCTTTTAAACATTTAATTTCATTTTCATTTTGCTGATGTTCCCATTAATGGTGTCATCCATTCAAGATATATTAACTTTCTAATGTGGAAATCATCCACCATAATGAGTTCTTCCCCTGTTAGCCATCCCGGTAGCCATCCCAGTGATTACTAGCACTTGTTCAGGTTTTTTCCAGGCAAGTTGAAGTTTGTGTCATTTCTAGGTTTTGATTAAAATCAAATCTCCAGGCTGGAAGTGATGAATCACAACCCCTTGAAGGGGTGTCTGAGCAACTATTCATCTGAAGATAATGAAAAAGCAAAGCACTGATAGATCTTTAATTGAATCAGGCAGCAAATCTCTTCCTGTATAACTTCTCAGTTTTACTTACTTTTGGGAGCACTGACACTAATGAACTCCTCTACTTACATGAAAAGAACCATTGTGTTTTATTTTACTTGTCCATGTGCATCTGTACTTTGGTTACGTTCTCCTGTCAGGTGTTTAAGAACAAGTTAGCAAAATTGACTTGTTCCCACGTACTGTTAAGAGTCAGCTGAGATTTATCATGGATCGTTCATGAAAACCTGTGAGAGGCTTTTGACTCCTTCAGCTATTCTTCTAGCAGTTGTCCCATCTGCCAGGATGGACCAGGGTCTTACTGACCATATTTGACTTCCCTTGGAAGCATTAGAGATATTTCCTTCTCCAGAGATCCTCCTCTTTGCAGACTGTGCACTGGTTGCCTTCCTGCTTTCTAGGGTCCCCTTGATGGCCCTGATTGGAAGGCCATGAGACCCAGAATTTCAAAGCCCTTAGAGAAGTCCCAGTGTTCCTGGGTCCTAGCTGACCCTAGAGGGCAAGGGCCAAATATCGGCCACTTTACCTTGGCTCTTTCACTTCCTTGCCATTGGTTTCCAAATTTTGGGTTTAAACATCCAGCAGCTCAGTTTCATCAGTAAATTTAATGTATGCAATCTTATCCTTACTTCTTCTATTGAATTGGAGTTTTATATTAGTACTGGAAGTCAGTCTTATATCCTATTCTGTGCTATAGGTGATAGCTTATTATCTCAAATTAACTCAGGTTGTTCTGTTAGGAGGAGAACTTCTTCAAAACACTAATATCCAAAACTTATAAAGTTCCATGTGGAAAATACAAAATGAAATTTAGAAGACTAAAAATATGTTCAGTTTGCATAATAGCTTTAAACTAAGAAACGTAATATCTATAGTACACTGGTAAATATCTTGGAGTCCAATATGCTTCCTCAGAGACAATGAATTTATCAACTCAATGACATATGAAACCCTTTACAAATTTCAATTTATTTTAAAACTCTCTTATAACCTGACATCTTTTATAATTTACACAAATCTTTACTTAGTTTTGTGTGATATTCCTTGTGAATTTTGGGATCATAGTAAATTTCTTTGTTCAGGTGATCAAACACAGGCACAATTAACAACTGAGCCACATCCCCAGCCATTTTTTTATTTTGTTTAGAAACAGGGTCTCACTGAGTTCCTTATGGCCTCACTAAGTTGCTGAAGCTGGCTTTGAATCTCACGATCTTCCTGCCTGAGCCTCCCAAGCTGCTGGGATTTTAGGTATGAGCCACCAGGCCCAGTGGAATTACAATAATCTTTTCAAAAAAAATCTCTCTTTTGAATATAATTTAAGTTGAGTGGAAGTCTAACTTTCTTTGTAGTCAGTCTAACACAGGGTGAGAGGCTGAGCCTTATCTCACTAAGGCAGGGCTCTTGACAAACAACACAATGCAACATTACATCTGAAAAATAATCAATAAACTGAGAGGTCCTAACTTACTCTGTGTAGAAAAAGTGGCCAAATACTTCCCTATTTCACCATGTCAGCTTTTAAAGGAATCAGACTCTCATTATTTTTTAAGATACATTTAAATTTCCACCCTAGTCTAAAAATTCACACAAACATTCATGCCTATCTTATTGAAAAACAGGTTACCAGAACATGAAAAGACATAAATAACTCTCCAATTAAATTTGCTTTTTCATACAAATCTGAAGGCCATTACCACTACAGACAACTTTGGTTTGGAGAACACTAACTTGGTAAAGTGCTCCCTTAAACTGATTCAATTCATGTTTTAAAGAGTCATCCAGGAAATAATGGGTCCCCATTAATGCCTCTCTCTTAAGGGGGATATGTCTATACTTTCTGTGGCAATTTATTTCCTGGTTGAACAATATCTTTGTTAATATAATTTGATCAGTGACTAGGGTTGTGGCTCAGTGGTCCAGCACCTCAAGGCATCTGTTAAACACTGGGTTCAATTCTCAGCACCACATACAAATAAATAAAGTAAAGATTCCTTGGCAACTAAAAATATTTTTTAAAAAAGATTACATGATACTCTTTCTCAAGATCCCTTTAACCCAAATGACCTTATTACATCCTAGTACACCCCCACAGAGTAGAATTTGTTTCCTTTTCCTGGGAGACCCTTTCCAATTAAGTTGCTACTCTTTGGGTGAGAATGTCATCTGTACATTTAATTTACATAACAGAGTTTGTCACAGAGGAGAGATGGAGGGTTAGACAATATGGCACTCAAAAAATAAAATAGGTGCCTTAATGTTTCCCACAGCTAATAATGTAATAGTGCTGGACCCATTCTTTATGACTGGCAGTTTTCACACCTTGGATAATATAGGACAGTTAATAATCTGGCACTCAGGGTAATGGGATCCAATTAAGGTTTTACTTTTTAATGTAAAGGTCAACCACATGATGTTAAATACTCCAGCAACACCTTTGTCCCAGAGAGGTGGAGGGGGACAGATGGAAATGAGGATGGATCCATATGGAGATTACTGAAAAATTCCAATCAGGGACTAAAAACATAGTCAATTAAAAAAGCATGAGTAAAGCAATAACCATGGTACCCTCCCAATGCCTGTACAACATAGATTTCAACCTTAAGTCCAAAGCTTTTGAATTTCTGTTCAGCACAGACTTTGATCTTTGCCTTCATCCAGAAATCATAAAATCTTTCTTAGGTTGTCCCTTCCATTACAGGAATACCTTCTTCCCTCATTCACACAAGTCTTACTCCTTTTTAATAAGATGTAATACTTCAATCTTTTAAAGTATTTTAATTAAAACACAGCTGAAACTTTTTGTATGCACACAAACTTACAACTGTTAAAATTTTAAACCATGTAATTTTGCTCTTAGTTAGGATCCAGAAATGCACACTCTTAATTCCTTTTGAAAATAAACTAATTTAAAACACACATTTAGTAGACCCAAATCTATGTTACTGTGAAAGTGGTGACTTGAACTATGGCTTCTGATAGTCTCATCACTGTCTTTGTACTAGGAACTTCCAGTGTAAAAGTGCAGGTCATATGACCCAGTTGCTATGGTGACAATCAGCCAAAGAAGGTTCTGGGCAAAGGCACCAAGGCACATCAGTTGGGACCTTGAGCTCAGGCACCAAGTCCTAGGGATGGAAAATTCTGGGCATAACAAGATAACCTCAATGTCTCCCAAGTTTCACTGTGATCTTCAGGTCTGTCTGCTTTGCTGAAACTTTCTCACAAATAATTTTTGATGACAAAACCTATATAATAAGCATGCTGACCTTGCTCTGAGTCATTCATCTTCCATCAGAAAGTAAGTCCCCCCCTGGCCCCAGCTTTTTTGCTCTATGTGTGTCTATCTTTTCTCCATCTCACATCACTCCTCACTGATTTCTGAATTAACACCAAGCTGCTCACAACATGTTACCTTATGAAATTCAAGAAGCCAAAAGTACCTGAATTTATATTTAGTCGATGTGTTAGTATTTTAACACTGCATATAATCAGATGTCTCCTGTAACAAATGTCACCGCCCGTGGCAACAATTGTGCAGGTATTTATCGGCGGGGCCTGGAAATAAACTATTTTTCCTATATTCACTAATATATAGAGGAAGAGAGACTTTGAGAGAAAGATAGGCTTTGCTTAAAGGAAGAGAAACTTTGCTTATCAGGAAGAGAGACTTTGCTTAGAGGAAGAGAAACTTTGCTTATCAGGAAGAGAAGCTTTGCTTAGAGAGAAAGTTTTAGAGAAAGAGAGGCTTCTATGCTTATCAGAGATCTATTTCTTCTTAAAGTTCTGCTGCTTCTTGAAGGTGCATCCTGCATCCTGTGAACTAAGGGTGCTTCTATCTGAGGTCCTTCTTTTCAGAGGTGCTTTCTATCTGCTTGCCACTTCTTCTTTTCCTTTCTGCTAATGGCTTCTACTCCTCTTCTTTCTGCTGCTGCTCTTACTGCTGCTGCTCCTTACTCTCGTGCCCCCGCCCACTGGCCGCTTATATTCCCTCCAGGAGGCAGAGGGTGGGGCCACGCCAGTTGCAATCAGGTGAGGAGCCAGCTGCCTCATCACGGCAAGGGTTAAAATGAGCAGGCCCAAGAAGGCATGCTCAGGAACACCTGTGCACGCATTGTGCGCATGGACTTAACTGAATACGGCCAGTGATAAATCACCTGAGTGTGCTTATGTTGATTAACCTCCTCACTGCCGATGTGATCAGGCGCCATTCTGACTGGCACAGCCCCCAACAAACAAACCCATTTATGAAGATTAAGCCCACATATGTAAAAGCTCATTTGCTCTTTTGTCACTTAGGATACCCCTGGAAAGCAAGGTATGAAACAAGTCTAATTAACTTTAAGTCAGTTATTACTGCCAAAGAAAACTCCTTAGAAGC